>NC_084470.1:107169752-107815434 GCF_027409185.1 Cynocephalus volans
ATACGGTGAGAGGTATGGATCTAGTTTCATTCTCCTGCATATCGATATCCAGTTATCCCAACACCACTTGCTGAAGAGGCAGTCCCTTCCCCAGTGAATAGGCTTGGTGCCTTTGTCAAAGATCAGATGGCAGTAAGTGTGTGGGTTGATTTCTGGATTCTCTATTCTATTCCATTGGTCAGTGTGTCTGTTTTTATGCCAGTACCATACTGTTTTGGTTATTATAGCTTTGTAGTATAGCTTAAAGTCAGGTAGTGTTATGCCTCCAGCTTTATTTTTTTTGCTGAGCATTGCTTTGGCTATTCGTGGTCTTTTATTGTTCCATATAAATGTCTGAATAGTTTTTTCCATTTCTGAGAAAAATGTCTTTGGAATTTTGATGGGGATTGCATTGAATTTGTATATCACTTTGGGTAGTATGGACATTTTCACTATGTTGATTCTTCCAATCCAAGAGCATGGAATATCTTTCCATCTTCTTGTATCCTCTCTAATTTCTCTCAGCAGTGGTTTGTAGTTCTCATTATAGAGATTTTTCACCTCCTTGGTTAACTCAATTCCTAAGTATTTTATTTTTTTGGTGGCTATTGTAAATGGGCAGGCTTTCTTGATTTCTCGTTCTGCATGTTCACTATTGGAGAAAAGAAATGCTACTGATTTTTGTGTGTTGATTTTGTATCCTGCTACTGTGCTGAAATCATTTATCAATTCCAACAGTTTTTTTGTAGAGGTTTTAGGCTGTTCGATATATAGGATCATGTCATCTGCAAACAGGGACAGTTTGACTTCATCTTTTCCAATCTGGATGCCCTTTATTTCCTTCTCTTCTCTGATTGCTCTGGCTAGTACTTCCAACACTATGTTGAATAGGAGTGGTGAGAGTGGGCATCCTTGTCTAGTGCCTGTTCTTAAAGGAAAAGCTTTCAGCTTTTCCCCATTCAGGATGATATTGGCAGTGGGTTTGTCATATATGGCTTTAATTATGTTGAGATACTTTCCCTCTATACCTAACTTATAGAGGGTCTTTGTCATGAATGAGTGCTGAACTTTATCAAATGCTTTTTCAGCATCTATAGAGATGATCATATGGTCCTGGTGTTTGAGTTTATTAATATGGTGTATCACATTTATTGATTTGCGTATGTTGAACCAACCTTGCATCCCTGGGATGAATCCCACTTGATCATGATGAATAATTTTTCGTATGTGTTGCTGTATTCTGTTTGCTAGTATTTTAGTGAGGATTTTTGCATCTATATTCATCAGGGATATCGGCCTGTAGTTTTCTTTTTTGGTTATATCTTTACCTGGTTTTGGTATCAGGATGATGTTTGCTTCATAGAATGAGTTTGGGAGATTTGCGTCCGTTTCAATCTTTTGGAATAGTTTGTAAAGAATCGGTGTCAATTCCTCTTTGAATGTTTGGTAAAATTCTGCTGTGAATCCATCTGGTCCTGGGCTTTTCTTTGTTGGGAGCCTTCTGATAACAGCTTCAATCTCCTTTATTGTTATTGGTCTGTTCAAATTTTCTACGTCTTCACGGTTCAGTTTTGGGAGCTTGTGTGTGTCCAGAAATTTATCCATTTCCTCCAGATTTTCAAATTTGTTGGCGTATAGTTGTTTATAGTAGTCTCGAATGATTCCTTGTATTTCAGATGAATCAGTTGTAATATCGCCTTTTTCATTTCTAATTTTTGTTATTTGAGTCTTCTCTCTTCTTTTTTTTGTTAGCCATGCTAATGGTTTGTCAATTTTATTTATCTTTTCAAAAAACCAACTTTTTGATTCGTTGATCTTTTGAATTGTTTTTTGGTTTTCAATTTCATTCAGTTCTGCTCTGATCTTAATGATTTCTTTCCTTCTGCTAACTTTAGGATTGGATTGTTCTTGTTTTTCTAGTTCTTTAAGGTGAAGTGTTAGGTTGTTCACTTGCCATCTTTCCATTCTTCTGAAGTGAGCATTTAATGCAATAAATTTTCCCCTCAATACTGCTTTTGCAGTATCCCACAAGTTTTGGTATGATGTATCATTATTTTCATTAGTTTCAATAAACTTTTTGATTTCCTGCTTGATTTCTTCTTGGACCCATATGTCATTAAGTAGAATGCTGTTTAATTTCCATGTGTTTGCATAGTTTCCAGAGTTTTGTTTGTTATTAATTTCTAGTTTTAATCCATTGTGGTCTGAGAAGATACATGGGATAATTCCAATTTTTTTGAATTTATTGAGACTTGATTTGTGACCTAATATGTGATCTATCCTGGAGAATGATCCATGTGCTGATGAGAAGAATGAATATTCTGAGGTTGTTGGGTGGAATGTTCTGTAGATATCTGCCAATTCCAATTGGTCTAGAGTCTTGTTTAGATCTTGTGTTTCTCTACTGATTCTTTGCCTAGATGATCTGTCTAATATTGACAGTGGAGTGTTCAGGTCCCCTGCTATTATGGTATTAGTGTCTATTTCCTTCTTTAGGTCTAATAGAGTTTGTTTTATAAATCTGGCTGCTCCAACATTGGGTGCGTACATATTTATGATTGTTATGTCTTCTTGATGGATCAGTCCTTTTATCATTAAGTAGTGTCCCTCATTGTCTCTTTTTATGGTTTTTAGTTTAAAGTCTATTTTGTCAGATATAAGAATAGCCACTCCTGCTCGTTTTTCTTTTCTGTTTGCATGGTAAATCTTTTTCCATCCTTTCACTCTTAGTCTGTGTGAATCTTTATGGGTGAGGTGGGTCTCTTGTAGGCAGCATATAGTTGGGTCCTGCTTTTTGATCCAGTCAGCCAGTCTGTGTCTTTTAATTGGGGAATTTAAGCCTTTAACATTAAGAGTTGTTATTGAAAGGTGTTGATTTATTCCTAGCATTTTATTGGTTGTTTGGTTGTCTTAGGTGTCTTTTGTTCCTTGCTTTCTGATTTACTGTTTGGTTTCTTTGTTTGTTGGATCCTTAGGTTGTAGATAGTGTTTTTGTTAGCTTGTTTTCTCTTCATGAATGCCATTTTTATTGTACTAGCGGGTTTAGATTTTTCTTAGGTTTTTATGGCAGTGGTAGTTATTTTTCGGGAACCAAACCCAGTACTCCCTTGAGGATTTCTTGTAAGGGTGGTCTTGTGGTAGTGAACTCCCGCAGATTTTGTTTGTCTGAGAAATATACTATTTGCCCCTCATTTCGGAAGGATAGCCTTGCAGGGTAGAGTATTCTTGGCTGGCAATCTTTGTCTTTTAGTATTTTGAAAATATCATCCCATTCCTTTCTAGCTTTTAGGGTTTGTGATGAGAAGTCTGATGTTAACCTGATTGGGGCTCCCTTATAGGTGATTTGACGCTTCTCTCTTGCAGCTTTTAAGATTCTCTCTTTGTCTCTGAGTTTTGCCAATTTGACTATGACATGTCTTGGAGAAGGCCTTTTTGGGTTGAATACGTTTGGAGATCGTTGAGCTTCCTGGATCTGAAGATTTGTGATTTTTCCTATACCTGGGAAGTTTTCTGCCACTATTTTGTTGAATATGTTTTCAATGGAATCTCCATTTTCCTCCCCTTCTGGAATACCCATGACTCGGATATTTGAGAGCTTGAGGTTGTCTGATATCTCTCTCAGATTTTCTTCCATGTCCTTGATTCTTTTTTCTTTCTTTTTGTCTGCTTGTGTTATTTCAAACAGCCCATCTTCAAGTTCAGAGGTTCTCTCTTCAACTTCGACAAGCCTGCTGGTTAAACTCTCCGTTGTGTTTTTTATTTCGCTGAATAACTTCTTCAGTTCAGCAAGTTCTGCTACATTTTTTTTCAGGACATTGATTTCCTTGTATATTTCCTCTTTCAGATCCTGTATACTTTTCCTCATTTCATCATGATGTCTAGCTGAGTTTTCTTGTATCTCATTCAGTTTCCTTAGAATTATCACTCGAAATTCCTTGTCAGTTATTTCAAGGGCTTCTTGTTCTATAGGATCTAGAGTATGAGATTTATTAACTTTTGGTGGTGTACTTTCTTGATTTTTTGTATTTCTGGTGTCTTTTTTTTGGTGTTTATTCATTGTGGCAGGGGGTTTCACAGTCCACCGGTTTGAGACTAATGACTAACTAGGATGTTGCTGTGGTTGCTAATTTGGTATGGCTCCCGCCGTGACTGCTCAGTTGGCCTCTAGTGTCTTGTGTGTGTGGTTGCCTCGGGTCTTGGGCTTCTCCGGGGATCCACCTTTCTGGTCAGCTTGTACTCTGCTGGGCTGGTGGATCACGTACCACAGGGTGTGTGATCTCTGTTGAGCTTTCACTTTCTGTACAGGACTTCTCCCCGTTCCGTGTGCTCTGGCCCAGGCTGTTAGATCGTGCAGTGGCGACCCCACCGGGTGTGTGGTTTCTGTCGAGTCTCCCCCCTCTGTGCACACTGTGCTGGGCTGGGGCGTGTCTTCTGCACCCCTCGTCTATCAGCTGGGCCTTCAAGACCCTGCTCAGCACCGCCTCGCCCAGGAAGTCTATCAGGTTTCTGCTAGGCACAGACAACCGGTCTCTCTGGGTGCCTTTGTAGCACTGTGTAGATCTTTCTCGGGTCTTGTTCACCTTTGTATCCCCCCGGTATAAACCGAGTCTAGTGCCTGCCTGCAGCCTGCTCTCCGGCAGGTTCAAGCGGACCTGGGAACTCTCCTACCACACTATTCCCAACCAGAAATTCGTTAGGCTTTTTTCCAAACTGGTGGTCGCAGAGATGTTATCTGCCTCCCAGTAACAGGAAGTTTACCGGGGCCGGAGTCCAGGGTGTGGTGGAGTGACAGTCGGCCGCCCGTACTTCCTAGCCCTCCCAAAACTGGTCGGGACGCCCCACACCCCCAGCCCTGCCAGAGAACCGCGGAGGGAGTGGGAGAGGAGGTCGGCCCGCAGGGTCCGGAAAGCCCCGCGCCAGGCCAAGCAAATGGGCTCAGTGATGGCCAAGCAGGGCGGAGCTGCCCGCACCTGGGAAAATGGAGGCAGCACCGGGGCAGTGAGTGGCCTGGTGGTGCAGGCGGGAGCCGCGTGGGCCAGGGATCACTCACAGTGCTGTGCCAGGTCGGGCGCTCGCTCTGTCTCTGGTTTGTTGCCTTCCGTGTTCTCGGCGCTGCCGCCTCGGGCTGTTCAGTCGCGGCGCCGCTCGGGCGCTCCCAGGAATCTTCTTTAATGCCGGCCTGAAACCTCGAATCCTGAATAGGGCAGCTGGCCGCCTTCAGTGCGGCCCCAGCCTCCGGGATCCTGGCTGCATCCACAGCAGCCCTGGCGCCGTGTTCCCTGTTTCAAGACTCGCTTTTGCAGCTAAGAATCAGTTCTTTTCCTGCTCCACACTTCAAAGCTGTTGCCTGTAAATGAGGCAGCCTCTCCTGCCGGGGGCAAAGTGGCGTTGAGCCCCCACGACCGGCCAGCAGCAGCAGTCCTCCCTTAAGAGATGGCCAGAGGAAGGTCCACAAGTTTCCCGGCTGCCTGAGGCCCAGTGGCCACCTTTTCCACCTCAGCTACTCCGCGCCAGCCGCCGCAGCCGCCGCCATCTTGAAACCCCCATGTATTATTTTCTTAAAAAATTAAAATAAAAACAAAGACTATGTGCTATGGGTGTCCCCACTCCCCACCGCCAAGTATTCATTCTCTGCTTCCTTTTGCAATAATAAACAAATTTTCTGCCTTCTGCATACAGTTCCTATCCTTTAGAGAAAGGGGGCCCCAACCTCAGATCATCCCATCTTGCCTGCCCAGTTCTTGGAAGAAAACAGAGCACATGCCCCAAATGAGGCCCAGGGAACACAAGACAGAGAATTTTGCCAGTGATGTCTGGGGAAGAAGTTTCCTTTCTCTTCTCTGGGAGCTACCTGGAGAGAGCTGTCTCAAGGCTGGATAGGAACAAGGACACACGCGGCCCCAGAAGCTGTTGACAGCTACATTGTGACAATAAGGCCTCAAATGAAGGTGACGCTGCTGGAATCAGGAGGAGAGATTAAAAAAATGTTTCTTTGGAATCTCTAAAGAGTCACTGATTAAAGCCTCACTGAGGGCTTCCCTACCACTGGCATATTTAAGTTACATGGGACATTACATTTTATTGTTAAAGCCAGTGTAAAACAACTTTTCTGTTACTAATGACCAAAAGATTTCTAAAAGACTAAAAGAAAAAGGAAAAAAACAAAAAACAAAAAAACACTTTGAGAGCATTTATAAAACAGATAAAAATATAGAATATTTTGTAGAACTTTATAGGCTTCTAAACACTTTCAAAGATACCCCTTCATTCTTCACAGCATACATACACAGTAGACATTGTTATCCATGTGTTATGAATGAGAAAACTGGACAGAATGGTCAGGTGACATGCTCAAGGTCCCTTAGTTGCAAGTGCCCAAATCTTTTGACTCTAAGTACTGTGCTCTTACCAAAATACCACATTGCAGGTGTAGACAAATGAACCAATGGAATAGAATAGAGAGCCCAGAAATAGATCTATGCATATGTGGAACTTTAATGAGGGCAGAGGTGGCCTGGCATTTTAGTGGAGAAAAGAGGGATTATTCAATAAAAAGAGCTGGAAAAATTGGTTGTCTATTTGGAAAAAAATGAATTTGGATCCCACCCTTACACCATACCCAAAAATCAACTCCAGATGGATTAGAGACTTAAATGTCAAGAGCAAACTTTAAAACACTTAGTAGAGAAATATAGGTGGGTATCTTTCCGATCCTGGGAAGGATTTCTTAAACAGACACACAAAGTACAAACCATAAAAGAAAAGATATATGATTCTGACTTTATTAAAATTAAGAAATTCTGTTTATCAGGATAATTCTTAAAGAAGGTGAAAAAGCAGGCTACAGCCTGAGAAGAATTTATCTGAAACATATAACTGACAAAAGTTCAGTGTTAAGAATATGTAAAAACTCCTATAAAATAGAAACTTCACACAGCCCAGTTGAAAAAAGAAAAGAAAGACCAAATTATAGCAGTGGACATTTCACAGGACAGACATACATCTGAAAACGTATGGAAGGGTGGCCTCGCAGCAGTGTAGACTAGCAAATCAAGATATAAAAGAGCAAAGAAGACTATAATGAACATCACTTTGTACTCAACTTATTGACAAGAATTAATAATTTAAACTATACCAAAAATTGGAGAGTATATGGATCAACCAGATTTCTTATATACTGCTGGTATAAATTGGTTAACCACTTGGAAAGGTATATGATATCTTTAAAAGTTAAACATTCACATACCCAATGACCCAACGATTTTCTAGGTATATAAACCAAAGGAAATTCTTATGTTTGTGCACTCCCCCAAAATGCAAGAATGTTCATCATAGGACTGTTTGTAATAATAAGAGCAGATAAATAATTTGTGGTATATCCTGGAATATATTATAGTAATGAAAATGAATGAACTACAGCTGTATGTGATAATATGATTCTGAGTGATAATAAGTTCTCAGAGGACCCCAGCATGATAGTCTTTACAATGTTCAAAGATTACTAAACTAAGCAACAGCAATTTTGATCAAACATATACATGTGCAAAAATTATTTTTAAAAACAGGCAAGAAAATAACATAAATTCAAAATTCAGCATATTGGGGTGATTCAGTAGTGTGATAGGATAGGGAAGATTGTATAGATAGATTTAAGCATTGTTCCTGTTCTAATTCTTCGGGTGGGTGATGGTTTTTATTACTAACAAAGTAACAAGCCAATGAATAAAAATGGATAATGAAGAAATAAAACAGAGTCATGCACAGAGACATGACAGTGAGTCTTACATCAAGTCTTCCGATCTGTAAAATGGGATTAATAACAGTACCCGCCTCCTAGGGTTGTTACAAGGATTAACATTCTTAGGACAAAGACTGGCACCTAATAAGTTTCATATTAGTGTTTGTAAAAGACAAAGAAAGAGAGAGAGAAGGAGAGAGAGAGAAAGGAAAGGAGGAAGAAGGAAGGAAAGACAGATGAGAAATCCGATTCTGTGCACTTGAAGCCCATTATTAAAATGTTAGACCAATGAGAAGAGGTAGTGCAGGTGAGGGTGGGCCCAACCAGGAAAATTCCCAAGAGGGGATAAATTTTAAAGATTTTTTTTTAATGTAAAAATATTGCTGAAATATAAATATGCCCGTGGATTGGTTTACTAGTTAATGGGTTAAGGTTCCAGCTTCTATTTTCAGAGTGGAACTTATTGCCATGATAATAGGAGGTGACATTTGTTTGATTTTCCTCCGTTGAGTTGTGGAAGAATCCTATAAACTCGCCTATGAATAACCAAGTAGAGGCTGAAAGGTTTCCTGTAACTTACAGCCTACAGCCAGTGACCTCTGATGGCCGTCTGAGTGGTGGTTGAATCAGCAGGGTGGCAGCCTTCGCCCGGGGAATTCCACCTCCTCCAGTGAGGCTGGACTGGGCATGAGTGTCTTCTGTGTCTTTTCCCTCAGTCCTCAGTAGTAGTACCTTAAGAGCCAATAAACATGAAACATTCCACACGGGACCTTTGAGTCCTTGAACCAATGAATAAAGCTCAGCCCCTCTGGCCAAGGAAAACAGTGTCCAGTTGTTAAAGGGGAAATGACAGAGAACATACTATGTTGACTGAGCAGCACAGTCAAACTCCCAGCTGTGAGCAGTGGGCAAGACCATAAACCCTTCTCCATCTGAGCCGAGTGCGGATGTTAACAAATCCAAATGCTTTAGTGAAGTGCATAGTTACCTGTCTGCCCTATTTCGTTCCAGGTGGGATGAGGAGGAGAGATATGTGTGCTGGGGGCATGAGTTGAGTTTGTAATGGGCTTTGGGCTACATGCAGAAATAGTCCACTCAGACCACAAGACGACTTAGCAGAAGTTTTCAGTTTCTTTGCTGTACCACCCCCAAAGATACCAATTATCTTTCCTTTATCTTCTAACTTCAGTGGCTTTCCCCTCATTGTCCAAATGCTTCTGGGTGCTTACAGGGTAGGCACCAGGCAGGCTGAGCGTCAGGGTGAGTGTCTCTTTGCCCACCTGTTGGTTATTTTATTACTTACATTATACGCCTCTTTTGTTAGATCATGAAGGACTGTATATTCCTTTATAAAACCACAAAACTGTCTTTAACCTATGTCCCACAATCAATGAATATCCAAGTAGTAAAAAACAGAAAAAAAATTTTTTATTTTCACCCCCCCCATGATTACAGTCTACTTGTTTATTTTTCTCCACTCGAGTAAATGTACACTAGGAAGACCAAGAAAAACGCAAAGAATGATCTGGCTCCCGCTTGCTGGAGTCTGTGGACTTCCATGTGCATCACTTTCTTTCCATTAGGAATGTTCTTTCCTTTCTCTGTCTTTTCCAGCAACTCATTTTTGTGGAAAGACCAACTAATGATTACAAATGGAATAGTATACAAACATCACAGTATAGGGTAGGTCTTTCCAAGAATCAAAAATATGAAGTGGAACAGGAGTAAGGGATGAAGTGGAACAGGAGTAAGGGATAAAGTCATTTCAAATTCATGTTCACAACTGAAAGCCCTTGTTTTACTTTTCATTCATGGGATTTCTTTTTTTCTTTTCTTTTCGGGCTGTGGTCTAAAGAACATATTGTAATTCGTACTAGTAGCATGTTCCTATTTGTATCTTAACATGTTCATCTTGCTTTGTGTTCTATGTTAGTAAATTTTAGTTTGCCCATCACTGAAAACCAGTTAAAAAAAAAAATCAATGCGAGTGGATAATCCATACTGCATTTTATACCATTTTTGTGACCCCAGTTGTCGGAGAGTGAAATTCTAGAGGAAGGGATGAGATATCTACAGAGGCTTAGTTTGGCATCATCAAAGCCTCTCCTTTTGCCCCTTGAACAGTACAATATCTGCTTTACCAATCAGAGGGAAATTTATCACATAGGATTTAGGGGAGATATTCATGGCATTTGTAAGCACACTGGCTTTGAGATGTCAGCTATTCTCTTTAGGAGATAAAACACCACAGCTGGTGAGATAATACAACAGGGATTGTTTCAAAATTTCAAAACAGAAGGCCTTGTTGACGAAGAGGGATTTTAAACAGCATTTGCTTTCATTTTTTCCCTCCATGATGAACAGGTGTGGGAGTCCACTACATGAAGGCTGTGTAGATGATTGCGGGACAAGGGAACGAGGTAAATATCTTTGATGGTTGGAAAACCTCAAATCGGGCATGTAGTCCAAACCCTTTTTATCAGAGCACGCGAAGGAAATAGGAAACGAGGTCAAGACAAAACAGGTGTCTGCTGTGTGGATTTTTCTTGGTGTTACGGCAACCACCTGGCTCCACAAAATAGAAAGCAGCTATGTGACACGTGTCTGTTGTGAACATGCAAATACAGTTTTAAGTTCACTGTACTGAATGGCACCAGGTACCTGGGGGAGAAAGGGTTCTACTATTTCTTGAGCTTATGATTCTGGGCAAGCAATGGACTAAGCATCTTACATTATCTACTAGAAGACGAAATGAAATAAAGTGGGAAACTGATCTTGAAAAAATTAGAGTCATCACATTAAATTATAAGAATTATTAAATGCCCAGAACATATTAAAGCACTGTAAAAAGTAAAGATTAATAGATGCATTAGAGGCTACGATTAGCATTGTTGACATTATACTGTTAAAATCCTTGAGTGCTGGCTCATGTATTTATATCGCTGTAACACTATGGTCCCACATAACATCTTATACATAAAAAGCTCTCAATAAATATTTGTTAAATTGCTGAGTGAAAGGTAGATAGACTTTTTAAGTGGATGTAAAATGCCTGAACTACAAGAGAAAAAAAATAAGAGAATAACCTTGCTTCATGAATAAAGTATTGCTCATTCAGGTGTTAAATTTTCCATTTGTTCATTTTTCAGCACAAACTCTTGGGGAAATTGTGTTGCATTATTTTAAACAATTTCTCTCAGGGGCCCATTAAGCAGGCTTTTCTGCCTTCTGCCTGCGGGATAGATGTCTTTTACAGCTGTTCAGTGTTTAGTTCTCTAAATTCCTGACTTAAGGAAGAAAATGACGGGGATGTAGGATATCTGACCTATAGATTGCTCACTCTCTGCGTGAGTCAATCTTTGAAGTCCAGAGATAAAAATCATCATTAATCACAAAACTTTCCTATCGTCACGAGGCCACATATCCCAGAGCCCTTCCAAAATTACCACGTGGACTGGCAGCGGGAGGGATCAGCCCAGCTGTGGTCGCCTTTATGACACAGAGCTCTTCCCCTCTGACTGATGGTATGAATGCACAGGAAGAAATAAAAGTCAGCTAACCGTGGTTGAGTCAATCCAGCCCATAGCATTCGAAGACTGAACGGTTACCTGACTGAGGAGGCTGCTGGACATGGCAGGGCTGTTTTATTCTGGGGTGTGTTTCATTAGAAGTGCTGACGAGTGAAACAAAGACTCTGTCCATTGCTTTGTTGGGCAATGAACTTTCCCATCACACTGATCGAAGGCTGGGGATTTGGTGCATGTGGGAATACTTTAATATCTCACCTGTGGCTGAGGCAGATGTTCATTTCGAAGTGCTAATTTCTTTTCCTGCAAAGCCAGGTGTGTTAAGGACAGCTAAAGGGAAAGCAAAGTTTTCTTTTCCTTATGAAAATATGGATCCGATTCAATCCAATTCCGTTGTAAAAACTTTTATTTACTTTGTGTCTCTTAAGTAGATAGAGTGTTGTCCTGGGGAAATAAAGGAGGTAGGAACTGAATGAAGTAGGACAGGAAGGAAGGGAGGGAGACGGGAGAGAAGGAAGCAAAGCCTGTGGAGTGACTTCTGTGCTGTTTAACATCGGCGTTATTGCTTCTGGGCCACACAGTCTTGGGAGATGGGTCAATCATTTAACAAATGAGGAAACTGAAACTCAGGGAAGCTGTTGCTTGCCTAGTGATGTAAACATTGCTCATTTTTATTTGTTTGTTTGATCATTACCCAATGTAAGCACTTTTTTGAGGCCCTTTGCAGATTTCTCCCTAATCCCCTCTCCCCCTCCCTGTTTCCCACCCCTGGGGGCCTCAGTGGTTCCACTCTCTCCTTTGGAAAGTGCAAGGAATTATTGGGATTGTTGTATCTTTCTTTTTCTGTTTTTGTTTTCGCTGTTCAGTGTCTGAATTATTTTCCATATTTTTGGAATTCCTCTCTTTTTGATTCTTACTGATGGAGATGAGGCAGGTAAACCTACTCTTGCGATTGGAACAGAAAATAGGAGATGCCCATTTTCCCCACTTTCCCCACCTTCCTTGAAGCTTTGGCAAAGGCTTTCATAACCAGAGGTCCGTGCCCCAGATTTTCCCTCAGAAGCTCCTGAGAGGGAAGGAGGGGAGAGAATGCATCTCCTCTTCTCTCTCTGTCTCTTTCTGTCTCTCTCTCAGTAGCCACAAGAGCAGAAGAATCTAATGATGCTTGGTGGGCTGCAGGGTGTATCTCACTGAAGTTTTTCTGAGACTTAATTTTGAGTTGTTCCTACAAGCTGGATCTTATGCTTTGCCCCTCTGGCTCTTCTAACACTTTATTAACTATCCAATATCTTTTTCAAAAAAGCTTTGGTACAGACTATTTAGCCTATGAAACGTATAGAGGATGGTATAATAAGCCCCCATATATCACTGACCTTCATGAACAGTTTTCAACCCATGGGCAGTCTGGCTTCATCTGTACCCCTGCCCGTTTCCATCCTCACCCAAATCTCTGATTTCATATGACTTATAATAATAGTTTCTTAATATCATTAAATATCTGTATTCAATTGTCTGATTGTTAAATTTTAAGGTTTTAAAAACATCTTCAAATCAGAATCAAAATAAGCTCCATACGTTGTAATTGGTTGATATATCTTTTAAATCTCTTTTAATGTATAGATTCTATTTCCCTCTTACTCTTCCATTTTTTTCTTTGCGGTCAAAGAAACCAAGTTGTTTCCTGGTAGTATTTCCTGAAGCCGGGATTTGCTAACTGGATCCTTGTGCTGTCGTTTATCATGCTCCTCTATCCCATGCATTTTCTGTAAATTATTATGAGTTAGGTCTAGAGGCTCAATCAGATTCAAATTTGGCAAGTCTACTTTATAGGTGGTGCTGTCAACCTCTATCAAGGCATATAACGTCTTAACGTCTGGTGTTTCCCTTTTTGTGATGTCAGCAGCAACTGACAATCATTATTTAGATACCATAATAATTCATTAGGAGTAGCAAATAGGTGACATTGTAATTTTATCATTCCCTTTTAATTTATTACCTGGAATCTTTCTATGAAGAGAAAATGTTTCTCATAAATTATTTGGTTGAGGCATCTGTCAGAGGAAAGTCAGACTAAATGATCAAACCTTTCCCTTATTCACCAGTTTTCAAAGTAATTAGGTAATTCCCTGGTCAAAGGGAATTTGTTTCTTCAGTCATTATGAACTAAGAGCTTTAAATATATTTGATATCTTTCAATCTATTGCAGTTATCTTTACTGATATTTACATTAACTCATCTCTGGCCAGCAAGCACCTCCTCTGGATGGCTCCTGAGTCTTTATGATACCTGGGTAGTCTTTGATAGTGTCTTTTCTCCATAGTAAAACATGATCTAGGTTCATTTTGTGCAACTGAGGTCAGTCATTTCTTCAGGAAATTTACAGGATACTCATTGATCTTGGGTTGACCTTTGCAGATATTTTCAGCGAACAGAAGTGGTAAATATTTTTTTTTAAGATAAAATTATTGTGAAGTCACACTAATACTTCCAATTCAAATTTAAGACAGGATTTTTGCTTAATCTAATCTATGTTACATATTTTTTTCCCATGCTGAAAATACTGATTCCCAGTGGATGAATCATAGAATAGCAATACTAACATTACTGTCATTAACAGGAATACTGAAAAGAATCTGTGTGTGTGTGTGTGTGTGTGTGTGTGTGTTTGCAAGTTTTTGTATTTTTAGGGAAAAATCCCACTAAGGATAGTCAGTTTTGTGTTTTAAAGACAATTAAAACAGTTTCTCTCTGTATTGCCAACAACCAGTATCTACTTGGGTTTACTTGTTTTAGTTTGTTTTTATTCTTTAAGAATTGCTTTCTTAACATTTAGTTTTGAAAATAAAATCATGAAAAATACTTGATGATTCCAAGGTCAAATCTTCAAAACAAGTGTTGTCAGGGAACTCAAGCTCCTAGCCTTATTTCTTTTACCCTAGTCTCCCAGTTTTGCTTGTTTTTCATTTGTCCTTCATTAATGAAGGATAAATAAAATCAAATATATAAATCATATATATAAACAATTATGTGTGTATGTTTGGGTATTTGTACCCTCACTCCCTTTCTGAGAGAATGGTAACATCCAGTACACATTTTCTCTACTTTACTTTTTTCATTTAATGGACTCTCCTGGAAATCACTTTAGAACAATGCATAGAGATATTCCCCATTCCTTTTTGGAATTTCTAATACTCCATTGTGTGTGCTTACCATAGTTTATTCAAACAGAGCCTTAGTGATGGACATTAATTATTTTGAGTCATTTGTATTTACAAGTAGAGCCACAATGAATAGCCAGGTGCATATTTCTTTTTATATTTTTGCCAGTGTGAGACAGATTTGTAGAAGTGGGGTTGCTGGGTCAAAGAGTAAGTGCATACGTAATTTTACCAGGAATTGTCAAGTTTCTCTCCATGGAGGTTATACCTCATTTCATTTCTATTAGCAATGTAGTACATTGTCAAACTTTCAGATTTTTGCCAATCTAATGGGTAAGAAATTGTATCTTGGAGTAGTTTTATTTCCATTCCTCTTACTGTGAGGAAGGTTGAGCATTTTTTCACATGGCTAAGAGCTACAAATGTTTCTTTTTGTGTGAACTGTATATGTACACCCCTTGACTTTTTCTTCTATTGGATTTTTGGTTTTTTCCTCTCCTATTTCCAGATATTCTTTATCTGTAAATGTCATTAATTCTTTCTTTGTTGTACAGGTTGCAAAAAACTATTGCGAGTTTATCATTTTATCTTGCCTGTTTCTTCTTTTTAAATTTCATGTAGTCAAATGACATATCAATCATTTTTCTTATTGCCTCTGAATTTTGAGTAATAGTAAAATTTTATCCACTTCTAGGTTTTAGGAGAAACATCTATGGTTTTTTCAGTATGTTTTAGATTCTTTCATTAATGTCTTTGATGTATTTACATGTAGCCTGGTGTGATGTGAATAACAGATACAATTTATTTCTCATATAGCTTTTCATTTATCCTAAAGGACTTCATGAGAAAGTCCATCTTTTCTCAACTGACTTGAGATACTGTCTCTATTGTGCACTAAATTTTTATTTGTATTTGAGTTCATTTCTGGATTTTCTTTTCTGTATTATAGATCTGCTTATCTCTGTATGCACCCGTACTATACCATTTTAATTATAGGAACTTTACAATGTATCTCAATATCTAGTATTGCCCCTCCTTCTGTTGCTCCTTTTTATGGTTATTTCTGAATATTTGTACTTGTGTTTTCAATCAAGTGACTTTAAAACCGACTAATGTGTTGATATTTATAAGGGAATTATGTTAAACTATAAATAAATTTATCTGAGACTTCCTTCCAAGAATTTGATTTTCTGCTCATTCAAATCTACTTTCGTATCATTCAGGAGCACTGTATAATTTTCTTTATGAAGGTTTTGCATTTCTTTCTAAGTTTTTATTCTCTCTCTGACTCCCTCTCTTTCTCTCTCTCTCCCTCTCTGTTTCTCTCTCGTTATTATAAACAGAATTATCTTTTCTATTGTATCTTCTAAGTGGCCTTTTTGTATATATGCAAAGACTATTGAGGTTTGTATGTTGATTTTGTAAACTGCTTCTTTAATAAATTCTCTTATTGTTTGTTGCAGCTTTTCTCTTTATTATTTTGGCTTTTCCAAAATCATCTCATCTGCTAACTCTTCTAGACTAAGCTCCAGGCAGGTGGATCTATCTGTCCGCGTGCCCATGATGCTGTTAGGGGCCACAGAAATCATTTAATTTCCTTTAAAATCAGAAGGAAAAAATGCACTTTTAAGTTGAAAACATACCCTATGTAGTGTTAATATATTTGTTTTTATACCAACACAATGTAAGATATAAGTTTTGATATTTTATATGGAAGAAGGGGCCCACAAGGGCGAGAGTGCCTAGGGCTCATTAAAGACACAGTGTGGCTCTGCCTCTAGGTACCTAGGATTGCAGATGTGTCTGTGCCCAAATGGCCCAAGCCTGCTTCCAGGGCCTGTGTGGGTCTCTTTCCCGGGTCTCTTCTTTTAAGAGCAGGCTGCACCACCGGTAGGAACACCCCAAAGCGCACCAGTGACTATGGGCTGATCTTCGTAGAGCCAGTGACTGGAGTTTGGATGTGTGGGTTAGTGTGTCCATACGTCCATGTGTGAATCTCCTTGTGATAGGAGATGAAGTTGGGGTGGAATAAAAGGGGAGCAGACAAGGGCTGGGGCTATTCCCCACAAAATCCTGCATTCTGGTGCAGACTGTGTAGACAGTATCACTTGAGCAGAGCTGTGTGATAATAGACACTTCAGTGCTTTAAATAAACGTGGGAAGCATCATGATCTTTCATTATTATTATCATTAAGAAGATAACATTGTATACTAAGCCTATCAAAGAGATAAAAGTTAAATGAAGGCTAATAACAAATTTTCAGTAAATAATTTAATGCTGAAATTTATTTAACAACTGTTGTTAATTTTATTGTAGAGAAGAAACTGTCATTGTTTAGGAAAATACCTCAAAAAGCCATTGAAGTAGAAAGTTCCGAGGTGCTGAGGATGGAGAGTGAGAAGATGGGAAGTTCCTGGGTTTTTGATGGTAAGTTTCTTCATGGAGTCTCTGAACCACTCTTGGAATCATCCTGTATCTTAGTTTCCAAATTCCTTTAATATTTAAGACATTTTTTGTTGCAATTTTTATCTCTGGCATCAAAAATAATCCTGTCAAGCTCCATTAATCATCACCAGGTAGTCCTGGGAAAGTCACAGCAATGGGACGTCATTCACAGAGAGGGAATAAAATTCTCTCTGTACCCCCTCCTCGCTTCACCCAACAACAGAACCAGCCCTGTCCCTACTCTGTCCACCTCCACTGTCTCTCAACAGCCAGATGACACTGGTGCTGTCTCCTAGAAGAGAAGTGGTAAATGTGTCCTCGCCTTCATTCTTCCCTCCCAAAGGAGCCTGTCTTTCCTGCAGGTACTTCTCAGTATTTGCAATTTTTTAGCTGTTTATTTTGTTTGTTGTTGGCTCCACCCCACTTGATTGTAATCACCACAACAGCAATGACTATTCTGTCTTCCATTCACCCAGGAATATCCAGTGCCTTCCATGCTGAGAGCACATAATAGGCTCTCACTAAATATCTGCTGTGGCTAAGAGTGAAAGGGAGAAGGAATGGATGCTTTCTCCCAAAATGAGGAGACATGGGGTCCAGACAAGCTGGGGCATTATCTCAGGCTCAGCACTTGCATTATTATTTTTTCCAGTACAGCATCACATTGGGTTACAACAGAGTGAGATCTCCTAGGAACACCACTAATTGTTTCATGATTGTAGAAAGGGTTCACTAATCCTCCCCTCTCCTGTAAGGCAAGTCAGCTCTCTTCCAGTCTCCTTTTAGACCTCAGGTCTCCTCATCAGTCAACACATCAATCCGTCATAGAAATCTCTGGGCAAGCCAACTTCATCCTTGACTAAACTGGGATAGCACTGGTCATCCAGACTTGACTCAAAAACACAGCATTACTGAAGGAGAGGGCAGTTTTCAGGTGGAAAGACCTCAGGCTAGGACACCTCAGTTACAAGAAGACAGTAATCTCACAAAAATGTTTAGCCCGGGAGTCCAGCTGCTGCTTGCACACCAAAACAACTGGGAGGACAGCTCTTTGCCTCCTGGCTTAGTGGCACAGGTAGGAGCCCAGCCCTGTCTCAGAATGTTCAGGCTGATTCTCACTGTCCAAGCCTTAAGTTTATCCAGAGAAGTGCAAGGGTTTTGAAGGCTTTTTAATGGGATTCACAAGAATAAACAGTATTTTAAATATGTGTTCTGAAATATGTGCTGACCCAAATCTGGGGACTGAAGAAATTCCTCACTCTAATAATTCTGCTAGTTCCCCCACGTCACACAGGTCATTTATTTCAGAATGTAAAACTTGAATAAACAATCTTTTCTCACCTGCAGTTTTGTGGTCATTTGGAAAATACAGCAGTACTCAATTTTAATTGGAACTAAGTGACAAAAATAAGCCACTTTATGGGTTTTCTAGATAATAGTAAGATTTTTTAAAAAGAAAAAAAGCCACTACTCTTTCCAAGTGGTTTTTATAGCGAAGTTTTTTTTTCCCTTTTTGCTGCATTCTAGAGTAGAGGCATTTCTGAAAAAAATTTTCTTATTGGTTAATGAATCATTCACTCTGAGAACCAACAGGTGATTTCAGGAGCCCAGGTGTGAGTGAATGCTTTAAGATGGGTCTTGTGGGTGGAACCAAAGTTCACTCAATGTGTTCATGTGACAAACATTTGATGAGCCCCAAATAAGAGTTCAACTGCAGGTAACAGAATCCAATTAAGATAATTTCATCAGAAATCTGGTTTAATATAGGCAATTAGGTGCTTCCAAAACGAAAGTGCTGGAAGCCCAGGTTCTAGGCTGACACCCATGTAGCCAGACCCTGGAAACTGAGACTCTTACTGCTGCAGAAGAGCCACGTGTGTCATGACTGTGCTTGTTTGTCAGCAGCAGCAGGGCTCTGCCTCACGATTCTGTTTTCTTCTCATCTTCTTGGGTGAGTCTGCATGGAGGAAGCTGGCTTAAGCATGTATCTTGACTCTTGGGGAGTCTGTATAACAACCCTAATGTTAGCTTTCCAGCCTCCAGCATAGAATATTGGTTTCTGCAAGAAGGATTTAATATAGTTAAGTAAGCCAGTGTGTAGTATCTGATGCACATTTCTACCCTGCTTGGGGTACAAAGTGAATGAGCCAGTTCCTATCCTTAAGGAGCCTACATTCTAGTAAGAAGACAGATACATGAGCAGAGGATTATACCTCAATGTTGCCAACACAGTATTAGAGATTTAAAAAACAGGTATTACCAGGAACACCGATGAGTGATTTTGCATATGGGTGCAGGACAGCTCTCCAGGTGGCTTTGGACTCACCCAGTTTTCCCCCTTTCTCATTTGTAGTTCTCAAGAATAACTGTAGAATGTGCTGGGAATTCAACATCTTGAGATAAGGAGGGACTGACTGGAACAGGCTGGGCTCTGATCCAGGCTCCCACAGAAGCAGAATATTCTTCAACATGTTAGCCCAATATGTCATGTTGCCCCTGGGGTACATAACCTAGGGTGGGCTGCTTTCCAGGGTCCCTCAGCTGCCAAGCAAGGAGGCCATATGCAGAAGAGACTCGTGCAGCCTTCCTGAGACTTGAGGGACCGGCTCACCATGAATACTAGGCTTCTGTTGTTCCTTGCTGCCTTTGTGTAAGTAATAAACTGGCTTCATGTAGCCTGCTGCGTGTGAGAGTGTTCTGTCTTACTGCACATAAGCCAGTAGTGCAAGTGATACAGTGGGCTGAAGTCATTAGTGCACAGTGAACCTACTTTGCACTGGGTTTTGATTATAAATTTGAAAATGCATTCTTTGGAGTGCTAAATTGTAAAAGGAAAAATATTCTACTATTACTGTGGACTCCCCAAAACAGCAAGGGAGGTTAACAGAAGACCAAAAAGTGATGAATCCTTTAATTCCTGCTTTCCCAGGGAGACCCTCTGATCCCTGTGTGGTCCCTGCTTTTGCCCTTTGGGAGGCTCATAGAGCCATCATGTCCCCTTATTTAGACAAAGGAGCTGGGTGGGTTGCTTGGCTAGGGTTAGTCATCAGGCCAGTGGCAGAGTCGACTGGCACACGGAAATCCTGAGGCTGGATTTACTGTTAGCCTTTTGAGTCACGAAGCACCCCCTCCACCTCCTTCCACCCCCAGTCTGAACCTGGATCCTATTCAAAGATGTTTTCCCCTGTCTTTGACTTACCTTCTGAATTCATTTTGGAAGAATGTACCAAGATCCTTTGAATCCTACAGGAATGTTGAACTCAGTGAAAAGTGATGTGGTTAAGAAAGCAAATAATATGCTGAAAGATGTTCTTTGGAAGTGGCTAGGGACATCAAAGAGATTGATGAATCTGCATTTCAAAAAGCCGGCAGGGGGTAACATTTCAGTTTACCTCATATCCATCCTGCTTCTAAATTGGCTATTCACTGCCAGTGATGTTTCTTCCTTACCATCAGGGCAGAGTCCTAATACAGCTAGCCTCAGGAAAGAGATATCTATAAATGGTACTGTCTTCTTAAAGCAAAGCAGCTCAAAGAAATTTGCTTCTTTTCTTAACAACAGATATAGTTGTACCATTCAAGGAGCATCTACCACGTGTACTTCAGGCCCTGTGCTCAAGCACCTTGTGTGCACTGTCGCTGAATTCTCAGTAGTATCGCTGAGACGCATGATATTATTGGCTTTATTTTAGGGTTCAGGAAAATGAGGGGTGGAGCAGTTAAGAAAACTGCCATACTTGTAAGGGCTGGAGCAAGGATTTGAACTCTGTTGATCTTATTGGGCACAACATGATGTTGCCTATTGTCTGTAAACCATACTAGATTGGGGTGGGGTGGGGGAATATTTAACATACACTGTTTAGTGAAATTAATTTTCCAGGACAAGCAAGAGAGGAGAAATGCTTTAATAATCTGCTGAAGTTTAGTTTCCATGGACAGTCATATATTGGGTAAGAAATTGACAATAGAGGTGAGTGCCAAGGAAGCTCCCCAGGCAAGGCGTTGCAACAACACCTCAGTGGTGGAGCCTCTGCCATCATCACCATCAGAGCCCAAGGCTGGGAGGAACTGTAAAGAACATCTGACGGCACATCACCTTGGGTCGTCTAGACCCTGCTCCGGCATCTTCAGCAGCAGGGCATATTCCACCTCAGCAGACAGCCAGTTCCATTTTCAAATAACCCTGTAACTGAAAAAAAACCCTTTACTTTGTGTTGATCCAAAGCCCATGCTCCTGTAGCATCTGCAGCATTCACAGCACTTACTGTTGGTTCTGTCCTCTAATCACAAGTGAAATACATCCGGCCCCCTTGCCACATAGCAGCCCTTCATGTATTTAAAGTGCCCCACCTGTGTCCCTTTAACTGTCCTCCACACGACGTGGATCTGACTCGATCACCATCCCAGTCTCTTTCTTTCAGGCACGTGTTAGTTCCAGTTCCGTTCCGGGGGAAGCATTTTGTTAGGTGAAGTCTACAAAACTGACTAAGACATGCTTAGGGTCTTTAAGGATCTTTTAAAGGCAATTGTATAAGATTGACTATTGTCAAAGGCTCCCTTAGAAATGATACCTAAATGCAGACCAGTAGAAGGGTTTAGAGTGGAACCGTGACCTCCCCTAGTGTGGACACTACCCCTCCTTTAATGAGACCTAAGTTTACATTAGTGTTTTGAGTTGTGTTGAGTCAACCAAGCCTCTGAATCTTTTTCACTCTAACAGCTGCTAATCCACAAACCAAAGGGCAGTGTATTAGTCTGTTTTTGTTGCTTATAGCAAAGTACACTGAACTGGGTGATTTATAAAGAAAATGAAATTTTATTGCTTACAGTTTCTGAGGCTGGGAAGTCCAAAGTCCATCTGGTGGTGGCGACAGTGACCCAGGGGTCTCACATTGCAAGATAGTGGAAGCAGAGAGAGCAGAGAGAGCGCGACAGACTCTCCTCTTCTCTTAAAGCCCTCAGAACCACACCCGGACCACCATTTTTAATCCATTCACTATGGCACTGTCCTACAATTTAATCACCTCTTTAAATCTCCACCTTTCAATTACCATAATAGGATTTCCTACCTTCTTAACAGGCACAGTGGAGGCTAAGTTTCTAATACATAAATGTTGGGGAACACAATTAAGCTTCAGTGAGTTTCGGGGGGACATAATTCAATCCACTACAGGTAGTCACTACAGACGCATGGAATGGGAAGGAATGTGGGTTTTTAGGCTTTCTCATCTGTTTAGCAATCCATGTTAATACTGCCTATTTGCTCATTAATTTACTTATGTGTTCGTCCCACAAACATTTACAAATGCTTAAATCTGTCCAGTTCTGGAAAATGTACTCGGGAGGGCTGAACACGAAAGCAATGTGAGACTCTACTCTGAGCCTTCAAGAAACCTGTAATCTAGCCAGGGAGGGGGAAAACCCTGCAGAATGAGGTAAGCTCTCAAAGCATCACATAGTGGAGAAGCAAGGAATTGAGTCAGGGACTCTGAGGTCTATACAAATCTTCAACTGTAGCTAGTCATGTCACCTTTCTAGACCTCACTTTTCTCATTTAAGTAATGAGACACTTGAAATCTTTGGGTTCTTTCTAATTCTAAGAATCTATACTTCCAAGTGCAAGTGACCATATGCTTCTAGAGGATAGGGATTACACTTTGTATGTATGTGAATTTCCTATTAAACTGTAAAGTTTTCACTCGTAATATCACCCAATACATATTTACTGAATGGGCTCAATAATTCAGATTAAATATGTACAGGGGTCTCTACTACCCCTTAGCTTCATCTTGGGGTACAAAAGGCACCCCAGGGAAACCCCCAAATTGGCATGGGAATTCTTACCCCATTAGGTGGTGTCCTGATGCAATGGTCCAAAGATAGGTACATGCAGTCTTGGTGCTCAGGTACAAAGATGACTCATGCGTGCCGTGATTCATGGGTGAGATCCAAAGCGCAAGCTGGCATTCACTGCCTCCTGTTTCTCTCAGGGTTCCTGCCCTCTCCCTTTTTAGATCTTTCCTCCCCCAAAGCCCATTTTGCTCCTTTCTTTTACCGAAGTGTTTGGTGGTCCATAATGAAAAGTTTGATGGACAATCTGGAAGTTTCCCATTTAGCAACCCAAGAATACTGATTCACCTTCTCTCAAAGGTAAGGCAGACACAGTGCTAAGCAACAGTATCTTCTCCTGGAAAAGGCCAGGTATGAAAGCAAACACACACACACACACACAGACACACACACACACACAACTTTTAGACTAGTCTTTTCTCAGCTATGGATACATGCATAAGAAGGAAGCCTAAAATAAAACTATTGGTAGAATTCTGAAGGAGAAATAAAATATACTGCCAAGACAAAGGGAAAAATATGCCAAGTGGGTGAAGGAAAAAGGCACACTTAGTTTGAAAGATGAATTTGAAAAAAATTACTTGTGCAAAAGGGGGTGGTGACAGGTTGTTTGGAAGATGATGAATGTTCAGCTAATGAATTCTAATTTGATACACAGGGAGGCACTATAGGATCTATAGCCACTGTAGGAGTATGCCACACATTATAGTCTTTTCTGCCCATGTCCATCATCTTTATTAGATTGTAAGCTCCTTAAGGACAGGGACTGATAACAGTGGAAAAACAAAGGAAGTAGGAAAACTGACAGAGAGCTGGTCTCTCTCTGGTGGGGTGGTGAAAGGTTGTTTTTCTAGAATACTTTGAATAACGAGATACGCTGTTCTAAAAGTAATGACTAATATAAGTGATAGTTAAAGTAGCTACTTGAAATCTATGAACACTTGGTTTGAAAGTAACTTTGACTTTGGGAATAGTGTTTCCCTGGCAAAACTTGACTCCCACCAGAATCCATTTGAGAGACTGAGAAATAAAAACTCATGAAACTTTGGAAATACTTATTCAAATGGCATTTTGATGAGATAACTATAAGTAGATCAAGAACACATGGATTAAATCTCCCACAGAACACCACTGTTTTAAAGAGTAAAGGTCCAGTATTGTTGACATCATGGAGTTTGGGTTTTGCTGAGCTCCCAATCTTTGGAAAATCAGTTTAAGCCTGTCATCAGATGTATGCAGCTGTGGGTTTTTCTCAAATCTGCTTTATGGTTTTTTGGCTTTCAGAGTGAAGCCAAAAGTCTTCCAACAGTCATGGCAAGATGAAGGCCTGGAAATCTTTGAAAGTATGTTCCCAGGAAAACCCATCATCGTCATTGCCTTTTATAGTTGGTACCTGTCTAAGGGCCAAAGTTACAAGAAAACTGATTTGGGAGTTTATGTTTGGAGACTTACCTGGGTCACAAACTTTGCTGGGATATCTTAAATGGAAAATGTGGCCATTTTTGGTTTTCCTACAAACTTACACTACAATTTAAATGGAAAACAAAACTCTCAAAAATTTCTGAGCTCATGAACACAAGCGGCAATTATAATTCTGTTCTGCAGCTCAGAAAAGAAATGATCATGGAAAAGAATGAAGCAGAGCTCAGTGGTCATCAATGAACTCCTCCTCCAGCCATCCCTCTCTAACATCATCAGGTTAACAGTCAAAGTCACTGTCATCCATTTGCAGGGAGGTTGGGTATGAAAGAAAGGCTGGACAATGTCTAACTTTCATATTTTTAAATTGCAGAGCAACTTTGATGAAAATAGTACATTTCACATTTCAGAAAGCAGTGTTCAATTTGCATGCACAGGATGGCTGCATATATAATATACATTTCTGTAAAGTGTCTGCATATAAAATTCAAAAGCTCACTCACAAAAGAATCTGACATTTTCAAAAGAGGTGACCACTGAATTCATATTTATGTTCTCTCTAGATCTACTTCTTTTTTCCATGTTTTAAATCCAACTGTACCTGATATCTATAAAGAAAGAAAATCTTTTCCATTTGGATTCAATATTTTTACATTGTAATGAACGGATGCAAAGACTGCAAAGCACCACATGAAAGTCAGTGTTGGCAACATTGATGAAGAAGATTTTTATTAGCAGGACAAGGAATGTCAAGAAAATCCATAGGACCACATGGGAAATCTTAAAGAACTTGAGGATAATTAAGGCTTATTTGCATACAGCTAATAATTACTTTAAAACATGATGTGTGTTATTATAGTGAGATGAGAGGTATAGTGAGTGAAGTTACTGATCCAGTTTTGCTCCTTCCTAGCCAGCTAACCTTGGGCAAGATAGTTAGCCCCTCTAAAACTTATTTCTTCATCTACAAAGTAAGAATATGAAAGAACCTACCTGATGGAGTTACTGTGGTAATTAAATGAGATAAAATATGGAAGGGTCTTAGAAAAGTGCCTCGGTTAATAGATGTTGGTCCTAACTGTCTATCATATGAACAGTCCTGCTGCCGCTACCACTGTGACAACGACAACAACTACCACTTAAGAGAAGTCTGCAACAAAACCAAAACCAAGTCACGCAATTTTTTTTTTTTCTGACTATGAGACTTCTCTACTGCAAGTAACACATTTCCGGGGTGTAGAATGGAAAGCTGATAGCCCTGGGAAGCCAAGGGAAAGGAGCAGCTTCTGTTTTAAAAAAATACTAGTGATATAAACTGCTGGATGGCAGAACCCTTTTCTGATTTTCCTCTTTTTAGACAAATCTACCAGGTGGTTTGGTCAGAAGCATAGACAGATGTGAGCGGACATCACTGTGGTTCGCCCGCTGCCTCAGCTTCTCTGCAAACAAGCCCAAGGTACCTGTGGCTGGAACAAGAGTGTAAACACCCACTTATGAGACTCGGTGGTCAGTTGTGTTAAGCTCATTTTCCCATACTGAGATTTGAAGTCTTCTTGTGAAATTTCTACTGCTTGAATATCTCAACTATATAGAACTAGAAAAACAACTTTCTGTTGTTCTTTAGTGACTGATCAGCAGAAAGAAAAACTCTTTAATAACGGATGTGTGTGATCTCAGAAGCGACAGAATTCTCCTGAAATGGTAAGAATTTTCTTTGTCTCATTTAAAACATTTTTTTTTCCCTATTTGTAGGCTACCTGGATGTAGGCAATAAATAATCTGGCTCAACTATATTGACATACTTAGATCGGAGACGGCATCTTTATATGGTATGATTGAAATGGTAGAGGAATCAGCTATAGGATGATAAATGGATTTGATTACTGAAAGTACAAATTCCATGATTCTCCTTGAATTCAGCACTCCTTATGGCCATGCCCTATACTAAAATTACAAAATTTACACACACTTTCTCCCTGAACCCTACAAGCAACTCAGCGAGGTAGGTTCTATTACTATTGTCCACATTTTATACATGAAGCAATTGAAGACTAATGAGGTTGAGTGACTCAAGTCCAGCAAGAAAGACATGTTAAACTAAAAAGCACAGATAAACGTACAATTTTAAACTATATTAACTCTACAGTCAGAGTCAATAGAGGACAGAGGTCAAGAGTCAGGACTTTGGTACCTCACTACTTGTGTTTGAATCCTAGCTCTGCCACTCACTAGCTGTGAACTTGGGCAAATCACTTAGCTTGTGCCATTTTCTCATCTATAAAATGGAATCCAAATGGTGCTCTGGTCTGAGTATCCACGTTGCCCCCAAATTCATGTTTTGAAATCCTTACCTCCAAAGTGATGGTATTAGGAGGTGCGGCTTTTGGGAGATGATCATGTCATGAGGGTGGAGCTCTCATAAAAGAGGCCCAAGAGGAATCTCTCTCCCCTTCCACCATGTGAGGACACAGCAGGAAGGTGCCATCTACAAAGCAGGAATCCAGCCCTCATCAGACAAGCAAAGAGGTAACAGTGAGGCGAGCAGTGAAGAGAAGGAGGGATGAGGAGAGACATCAAGACAGGAGAATTCTGGACTGTTCTTTTTCAAAGTATAGTCAGGGGATTCCTGATTTGTGAACTGATTGAGAGTTGCATGCTCCTTCATGGGTTTTTGTGGGGAAGAAGTATATGCAAGCTCATGGATTTTCATTGTTATAATGACTAAGAACAAATTATTACTGACTGAGTAAGTGAGTGACTTAAGATGACTAATACTTGGTATATATACACCAAAATTTGTAAGCTACTAGAATTTCCTTAGGTCTATAACCCCATGTCCTACTAAGGAGTCTCAGTGCTAAGATCAAGTTTCTGCTGTCTTTTTACACACCCAGGCAGTTGGAAGCCCCCTCCCTTCCACTCCAGCTTTTCCAAAAGTAAAATAGTTGTTTGTGCATCTTAGGTGTTACCTAAAGTTGATCCTGACTTTCAGAGTTTGCTCTTCTGTTATTATTTTTAGATTTACTCTTGTCTTATTTTTTATTTGTTGTGTAATTGCTGGGCTTTTATCATTTTGATAGCTATTATATTTTTTCATAAATCTTACCACCAGGTGTTTTCATCTGGATGAAGGGAAGGGGTTATATAGATGTATTTTTTGTCCTGTCCTAAAATGTCTCTCCTGCCCTGTGCATGGCATTTGTTTCAACGCCCTGTCTTGCTGCCCTTGGGCAAATCCACTTATCTTTCAGGAAGGAAGCTCATGTGAAGGAAAAATACTGTCTCTAGTTAAAAATACTGGTTGTCTAGACCAGAGGCTGTCTAATCATGACCCGTGGGCCAAACCCAGCCTGCTGCCTGCTATGTTGATAGAGTTTTATTGGAACACAACTCAGCCCATTCATTTATGATCTGTGGCTGCTGTTGTACTACAATGGCACAGTTGAGTAGTTGCAACAGAGTTCCAGAAATCTTAAAAATTTACTAGTTGTCCTTGTACAGAAAGTATCTTCTGACTCCTGTTCTAGACCACAGGATTGAAAACCATTTGTCAAGAGGAAATGTGATGGCTCACCTTGGGGAAAAGCAGTATGTGGGTGCTTTGAAGAGGTCAACGAGGGAAGGTTGTGTTAACTCCCTGAGTGATTCCTTCAAAGCTCAAAGAGAACTGACCACTTTAGGAAAGAGTAAGTTACAAACCCTTCTGTCATCTGAAAGGGCACAGTCAGATCTTTGTTGGTGAAAGAGCCAAACACAAAACATAATGATTAGTTGATGAATAATAATAATAAGTATCCACATGGAATTAATAATCCTTCAATTTTCAAGGGCTTCCCATTTTTTCCATATTCCTCCTTTATGTATAACATTTTGAGTCATTCTCTGACTCTACATTTTTTGTTAAGAAATTAACCCATCCTGAAATTCCACCTTATGCCAGCCTCCTTTTCCTTTTCTCTCTCCTTGTCTTCTGTTCTGTCATACGTACATTTCATCATAATAACACTCATTTGTCTTCTGGGAAAAGAGACTCTCTAAATGTTTCTCTATGGCCTTGACGATGAACGGACATCTTTGAGGTTAGGGCCCAAGTCTGAGTTTTATCAACAGAATATTATGTAATAAATATAACAGGCCTGGAATAAGCGTTGTTCACTTTTAATGGCAAACATATCTTAACCTCAACAGCTTTGTGAAGGGTTTACCTGGGATTTCCGGAGGTTGAGCGACTCCCTCAAATGCTTGTAAATGGTAGAATCAGTGGTGGGTGCAGCTCCAGTGGACACAACGCTTTTCCCCAGGATTCTCTGGTAGGCTCTTCGTTTTGCTCACTTATAATCTGATTTTCTTACAGTGATGTCACCCACTTTTACCCTAAAAAACACTGTAAGCCACTGGATTGAATGGCTGAAAGTCTACTTTGTTGTCATGCCATTTAACTCTGACAGTTCTATGGCTGGATTGATTAGATGTCCCAAATCGTTAATAAATTGGACTTAATCCTTTATGTTAAAATTATCTTTTAAGAGATTACACCCTGCTCACCAAAATTATGAAATATTCCAGATTATATTGGGAAGTATTTCTGGTTTATTGGCCATGTCAGATGGCCAAGTAAATTGTTTACTTCTCACTTGAATTTTTATTTAAAAATCCAAATTTCACAACCAGTCTAGATTTCCCAAGGGTATTTGCTTAAAGTCGACTTCCATTTAGAAATACTTGACATATTTCTAAATTAAAGTAACTAAGCTATGAGAATCAAAATTTCAGAATATATTTTAAGTACTCTGGCTGTTTTGGAAAAGCATGCTATGTCTACTTATATGAAATCTACCTTTACAACTAATTCCTGAAGCTTATAAACCCAGAATTTATAGTAATGGGGTTTTGTAGTTAGAAAAAACAAACAAACAAACAAACATGCCACAGTTAGGAAAAAGTACATGGTTCTAATTATTGTGCTTTTTTTTTTTTTTTTTTTTTGCTTTTTCCTGAGGTTTGCTTTCCTATGTCATTTCAATATTTCTTTTGCAGGTGGTCAGCAATTTTGTAAACAATTGATAAACACACTCATACAAAGGCAACATTACAAAATTATAAAGCAAGTCACTGGAGAAAATAAAATTAGGCTATGGGTAGGCTACTCATAGGATTTGCAAAATCATCAATGTTTGAACTGTTTTGAACTAGACCGTGGATTACAATATTAAGGGGAATGTATGAGTGATTTCTACTTTCCAGTACCAGTTCCAACACCAGTTTAGAATCATATGGAAATTGACGATACCCTTGATTTTTGCAGTACAACTACTGTCTTCTCTGAAGATTATAAAAAAGTAGAGGATGCAATCAAAATAGAGTGCAAATTATTGGGGTAAATATTTAAATTATAACCTTTGCTCACACAACACTACCTTTTGAACCTTTTATTTGGTGACATTAAATCTTGAACACTGTAATTCTGAATTTCCTGAACTTTAACAAGGCTTTTCTGAAGCATTTGGGTAAAATATAAAATTTTCACATGGTGAGTTACTTTCATCTGTTACTTGGCATGGCCATCCTTGTAATTCACAGGTCAGCTTCTTTCCTCAGGGGTCTTTGCCCCAACCCTTCCTGCCCAGATCTATGGTCTTCTCCCCACTGAAAATGACCCCCTTGTGAACTTTGTCCAACTGCTGTAGATGATAAAGAATGAGGAAGCTGTTTCCTTCCCCAAGCAAGGAACTGGTCCCTATGGTTTTGGCACCAGCCTCAAGCCTA
Source organism: Cynocephalus volans (assembly GCF_027409185.1). Classification (NCBI taxonomy): domain Eukaryota; kingdom Metazoa; phylum Chordata; class Mammalia; order Dermoptera; family Cynocephalidae; genus Cynocephalus; species Cynocephalus volans. The sequence continues at coordinate 107,199,636 of NC_084470.1, forward strand.
TCAGGCCGAGGGCTCACAAGGATTTAGCATAGCAACAAAGGTTTTAACTACTACTTTTTAGACTTTGGGAAGCTAGCTGTGCACATATTTTCTTCCAGAGACCCCTTAATTGTACAACTGAGGCAGGACAGTCACAGTTGTTTGTCTGTACATCCTTTAATCTGCTATTGATGTGATAGCCTGGGACACTAGTGCAGACTCTGGATCCGCCCCCCACCCCACAACTGCCCTCCCCAAAGCCACGACATAACTGGAGAGACCACTACCTAGCTTCATAAGGGAAACACCTGCAAACACCATCTTGGTTCAGCTAATAATATATAAGCTAATCAAATGAAAGCTAACGTGCACATGTATGTGTGCGTGTATATGTGTTTGGGGTGGGGCTCAGAAACCCAAGGAGGAACTATAGCATGGACCACCTCTGGTTTCATAATGACTATGATAGGCCCAGTCTTTAGCATTCCTTTTGCTCAGTAATCAGGAAGCAGAGATATCATCAGGATTCCCACTCAGTGATGGATGCTTGGTTCCGGTGGGGATGGCCTCTCTCAAGACAGCTACCCAATGGCTTGTCCTCTTCAGTCCTGAGAACTAACTCCCAGTCTCTGGGGCAGGGACCCTGAGGACGAAGAAACATGACTGGAGATTTGGTTGGGGACCAGCTGGACTTGTCTGCCAATTTAAAAATTCTCAAACAGTTGGAAGATAGTTTGGCAGTTTTTTTATAAAACTCAATATACTCTTACATAATCCAGCAATCGGAATCACACTCCTTGGTATTTATCCAAAAAAGACAAAAACTTATGTCTACCCAAAAACCTGCACATAGATATTTACAGCAGCTTTATTCATAATTGCCGGAACTTGGAAGCAACCAAGATGTCCTGCAACAGATAAATGGAAAACCTGTGGTACATCCAGACAATGGCAAATTATTCAGTGCTAAAAAGAAATGAGCTGTCAATCCATGAAAAGACATGGAGGAGACTTATGTGCATATTACTAAATGAAAGAAGCCAATCTGAAAAGGCTACATACTGTATGATTCCATCTACATAACATTTGGAAGTGACAGAACTATGAAGACAGTTAAAAGGGACTGGGGGAAGGAGAAATGAATAGGCAGAGCACAGAGGATTTTTAGGGCAGTGAAACTACTCTGTGTGATACTGTAATGGTGGATACATTCATTATTTGTCCAAACCCACAGAATGTACAACACCAAGAGTAGACTCTAAGTTAAAATAAGAACTTTGGGTAATGATGATGTGTCGATGTAGGTTCATCAGTTGTAACAAATGCACCAGTCTGGAGGGATGTCGATAGTGGGGGAGGCTCTGCATGTGTGGGGGTAGGAAGTATATGAGAACTGTCCGTACTTTCTGCTCAGTTTTGCTGTGAATGTAAGCCTGCTCTAAGTCTTTTTTTTTTTTTTTTTTTTAATCCTCAGTCTTTAAACAAAGAATGAGTCTGAGCCTGAGCCAGAGCCACAGGGATGGGCTGGAGCAAATGAGATAGGAGATGCTCAGTTTCTCTGGGCTGGGGTTACAGGACACGCCTCTGGGTTACAAGCCATTCCCCAAGGTTTCAGGCCCCTCCCTAGGCTCTCCCTTAGAGGAAAGTTATCTTGCCAGTTAGACCTATTTTTGACACCAACAGGAATCTGAGAACTTAGGGGGCTGGCTTATGTAAATCCAGAGTCTGAGCATGCTCAGTAGAGAAGAGTTCTATACCCTTGTAGCTGAATGACCTTCCACTAGAAGTGCTAAAGAGCACAGAATATTCTTGAATATGTCTAGTATGTGTGATAGTATTCGACCAATGAACATGCTCCAAAAAGGGGACCAACTGAGCATGTCCAAGATTAAGTTACATAAGTGGGAATCACCCACTTAAGTGACTATCCATTAGATAGCAATACTATAAAAGCCAAATCCCAGCAGAAGGTGGGGTTGTTTCTCACTCTCCTGGAGCCAGCCAGCACTCTACCTATGGAGTGTGTATTTTTTACTTTTGTGTTAAACTTGGTGTGGGCCCTGCTCAGGAACTATGCTGCACTCTCTCTGTGAAATCTGTATCTCTAATATATTATTTTAAACCTGTTCTCACTTTCCACTGTGAGTATGCTCTTGAATTATTTCCTGTGGATGAGTCAAGAACCTGGTAAGAGGATGGGGTGGGTTGAGGCCGACCATTGGCCCCCTCAGACCCTCTGGCATCACTAGTGCTGGGATGGTTGGGGAGGTTCAAGTTTTCACTGGACCTAGAGAGCGTAATATTACCCATGCCAGTAGGGTAGCTTTGCATGTGGGAATTGCTGTCCCTTATCTTTTATTTGTGAAAGAAAGTTGACCAACTCTGGACAGAGACCAGGGTCCACCCTCTCAGTGGGGACATTGGAATGGGAAGTGCATACTCCAGGTGGAAACAGAAAGATTAAAAAGCAGAGAAAGTGGCAGGACAACTTTTTTTGGGATTTTAATGTGTGGCTTGCTCCTGTTGCTTTTGTTTCTGATTACAGGCAGGTAGGTGGATATTCTGGACTTCCAGGCCCCAAGGATTCTTTCGGGGGCAGGGGGAACACAAAATGAAGAGGCTGATAAAGTTAGAGTTCTATTTGTTTTGTCAACCACAATTACTTAATTAAACCTGACACTTTAGGGAGAGCATCCAAGATCCAGTTGAAAATGGAGATTCCTGATACCGGAAAGGGGCAAAGGTCATGGTGTCTACTCAGTGACAGCACCCATGGCTACCAAGCTCTGCCCTATGGTAGTACCCTGGGTGCAAGGCAAGGCCCCAGAGGGATGACTGCATGGTTTGCCTTGAAAGCCTGTACTTTGGCACATGATTCCTTGGCAGAGTCCCATGCTCCAAGGGTGGGACTGAGGCAGCAGAGCCACTGGGCACAAAGAGCCTGTGTAGGATGGGACAAAGAACACACAGTACTGGTGTCTAGGAAGGAGTGCTTAAAACTCTAGGATCTTTGGGAGACCCAAAATTAACAGGTTGAATTGATTCAGGATCAGATTTGCATTAATTTAGAGAAAATAAAGAAATGCACAATTTCCAGCACAGTAGAAGTTCTGGTTGCAAATTCTTACCCACAATGTCTGTTTATACCGTGGACAACCTTTTACAGAATGTGAGCCCTCAAACAGCTCCATTGCAAATGATGTCTCTGCTACATGTGCTTAACCAATAGGCCCATTGCAACGAAGAAAACTGTTCATAGCTTAGCTAACTATCCTGATCTAACCATCACACACTGTACACAATTACTGAAAATCAACATTGTATCTTACGTGTATATATAATAAATTATCTTAAAAAAACAAAACAAACAAACAAACAAAAATGTTACCTAATTATTGTCTCCTCTCCCTATGGTAATATCACCTAATCTGTTGCCCTTGGGTTGGTATTACAGAGTGACAGAATTATAGTTGTGTATGTATACTTTACAGAAAACCCAAATAAATTTAACATGGATTGTTATTCAAGTTTTATTTTTCTTATTAATATTTTTAAATTTTAGGATATTGGTTCAGTCCTAAACTGATGATGTTAACAGTCACCATGGTAATGCTGATAAGGCCACCGCCTCATAAACAAAAGCAATAGAAGAGAATAGGCAGAGCTTGCAGACAGAATTCCAAATGTTATATGTAGATACCCCACCCTCAAGGAGTAATTTCCTTTCAAAGAGTACATTTTGGAAAGGGGGAAAAGAGTAACTTTACAGTTAGGAAACCTGACAAACACTCCCTCGACATGTGTGCAGGGTTAACGTTAATGGTAACAAATAATGTTGGTAGTACGTATCATTGGCATGATGTGATGAAAATGGTACTTTACCTGTGATCTTCCTCCTAAGAAAACCATAATTCCAGCCTCATCATGAAGAAAATATTAGCCAAATCCCAACTGAGGGACATTCTACAAAATCCCTGACCAGCACTCCTCAAAACTACGAAGGTCATAAAAACACGGAAAGTCCGAGAAAGCTCACAGCCAAGGGGAGCCTAAGGAGACAGGATGACTAAATTTAATGTGGTATCATGGATGGATCCTGGAACAGAAAAAGAACATAAGGTAAAAACTAAAGAAATCTAAATAAAGTATACACTTTAGTTAATAATACTTTAATACTAGTTTATTAGTTGTGACAAATGTACCAATGTAGCATACTAATGTGATAAGATGTTAATAATAGGGGAAACTAAGTGTGGGGTATATGGGAATTCTCTTTACTATCTTCTTAACTTTCTTGTAAATCTAAAACTAGTGGAAAATTTTACTTATTTATTTATTTACTTATTTATTTTTTGGAAATCTATTTATTTGATCCATAGCTTTTCTGTAGATTCCAGCAAATATTCTCTATACACAATCATGGGATATACAAATAAAGACAGTTTTACATCTTCCTTTCCATTATGGATACTTCATGTTATTGCTGTTGCAGTCATTTATTTATATTTATTATTATTATTAATTTAATTTTATTTTATCGATATACAATGTGATTGATTTTTGTGTCCTTTTACTGAATCTTTCCTCCCCACTCCCTCTATCCCCTCCCTCCCATCAACCTCATATCTGATCGCTTGTCTTAACAACTTCAAGGAATTGTGATTGTTGTGTCTCCTTGCCATCTCCTCCCCTGTTTATTTGTGTATTTATTTATTTATTTTAGCTCCCACAAATAAGTGAAAACGTGGTATTTCTCTTTCTGTGCCTGACTTGTTTCACTTAATATAATTTTCTCTAAGTCCATTCATGTTGTTGCAAATGGCAGTATTTCATTCTTTTTTATAACAGGGTAGTATTCCATCTTGTAGATATATCACATTTTATTTATCCACTCATCTGATGATGGACATTTGGGCTGGTTCCAACTCTTGGCTATTGTAAATAGTGCTGCAATGAACACTGGAGAACAGGTATCCCTTTGACTTGATGATTTCCATTCCTCTAGGTATATTCCCAGCAGTGGGATAGCTGGGTCATATGGTAGATCTATCTGTGATTGTTTGAGGAATCTCCATACCATTTTCCACAAAGGCTGCACCATTTTGCAGTCCCACCAACAGTGTGTGAGAGTTCCTTTTTCTCCACAACCTCATCAGCGTTTATTATTCACAATCTTTTGGATATTAATCATCCTAACTGGAGTGAGATGTATCTCAGTGTGGTTTTGATTTGCATTTCCCGAATGCTGAGTGATGTTGAGCATTTTGTCAAGTGTCCGTTGGCCATTTGTATACCTTCCTTTTAGAAGTGCCTATTTAGCTCCTTTGCCCATTTTTTAATTGGGTTACTTGGTTTTTTGCTGTAAAGTTGTTTGAGTTCTTTGTATATTCTGGATATTAATCCTTTGTCAGATGTATATTTTGCAAATATTTTCTCCCACTCTGTTGGCTGCCTTTTCACCCTGTTAATTGTTTCTTTTGCTGAGTAGAAGCTTTTTAGTTTGATATAATCCCATTTGTTTATTTTTTCTTTGGTTGCCTGTGCTTTTGGGGTCATATTCATGAAGTCTGTGTCCAGTCCTACTTCCTGGAGTGTTTTGCCTATATTTTCTTTAAGAAGTTTTATTGTTTCAAGGTGTATATTTAATTCTTTAACCTATTTTGAGTTGATTTTGGTATATGGTAAGAGGTATGGGTCTAGTTTCATTCTCCTGCATATGGATATCCAGTTATCCCAGCACCATTTGCTGAAGAGGCAGTCTCTTCCCCAAGTGTATAGACTTGGTTCCTTTGTCAAAGGTAAGATGGCTGTGGGTGTCTGGGCTGATTTCTGGATTTTCTATTCTATTCCACTGATTCCTGTCTCTGTTTCTATGCCAGTACCTTGTTTTGGTTACTATAGCTTTACAGTATAGTTTAAAGTCAGGTAGTGTTATGCCTCCAGCTTTATTTTTTTATGCTCAGGATTGCTTTGGCTCTGCATGGTCTTTTGTTATTCCATATAAATGTTAGGATAGTTTTTTCCATTTCTGAGAAAAATGCTGTTGGAATTTTGATGGAGATTGCATTGAATTTGTATATCACTTTGGGTAGTATGGGCATTTTCACAGTGTTGATTCTTCCAATCCAAGAGCATGGGATATCTTTCCATCTTCTTGTGTCATCTTTAATTTCTCTCAACAGTGGTTTGTGGTTCTCATTATAGAGATTTTTCACATCCTTGGTTAACTTTATTCCTAAGTATTTTGTTTTTTTGGTGGCTATTGTAAATGGGCAGGCTTTCTTGATTTCTTTTTCTGCATGTTCACTATTGGAGTATAAAAATGCTACTGATTTTTGTGTGTTGACTTTGTATCCTGCAACTTTGCTGAAATCATTTATCAACTCCAAGAGTTTCTTTAGAGGCTTTAGGCTGTTTGAAATATAGGATGATGTTATCTGCAAACAGGGACAGTTTGACTTCATCTTTTCCAGTCTGGATGCCCTTTATTTCCTTCTCTACTCTGATTGCTCTGGCTAGTACTTCCAATACTATGTTGAACAGGAGCAGTGAGAGTGGGCATCCTTGTCTATTTCCTGTTCTTAAAGGAAAAGCTTTTAGCTTTTCCCTGTTCAGTATGATATTGGCAGTGGGTTTATCATATATGACATTAACTATGTTGAGATACTTTCCATCTATACCTAACTTATAGAGAGTCTTTATTATGAATGAATATTGAATTTTGTCAAATGCTTTTTCAGCATCTATACAGATGATCATATGGTCTTTGTGTTTGAATTTATTTATATGTTGCATCACATTTATTGATTTGCATATGTTGAACCAACCTTGCATCCCTGGGATGAATCCCACTTGATCATGGTGTATAATTTTGCATATGTGCTGCTATATTCTGTTAACTAGTATTTTATTGAGGATTTTTGCATCTATGTTCATCAAGAATATTGGCTTGTAGTTTTCTTTTTTTTGTTGTATCTTTGTCTGGTTTTGGTATCAGGGTGGTGTTTGCTTCATAGAATGAGTTTGGGAGAATTGCCTCTGTTTCAATCTTTTGCAATACTTTGTAGTTAATTGGTATCAATTCCTCTTTGAAGGTTTGGTAGAATTCTCCAGTGAACTCATCTGGCCCTGGACTTTTCTTTGTTGGGAGCCTTCTGATAACAGCTTCAATCTCTTTTATTATTAATGGTCTGTTCAGATTTTCTACATCTTCTTGGCTCAGTTTTAGTAGTTTGTGTGTGTCCAGAAATTTATCCATTTCCTCCAGATTTTCAAATTTGTTGACATAGAATTGTTTATAATAGTCACTAATGATTTCCTGTATTTCTGAGGTATCAGTTGTAATATCACCTTTTTCATTTCTAATTTTTATTTGGGTTTTCTCTCTTCTTTTTTTAGTTAGCCTTGCTAATGGTTCATCAATTTTATTTATCTTCTCTAAAAATGAACTTTTTGATTCATTGATCTTTTGTATTGTTTTATGGGTTTCTATTTCATTAAATTCTCCTCTGATCTTAATGATTTCTTTCCATCTGCTAACTTTGAGTCTGGATTGTTCTTGTTTTTCAAGTTCTTTAAGGTGAAGTGTTAGGTTGGTCACTTGCCATCTTTCCATTCTTCTGAAGTAAGCATTTAATGCAATAAATTTCCCCCTTAGTACTGTTTTTCCAGTATCCCAGAGGTTTTGGTATGATGTATCATTGTCTTCATTAGTTTCAATAATCTTTTTGATTTCCTGTTTAATTTCTTATTGGACCCATTTGTCATTAAGAAGAATGCTGTTTAATTTCCATGTGTTTGTATAGTTTCCAGAATTTCATTTGTTATTGATTTCTAATTTTAATCCATTGTGATCTGAAAAAATACATGGGATAATTCCAATTTTTTTCAACTTGTTGAGACTTGATTTGTGGCCTAACATGTGATCCATCCTGGAGAATATTCCATGTGCTGATGAGAAGAATGAATATTCTGATGTTGTTGGATGGAATGTTCTGTAGCTATCTGCCAAGTCCAATTGGTCTAAAGTGTTGTATAGATCTTGTGTTTCTCTACTGATTCTTTGTCTAGGTAGAGTGGAGTGTTCAGGTCCTCTGCTATTATGGTATCAGTGTCTATCTCATTCTTTAGGTTTAATAGTGTTTGCTTTATAAATCTGGCTGCTCTGACATTGGGCGCATATGTATTTATGATTGTTATGTCTTCTTGATGGATCAATCCTTTTATCATTATGTAGTGGCCTTCTTTATCTCTTTTTATGGCTTTTGGTTTAAAGTCTATTTTATCATATATAAGAATAGCTATTTCTATTTGCATGGAATATCTTTTTCCATCCTTTCACTCTTGGTCTATGTGTATCTTTATAGGTGAGGTGAGTCTCTTGAAGGCAGCATATAGTTGGGTCCACCTTTTTAATCCAGTCAGTCAGTCTGTGTCTTTTGAGTGGGGAATATAATCCTTTTACATTAAGAGTTGTTATTGAAAAGTGTTGATTTACTCCTAGCATTTTACTGTTTTTTGTTTGGATGTCTTAAGTGTCTTTTTTCCTTCCTTTCAGGTTTACTGTTTGTCTTCTGTATTTGTTGGTTTCTTGGGGTGGTAGATAAACTTTTTTTTTCTCTTCATGGTTAGTGTTTTTATTTTACTAGTGGGTTTTGATTTTTCTTGGGTTTTTATGGCAGTGGTGGTTATTTTTCAGGTACCAAACCCAGAAGGCCCTTGAGAATTTCTTGTAAGCCTGGTCGTTTGGTAGCGAATTCCCGCAATTTTAGTTTGTCTGGGAAATATACTATTTGCCCTTCATTTCAGAAGGATGGCCTTGTGGGGTATAGTATTATTGGCTGGCAATCTCTGTCTTTTAGTATTTTGAGTATATCATCCCATTTCTTTCTGGCTTTTAGGGTTTGTGATGAAAAGTCTGATGTTGGTCTCATTGGGGCTCCCTTATAGGTGACTTGATGCTTCTCTCTTGCAGCTTTTAAGATTCTCTCTTTGTCTTTGGGTTTTGCCAATTTGACTACAATGTGTCTTGGAGAGGACCGTTTTGGGTTGAATACGTTTGGGGATCTTTGAGCTTCCTGAATCTGAAGATCTGTGTCTTTTCCTATACCTGGGAAGTTTTCTGCCACTATTTTGTTGAATATGTTTTCAATGCAATCTCCTTTTTCCTCCCCTTCTGGAAAACCCATGATTTGGATATTTGAGTGCTTGAGGTTGTCTGTTATCTCTCTTAGATTTTCTTCAATATTTTTAACTTTTTTCTTTCTTTTCGTCTGCCTGTGTTATTCCAAGCAGCCCATCTTCAAGGTCAGAAGTTCTCTCTTCTACTTCTGCAAGCCTGCTGGTTAAACTCTCTGTTGTGTTTTTTATTTCATTGAATGAATTCTTCAGCTTGGCAAGCTCTGCTATATTCTTTTTCAGGGCATTGATTTCCTCGTACATTTCTTCTTTCAGGTCCTGTATACATTTCCTCATTTCATCATGTTTAGCTGAGTTTTCTTGTATCTCATTTAGTTTCCTTAGAATTATTGCTCGAAATTCCTTGTCAGTCATTTCAAGGGCTTCTTGTTCTATAGAATCTAGAGCCTGAGAGTTGTTATTACCCTTTGGTGGTGTACTTTCTTGATTTTTCATATTTCTGGTATCTTTCCTTTGGTGTTTATTCATTGTGGCAGGGGATTTCACGGTCCACTTGTTCCACCCTATTGTCTGGCTAGGATCCTGCTGGGATTGCCAGTTTGGCATGGTTGCTTTGGTGCCTGTGGGTGGGAGGCTCGGGCCTCTCTGGGCCATGGGGACTGGACTGGGTTGTGAGTCCAGCAGCGGCACCTAACTGCTCTGGTGCGTGGGCACCTCAGGGCATGTGATGGTCATGGCAGTGGCTCTTTGGCCTCTCTGCATGGCTTGCACTCTCCTGGGCTGTGGGGGGGATCCCACGTGGGTGGCTACCTGCTCTGGCGCATGGGTGCCTCTGAAAATTTTATTTAAAAAACAGCAGAATTAATCAGAGAGGAATTCACCAGTCAAAATGGGTTTACTTAACACTGTACAAAAGTACACTAAAAGCTTTGAGAACGATATTCAGATCATTTGTTTCTATGGATAAACTGATATAGTTTCTGTAAGTTAGAGGGTTTCAGCCTTCCAGAATAAAACTTTATGATGGGTGTATTAGACCATTTCTGTTACTTGTAACAAAATACTCGAAACTGATTTATAAAGAAAATGATTTATAAAGAGAAATGAAATTTATTGTTTACAGTTTCTGAGGTTGGGAAGTCCAAAGTCCATCTGGTGGTTGCAACAGTGACTCAGGAGTCTCACATTGCAAGATGGTGGAAGAAGAGAGAGCAGACAGAGAAAAAAGACAGTCTCTCTTTTCTTTTAAAGCCCTCAGAACCACACCCTTGGCCACCATTTTTAATCCATTCACTACTGCACAGTCCTACAATCCAATCACCTCTTCAAGGCTCCACCTTTCAATTGCCATAATAGGATTTTCCACTCTCTTAACAGCCACAGTGGGGGCCAAGTTTCTAATACATAAAACTTGGGGGACACAATTCAAGCTTCAGTGAGTTTTGAGGGGACATAATTCAATTTAGTACAATGGGTAAAGATTTTATGCATTTCATACTTATTATTATTTTTCTTTCATAGAGCCATATAAGTTTAGATTTAAAAGCTACCTTTGAATTGTCCTAGTGAATTTGTTAACACTTCTTATTTTACAGTAATGTATTTTGTTTTAAATTAGCTTACATCCCTAGGAGAATATGTGGTCACACAGCTGGTAATTGCAGAATTAAAATTAGAGTCGGGCCAGTCCTCTTTCCATTATGCCATGCTATCTACTACCAACATTGTCTTATTGAAATTTGGTAATTATTTTAATACTTTTTATGATCCCAGAAAGATTCCAATCTATGTTTAATTATAATAAAAGTCTTTGAAGTAATAAGAATCAAAATATGTCAATTACTAGCTTTTCTCTTTTTTTCGCACATTGACTTTTTATTTTATTAACAAAACTCATGCACATAGTGAAAAGTTCAACAATACCAAGGCAAAAACCAGCATTCCCCTGCCTATCACTTCTTACCCCACATCCAGTTTCCTAGAGGCAACCACTTTAAACTCTTTTAGCTGATTATTCCTTGTAGTAGTTGCTTCCGTATTGCTGAAAAATAGGCTTATACTTCTATTTCCTAATTTAAATATTTTAGATATTATTTATTGATATGTATGGATTTAATTCTTCACATCATTTCTGCCTTTTTTTCCTATTCTTTCAATATCTTTAGCTCTAATTTTAGTAAATTTAACAATGAGTGCTGTCGTGGGTTGAATCATGTTCCCCAGAAAGATATGTTGAAGTCCTAATCCCTGGTACTGGTGAATGTGACCTTATTTGGAAATAGGGTCTTTGTAGATATAATCAAGTTAAGATGAGGTCATTGGGATGAGTTCTATTCCAAAATGACTGGCATGTTTAGAAGAAGAGGAAACACCATGTGATGACACAGGGGAGACTGGAGCAATGCAGCTGAATCCAAGGGACACTAAGAATTAGTGGCCACTCCCAAAAGCTAGGAAGAGGCAATGTTAGAGTCTATTTAGAGTTTTGAAAGGAAAATGGCCCTGCTCACATCTTGATTTTGGACTTCTGGTCTCTAGAACTGGGAGACAACAAATTTCCATTGCTTTAAATCACCCAGTTTATGGTACTTTGTTTTGGTACCCTAGGAGACTAATGCAATGCTTAGCTTATTATGACAATGTAAGCATTTGTTCGCTGCAGAACTCAGTGGTGATTCTCCTTATGGTGATGACTGACAATATTTTCACTTGCATAATTTTTGTACATGATTTTTTCAGAGTGTTCAACTGGATCATCTCTTCCTTTAGATTCCCATGAAAAGTTCTCATACTTACAGAGCTTTTTGTTCCCTTGCTTCAATCTGGACTGTTTTCTCTCTAAACCTGCTCTACAAGTGTCACCCTAGGGCTTAGTGACACTAATATTTTTGGGTTGAAGCCACGGTTTCCTGGGTTCTATGTCTTCCTGTAGTTTTATTTTTCTCCCACATCTTGCTGGTGCATGTCTTTCAGTGATTTCTTAATCAAGAGTAATAGGAGTTGAAAGACTTTTAAAGGCATTTCTCTTCAGGCATCTAGCATGGGCATTATGGGTGAAAAGGCTATTGGCATGCGTTTCTTTGTATGTGTCTTCTTTTTATTCTTTTACTTTTAATATCTTCCCATTATTCCTGGAATACTGAAGGGTTTTGATGTGCCTTGCTGTGGTTTTTTCCCATTCATGTGCTGGGTACAAGATCCTTCAGTTTAGAGATAAGTGTTCTTTAATTGTGGGTCCCACTGGTTTCTTATGCTGCTAGTATTCATGTGGTAGAACCTTGTCTGCTATATCCTCAGTGCCTTGCACAGAACCTTCAATACACTTAGCATTCAATTAAATCATTGTTGAATGAAGGAAGGAATCAAGGAAGGAATATATGTACTGACTTTTGAATATATCCTCCAGATATCTCTATCAGTTTTACTGCTGACAATAGATGAAAACAAATGGCAAAGCCCAGACTTGGAAACGGTGACCTAGTCCACATCTATGTTAAAACAATGGAGAGATGGGAGGAGGTTCATATAAACTTCAGGTAAGTTAGTTCCACAGGAGAAAAGAAAGATGTACTTCCACTGGAAGGGAAGAGAGCTGACTCATTGATCTCCGCCTTCTAAAATGGGTGTCATTATCTCACATTATAGCTGATGAAACTGGGGCTCAGAATGCTCAAATCACAACTAGAAAATGGTGGAGCTGGAATTTGCATTCAGGTGTTTTTGTCTGTTCATTTATTTAACAAATATTTATGGAGGCTCCACTCAGTCCCAGTCCGTGGGCCAAGGCTATTTTAGCTTTCGAACTCCTGTCTTTTCCTCTTTCCCTCTTGCCTCCAAGCAGTGCAGGCAATGAAGAAATTATACAGCTTAGTTACCTAAAATAGTATAGCACAGGGGTACATAAGGAGACAAAACTAAAATTTCATATTAGTGTTTATTGAAAAACGTAGGAACAATAATGGAACCTAAATGCAGTAGTAGTGGGAGAAACAGAACGGGCTGATAAAGGAGCCTGGACGATTGGGTTAGAACCTTACCCAGACCCTGCTGCGTTCACCTTTCTCTCCACCCGCCACCCTCCCCTCTGCTTTCAACAATGCACAGAGCAGTGTCCAGGGCATATTATAGATGCTAACAAGCACTTATAAATGAAAATTGTGTAAATGGCTTGTAACTTCTTATTTCTCAAGTTTATTTGCTCACAGAAATCTCCACCTTTTTTACAAATCACAATTTATATTACACTGTAAGCTTGTTTTGCAGAACACACACTGGAAAATATTCTTTAACCAAGGGTTTGCTTAATGTGGATAGATTGCACGGGTGTGAGAGCAGGAGCTGTGATTCTAGTGCCCAGCACGGTGCCCTGACCCTCATCAGTGCTCGGTGAGTAGTGAATGAATGAATGAATGAATGAACGGATGAGAGAATGTGAGCACCTTGCAGGGCTAATGGGTGTAAGTGGTGTTTGTCTTTGCTGCTTTTGCTGCTCATTGTAAAAGGTAGAGAGCCTTCACAGAGCCCCTCAGATGAAATCAGCCAGGCAGCTGCTTACTTTTCCCAGCACTAGTACCCAGGGAGAATGAGTTTAAATACTCCTTTGTTTAGTAACTTTTCTCTCAGGCCTAAGAGGTGATTTCAGTTACCAAAATAAATAGGGGTTTCTCTTTCCCTACCAAAAGATATTACGAGTTATCTGATTCTTATAACACAGCTTTCAAAAGTAGCTATCCCAAATGGATCAGATTTGGAAGGTGTTTTGTTTATCTGGTACATGGATCAATGGCAGCCAGAAAAGTCCATATAAAAGAAGAGGAACCCTTATCTGGATAGAATTTAATTAAAAATAAACAAGAAGATGTCTACTACTTTAGGACAGTATAGTTTTTTACAACAATTTAATTTCCTTTTAAGATAGAAGATGATTTAAACCTGTCCAGATTCCAGTGTGTTAAGGTCTATCCTGCATCACGTTATTCCCAAGGGTGTTCCTCCCTTCCCACCCCCTACCCCGACCTTCAATTCTTTTTTGTCAAGTAATTTTTCTTCAACACATGAGTTCCATTAGCCGATTCAGTTACACTCTGCCCAGTATCTCCATCTAGTTAATTTTGACAACACCACGAGCTGGAACTCTAAACTAACAATTCCAAAAATAGTTTCTTTGAAAACAAAGATGCAATCGCAAATAGATTGGATTGAAAAGTTCTCTGGATAATGTCTTATGAGGTTCCCTTAAAAAAACACAAATGTAATGAGCCAACTCATCATACCAGAGGTCTCAAGAAGTAAACCACAGAAATGCATTTATCTCTTTTGTTGTACTTAATGTAAATTCTTAGCATGGAGACTTCATTTGGGTCTGTCTTTGTTGTGCATCTTGCCTGTTTCAGTAACACTGGACTTGCATGGCAGGCTCCCAAAGGACACTTTTCTCATTCCATATCTCCATACAAGTGATTATAACAGCATTCTTTGAGATGAGCATTTCAATTAGAGGAGATTCTGTATGAATTTGAGAAAGGATATGGAATCTTTGTGACCATTTTGAAGGCATTTTGAGGCACCTTTCTTTCATTCCCTATGAGCAATAATAGCAGACATTAATACATTTTTGGAGCTTATGCTGTGTGACAGTTATCTATGCATCTAACTTGTAGTATATAATAAAGTCTTGATTATAACTCTAAGAGGTATACACTATTGTTACTATTTTAAAAATATAGAAATGATGATATGGAGGGGTTATTGCCCAAGGTCATGGACTTACTAGGGAGTAATAATACTGAGATTAAACCAAGAATAAAAACCATCAAATAAAACAGAGAGTTTGACTCCAGAACTGATGTCCTTAACATTATATGCACAATACTGCTTTTAAACCCATTCCATCTGCAATATTCTTCTAAATCCCACCCTCAGCATTTTGGGGAAAACCTCTTCTCATTCCCTAAAATTTTTCTTTTTTGATCCACACCCTCCAGCATCCACACTCTCCCTTATCTTTTAATGAATCCTGATTGTAGAAAGCAAGAGATTTTTCAATATCAAACCAAACAGAAGCCACAAATTAGATATCATTTTTTTAAAAAAAGTGCCACTAAACTCCCTAACCCACAAAAGCACATGTCACATGCAGAATCACAACAAAGAATTCCATCTATTTCCTAAAATCGAGCCAGTTTTGTTTAATAACTAATATATAAGAAGAAAAGTTAAAACTATTTCTTAGTTAATTTTGTTTTTCCCTAGTGTTTGCTATTAGTACAATGATAATGCTGATTGATTTTCCAGTGAAGATATACTGTAATAGGGAGAGGAGGAAGGAAAGGCCAGAAAAATAATCAGTGTGTAGAACCTTGAATGTCAAGTTACATTGTTAGACTTAACATTTGCTGGCTAGAAAGGCCATTAGCAGAAAATATAAATAACTGACCTAATCCAATTCATGGTTGGAAAGAGAATGTACCTTGCTTACTTAAAATTCCTTTTCCAACATGATTGTTTTCTTCATTTACTCTCGACCTTATAAAGTGTTACTGAGAAATTAGGTGGGCTCACCTCATTTAATGCAATAGACATGCTCTTGAAAAATAAGCAATAAATATGACATTCATCAATTAAAAATTAGGGGGGAACATTTTCACAAAAGAGAAAGTTAAAAAGAAAAATGGTACAAATGTGGCATTATTTAATCTCAACAGAAATTATTTTTGTAAGAGAAATATTGCTCTCACAAAGCAAACGTGGGAGAGACTGCTGAGTGTTCATCAAAACAGAGGTGGACTGTCTGTCCCAGACTTCCTTGCAATTAGCTCTGGACGGTGCCTGAGTTCCAGCCAATGGACAGAGAACAGTAGTGAGCTGTGCCCCTTGAGGTCAGGCCCCTCGCAACCCCCCACACTCAGCCTCCATGCCCTTTCTCCTGCTGCTGGCTGGAACCAGATAACGAAGAAGCCTGATGTCAGGGAGGAGCCATACTGTCAAGAAGTTTAAGTCCTTGAAGAAACATTTTGAAGAAAGCCAACCCACCAGACAGAACCACCCAAGCAAGAAGTCAACTCCAGGGTGTGTGTGTGTGTTTGTGTCCAATTGTCAGAGAAGTTAGTCTACCTTGACTGAGAAAGCTTAAATTCTCCCCTTTCTCAGCCACCCAGTTTCAAAACCTCTATGACACTTTTAGAAATTTTTGCTTTACTCTTCAACTTTTTTTTTTTTTTTTAGTGCTTTCTTTGTCATATTGCTCATAAAGCATTCTTCCGAGTCATTTCTGGGACTTTAGTTTCTCAAATCCAATCCCTCCTGCATCCCACCAGGACACTAAACATTGTTTCATTATTTCACATTGAGATTCACACTTTTCAAAGTCTTCCTGTTGCCAAAAGGAGAAAAATCCAAAATCCACCATAGAGAGCTCATGTCCAAGAGCCTGCACATCTTTCCAAACACTTCCCGTTATCGCTAATGG
Source organism: Cynocephalus volans (assembly GCF_027409185.1). NCBI lineage: Eukaryota > Metazoa > Chordata > Mammalia > Dermoptera > Cynocephalidae > Cynocephalus > Cynocephalus volans. The sequence continues at coordinate 107,216,221 of NC_084470.1, forward strand.
AACCCTCCTGACACGGCCACTGTTTCCATGCATGCCAGACTCTCACAGGACTTATCTGTTCACACATTTCCCTGTAGCTGGAATATGACTTTTCCTTCCTCACTTCTGAAAGTCTTAACTACCATTGGTGTTTCGTCTCAAGCTCAGTTTTCACCCTCCTATACCTTTTAAGCACACCCTTCTGGAAAGTTGTTGCCCCCTCCCCCCAAACTCCTCTAGGATTGATTGCTTATATTGCTCATTATATATTTATAAAACAATTCCTTGGCTTGTAAATTACCTTCTCCTTTATTGTGAATACAGGAGTCAGTCTTCAAGGTAGGACCTTTCTAACAGAATGGCTCCTACCCATCCACACAAGCTCCTGGTGACCTGCACTTTCAACTCACAAGCATAGCCACTTCCTCAAGGCATATCCACAGCAGCTTCCAAATTTCGAGAGGGATTCTAGCATCAACCCAAAGTTTCTTCTCTCAGATAACCTAGATCTTGGAGTTGAGTCTAGGCCACCTGTCTAAGATATAGTAGTCAATCTAACATATGTTGTTACTCTCAACATCAAAGAGAAAGAGCCTAAATATGGATCCCTTCTTTTGAAGCTCCTTTGCTCATTCTTCTTCAGCAACCTGTAAGATAATATGCCCGTGGTTATGTGAGAGTGACAATAGGACTCCATCTGCCTAGGTGAGTCCTCCTCCCCCAAAAGAGTAGATGTAAACACTCCACATATTATGAACTGAATATTTGTGTCTTCCTCAAATTCATACGTTGAAATCCTAACCTCCAATGTGATGGTATTAGGAGGTGTGGATTTGGCGAGGTAATTAGTTCATGGCGAAGCCCTCATGAATTGGATTAGTGTCCTTATAAAAGAGACCCCAGAGAGCTCTCTAGCCCTCTTCTGTCATGAGAGGACACAGCAAGAAGTTGGCCATCTGTGACCTGAAGAGCACCATCATCAGATGCTGAACCTGCCAGTGCTGTGACCGTGGACTTCCCAGCCTCTGGAACTGCGAGAAATAAATACTTGGTTTTTAAGTCCAAACTGCATAAGATGCATGTGTATATTTATCCATTCAGTTGTTTCCCTAAAATTTATCAAGTCAGCTCCAAAAATGAACTTACATGTCTTTCTGTAGAGATGAATGCTGTTATGTTTTTAAATTAGCATTAAACAAACAAATAAAAACAAAACAAAAACAAAGCAAATCTTATATTCACAGAGCAACTAGTTACACTGACCCTCATACATACTCACAGATTCATTTAGGTTTCATTTCTACTATTGTCATTTTATGTTGATTGTTATTGCATAAACCATACCTCCTGTTTATCAAGCACTTACTGTGTTCCAGTTAATGTTTTGATATTTTCCATGTATGGTTTCTAATTTTGTTATAACCCCCTATTTTCTAACTCACTTTTTCCTAGCTGACAGAACTCCAGATTTGTTTGGAGAGAAAGTGTACCCTAGTCCAGAAAATGCATTACCTTTTCTCTGAGCTGTCCTAAAGATCTAGGCATTTTCTGGCTTTCCCATCCTCACTTCCAGCCGGAGGTGGCTAGGTGACACAGTCTGGCTGAGAAGACAACAGCAGATATCTGCTAACCATTTTTGAAAAAGGTTTTGATTTGCTGGTACAAGGGAAGAGACACACTTGTTACCTCCTTTTACCCTTTGGTTGCCTTGGGAGAGCTACAGTATCGGGAACTGTAGTGACCATCCTGGAGTGTGAGACAACACCATCAAGGAAAGATTAAAATGATTGCAGTGATGTCAGCTGTCCTACCTCTGCGTCCCTGCCCACAGCCATCCACCTCCAGACTCAGTTATATTTGAGCTGCCTCTTTACATTAAGATCACTCACATTTTATATTACTTGCAGCTGAACACACTCCCCTCACTTTGTAAGAGAAAAGTCACCATTCTTTTGCACTGATGAGAAAACAGGGGCTCAAAGAATGTCACATAATAGGAAATGCTGCTCTTTTCTATTTAGAATATAGATTTATACATCTGCTGTGTTCTTGACACTGTGCCAATTGCTAGGTACAAATGAGACATAATCCCTATGAGCATGGATTCAAAAATCTGTGTTCAGCCTAGGGTTTCCTCATAAGCAAACAAAAAATTGTTTTTAATTTTATTTTCCTTCTTCACATCTTGTACAGCTAAAAATTAATAGAATGATCTTTTCAGCTTGATTTTAGAAGAGCACAATCTCTGAGGGAAAAGAAACTTTGAGTGTTTCTAAATGTAAGTAGAGCCTAGTCAAAAACAAAGTCATATGAGCGTGTTTAGGTGCTAAGCTTATTAATTACTGCACACGGTCTATATAGAATTAATGAGAGCAGTGGAATTCTTTGACTTTGGTGGAAACATACCTGAACCACAGAGATAAACTTGCTTCAATACCGTGTGATATGTTTTTCTAAGCATTTGTGCCAAGTATGATGGCTCAAATTTCTGTCTCAGTTTCAAAGCTTTCCTTTCCTGAATAGGAGACAAACTGTCACATTAATTTTCAACAAATTAAAATCAGTTAAGAGCTCTTGGCCCCAGTGCAGAGAAAATGGTTTACATAAAAACAATTTATTTCCTTTTTTAAAAGATGGACTTCTGCCTGCTGTCTAAATGCTTCTACATACTTTTAAGAAAATCGAGTTCTCAAATCTCAAACTTATTGGGTTGCAGCTGGCACTGAAGCTGGGGACACTCACAGAACTGGCTAATGTCAGCAGCCATAAGACTGTTAGGAAAAACAGGCTGAAGGGACACTTTTATTCTAAATAGACTTGCAAGGCATTCCGACTTTCAGCTCCTCAACCCAACAGACCAAACACTTCTGACTACCTCCAATATGGCCTTATTGAGTGCTTCCATATTTAGGGTTATTAGAAAGGACTGAAGCAAGTGACCTATAACGAGGAAGGTTCAGGGTAGGCTCTGAACCTCTTCAGAGGTACGGTAATGGCCTGGCCTCCAAAGGCCTTTGATGCTGCCCGTGTGCACTGCACATGAGCTTTCTGCTCAGTCATTTCCTCTGCACTTTGGTAGCACAGCATGAAGCCTCCTGTTAGAAACAAGGTTTATTGCTACCTTGCAAACATTTATTGGGTAATATCTAAAACATGGTGTCAAGTTTAGTAATGTGCTGTTCCGGGAACCTTTTTGAGAATTTTAGTGTTTCAGAAAATGGTCCTTTGAGAATTCTTCTGTTTCAGAAATGAAAAGTGTTGGAGATATATGTGTGTGTGTGTGTGTGTATGTGTGTGCGTGCATGTACACACATATATATGTATATTGCTGAAGTATCCTCCAACTACTCGGTAGAGATGTACCATTTTTCTTTTGAGAGAAACATCTATGTAAGGTAGATCATTCTTGGAATTTTCAAGAAGTGTACTTCAAAGAGCAAATATCCGGATTTGTCATTTGCCTGCAGATATTGTTTACCTGTATTTATGCTAAGTCACTGACACAACACACATTTTAATCCTGAAGGGAATTTTTTTAGTGTTGCTATCTACTCAACCGAGCTTAAGCTTCTCTAGTTCATAAGAAAATCATCCAATACGAACTCCATGCAGACTTAAAAAAAAAAAAATGTGACAAGAGGGGAAGAGAGTTCACCTTTCATTGCTACGATGGAAATGTATACAGTGGCGCCTAATTGTGGTTGTGCACGTCCTCTCTTCTTCCCCCACAGCATCTGGAGAATACCTTATCCAGGGAGGTTCTCAGAAAATATGTTCATTGATTGAATAGATAATGATTAAACAGATGAATAAAAGATAAAAATTACTATTAACCTTTACATTTTTTTCCTGTTGGATGTTCAAAGACTTTGCTGATTGACAGCTAGTTGTTTTTGATAAGCGATTCATAAGGCACTGTGCTGGTGTCAAGAAGGACTCGATTTGAGGGGAAAAATGACACGCAGATAGAGCGGAAGCCAGCCGTCTCTTCAGGCTGTGCTGGCGCCTCCTTGGCCTTCAGTCAGACACTCGCAGCTTCTCCGTGGAAGCCTGCCTCCTGCCTCCTGGTCCCCTGCTCTGCCACCCGCCGTCCCCTCCCCACCCTCGGGCTGTGTCTGCCTCCTCCCGCCTCCTGCTTCTCCTTCAATATTCCTTTAGATGCCAGCTCCTGGCTTTGGTTCTGCTGTCCCTTCTTTTGTTTCCATAGTGCCCTGTGCTTACCCTTATTCAGGATCAACACCTTGTACAACCACAGGGACGTTTATCAGGCACGTTATCATTCTCTACTCTGTCACCCTAAGAAGAAGTAAGTGGCCATTTGAAGAGGCCATCTCCCAACACCGAAATACTTAAATAAGATGAGGAACAAGATGACAATGGTCTCCTTATTCACAAAACGACATAATTGAAAGGTCTGGATCACTTCACCTCCCGCCAAAGGGCTGACTTGTTGGGCTGCTAGTTACATAACAAAGGTCTCAGCTGCAGTGCAGTGCACTGAATTGTGTCCTCCCCAAAACTTACATATTGAACACTAACCCTTAATGTGATGGTATCCGGAGAGGGGAATGTTGGGAGATGATTGATTTTAGATGAGGTCATGAGGGTGGGGCTGCATGATGAGATTAGTACGTTTATAACAAGAGAAACAGGGATCTCTCTCTCTCCATTTCTCTCCCTCTCTCCCAAGTGAGGACACAGCTAGTAGGCAGCTGTCTACAAGCCAGAAGGACAGCCTTTGCCAGAGACCAACTATAATGGCACTTTGACCTTGGACTTCTAGCCTCCATAACTATGAGGAAATAACTTTCTACTGGTTAAGCCATCCAGTCTATTGTATTTTGTTACGGCGGTTGGAGCTGAGTAAAACATACATCTAAACAGAGCCCATTAAGGGTAGTTCTTGATTGGCAGAAAAATTGTATTTTTAAATGGGTCATTGAAAGCTCTCACTTCACGGGTGAGAAATCCCAGATTGAGGTTCTTAAATTTTGGAAAGTAAAAACAAAGGAATTAATTCAACAGCCTCCTAAAGTCTTTCTGCCTCCAGTTTTGCCTCCTTCAAGTATTCTTCATGCACTGCATCCAGAGGTGATTTTTTGAAAGAAAAATTTCCCACCGGCACCTCATTGTCCTAGAGCATGGACTGTTATTGCAGCCAATTCTCCTGCAATAATATCTTCCTCCTGGGGCCTTTGCATATGCTGTTTACTCCTCTAGTGATCCATCCCCAATTCCCTGCTCCTTCTCCACCACACTTTGTAATAACTAAATTCTACTCAGTTTTCAGAATTCAATCAGGACATCACCTCGTCTCTGGGAAGGCTCCTCTGGTTTTCTCAAAGCTGGGAAGGTGTCTGTCCTCTGTGATCCTACCACATTGTAGACATCTCATTTAGGTCCCAAAGTTGTAAGTGGCTGTTTTCTTATCTGTCCCTGATGCTATATCATCAACTCTTAGAAGGCAGGGAATACTTTTCTTCATTGTATACCTAGAGTTCAACTCAATAACTGGCATGTGTGTGCACTCGAGTTCTCATTTTCATTGAGAAAATAGGGGGACACATCACTTTCTGGGTTCTGATTACTATGACTGCTTTGACTCTTAGTCACAAGTTTCAAATTGGTTCCTACCCCTGAAGATTGTATGCATGACCACTCCAGTGTGCATGACCACTGGGTTTCAATCTCTCCTCGTTCTCTCCTGATCCTTGAATTCCAGGTATCCTCTGGGTTTCAGATATAAGCACAGTTTGAGGAACTCTTTATTCTTGATATAGAAGTTTCAGGCAGAAAAGGAATAATTCCAGGGACCATCTCTAGTTTCTCTGGCCCCATTCTTCATTCCCTGAATAAGATACATCTTTTCTTAGGTTTTATTCTCTCTCTTTTCACTTCTTTTCCCTTTCCAAAATCAAATGAGATTAATATTAACTGTCTGTATTAATATGAATTTAGACTATAGAAAACATTCTTTCAGTACTTTTTAATCTTGCCACACAATGCATACTATACATCTATTACAATAAAAAATGGCAAATGTTTCTGTTCGCCTTTTCTATTGATTTCTGGTAGGGTTTTCCTTTAGATAGTATTGTGGCAGTAAAGACAATCCAGCTATTTTCAAAACCATATTAGAAACTCACCAGAAGTCAATCTACTGGTTCAACATTGATTGACTAATTTATTTTAATATTTAAAAAACTTTGTAATGTTATCTTTTAATGTAAAGGCTTATCTCAGGGGGAAATGCACTTTTCAGAAAACTGATCATGTTTAGACAAAATGGTATTAGTTTCAAATACAGCACTACAAAACAAAACAAAAGAATCGATTTTTATTTAAGACGGCGGGCAACTTGCTTTCTTTTTGTTTGGAATCTGACTCAAGTGCCTCAGTTGAGCTTATTGAAGAACTAACTAAACTAAAACTCAAAGTAAAAACTTTAAAGATCATTTTTGTAGCAATGACATCATTATATAAAATGTTGGCATTTCATATTTTCCAAACAGAAACTTGGAAATAACAGAATACAAGTTAAATAAAAAAAGTTGAAACTAATCCAATTCTTTATTTTTCTTTTCATTTTTTTCTAACCAAGATTTTTATTGCCAGATTTTTCTTTGCATAATAATATATGATGAATTGTCCAGGAAAGACCCAGTGGGTGCATTTCTCTTAGAAATGAGCCTCTCTGTGTAACAGGAGTCCAAGTTCTAGGGCAACATGCTTATATAGTCATGTAAGATTTTCCTTATTGCTGAACAATTGACCACCCTGGACATTTGTCAAAAATGTGAATGCATGGAGGTCACTGGTCACCAGAGGATTCAAAACACAAATCACTCTGTTCAACCATCCCTATTTCTAGAAAAACAATAGCAACTCAGATCATGTATCCTACTGGCAATAGTACTAGCAATACTACCTTGATATGCTAAAGCTACCTACTACACATTTTACTATTTATTTATTTAATTGCTCAGAATCATTATATTAACCTACTAAAACTGTGAACTTTAAAATGTTTTGCTGGCATACCTTCTAAAAGAATTCTGAAAAACTATTAATCCTCTTGTACATTTTCATTTGATGTATAAAATGTCTCATAATTTGAAGTAGTTGCAAAAGATGTAATTCTGATTTTTTGAATATTTCTATTTTAAAATATTTCTACAAATCGATTATAAAAACTGAAAAATATTTTTGTAAATAAGTATCAAGTATAAAAAGGTAATTTTTATTGGAAATGTATCTCTTGAAAGATGTATAGGGGTTTCCCTCTTCCACTTGTTTAATGCATACAAGGATGAATATAATTTTTCCTTAGAAGGAGGCAGGGTTAAGTGGAAGTGAATGACAATAAAGAGAGAGGGCATTGACACACTATAGAGTGTTGGGCTTGTAAAAAATTATTAGTAATTTTTGTTAACAGCATTATTTATTGGAGAATCCACAGTGTATTCTTACTAAGGTATGACGCATCTAATAAATATGCAGTAGAAATAAACAGGTCAAAAGTTGATAAATGAGAGAAATTTTTGGAAAAAATCGATGAATATGTTACTTTTACAAGTCTGAATACATGGTTAAGAAAAGATGTTAACTAATTTAGTATATGCCTTGGGTTGAATGTCCCCCCAAAACTTAGTCCCCACTGTGACAGTGTAAAGTGGATGGGAAGTCCTATTATGATAATTGAAAGGCAGAGTCTTGAAGAGGTGATTAGATTGTAGGACCATGCAGTAGTGAATGGATTAATAATGGTGATCAGGGGCGTGGTTCTGAGGGCTTTAAAAGGAGAGCACATGAGAGTTTCTCTCAGCTCTGCCATTTTCTGCCATGTGAGACTCCTGCATTGCTGTAAAGCCACCACCAAAGAAGACCCTCTCCAGATGTGTTCCCTGGACTTTGGACTTCCCAACCTCTGTAACTGTAAGCAATAAATTTCATTTTCTTTATAAATTACCCAGTTCCATGTATTTTGTTATAGGCAACAGAAAGAGAATAATGCAGTATATATTTATCTTATTTGGAAATGTGATATTGATTTGTAAGGAATAATAGTAAAGCTTTTTTCTCTCTTCCTCCTTAAAAATCATGCAAAATATGCAACTGAGATAGAGACTGAGACATGAGATGATTGAGAGTATTTACTAAGCTCCTTGTTTATATTGGGAATGGGGAAAATGAAGAGAGGGTATTTTGCAGAGAATGGGATTTCCCACCACATATTTTATAAATCTTAAATATTCGAATCCTTAGATAGATAGACAGGTAGATGGGTAAGTGGATGGATGGATGGATGGATGGAAGAAATGATGGACGGATGCATAGATAGATAGTTAGGCAAAGCACAGAACCTTGCCATGAGTTTGCTGGCTGAATGAAATCAGGCATTGGAGGCTTCAGTATTTCTTTTTGATGGTATTTGTTTTGTTTCCACAGATCTGTCCCACTGGGTGGGACATTCTTTGACAGTACTTGTGGTATGAAAGAGGGAGGTCTTTAAACAAAAGCTAAAATTTTTGCGATCCTAGTAAAGAACTGTACAAATATTCTCAATTCAGAATATTTCAATAAGGACTCAAATAACCCCAATTCTAAAGAACAGGCTTTGTTCCTAGAAGAAATATATTTAAGACAAATGAGGAAAGATATGAACCTCTAATGTGAGTTTATGGTGTGTCAATAAAGATGGCTTGTCTGATACAAATATTCTGTAATGTCCCTTATTTCCTGTTTTGTAGAACATAATGCACCACAATAGGACTCAAAATCAATGAGAATTATGCTTTTCTTTGGTACACAGGGAAAGAATAACGTTGTTAAGGGGACTGGGAATAAAAGAATCTGCCTGATGTTGCGAACACAGGCACATTTTCAGACACATCCATTTTAAGAAAGAGTAAACGGATGGAATTTAGGATCTAGAAATTGTCTCCTTTAACGCATTCATCACTAAGTACCTCACTGGAAAGTCTTTCTATACCCCTGGGTACAAATAGAATTTATTGGTTCAAACAGTAAGAAAGTTTAGAGGCAGAGCAGGAATCAGGGCTGATTTGATTCTATGTCGATGAGGAACTTGCAAACCCCTCCTAGTCTGTGGATGCAGTTAACCTTAGAGTATGGCCAGTGCTTCCTACAACCGTCTCCTAGGCTGGATAAAACTACGATCCATCTGGGAGAGTGGTTGCCTTGATGTTAGTTCTTACCCCTTCCATCTCCCATTGCTCCAAGGCAGAATAGAAGAGATCACAAAGGACTTTGGGGAAATCCTATAGCAGGAGGGTAAAGAGACAGTTCACTTTTAAAACCAGATCACTTTGTTAAACTAAAAATTTCACTTTTACAATTTTTCTGTCATTATTAAGTTGCATTCCCTTTCAAAGCCCTTGAGTCATCATGCCTCATGCATATCCTTTCCCTGAACATTGTGGAGTCAGCTCTCTTAACCCCTGATGGCAGAGAGGGCCCGTATTTTCCCGGGCATGCTTATTCTCACTAGCGCTGGCCTTCATCCAGTGTCATCACCACACCACAATGGGATTTAAACTATAGGAATTATTGAGGCTTTCTAACTTCTAATCTAATGCTTTTCAATGAATGCAAATCTGGCTTTCTACAGTGGAAAATGTTACTATTAATTTTATTGCAGATACTGCTTTTATCACCCATTCTCAACACATAACCAACTCAGACTGTGTATAGCAGATATCAATTCCATACCATTTGATATTAATCTAGCTAATATTACATCCCATTCCAAAATATGACTATAGGAAATCAAAATATGCCAATCCCAAATGTGCCTTTTTTTGGCATAAGGATTATTTTGATCTGATTATATTAGAAAACGGCAGACACAGGAGAAGCTCTGAAAACAAGAATAAGAGTTACCCCTTTGTAAGAGAAATTTATGTCTATAAAGGAAATAACCATTTGTGAAGGTGTCTTTCTCTGCACCAGGAAGAGTAGGAGGACTCCAAAGCACCAGGGATTCCTCAATAGAGAAGAGGACTAAAATGTACGTGACAAACCTCACCCTTGTGTAAATTGATTTCCTGGCTACCTCATTATAGCTGGGCCTTCCCCAAACTCTCCTTTCTTTTTTCCATTATTATTTAAGCCATTTTGAGAATCTACTCTTGAGAATTACTCATTCCCAGAATATCTTCCATGCATGAAGTATATATATCACTAAACTTCTGTTTGTTTTTCTTTTGTTAATCTGTCTTTTGTTTCAGGGATTTGTCCCAACTAAGAACCATGAAGGATAGAGAGAAAATTATTTTTTCTTGCCTGCACTAATGTATTGGACTTTGAATTTAGATTAGGACTTGATGTTGATGAGAACTACTTAATAGATACACTGATTTCTTTAATGTAGCTCTCAGTTTGCTCTCCTGGACCCTCATAGGCCGAGATATGGTTCAAAGAGCTGGGTTTAGTTACACCTTTTAGAGGTGTAGCTTTAATTTGGCAAATTAAATTCACAACTGTGGGAAATTGTATATACTGAATTGCCCAGGAAATAAAAAATGGTCATAATAATATTTGCATAGTTCCTTTAGTTTATAAGGTATTTTCACACTTTAGATTTCATTTCATTCATTCCCTTATTTATGCTTTCAAAATATTCTTTAATGGTCAAATGTGCCTTAGGACTAAAGATGAGTAACAGACACTCTGTCCTCTCAGAGCTTATAGTCTATTGTGCATATTTAGGACTTTGGGTTTACAGGTTCATTTGAGACTCAGTCCCTGGAAAAAATGCACGTCATGTACACAGAATTTTGCCTGTGCCTCTAGATGGTCCATGGGCAGTTCCTTTACCAAAGCTAAGTGTAGAGGTTCTAGGGATCACGGAACTCTGGTCCTGTAGTTCTAAAGGGCAACCCTGTTCTCTAAGTGGAGCAGGTGTTATTATCACTATTTTACAGAAGAGTAAACTAAAGTTCACAAAAGTTCAGCAGCTTGCCCTGAGGCGTACAGTTGATAAGTGGCAAAGCTAGGACAGAACTGTAGTGATTCTATTTTCATTTTTTAAATTATAAGAGTAAGATACGCTCATGGCATTAAAAAAAAAATCAGTTCAGAAGGATATAAAATGAAAATGCTAGTTCTCACTTCCCATCCCTTTCTACACCTCATTTACATTGCCATCAGGTAACCATTATTCATATTTTCTTGGTAATTTTTCCAGAAACATTTGTTCTATGCATATGCAAGCTGCCTACATGAATGTGGTTATACTCTACATACTCTTCTGAACTTGATTTATTCACTTAAACATTTTTTCCATTTTAACACTTATAGATCCACCTCATTCTTTTTAATAGATGTACCATAACTTATTCAACCAGTGCTCTCTTAAAAGAAATTTAGAATTGTGATATTCTGCTTTTAAATCCATGCTTTTTCATTTCACTGGAAATAGAATAAAATCTCAGTTTCTTTGCACAGAAATAGAGGCATGTTCCACCTCTGCTTTAGTTGCCAAACAGCTAAGTCTAGTACAATTCTGTCACTGCCCCATAAACACTCTTCATATGGTGGACAATAAACAACGTTCACTGTCTAAATAGCTGCTTACACATCTAACTCACCTGCAAAGAGATGAGTTTTAATGTAATGGTACACAATGTTATATAATGGTCTACATAATGTTAACACTTTTTAACCAATCTGTAGTGTTACCAGAAATGTCTAGCTCTATATTTATTAGTTAAAGTATTTCGGTTGCATATGGCAAGAAACGAATTTGGCCAGCTTAACACTGGAAAAGGAATTTATTCATAGGATCAGGTCTGTCATGGAATCTGAGAAGTAAATGAACTCCAGGCATGAGTTCTTCCAGAGCACGGCCATTAATGTAACTCACTTCAAACAACGTTCAGTCTCGGTATTTGCTGCCTCCAAAGTTCCCATTCTTGGAGGAAGGACATGGTATTACTCTAGAACTCACTGCTGGACCAACCAACTCTGGCCACAGGATGGGAGCACATGGTCATAAGGTGGAGGTTCCTGTTTTAACCATGGTGCTGAGGCGTGAGGGAAAGGAGCCAATTCCTAAAAGAAGAAGGCTTGATGGATACAAACAGTAAGTGTCCTCTGTGCCAGATGGTATAGAGAGTACTAAAAGAGCTCAGTGTTGTCATCCTAATCAAAGTGATGGTGATCCTTATCCTCTCAATTTTAACACGCTGTTTTTAATATCCAGGGCAGAATTCAGAGTTCATTTCTTATTTGCATAAACTCTTGTGCCTACCAGTCATGCAGTCTAAAAATGACAGAGGGATTTTAACTAGCTATGAGTTAAATGGCCACTAAAGTCACACTTTTGAAGGGCATGACACCTCAAAAGGAAACAAATTTGTTGATGATAACATTTCATCTGTTGGCTGCTGGTTTTCTCATAGATAAAGTCACCTCTGTAATAGTATATACATAGATATGTTTATTTTATTATATTATTAACTAAACACAGTCTTCAAAATAATTGGAAAAATGCATGAAGGCAATAAAAATGGTTATTACGAAAGGCCTGAAAGTAGGAAGTTTCAACAAATATTATCCTACTGGATTTTTTGGAAATGAGTTAATTGTGTTTTTACAAATGAGGTGGTGGCATTAAAGTTTTATTTGAGGTCATTGAACAATATCTCACTTTGTTCTTAGCTCTTCAGGCCCTTAGGCATAATCCCAGACAAGGCTTAAAGCAAACTGTGAAGTAACTGGAAATCTTTAGATGAGCGAATTTGATTTGAAAATTTGCACTAGCAATTGTTATAGAAAACATTCTGTATGTAACTGTTGGAAAAGAGGTATGGCAGAGAGATTGAGAGCTTGCACTCTCAGGAGCAAACCTAACTTGGTTGAAGTCCTGGTTCTGCCTCCTGTTAGCTGTGCAACCCTGACAAATCACCTAATTACAAATGGCCTGCCTCTCTCTTTCTTTGTATACAAATAGAGAAAATAATTACCTTATAGGATTGTTGTAAGGATTGACTAATACCTGGTACATATATAAATGTTTTGAATTATTACCAGTAGTAAATTTCCCATTTTCCTTCATTTAACAAAAAGATAAGGAAAATAAATTATTATCGAAAATGCCTGGTCTTCCATACGTTTGTATAGGGTTTTAAAAAATTACTTTTGCAATTTAGTTTTGTTTAGAGATCATAATTTGGCCCAAGATTTGACAATCTTATATGATATCATCTACAATTTTGAGACATAAAATGATTTCAAAGATGTACAATTTTAGTAAAAAATAACCCAAAGTTTTCTGACCATCACTTGCTCTTCAAAGCTTTTAGACTGGCTCTTTGAGTAATGCACAAAGGTTAAACAATTGTAAATGATTATATTGATGTCATGATTGAGGTACTACCATGTCATTTGAAAGACCTAAACTACTAAAAACATGTATTAGCCTAGACTCCAGTGAATTAATTTTAAAAAGAATCATAATAAAATTCATACTGTAACTTTTAGTAGTCTTTATATATGACAGAGAACTAAACTCCAAACTTGAAAATATCTTCAGCGTTTGAGTCTTCTAAATTTTTATTTGAAGGCTATTTTAAATCTCAAACTTTCTTATATGTACATATATGTTATTTGTCAGTTCTATTAGTGTGAATTATTGATATATTAATATGGCATTATAAGAATTATAGTCTAGTGGCTTTCCAAAGACATTTGAGTGATTCTAGTCCCAAATTTATTCATGTTATTTACTCTAAGATTTATTGAAAACAAACAATTTTTTATTAAATTTATGCCAAAATTATTTCATTTCTACATGACTTCAGCAAGTATAACTGAGTCTTTGAGCCCAAAAAGAAATGCATCAAATAAGGGACTTTGTGTTTGTTTAAACAAAGCAAAGTCTGACAAATGCATGTTACTTGTGACTTGAAAATGCATATCCTGTGCATGTCTGAATTATTAATGAAGGTAGAGCCAGAATGAAAAAAATGAGTGAAATTGAATATTTTTAATCATATTTTCCCATTTGGGAATACATTTTATCCTAAATTTGCATTTAAAATCCGATTTATGACCTACTTAAATGTTGAAGATAATATTTAGTTAGTGTAAAGAAATTATTTCTCCTGGATAATGTCAAGAAGTGAAATGTGAGGGATACTTGAATCCTACTTTCTAATAAAGTCAGGCAAAAAAAAAAAAAGGATGATCAATTCTATCACTTCACAAATGGGGGGATTAGAATCAGAATCTGAACATTTTTTGCATAAACTCTTGGAAGATGTCCCTCCATAAATTGCCTACAATATGACTGAAAGGCAACTGAAAGTCTTTTGAGATATTAGATTGATGAACATAAATGAATTTCTACATAGCTTGAAAGAGTTAACAATATTTTTCAGGTATTGAGTAATTAGCTGGATATACCAGACCATGATACCATTAAGAAGTTACAAGCCACGTAATGAGTTAAGAGAAAACTGTAATTCAAATACAAGTTTACTATCAGGTAATAATGAACACACTCTTTATTTAAAAGAGAAGAAATATTTGACAATATATCTCTATAAAACCTAGACTTTCCCTTAATGTTCATTAGCTCTGCAGAGAAGCCAATGACATTTCACACTTTCTTTTATTGATATTTATTTGTGATCTGATGTTCTGGAAGCATTCAAGCAGACAAATAATGTAGTAGACATTTTATAAGGTGTTCGCAGTGTTCATCGCTTCACCCACAATCCACAATCCATCTTGCTGATAGAATTGGGCCCTTGGAATCACATTTAGTCCATGAGATTGTGTTTTCAGTCATTGCTGGTTGAATAGGAGTCCTACTACTTCTGACCCATGCTAGACAGTCTTTCTCTCCCTAGTGTTTGAAATTGTGATGAAGAGTATTAGATACTACTAGTTCTTTAAACTAAAAATACATAAACTCCAGAGCTATAAGATTTTATCCTGTACTTTATTCCTGGAGAGGCAGAGGAATAAGTCTACAGGAAAATATAAATGAAACAGAAGCACAGAGAGAAACAAAATGAGAGAGGGAGAGAGAGAGGTAAAATGAGAGAGAGAGAGAGAGAGAGAGAGAGAGAGAGAGAGAGAGAGAGAGAGAGAGAGAGAGAGAGAGAGAGAGAGAGAGAGAGAAGAGAGAGATAGGAGAGAGAGACAGGCTGTGATTCCTGGTGGCATTTCTGTTTTTTCAGTCCTTTCTCAACCACACTCCCTGCCCCTGGGATCTATGTGAAACTCTGTATTCTTAACAATAATTTTCTTCTCTTATTGCATGGTCCTCTTGGGATACCACATCTATTTGAGGAAGCCTTGCACTTATTCACTGGACAAATATTTCTCAAATACTTTCTATGTCCATGGTACTGTGCTACGTGCAGGGTATGAGCAAATGATCAAGGTTGACATAATGCAGAGCTCATAATCTGAAAGACTGAAATTAATGATGATTAGTAAAGGATGTACAACATTCGCTGTGGGCATAATAATAATACTTGTATTAGTCCACTCTTGTGCTGCTATAACAGAATACCCAAGACTGGGTAATTTATAAAGAGAAGAGGTTTATTTGGCTCATGGGGCAAGTGCATTTGGAGCAGGCATGGTGGGAGGTAGCAGGCAGCCAGTGGGTACAAAGATCACATGGTGAGAGGAAGAGAGAGAGAGAGGGAGAGGGAGAGGGAGAGGGAGAGGGAGAGGAGGTACTAGGCTCCTTCTAACAACCAGCTCTGTCTCACAGGAACTAATCCATTCCTGTCCATTCCTGTGAGAGCTCCCTCCCTCCCTCCAGGGAGGGCATTGATCTGTTCATGAGAGGTTCACCCCTGTGACCCAAACACCTCCCAACACTGTCACATTGGGGATCAGATTTTAACATGAGCTTTCGGGGGAC
The DNA here is from genome assembly GCF_027409185.1 of Cynocephalus volans. Lineage (NCBI taxonomy): Eukaryota > Metazoa > Chordata > Mammalia > Dermoptera > Cynocephalidae > Cynocephalus > Cynocephalus volans. Next base: position 107,232,110 of record NC_084470.1, read on the forward strand.
AACATATCCAAACTATATCATACCTGATCTGGTCTAGGGGTATTGTGGAAGCTTTCCATGAAGAAGTGATGTTTAGGCTGAGGCTGATGGATAAAAAGTGAGGAAATAAGGTTCGTATGTGTGTGAATGAGAAGCTAGCCAATGTCATTTCACAATTGTAAATACCAAATACTTCTGGGAAGACATATCAAGTCATTTTCTCCTCATTCAAAAATTTTCACAGGTAATTTGTACAGTTGGAAGAACAAAAAAAAGGAAACCAAGAGTAGAAATGTCATTTAAAATGACAGTCAAGAGCAATGGACATATTTCCCACCCCCTCCCAGAGATTCATGATTCCAAGCATCCAAGAATTCTTTCAGTCTCAGAGGTAAAAGTAACATTCCAGGTGTTTAAGACAAACTTAGTTAGTAAAACCAATTTGACCTCAAGAGAGTTATTATCTCTTTATGTTGGATGAAAGGAAATTACAGAAAACTGAAGCTTGCCACATGGGATATAGAGCAAGAATTAGATAGATTTCATCTTTAGGGGACCTGGCTTCAACTTGACTAATCAGCTAATCAAGGGTCTTTGTTTAATTTAAGTTTCCTTATCAACTCAAAGCAAGACCTTTCTCAGCACACCATCTGTGTAAACAGAGCACTATAGGTGAGGGGAGACAGCTTCCTCTCCATGCAGAAGTCTTTGCTCAATTTCCTTTTTTTAAAAAAAATTATGGCTCAACTAAAGGACACACACATACACAATATTTTCCTACATACATTTTATTTTCACAAAAAAGAAACTTTAGCTTCAAAATGCTAGGTTAGTCTTAATAATTAGCTAGGTAAGTGCAGGCAGAGAGCATGCCAGGCAGGAGTTGCCGAGTGAAGGCCCATGGCAGGAAGGAATGTAAAAGGCTGTTCTGTTTAGACAGTGGAGGAGCCTGGAAGACAAACTAGAGAGATAAGCGGGGGCCAGATTATGCAGAGTTTTGAGGCTTTAATAAGAACTGAGAAATTTATCATAAAAGTCATCAAAAGGTTTGAGGCAGAGAAATGAGACGATCAGATCTGCATTTTAAAACAGTGGATTAGATGGAGTGGATAGAAGAACATTTGTTAGGAAGTACCTGCATTAGTTTATATGGCGTGGGCTAGGCTAGTGATGATGGTTAAAATGCAGAAAGGGGAATGGATTTGAAAGCGATTTCAGAGACAGAATTTACTGACTTGGTGATTAATGTGTCCCAAGAAGAGAGGAAAATTCGAAAGGGACAGCTGCAGTTATCGGTTGTGTCATCTCATCTGCTCTGATTAGAAACACAGGACAGGGGCATATTTGGGGTCAAGTTTACTTTTGTCATATTGAGCTTGAAGCTCTGTTGAGACATTTAAAAGGAGAGGCCAAGTATGCAGGTCCTGAGTTCAAAACACAGATCCGGGAGCAATTTCTAAATTTATTATTTATTGGTATATGTGTGGTACTTTAAAGTGATAGATACACTTGCGATTTCTTAAGATTGGAGAAAGTCAGTAAAAAGGAGGGCTGGGGTTGAGTCCCAAGCTGACCCAAGATTTAAAAGTCCAGCCAGCATAGGAGGAAACTAATGAAGGACCCTAAAAAATAAAAACAAAAAATAAACAACCAGAGAGTGGGAAGAGAGGCACTGGGAGAACTCTGGTTATATGGCCACAGATATTTTAGGGGACAAATTTTCTAATAATTGCTGGCAACTTTTAAGGAATCTCCAATTTCTCTTCAATTTACAGGGAAATATATTGGTTATGACAAATCAGCTCACAGACACACAGCTAGCTTTGTGGCAGAATTGCACTAGGATTCATGTCTGCTTTCTCTTAGCGCAGAGCCCTTTCTTCTCTACAAAAAATCGAATGGCCATTGTTTAGCGGTTCTGTCCACGGTTTTGTCAGAAAGTCAGTGAAAGGCTACAACACTTTGGAAGAATAGAAATGCTAAATGGCAATTGGCAGAGGAGGGAGGCTTCAGAATTCCCCATTTGCCTGTGAGCTGTATTAGTGTACCCAGGAAGCTCTGCAGTCTCCACGCTCTTGCCCATTGGTAACGTGAGAAGATTGAATTATACCCTCTTCCTGGAGTTCAGGAAACTGCATGCATGGAGTCCCCCTGGCCACTAGAGGGCTCTAACCATACAGGTGATAGTTTGTGTGGCGCTCCCAGGGCCTTCAACAGTGTGTTTCAAAGGCTATCTGTGAAACTAATGTGTATTTGTGCAGTTCAGTCATACAATAGAGTTAGTGTTAGAAACACACTGGCAGAGAAAAAAATAGATGAAGCGATTATGTTTCCCTGTGCTTGCAGATCTTTTCCCAACTGTATATAATTTACACAGGTTGGCAACATACAAAATTCTTTGTTAGCAAGTTACAGTGTACAATTACCTTTACCTCTTAACTCTTTTTACCTTTCTTTCTTTACCCTCTTGTTCCTTCAAATAATTTCATCCTTCTTTCCTTCTTTATGAAGCTTGCAAAGAGAAAAAAAAAAATTAAACTAAGACAGCATATGGGAAGCTCTCCTTTTTCTCATGCTTGCCCTACTGGTCTACCATAAACACTTTTTCCTAGATGCTTCTTAACACATAGAGAAATAATGTAAAGTTATCTTCAGAGTCTAAAATCAAGACTCATGCTCTAACAATGGAATACAACTTTTAAAAGTGAGATACATTGTCATCGTATATTGCTCCCAATTTTGTCATGAATAAGGCCTGCTATTTCTAAATGCACTAGATTTGGAAACCATCTGTTACAAGATTTGGAACAATTTTTCTAGTGGCCTTGGGACTCAAACTCACACCCAGTGAGTGAAGCCTCGTGAGGAAAATAGAGTAAGTCAGGCCCCCTCACCTCAGGTCTGGCTGGGTGTGGTGCAGCACATCTTTTGTAAACAAGTTGTGTGGGAGTACAGTTAGTGTGATGTGCACCTGTGTATCTTTTGGCTTGTCGCTATTTTTGTGTGTCCTTTGGTATGTGAGGCAGTGGCTCTGAACTGCTGGTTGGCAGAGCTCGTATCTAAAAATAAAGCCTATTATTTCTTCACCCACAGCTCCAAGGAAGCTTTTCCTTTTATCTAGCTCATAGACCTCCGTGTGAAGGGTTTGTGACCCAGTCTGGACAAGAGGCTTGAGGGGTTTGTGAGCTCCAGACCCAGCCCTTGCTTTACAAGCCTTTTCATCTAATCCCTCAGCTGTACCTACTGAAATGACATCATGGGATTCCTGGGTGTGAAAGCTTGATCCTGGCAGAGTTTTCCTCATTGCTCTAAGAAAGGTGGGTTCTCCGGGCAGACAGTAAAGTAAGAGGTTTTTCTACTTTCTTTTCAAAATGAGTTAATTCTGCTTTGGAGCTAAAACGTTTAAAATCCCCAACAGATCTCTAGAGAGCATTTTATCACCAGCTCACAGCTTCACTGATCTCCTTACCTTCAGGACATTACTGGAAGAACAAGCCTACCATTCAAGCTGACAGTCAAGTCACACAGACAGACTAGACAGTCCAAGATAAGTAGAGTCTCACTTGGACATGTTGTACAACCAAAGGAATGTGGGAGTAGAAAGTTACTATGCAACCTCTTTCTTCATTAAAGGGAATCACACTAATTACATTAGAATGCCAGCTTGTCTCGGATGAGCTCTCTATATTTCTGTGTGATGGATTTCATCTTATTTTTTTAATGCCAGATCATTTAGGAATGTGACTTCCATATGTGACATTTCCATTCATGTTTTATTGTACTAAAATAGATGAGAAAATACAAATGAGTAGATTGTAGGTTTTCTACTGATTCATGTGTATTAAACTCCTTACCACATGTGGTATTGTATTATACTTGACACCATTTTTATAATTCAGAAAATGGGTTTCAAATACTTTTTTGGACAAAGATCATAATGAGACATCTCCTATGATTTGTGGATTTTACTCTTTACATTTTGCTTTAATCAATTGACATCACCTTTGATCTAAGAAGATTCTGAAATAAACTAGAATATATAAACAGAGGCATCAAATATCTTCTCCTAATAGCCACTTCTGGGATGTCTCCCAAATCCTTCTTGATTGCCAGCAGAGGTATTATTCAAACACAGTTTGAGGAACATGATGGAAGAGAGTATTTTGTGTAATGGAAACAGCAGGTGGCTATAAAGTTTTAAAAACTGGCATGAGCATTGTCTCTCAACAGTTCTCTTTTACCCACTAAAAGCTTAGCCATTGGGATGATTGGACTCTAAGGAAGATTTCTCCTCATGGCTCCATCTGTTCCACTCCCCACCCCCTTCCCATATATGAATCACAAAAGAGTTTTGAAATCCCTGGTAAAGATGAAGATGAATGTTTCCATTGGCAACTCTGGTCTCACTTCTCCACAGAGTTTTTGTTAGTTTTTTAGTGAAACTTGTTCATGTGAGATGGGTGGGCTTAGAAGGGAGGAAACAGCAGGGAAAGACGGGGAATGTTGGGGGACGAGGAGGGTGTGGTGAGATGGCATCCCAAGAAGCCTTTCTACTTGACCTAACAGAAAATGAATAACATGCAAACAAATGACATTATAAATCATTTCTCCTTTTACTAACATCCAAAGCCACAGGGCTTGTCTGCTGCTGTATCTATTCTAAATCAAGTTCACGTGGAATATTCCACTGGCTTAGTGTGCCAAAGAGTAAGAAAGAACCTGACAATAAATGCACATTGATTTGGTCAGTGGAATATGTGCTACTAAAAAAATTGAGACAGTTCGAGCAGTAATAAACTCTGGAGTTATGCCACTTATAATTCTTTGTGTTTCTATTAAATTTTATGCATGCGTCCTTACGTTAGTTTTAATTTAATGTTATGGTGAACTACTGACGGAATATATCTGTTTACCATGTGGGTTATAGGCATCTGTTGAATATCAGGGAATGTAATCAAGTGATTTGCCAAGAACTCCATCAGAGATGTGTCCTGTGCATTTTTCTGAGTTGAGAGCACCATCTGCGGTAGTTGACTACAGGAGTCCAGCAGTTCTGCATCTGAACTGTGAAGGACAATGATCAGCCCAAGCAGTTAAAGTGCCATAAATATATACATCAGCATTTCTTATTTATCACAATTCTGTTACAATTTCTTATACTCCACTCTGAGAACTTTGAAATACCAACTCAAACTACCTGTGAATTTGATTCTTTTCATATCTCAGGATCCATGGGACTAACTTGAGTTTGGGGTAGAGTATAAAGTGAGGAAGTAGATTTAGTTTAAGGACAAGTGAATATACTCAGGAAAGTGATGTATAATTCAAAACGTTCCTAGATTAGACAATAATAGTATGATAGTCTGAAAATTGAGACTCAGTCTATACGGAACTAAGTACTGAGTTGTTGTTGCTTTGTGGCAGTTTTTTTTAATGTAGTCAACAGTCCAGATAATCCTTCTAGATACAAAATTTGAGAAATCTGTATATAATTTACTGTTTTCACCAATGTTTTCATAACACTGTCATATAGATGCAACTACAGTCTGGTCTGGAGAGCAGAAATATTGTGCTGAATTAGGTGGACATTTTAATACCATCTTTGTTTAGAGTTGGCCATGTTTTAGAAAAAAAAATATTTTTTGCTTTGTGTGTTTCCTGTTTCTCTGGTTTCTGGCTAAGTGTAAAGGCCAGTTATAAAGTCATATTTTAAAAATTAAATTTAATTGCTTATACAGTTTTCTGCCAGGCTGGTTATTTAAGCATTATGTGGAATGAGGTAGGTGGTAGTTTTAAGTACATGTTTTCTTCTTTTAGCATAAGGCAGCTTGGGATACAGCTTAAAATGAGGAAGAGCTTTCCTTCACCTTGAGTCTGAGCCTCCCTGCCGTGAGGAATGGCCTCAGATTGAGACTTTCCTTTGCCTTTCCTGGGCCCTATAGAATCATGTCTTCCTTTTAAAGGGAATACATGTCATGCAGAGTCAGATCCTCCATCCAGGGAGTCCAACCTTCTACAAAATTGTGAAGCAGGTCACATATATTCTGACTGCCTTTCTCCTTTCCTGTGCCTCTTTTACACATCAGCACCCACTGGACAACAAGCTCCTCATGTGCCAATGCAGTATTCTTGTCAGAAAGGAAAGGAAATCCAAAAATACATTTCTAGCTAAACTGGTGGGGGCCAGATCTGTGTCCTTGTCTGAGGGGAGAAGGTAAAAGGGCTCAGGGCAGTCCACATGGGGCCATAGAGACCATGTGCTTTCCTATATCACAGCTTCTGTTGTACTATATTGTCTTATCCCCCAGTGGACTGTGACCTCTTCACAGGTAGGATCCATGACTTAGTCTTTTTTGTGTCTTCAGCATCAGCACAGGGTCAAGATTAAAGTGAGTCTTCATCAGCATTTGGATGAACGAATGAATGAATGAATATTCAGTGTTAATTTTGGATAGAAATCCTCTCAGACCTCCTCACTGACCTGCATAAAGATGCTGTCTTATTTCATGTTCCGCATGGACTCTTCCTGTCACTCCACTTTGAGCACTCAGCAGAATCCGTATTACTAAGTCACCTGTGGTCCCTGTTTTTCTGCCCAGGGAAAGAATGTCAGTAATGTGAAGAAACACTTTCCTATTTGGTCCACACTAACAGTGTATATCTGAATTTCCTCTTGGATAGGAAATAGGAATCATCATGAGTTTACAGGACAGCCAAAAATTTGTCTTAAAGGAAATGGGCTGATATATCTGATTATGGGTCCTCATGTCTTAGTTTTCTATAGCTTACTTCTCTTTTCTTCCTCTTTGATTTGACTTCTGTTTCTTGTCATATAGAGCAGGGGCTGGAAAACTGGGGTCCATGGTCCAAATCCAGCCTCATGCATGCTTTTGCCAATAAAGTTTTATTAGAACACAGCCACTCCCATTTCTCACTGCAATGGCAGGGCTAAGTAGTAGTGACAGACACCCTATATGCTAGCAAAGCACAAAATATTTACTTTATGGCTTTTTGTAGAAAAAGCTTGCCAACCCCTGATATACAGCAAAAATAGTGTCTACATATTTATATTGCCTCTTGGCTTCTTACCTCTTCAAGGAAAGTTTCAGACCATAGTGCAACGCTTATGTAGTGAAAGCTCAGAGAGCCCATGATCAAATCCTCTTGTAATCTGTAGATCTCAGGCAAGTTACTGCGACACCCATGGGGATGTTTGCCCAGAACTCCTCCAAAAGAACCTGCTGTACTAGGCTGACAGCTCCAGATGCTGCACCTGCGGGCCAGTCACAATGCTGGTGCGGAGGTTGTGCTTTTCTTGGGGTGCTCCCAGCCAACCATGGTCATGATAGGACTAGTGGTGCTACCCCATCCTGCCCTACCCAGGTATGTTCCAATGGGCATGTTTACTTGGGGACTCCCCATTGGCCTGGCTAAAGCTATGTCAACTGTGCTGTGGTCTGAGGCTCTTCTACTCCATCCTTCCTTCCCTCTGTCCCTTCACAGGGTCCAACCTGCACCACAGTCTGAGGATTCTCCCTGCCTACTTCTGCTCCCTTCTTCTTATTTTTTTCCCAGGAGTTTCATCAGTAAATCTCTTGCACATCTAAACCTGTCTCATCTTCTGCTTCTCAGAGGACCCAAACTGACACATGATTTAACTTCTCCCGGCTTTAATTTCCTCATTTATAAAGGGATGCTAAAAATGATAACTGCATTATAGAGTTTCTGTAAGGATTAAGTAAATGATGTAGGCACCATTTTGGGCACCATTTTGGCACAGTTCTTGGTACCCACCACATATACTGTTACTGCCATGGCCTTTGGGATGGCCCCCAGCCAGTTTCCACCTGCTGGGCCCCTCCATGTGTCTTCTTCACCATGCTGTGACTGCTTTCTGAACCCTGTGGGCACGGGCTTTCTTTCCTCTCTTCCGAGCTCCTGTCAAAATTAACAGCACGTCTTTTCAGGGAGTGATAACAGCACAGCTTCTTGGAAGAACTGACATGCATGAAACAGTCCCTGACTCACATGGCATGCACTTCCACTGAGTCTCAAGTAATTATGTGTCTAAACAGACAGTGAACAGGAATTTAAAGGGACTTCTTATCCCACTCACCATTATTATTATTATTTTTGTTTTTAAGCAATAGAAGGCACAGCATGGAGGGCAAAGCGATTGGGGACTAAAAATGCATTTTTGCCCCGGAACTCCTGAGAGTAGCTTTGATGACACGTTTCTAGAGACCCTCCTATGCCCCTTTACAGTTAATCACAGCAAAACCTACTTGAACCCTTGCTAAAGGGTGATTGAATACTGAGAGCAAGTGAAGGGACAGTGCGTGTCTGGTCTGAGGCGGCAGAAGCAGCGCTGCTCCAGGAGTCTCCCTCCTGCCTCTGTCCCCACCCCAAGGTCAAATTATTCCTGGGTTGTGCCTTGCCATCCTGCCTTTTGCCTAAGGCAACTCAGCAACCACGGTGGGGCAGTGGCATTGCTGACTGTTGGCCAAACTTTGAAAAAGAGTGAATTAGAGGTTAAAAGAAGTCACCAAAATGTCCCTTAGGACATTTGTTGCAGAAGTACTTATGTCATTTACTGGCAAATATTATGGTCAGGCTTAACATGTAGGACAGACCTAAATTCTATATATACTGGGATATTAAAATGAAATGTAATCTTGTTGCTAGCTGGCCTTCAAGCAAACATGGAAATGGTTTGAATTAAGAATTTGTGTTTCCCGTCAACAGATCACTATTTAATGGTGGACAAGCTTTCCTCCTCGGTAAAATGATTACTGGGCATGGGTTTGTCAAAACTACTTATTGTGTGAGTTCAAAACTCAAAAGCTCTATTGACATTCTAATTCAAAACATATTGTGCAGTTTCACCTCCCCCCGACTTCTCCTCAGCCTTTATGACCTTCTGGGTCTCCTTTGGCCCCAAAGCCCTTGCGTGTACTCTCAAATATTCAGTCTCTGACACCTCCCCTCTCATCATGCCCCCGATGAGCTCCAGGAGCAGCAGTGGCTGCATCCAGCATGCAAGCACCACTCAGCCTGAACATGCAGCTTCCTCTGCTGGAAATCCTGCTTCTCCCCTGTTCCTTCTAATGCTCATCTCCACGCCTCTCTGCCACCTTTGCCCAAATACTACCTCCTTATTTCCTTGTCCTTCCTAATTCCACTCAACTGCCTCTTTTTTTGAGCAGTTTTTTTGGACCCTTCTAGTGTGAATCAGGGACATTACTTCATCTACACCAGGGATCAATAACCTATGGCCAAATCCTGTTTACCACCTGTTTTTGAAAATAAAGTTTTATAGAAACAGCTATCTCTGTTAGTTTATGTGTTGTCTATTTTTGCTTTCTTGCTGCAATGGCAGAGTTCAGTAGATGAGACAGAAACCATACAGTTAGCAAAGCCGAAATGTTTTACTCTTGGGCCCTTTACAGAAAACGTTTGCCAACCTGTGGTCCACACCATTTGGAATTGGTACGTCTTTGAATCTGGAATCTTATATGCACAAATTCAAATCTATAATGGGGACCAAGAGGTAAGGAAATGGGTCATTAAAATTTTTATTTGCAGTTTCTTTAAATAAAAAGGAAAATTACTACTTTAAAATTATGATTTATAAGAATTTGAATTATAGTTAATATTTCAAGGAGGTGTCTATCATACTGAACCAGCTGCATACTAATTAAGAAAGAGATAGTTTCTAGATTTTATTTCTACAGATGACAGTCTTTTTTATTAAATTGGGGCTATCTGGGGACATTTTAAAAATTGTTGAAATATACTTTTTTATTGTGGTAAAAGACACATAGCATAACATAAAATTTACCATTTTAACCATTTTTAAGTGCATCGTTCAGTGGCATTAAGTACCTTTACATTGCTGTGAAACCACCATCATCATCCATCTCCCAAACTTTTTTATCTTCCCAAACTGAAGCTCTGTACCGATTGATCAATAACTTCCCATTCCTCCCCTCCCTCCAGCCCCTGGCAACCACCATGCTGCTTTCTGTCTCCATGAATTTGGCTACTCTAGATACCTTATATAAGTGAAATGATACAGTATTTGTCCTTTTGTGATTGGCCTATTTCACTTAACATTATGTCTTCAAGATTCATTCATGTTGTATCGTGTGTCAGGTTTCCTTTTGTTAAAAGGCTGAATAATACACCATCATATGTATATATCACATTTTGTTTATCCACTTCTCCTCTGATGAATGCTTTAAGTTGCTTTCACCAGTTAACTATCATGAGTAATGCTGCTGTGAACATGGGTGTACAAATGTTTCTTTGAGTTCTTACTTTCAAGTCTTTTGGGTAAATATCCAGAAGTGTAATTGCTGGATCATATGGTAATTTTATTTTTAATATTTGAGTAACCACTATACTGTTTTCCATAGCAGCTGCACTATCTTACATTTGTACAAGTACTTCACAAGGGTTCCAATTTTTCTGCATCCTCGCCAACATTTGCTATTATCTATTTGTTGTTGTTGCTGTTAATGACCATTCTAATGGTTGTGAACTGTTAAATTATTGTGAGTTTGATTTGCATTTTCATAGTGATTAGCAATGTTGAGCACCTTTTCATGCCCTTACTGGTCATTAGTATGTCTTTTCTGGAAAAATATTCAAGCCTTTTGGCCATGTTTTAATCAGATTGCTTTTCGTTGTTGTTGTTGAGTTGTAGGAGTTCTTTGTATATTATGGATACTAGCCTCTTTGATCAGATATGTAATTTGTAAATATTTTCTGCAATTTCACAGGGTGCTTTTTCACTCTGCTGATAGTATCTTTTGGTGCACAAAAGTTTCTTAATTTTGATGTACCAATTACCTGTTTTTTTTTTTCCTGTGCTTTTGGTGTCATATCCAAGAAATCATTACCAAATCAATGACATGAAGTTTTTCCCTATGTTTTCCACTAAGAATTTTATAGTTTTAACTTTTACATATGTCTTTAATCCCTTTTAAGTTAAATTTGTATATGGTATAAGATGAGGATGCAACTTCATTCTTTTGTAAGTGGATATCCAGTTTTCCAAACACGATTTGCTGAAGAGACTGTCCTTTCTCCCATTAAATGGTCTTAATATCCTTGTCAAAAATTATTTGACCATAGATGTGAGGATTTATTTCTGGATTTTCTATTCTCTTCCATTGGTCCATATGTCTGTCTTTATGCCAGGACCACACTGCTTTTACTACTGTAGCTTTGTGGTAAGTTTGGAAATCAGGAAGTGTGAGCTCTCCAATTTTGTTCTTTTTTTAAGATTGTTTTTGTTATTTGAGATCCTTTAGAATCCACATAAAATTTAGAATAGATTTTTCTATCTCTGTAAAAAATGTCATTGTATCAAATACACTTTCCTGAGAGAACATCTGCTACACGAATCTAAGCCTTTCCTCTCTCTCCCACCATTGTGACCTGAGCATTCTCTCTTGCTATGCTCTTCTCTTGCCCTACCAGAGTGATGACTTTTGAACTTGCCTACTGTCTTGCCTATGCCTTGCTCTTTCTAAATTAGGTTGGTTGACACCAGCAATTCGTTTGGCATCACTTTCAATAGGCAGCTATTTCACAGTAGGGTCTACATCACTCCTTGGAAGTTTTTGCCTTTTCTCCATTCAGAGAGACCAGAAGCCTCAGACACCCTACATCTCTGTGTGCTGCTGGGATGAGTCAGGAGAAACTCTCACTCACAGCTGATGTAAACACGGTCCTATGGTTAATAATGCTTGTGTGTAACTGGTAGGAACACAGCTGGAGAACATAAAGATTAAACCTCTCTCTGCCAACTGGATTTTAATGACCAAACCACAAGGGTTTGGACTACTTAAATAAAATAGGACGAATGGAAGAAAAATCCAATATTCTTACCAAAAGGAAAAAAAAAAAAAAAAACATGTGATTTGTAATCTGCAGGACTGTAAAACCAATGTTATATTTGAGAGAGGAAAAAAGTGGAAAGATTTCTTGGATATGCAAGGCAGACACTATTTGGAGTTTCAGTATTTGACCCAATAAACTGTATTATTAAAAATTTGCAGGCAGAAATCTCTTCCTTTTTCCTTCTGGAGCTTTGGTTTGGTTTTATTTTTTTAGCTGTCTTCCAAAAGGAATTCCAAAGTTTTTTTGACAATTTTATCATTTCTGACTTAAGCCTGTTGCAAATCTCTTTGAAACAACTGGGTCCAAGGGTGGCTCAGGCAGCTGCCTGAATTCCACACAAATGTAAAAAGTCTCTTCCATTTTGAGTGCTATACTTTGCTGTAATAAAATCCAGATGCTTAAACCGTTCAAAGATTACCTTTTACAGTGTGAACAGAAGCATGAATGTAAGTGTTATGTTAAAATGCAGTTAGATTCCAATTGTTACTAAGCTTTTTGAGTGGAACTTCTGAAGGAGAGTTGAGGCAGAGAAGCCTAGGGAAAAGAACTTAAAAAACAGGCCTGGGAATGTCTTATCATGCAATCACTGGAGAGAGTCAAACTTAGATTAAGCTGCTGCAGAGCATACATAATTAACAGCAAAAGATACCAGGAGACTCCTTCTGAGACAGGCGCGATAACTCAGCAAGCAGGAGCCAGATTTCTTTTCCATGTAATTGAAGGGAAATCCCATTACGACACAAAACTGAGACCCCACCACTCAGTACTCTGTCAGCTACTGCAACTGTCTTTACTTCCCACTGGAGTGATGGAGGCGATTTCCAATTCTTACATGTTGTGCTTTCAGTGCAGGTGAGCTATCAAAGTCTTGTTATTTATTAAAGTCTCTTAATTTATTATTGTAAACACTACACATCCCCTGGTTTCATATTCACATTTGGTGATAGTCACACACATCAATGTGCACCAAAACCCAACTGTTATGTCAGAATAAATGACTTACTTTTTGGTCATCAGATGGCCTGAGGGTTAAATGATAGACTAATCGAATATTCACAAGGCACAGACAGCTCAATTATTTTTGCTTTTAGCATGATGTTGGGGCACTGCTTGCAAATCCTTAGTGATCTGTCTGTGAATGGCTGAGCCAATTGCTTTCCTAGGGAAAAATGTATAGAAGAGCTTTTATTGTTTTATATTTTCAGGAATCATCAAAGGACATTTATTACACATCCACACTGTGCAAAATTATTTTGGATATCTCAGAATTGAAAGTTCATATTAGAGACCAAAGATGAAAAATTCTACTGGAAGTCAAAAAAAGGAGACTTCTGAATTGAGAGGCTTTTGCTGGGAAATGAGGAAACTGGGCAAGATTTTTCAGTTCTCTTCTGATTCTAATATTTTCTGTTTGTAAAATACTCAAGTCAGGGTTGACCCTCTCTGCTTAGGGAAAGAAGAGGCTTTGGTTTTTCTGTGTGTTTTTCCACAAATATGATTGCAGAGGTCTCCTGTCCCAGAATCTTTATGCTCTCATCACCTTGCCTGCTGGGTTGCCTGCCTGAATTTCTTCTGGGAGAGTAGTCCTTTGGAATAAGGCAGGTATGATGTCATCAGAAGGTTCTATTAAAAATGCAATTGTGCTATGTTGATGGAGTAGCACTAAGTCATTTTCTTCTGCTGATATGTTAACATGGAACTGGATCCCCAGAGGCTGGAACTGAGTAACCGGGGGAAGTGGTATTCAAAAAACAGAGAAAGGCTAGAAGGTGCTTGGTGGGAAGGCCAGATAGTGGGCTTCAGAAAGTGGGGTAGGAGGACCCTGAAAAAGTGAAGTACATTAAAATTATTATTATGATTATCATTCTTGTATTATTGAGACATACTTTTTGAATTTAATAGTATCCATCCAAAGACACCAAGCATTACAATTACTGATAGAGCAGTGTTCATGACTCTATGAGTCTATTGCTCTCAGGAAGAGCAGAAAAAATTTATACCCCTGACCTTTATAGGAGGGCAGTGTTTGCTTTGATGCAATTATTTCTACAATATCTGAGGAAATTTGTTCTTTCCTAAGAGACACCAAAAACAAGTGCTTGGTGGGGAGAAGAATATGGTGGGGGAAGAAACAGTTGGGGTTTATGTCCCCTGACTCTTTTTAGTGCCTCTGAGCTGTGACACCAGGCAGGGTGTACCTAAGTTCAGTTCTGGAAAGAATGCAGGGGTTAGGGAACCAGTGTTTGATGATGAATGTCTTTCTGCCAAGAATTATTCTAGGTGTTTTGTATGAGGGCATGTAGGTCCAGAGAAATTAAATAGCACGACTGAGATGATACAGCCCGAAACCGACAGAACCAAGAATCAACCAAGATCTACCTGCACATATAAAAGTGAAGGGTGTATGGGAGAAGTCATATTTTCTACTTTTTCTCATTGCTGGAAGCCTGAGAGAAAGGCTGGGAGATAGAGTGGGTGTTGTCTCAGTGTACCCTCGTTTATCAGCCCTCTGGCTCTCTCGTGTCTGTTTGGAAAAGCTAGCGAGGGCTTCCTTCATCAGTGCAGAGGCCCGTCTGCTGGGCTAGTTGTGTCCTCTGAAGAGACCCAGAAAGACTGCCGGGTACTGGAAATGATTACTTCCCTGAACTCCATACAGCCGTGATATTCCTTCTCTAAAACACAGATCTGAGAAGCTGTTGGCTTTCTCAGAAGTGTGGTACCAGCTTTAGACTCCAGGCACTTCACAGTCTGGCCCTAAACCAATTGCTCAATCTCATCTCCAGCCATCCGTCTCCCATGGCTATGTGGTGGTGCCTGCAAGAGTCAACACTCTCATGCTTCCTTGTGTTATGGGCTGAAAGGCTCCATCCGTGAGTCCACAGCCTTTCTGCAGAGAGGAGACTTCACATCTCTTCCTTCCTCCAATTTTGGAGTATCATTCTACATCTGGATTTTTGAAATGTAGAATTTAGATATAGGGTGATGGAGTTTGGATGTGTTGTTCCCTCCAAAACTCATGTGGAGATTTGATCTCCAATGTGGCTGTGTTGGAAACTGATTGAGTCATGGGGTCGGATCCCTCATGAATGGATTAATGCTCTCCCTCGGGGAGGGGGGATTAATGAGTGAATTCTCGTTCTTAGTTCCCGTGAGAGCTCGTTGCCTAAAAAGACCCTGGCACCTCCTCTCTATCTCTCTCTTGCTTCCTCTGGCCATGTGCTCTGCTTGTACCCGCCGGCTGCCTGCCACTTTCCACCATGAGCAGAAGCAGCCTGAGGCCCGTGCCAGATGCAGCTATCCCAGAATTGTAAGCCAAATAAACCTCTCTTCTTTATAAATTACCCAGTTTCAGGTATTCTGTTATAGCAACACAAAATGGACAAAAACACAGGGCAAGAAGCAAGGACATCAGTGTGGAAGAAAGAGGGATGGAGAGAAAGGCCCGAGTCCCTCAGATCATGTCCCAGGAGAAAAGGAACCAGAGCTAACGTGGGTCAACATCTGTAGGGCTTGGAATGAGAGGGGATGGAGAAAATGGAACAGGAGAGAGAGTTTTTCTCAGTTAAGAGAATGAGAGTTTCCTCAAGTTGTCGGGAGCTCAAAAACTGGACAGCTCAGGGGATTTTAACAAGATTTGCTGTGTTAGGTCTCCTTTGATGTTAAGAGCTACAAGTCAGAAGGGGAATTCCTGCTCTCGTCATGCTCCTCTGGATGTGACTCACCAGGGCTGACCCTCTGAGTCGTGGCTCCAGGCGGGCCATGCTTGCCACTGCTCATGCTTCAGCTTTACCCAAAACTCATCTATTTTCTGCCAGGCAATAGTTTGCTTTCCCTCCAAGTACAGGTTCAAGTATTATTTCCTCGGAAAAGTTTGCAAGACACCACCCTACCTTGGTCCAAAGTAATCAGCTCTCCCTGAGTGATTCAGAAGCACTTTTTGAATGACCTCAGTCATAGCACTTATTACAGTCTGGCCCCTGTGGAGGTACTTTTGTCTCCTTTATAAGCCTCGGTGTGGTCATGTTTGTGTCCCTAGCACCTGGTAAGGTGCTTTGCATGTTGCATGTGACCAGGACATGTTGCATAGAATTAGGTAAATTCAGACTTGGTCTGGTACCAATCAATCCAAAAATTCAAGTTTGTGCTGTACACTGATATTGATTCATTATCGTGCACATACAAAGCTTAAAATATTTTACACAGCTAGAATAAAGAGTGTTAGTAGAATTCTATTTTGTTTTTTTCCTACATTTTATACACAAGAAGACAGATGCTGATGTGACAATTTGTAAGTTTAAATTAGTCCTTTTTATTGTCTCTGGTGTGTTTCATACATGCCTGAGTCTGTTAGTTGGGAAATTTATAGAAGAGAAACAAAAAAGAGTATTTAAAAAATATTTTCCCATTTTATTTGATTTTATTATTAAGGAGATTTGTTCAAACCTACCCTTGTTCAAAGTTAAATGAGCCTGTTCAAATCCTTTTGGGCCTTAAGTGGAATATAAATAAAGAAGGAACACACTAGCTGTTCTTGCTGGGAAAACTATTTGTGTGGTTCCAGGTCTGTGATAGTAAAACGAAGTGACTCACCAGGTCATCATGAGTACTGCTACCCCAGGATTCTACTTTTGCTTTAAATGCAGATAGTTCAGGATTATTGAAGTTTGAATTATACACATGATTGCTTCAATTCTGTTCTTTATTTTGCATGATTGAAAACCTTGTCTTTGGGACCACAGCAGACACTGTTGGTGGCCTAGCCGATGACCTTATCCGCAGTTTTTCTTGCTGATGAAACCCTCTCCCACTATGTTTTTAATTGGGAATCCATCCCTGTGCCACGAGACTCAGAAAGCAGTGACTATCTCCAGGTCCTGGAGTAAATCCAAATTGGATATGCTGGTAATTCTTGGTTTCAGCATAGGTCAGAGATGTAATTCTGGCCAAGGAGACACAGGGACAGTCTTTTGGGGGAGAAATGGAGTACTTAGGAAAGGTTTTCTTTACTCCTAAGTTAAAATAAAAATGGTAAGAAGAAGAAACTATCTACCTCTATACATTGTAGTTCTTGCATGTGGTTGTGATGTTTGGAACTACCAATGAATAGAGCCGACATACTAAGAATCAGCGAGTGGAAAGGTGGGAAGAGACTGCATTCTTGATATTGTCTTGGAGCCCCTGAATTATGTAGTCCCAGAGTCACTCTACCTTAGTATTTAATGCTAGGCAAGATGAAGGATATCTCCTTTTGACAAAGACAGATAAGACAGGTTTTTATTTTTTGTTACTTGCTGCCAAAGGTATGATTACTGATCTAGTGAAAGAAGGATGTATAAGAAGTAGATAGACATAGCTCTTACCTCAGCTTATGGTTTCATTAGAGAGAACAATTCCACACAGGAAATGACCAAAGAACAATTATAAAGCCATAGATCAAGTGGAGGTTCTTAACCAGCAGAATATGTTGCAAGTCTGGGGAAGTCTGTGGCTTCTTTCTCAGACAAATATTTTTAAATGAGTAAAAGAAAAAGACACAGGGTCACAAAGTAAACCAATTATATTTATAAAGTTTTCCAGGTTAAGAACCCTAAAAAGATGTGTAATTAAATATGACACTTAGTATTCTTTTTTATGGCATGAAACCTTCAGAGTCAAGTCACGCACTCTAGCCCAGTGCCAGCTTGTTCGATGCCTAAAAGTGGAAAGATCAGTCAAACCAATTATCTTGTATTTCAACACTGTTATAATAAATTTAACTTAAAAAATAAACTGAATTTAATCAAGTTGTTGTCCTACATAGGTGCTACCAATGTCATCACCAGTGATAAGAAATAGTTCTTTTATTTTTCCATTTTGTGGAAGTAAATACATTCATGAAGAAAAGGATGGATATGAGTCTTCACTTTAACTGAGAGAACTGTGCAGTGGGGTGTATTATTGGTCCCCAGTCGATGCTCTCTCCCCCCCCATCCATGAGACCCATCCATATGGGGGCCTCCTGGCTACCCTCTCTGTGGTAAGAACTTACTTCCTGCTCCAGTGACTTCAGGCTTGGCCATGTGACCTGATTTGGCCCCAATGTGAGCAGAAATGATGCGAACCATTTCTCAGCTGAAGCTTTACAGCAAGCATGGTGATTCCTCATCATTCTTTCCTCTCTGTCATATACCAAATAGGGGTCACTCTTTTAGCCTGGATCCCAGAACAATGAAGGCGCATGGAACAGAAACTTGTCCACAGATGACAGGTCACAAGAGCCAGAAATACACTTTTGTAGTTATAAGTCACTTAGATTTCAGGGTTGTTTATTACTATAACATAACTCAGTGAAAAGTAATAAATACAAGTTGATATTTATGGGGAATATGGTTTCTCTACAATTATTCTTGTTTCTGTTACTATGTAATCTTTGTCACATTTCAAACTCCTTTTTAATATGAGATTGATTGTTTCTCAAGTTTCAGTGTATGCAGGATACCTTGACACTCATTATCATTTGCAATTTTTTGGTAAGATTTTCTTTCTTCTCGCTGGCAGTTCAGTGACTTGTACAGCTATTATCTTTATCAGACAAGGTATGAGTGAGTGGGAAATTAGGTACATGGCTGGATAGATCACTCCCACAGCAACGTGATGTAGAGTCAACCTGGAGCCAAAATGTCTAGATGAGGCATTTTCAGTGGGAAAATTAACTAACTAGAATTGAGATAAGGCCTGATACCACAAAATCAAACGTCTGGATTAAAATTTAAAATATAGTCAATCATCTTGATATTTTTTATTGTTAACACACCAAACCTCCAGATATTGAAGTTTAAAGTTATCATCATAAACGGTCTTAGCCATGTTGCTGAAAGTTTATGGCTTCACTGGATTACAGCTGAGGCTCCCAGAGAAGCCATCAAGACAGAGCTGACAATTCTCTAAGAGAAAGGAGAAGTTTTTAAGTCAAAATTTCACTGCTGTCCTGGGAGGTGTTGACCCGGATTCCCATTCATCATGGTCACATCTGTGCTTCTGACTTGTGTGATCGTTCTTCTTTCATGACTAAACATGAAGGGAATTTTGGTTTTGTGGAATACTGTCAAGAAAAGGGAAGAAGGGGTCTGGTCTGGCACCATTCCCAGGCCTAAACTTTGTGGAGGTATCCAGGGAAGAGCTGCTATTAATTGACATTGACAGTCAAATGAAATAGGTCAACTCCTGGTGATCAAGTTTCACAAAACTCAGGTTCACCTCTTCCTCTTGCTTGAAGACTTCCCTTCAGTCGTTCTGCTCTCTACTAACACTTCTACCAAAAAAGCAGACAGTGCACGGCCAACTTTGCTAAATAGCTCAGAAAATAAATTAGCATGGAGAATGCTGAACCACTGAGATTTGAAGATCATAAACTAATTTTATGCATGAAAGTGTGCAGATCATTAAGAATTGCCTGAAAATCACTTAAATGGAGATCTAGCTGATCTCCTTCTGTCTTGTGCAATTGGTGATCACTTACTCGTCCTTGAAGACAAGATTCCAGTGTCACCTCCTGTGTGTGAGTCCTTTGCAAGTCCTCTTGGGCAGTTGATTTATCTTATTTGTGGACTATCTTAGCACCTTGTACATACCATCATTATACTTTTACTGCAGGGCTGTTGTATTGTGCTGCCTTGCTTTCAATACAGCATATATCAATAGCGTGACAAAATAATAAAAAAATCAGATATGTGATGTAACTATTAGACTTTCCACCAAACACATGGAAAAGAAGCCAAATAGTTGTTTAAATACTTCCTGAATAAAGGAAACACATATAATTTAACTGAATTTTCAATCTTCTTACTTGCCAGTTGGTTTTAGTGGTTTCATACAGATGTAACTAAAATAGGTAAGCAACTTGACTCTTGATGGAATGCATAAAATCAATACCTCCTGATTATCTCAGGAGCCTGAAATTAAAGATTATGTAATTACAATACAAATTAATACATGAATATATCCAAATAGAGACAACTTGATTACATTTTTCCATGAAAGACAAAGTGATTCTTTTGCTTATGTGATATATTTGTTTTCTCTCATTTAAATCTCAGTTTGTTTATTTGTTTAGCAAATATTGCATCTATCCTCTGTGTCTACCATATTATGGGGTTTACATTATATTTAGTGTGAGAAAACGAAAAAGAAATCACAAAATCAAGATCAGATTGTGATGAGGTCTCTGAAGACAATACACCAAGAAGATGGGATAGAGAATGACTGGGAAGTAGAGTTACTTCAGAGTGTTTGATCAGGGAGGGCATATCCTGAAATGATATGAAGCAGCCAGCAGTAGAAAGTCAAGATCAAAGACAATGAACACGGGAGTGCACAAATCCCTTCGACATGATGATTTCCATTCCTTTGGATATATGCCCAGTAGTGGAATTGCTGGATCATATGGTAACTCTATCTGTAGTTGCTTGAGGAACTGCCATACTGTTTTCCATAATTGCTGTGCTAATTTACAGTCCCACCAACAGTGCAAAAGGATTCCCCTTTCTCCACATCCTAGCCAGCATTTGTTATTCTCAGTCTTCTTAATAATGGCTTTATTTATAATGGCCACAATATGGAACCAACCTAAGTGTCCATCAGCAGACAACTGGATAAGGAAAATGTGGTTTATATACACAACGGAATACTACTCAGCCCTAAAAAAAAGAATGAAATTCTGCCATTTGCAGCAACATGGATGAGCCTGGAGAACATTATGTTAAGTGAAATAAGCCAGACAAAGAAACAGAAATGCCATATATTCTCACTGATTACTTGGTGCTAAGAAAGAAGGAAAGAAAGAAAGAAAGACAGGAAGGAAGGAAGGAAGGAAGGAAGGGAGGGACAGAGGGAAAGAAAGAAAGAAAGACAAGACAAGAAAAGAAGAGAAAGAAAAGACCACAACAGTACATTGAACTTTCAGAAGGAGAGAACAAACCTAAGGATACTAGAGATGGGGGGAGGGACGGGGCTAGGAGGTTTGGGGAGTGACAGGTTGGATGAAGGGGATAAAGAAAAATCATTATTTGTAATAATGAATTTGCTAATAATAAAAAATTCAAATAAAAAAGATCAGAGGCTAGAGTGCAAAGGTCAAAAGGTAGGAAAGAGAATGTATTAGATAATGGAAAGTAGGCAGGTTTGGGGAGTTATGATGATTTTGGCTGCAAGTCACAGAACACTCAACTCAAACAGGTTTAAACACTAAAGAGTATATATCATCATGCTCAGTAAGATGGAGCTAGGGTTGAGTTATTCAGTTGTTGAATGACATTATTAAGAACCTTTTGATTTTCCACTCTATCATACTCAGCTTGACATCTTTTTCCTTTGGCTAGGTCCCCTAAGGGTCAGAGGATAAATCAATAGTTCAGCTAGTTATCACATGTGATCACAGTGATGTTTAGTGGAAAAAGAGATTATCTCTTCCTATTAGGTTCTTCTTAAGAGGGGAATCTTTTTAAGATGCCCCAGCAGAATTCCCCGTGACTCATTCAATAGAATCACACCAAATTTTAGGACCTAAGCAAATTACTGTCCAAGAGTCTGGATTTACCATGATGAGTTTGGACCAGTCAGAATGTTTTTCTCCTAAACTGTGTATATCCAGACATTACTCTCACTGAGTAGTCAGTATCAAAAAAAAAAAAAAAAAAAAAAAAAAAAAAAAAAAAATTGGAGTTGTGCTAACAAAGAAGAAAAGCAGTGCAGGTACTGTTTATCAACCAGCAGGGTTTGCCTCGGCAAGTCAGTGTGGCTAGAGTTATGTGAATGAGAGAAAAACTAGTGCAACTGAGTTTGGAGAAGCAGACAGGGGCCAAAAGAAAAGTAAATTTCACTTATTCCAAGTGAAACGGGAAACCACTGAATGGGAAAACATGATAAGGTTTACATTTTCAAAATCTCCTCTGTAGATCAGCACTGTTTAATATAAATATAATGTGAACCATATAGGTAATTTTTTCCTTTTTAGTGGCTACATCAAAAAAGGTAAAATAAAAGGGTGAAAATAATCTTAATATGTTTTATTTAACCCATATACCAAAAAATGTTATTATTTAACATGTAATCAATATAAAAATTATCAATGGAATATTTTACATACTTTTTTTGTTATTAAGTCTTCAAAACCTCATGTGTACTAGGCACATTTCAAATGCTCAGTAGCCACATGTGGCTACTGTATCAGACAGTGCAGGAGTGGGAAGAGAAGTGGAGAGTGGATATTCCTGGGAACAGTTCTGGTAAGAGATGGTGGTGTCTTGAATATGAAGCAAAGTCAGCTGAGATACAAACATTGTGGACATAGAGGCAATTAGGCTTGCTATGCTGTCTTCCATTTACTAGTTGCTTGGTCTTAGACAAATAACTTAGCTTCTTGAAGATCAGGTTATTCCTCTCTCAAATAGGAATAATATAATACTCCTCACCTACAGTTGAAAGAATGGGATAAGATAATCCATGGGAAGCACTGATAGGGGTCCTGGAGACACATTAAGCACATTTTAAAAAATGCATTTACACTATTTAAACAGGAAGGGTATAGATGAAGAACTCTAATATTTCAGGGGAGGCAGAGAGCATTTCTTATGGTGGTAATAAAAGAAAGTTACTTTTAAACAGAGTCGTAAAGGATAAGTGGACTTGCACAGGGAAACACTGTGGAAGTAGGTGCCCCAGAAGGAGGTGCTGGGGTCTCAAGGTGCATGCAGGAAATGGCAAGGACATAGATTTGGAACCACGTGAAGGTTGAGCACAGGGAAGCAGTCAAAGATATGATGGAAAAGCGACATAACATAAGGTATTTGGAGTCTCAGGTAAAAAGCTAAATTTCATTGTACAAGTAGTGGAAAGTTTTGCTCTATTTTAATCAGAAGTGTGATATCAAAGTTATATTTTAGGAAAATTAACAAATTTGGTAGTGCTCAGGAGAGATTAGAGGAAGGAAGGAAACATTAGACTCAAGACAACTATTCGAAAGTCTGTCGTGATTGTCCAGGCATGAGTTAAAAAAGGAACAGAATAGATAGACGATTGAAAAAGATATTCCAAAGAAAATTTAATTGCTGCATTTTCCCCCCTTGTCCAAACTTCTTTGTAGAACTTCAGTTCTGCCTACATAATACCAAATTCTTTATTCTTTAACTTCTTCAAAAGTTAAAGGCTATATAGACTAACAAAACAAACATACCTAATGTAAGTATATTAAATATATGGGCAAAAAAGATTTAAAAACGAGATTTAGACAGCACTTCTGGGAACTGAATTTGACATATAAGTTAATTTTCCGGGTGATTGAAATATTCCTTTTGAAAATCAAATACTTTAAAAATCTTATTTAGGGCTGACCCCGTGGCTCACTCGGGAGAGTGCGGCGCTGGTGAGCGCAGCAGCGCTCCGGCCGCGGGTTCGGATCCTGTATAGGGATGGCCGGTGCACTCACTGGCTGAGTGCGGTGCGGCCGGTCGCAAAAAAAAAAAAACATAAAAATCTTATTTATTTTGGTTGTCTATGTGTCTATTGTACAGCAACTGGCTATTAAGTGAGTTGCATGGAAAACTGTGTGTGTGTGTGTGTGTGTGTGTGTGTTTAAGTGGCTTATTTTAATAAAAATAGCAATGGGCTTAGAATAAAAGTATATACACTATTTCCTTGCTGTGTGACCTTGGACAGACATTTCATATCTCTGAGTGTGAGAATGAGAAGATTTAAGTAAAAGTCTTGGAGTCCTCTTTCTATTATAGCATTCAAATAATCTATCAAAACACAGAGGCGAGAGAACTTTCAAAAGGATTAACATTTCATTTTGGTATCCCCCAGCATGTTACTGGTTTGAGAAAATCAGCCAAAACAGAGGGACAAAGCATGCATATTTATCCTTCCAAATGAAGAGAGATTAAGTGTTTTAGGAGGGTATTATGTTACTTCTAAGAAATATAAAAATTGACAGTGAAAAACTGCATTTGCCAAAATAGAATGTTTTTAAAATCAGAGGTTCTGGCCAAGCTCAATCTCTCTAAGATTCAAGTTCTATTTTCCCTTCACTGTTGTCATAAATAATGTGAATAATAATTTTCCCTTAACAACACTGTTCTTCTGGAGTCATTGTGTGTTACTATTGGAAAAGCAACTTTTTCTATTTCTAAGAAATGAGGCTTTACTGAGAAAGCTCCATGGACTTCTTGGACATCAAACTAACCCTTCTTGTGCATGTATTTTACAGATACGTGTGAAGGATCTCAAAGACTGGGTTTGAAAGCTGAGAAGAAAGTGCGTGCAAAGCACATTCCTGCCTCCCTGAGCTCTCGACACTGAGAAAGAGCTGGAAACGTGTGGCAGCTCACACACCAAGGTCCGCACACTGCCTGACAAATACAGCTCTTCTCACAGGTTTGAAGGAAACTTAAAATTTCCCCCAAGTTAGGCTCTTACAGTGAAAGGAAAAACTTCTGACATACAAATCACACTACCAGATACCTTGAAGAGACTGAAAGAAGGAGTTAGTCCATTCTGTCCCCTCTGCTCAAACCCCTCTGGATGGTGTAAAAGCAGGTAACGCATTGCTAGTCACCCAGCCTGGTCTCTAACTTAGAGTTTGGACTGTGCAAAATGGCTCACATCTGCAGCAGGAATCACACTGTGTGCACATCCCACTTAAGCTGTTATGAGAGAAACATGCTGTTTTTGAGTATTTTGTTGCCTGTGAAGAAAGAATTTGGATTTTTGTGTTTAAGGAGTCTTCATAATTAGAATATTTCCCTTCTCTTTTATCACAAATGATCATGTTTGTATTTTAATCATCTTTTACTTATTTTCTATTCATAAGGCTGAAAGAACAAAGTGAGAAGCTCATCCCAGTGCGGAAGTCTGCTTCGGCACTGGTGATGGTGTGTTTCTTCCATCCCCATCAGAGTCCTTTCTGGCCACCATGGAGCATGCTTTTGAAAACAGGCTCGTCATGCCTGTGTGTGAAGATAGGAGAGGTCCATGGGTCTGGTTTTATTAGAGTTAGTATGAGTCTGAGCATTAAACACCCTGGATTCTTACTCAAATTTTTGAGACTGAGGAAACACACAGGCTTAGAGTGTTTCCTTGCATCTCCCTTTCTGATCCTGACATGTATATTTTATAAGCATGCATGCATGCATGCACATTCATGTGTATGCACATGCACACACCAATCCTCTCCATTCCAGTGCTTTCATTTATTCAACAAATATAATTGAGAGTTTACTTTCTGCCAGGGACTTTGCTAGGAGCTGGAATATGAGGAAGAATACAAATAATTATGATCATGTCTTTCATGGAACTTATATGTTCATGTGGGGGCATATCTTTGTCAAATGGCTACAGCGATATCTGTGAGTAGAAATTGCAGTAAGTTCTATGAAGGCAAGCCACCGAGAGTTATGATTCTGAAGAGAAACATCGCAACCTTTCAGAAGAGATGGTGTAATCAATAAATTCTGGACTAATAATAAGAAGAGATAACTAGAATTTATCACCAAGAGAGTTTCATCACTCAGGGCTCCATTCTAAAAGCTTGTGAAATTGGAAAGACCTTAGATAAGCTTTCAAGATTCTGAACTTGACCCTGGTGTGGCTTGCAGTTCTCCTGTTGCTATGCAAAGCTCTTGCTGGCTACAGTCCATTCTCAGCAACTCTCTCTTGGAATTTCTTACATGTGGAGAGAGGTGGACTGTCCTGCCTGAATTTTCCAGAGTTATTGATTTGTGCTGTTTTGGATGCCGTGAGTGTTCTGATTGAGGCTTATAAGATCTTGGGCAAAAAAAAAAAAAAAAAAAAAAAAAAAAAAAAAAAAAATCTGATGCGACTGCTCTGCGTAGATAACTGCATATCTCTTTTTCCACGAATTACATAGCCGGATGTCACGTACAGTTCCAGTCTTGTGGACTTTTCATAACTACTCTTTTTATGTGCTGTGTGCAAAGCTAGAAATAAAGCTGCCTTTGACCACCATGCCACAGAAATGATGGTTTTGATTCCAGGTGTGCCAGGTAATAGAAAATTTGGACTCGCATTTTTTCTTTACAATCAGTTTATATCCCTTCAGTGACATTTTCATTACTTTTGTGTGTCTGTTTGCAGGTTTTTTTCTCTGCATAAGTACACGGGATGTTATTCGTTATGCACTCCATGTTTACTTTAAGAAATTGGATCATTAAATCCACATCCCATGTTTTAGCAAATGACCTTCAAGTATAAAATGAGGTGAGGACTGTTATTTTTAAGAAGAAAGAAAAGCTTTGTGAAAGACCATACAGGGTGCATTTTGCAATATCTGCTTCTGTTCTCTCCATTGTTCTCCAAAGTAATGGTTGTTTTATGCTCTGAAAGAGCTCAAGCCCCCAAATAATGAGGCTGATGTAACACTGGGAATAGTCAAAAGGGGATAAATCCCTGATGTAAGAAAACACAGTTCGCTTTGTGTATCCTTTAAGAGTTTAAGACTGCCGTGATCCTTGGAGGTATTTGCTGCACTGCTGAAGTAAGCACAATGCTTTAAAATGATCTTGTGACACCCACAGCATGATCAGTAACTAGCCAGAAATGGAAATGGTAACTCAGCAAATCTCTTTAATATACTGAAAGTGAGTTTAATTGTCAGCAATTTTAAGTATGACATAAGATTTCTCCAGCTGGAAAAATCCTTATTTTCTGACTTATATGGAATTTATATCATGTTGCCTGAGCTTTGGATTTTGTTTCATAACAAAATTTCATGCCACTGATAAATTGCTTTAATCAATAAAATCCTCATCTTGCAACTCTTGGGGTGGCCTAGGGTGGTTCCTCCTGGCACTGCTGCTGAATCATGTTGATATGTTTAATAAGTGATCACCTCTGTGTCAACCAGGACCTGAAGATGGTGGCCCAGATGACCAACTGCATGTTAGAGAACATGAAGAATCTTGTTACTAGTGATCATGTTCTCTTGGGCAGCTAAAATATGCTGTATTATAGCTGCTATTTCACAACAAAGATTCATGGGATGCATTTCACCTCTTTCTGATAGGCTATTTTATTCCCTGCTTGTCCACACACATAGTGGAATTTGATTTGAAAATTAGGACTATCATAACCTGTCAAACATATGAATAAAAGTTTTACTCTCTTGTATTCCCATTCCCAGAGCAAGCCCTTCTCATCAGTAGGAAAATGCTTTTCTTTTAGAATAAGCAGATTTTACTGCTTGCTTTGAAAATCCACATCCCAATTTTGAGTAGATGTACAAGAACAGGGAAAAAACATGCTATTCTCAGTGAAGAAACAAACACATCCCTCTGGTTATACATATTCCTAAAGTGGCTCTGAAGAATCCCCAAACTTCCATGACATTCCTGTTTCAGGTGTCACCTTGGAAAACACGGATGGAAATATGGCATTTAGGAAGTGCACACTGTGGTTGTAACATGTACGTGTGTGTGTGTGTGTGTGTGTGTATAAAAGAATGCTAAAATAAAAAAACCTTACAATCTAGTTGTTGCCACAAAATCCCTGAAAAAATGAAAGACATAAGTGTCAGTGCAATGAAAATATGAACAAAGCAAGCTGTTTAATAGTGCTCTGAAAGAGGAATATGGAGCTGAGGAGGGTGGGGTAAAACCACCCTACATTGCTGCTGCAAATTTCGATCCTCCCCACCCACTCTTCGCTCACACTAGACCAGCTGTCTAAGGGGATGGTGTGAGCCATAAAAATAAACTCAGCTTCAGGGATGATTCAGCCAGATGTACAGAACATGCATTTGTCTAGAGAAGTACATCCTGTGGTTTGATCATAGACCATAGGGAAACCAGAGATCCACAGCCTCTCCTCAAGCATTGCTCTCAGCAGAACTGCTGGCCCCAGATACCCAGATGATGTACTCCCTGCTCAGGATGCTTGGTGATATCGTGTTCATTGGGGGCTTATTGTGAAGTTTAAGGAGGCTAGAAGCCGCATAATGATAGTTCCCTGACCTCAACTTACCTACAGTCTACAGAGAGAGACACAACTAATGTCACCATTTGGATTCCCTGCAGAGCAGATTCTGAGATGCAGAATGCAGGCAGGAAGTTTATTAGGGACACCCCTGAGAACATGCTGGCAAAGGATTGAGGAAAGCAGGACAGGGAGAGAGAGAGTGAACCGCCATGAGCTGCAACTGAGGAAACAACTTGATCAGCTAGAGCACAGTACCGCGCGTAGTTTCTTTTCACTTTAGTTTTACAGACTTCACTCATTTCCAGAGTTACTTGAGTCAGCCCCTTTCCTTTTCATCCCCTTTAGTGAGGGGGATGAAGTACAGTGGTTGTTTTAAGGAAAAGTACTTGTGTTATGAGTTGCGAGCTAAACTAGCTGCTTTTTTTTTTTTTTTTTTGAGAGCACCAGTTTTACTTGGGAGAAAAGGAGCCCTGATGAAAAAATTTATATATTTGGCAATCATTTTCTGAAAAATGAATGAAGAGGACCTATAACTTCAATAAATCAGCTGACATTTTTTGTTGCCAATAATAACATTTGAACATTTGAACATTTGATTTCAAGTGAAAACTAGGATTTTAGAAAACTTTATTTGCCACAGTTGGCTTGAAAATTTCTCTCTTCTTAAAAACTTTTCTGATGACATTGATGGTGATATTAACAAATATAATTATAATATAATGTATCAACACTTAGAATTGTTGGTTAATTTAATAAAGCAAAATTTTCCAGATGATGAATGTATGATATTACAAAATCATGTATAGAATAAAATAGAATAAAATGTCTATTCAAATCATAAAATAGATAAATGGATTGTAATGTAATTATTGTAAGAAAATTTTATTGATATGGCTTCAGATTTTGCATGGAAATTAATCTTTAAAAAAACTACCACTTTTCAGATTCTGGTGTAGTGACTAAGAAGACTATCAAGAATTGTCTGTAAAGGCTATTAAAATACCCTACTTTTGTCCAACTACAAGCTTTTGTGAGGCTGGATTTTTTTCATGTACTGTACTTTAACCAAAATAAACCATAGCAACAGATTGAATTCAGAAGCAGATATGAGAATTGAGCTATCTTCTAATTAATAAGATATGGAAGAGATTTGTAAAAAGTAAGATAATATCATTCTTACTAAGTTTTTAGAAGATATAGATATATTTATAAAATAATTTTAGTTATGTAAATAGGCAATGGGATTATTTTTTTAGATTAATTAATAATTGTTTAATTCTCAGTTTTTATTTCTTATTTAATGCACATAAACAGAAGTCCATTATAGTTGTCAATATTTTTTAAGAATGTAAAGGGGTCTTGAGATGAAAAAGTTTGAGAATCATTATTCTGAGCACCACTTTAGCATCATCCCATACATTCTGATATATTTTTATTTTCATTTTTCATTCAATTCAAATATTTTCTAATTTTTTCTGAATTTTTTCTTTGTCCTATGGTTATTTAGGAGTATGCAGTTTAACTTCCAAATATCTAGGGATTTTCTTTGTATCTTTCTGGTTTTGATTTCTAATTTAATACCATTGTGGTCAGAAAACATACTCTGGTTTCAATCCTTTTAAATTTATTGAGACATATTTTATGGCCCACAATATGGCCTATCTTGGTAAATTTTCCATGAGTTCTTGCAAGAAGGCATATTCCACAGTTTTGTGTGTAGAGTTTTATAAAAGTCTTCTTGATTAACCCTTTTGTCATTATTTAATGTCCTTCTTTATCTCTAGTAATATTCCTTGCTCTGGTCTACTTCAAAAATAATATAAGCAGCTCAGCTGAGCCTTAATTTCTTACTGTCTCACCACTTCTGCCTTTTAATGAAGTGTCTAATCCATTTACATTTAAATATTTGTTGGCACAATTTAGCTTATTTGCTTTCTATTTAAAAATTTGCTTTTTATTTATCTTTTCTGTTCATTGTTCCTTTTTAAATCTTTTTTCCTCATTCTTGGGGATTACTTGATTATGTTTGGCATCCCTTTTTATTTCCTATCTTGTCTTATTTGCTAAAGAATCTTTGTATGTTGTTTATTATATTTGGTCTTGTTTTTAATGGATATTGTAGGCTGCACTGGTCAGCGCAGTAGCTGTTAGCCATATGTGACTCAGTTTCTCAGTTCAAGTCCTTAGTATTTCTAGTACTCATCAGTCCAATGTGGCTAAGGACTGCCATATTGGATGGTGCAGATATAGAACATTTCTATCATGGCAGAAAGTTCTATTAGATAGCTATGGTCTAGGGATCACAATAGGCATCTTTAGTTTAATCACAGCCTACATGCAAATAACATTGTACCATTTCATCTGTAATGTAAGAACCTTGAGATACCACCTCACCCCAGTTAGACTGGCTATAATCAAAAAGACAGAGAATAACATATGCTGGCGAGGATGTGGTGAGAAGGGAACAATCCTACACTGTTGGTGGGACTGTAAATTAGTACAACCACCACGGAAAACAGTATAGAGGTATCTCAAACAACTACAGATAGAGCTACCATATGATCCAGCAATCCCACTTTTGGGTATATACCCAAAGGAATGGAAATCATCATGTCAAGGGGATACCTGCACTCCCATGCTCATTGCAACTCTGTTTGCAATAGCCAAGATGTGGAACCAACCTAAATGTCCATCAATGGATGACTGGATCGGGAAAATGTGATATGTATGTACACCACAGAATACTACTCTGCCATTTTTAGAATGAAAGTTCTGCCATTGACAAAATATGTATGAGCTTGGAGAAAATTACTTTGAGTGAAATGAGCCAGGAACAGAGGAAAAAATACTGCATGTCCTCACTCATAAGTGGGAGCTAAGAGAGAAAGAAGGAAGGAAAGAAAGACCATCGTGCTGTGTTGGACTTGCAGAGAGAGAGAGAGAGCATACTTAGGGTTGCAGAGTGCGGTGGAGGAGGGGGGAGGGGTAGTGAAGTCAAGGATTAATTGGGCAGGGGACATGGGGAATAATCACAATTTGTGGGAATGAGCATGCTGATGGTATTGATTTGGCCATCACATCTTGAGTACAAGTGGTGATAGTCAGCTTTGTGCCCCATGAATATTCATAACCAATAAAAATTCTTAAAAAATGCAGGAACCTTAAAAGGGTATTTATATTCCTACTCCTGTCTTTTGTGCTCTTGTCGTACATTTTTTTCTGCTTATTTTTTTAATCCCCACAATACATTATTATTTTGGCTTTAAATGGTTACATATCTTCTTTAAAAATTGATAAATGAGAAGAAATTCTTTTATATTTAATCTACACAATTGCCACATCTTTATTTCTTCGTGTAAATTTGAATTCTGTGTGTAATTGATTTTCTCAGCCTGAAGACCACCCTTGAACAATTCTTGCAGTTTATATTTACTAGACCACAAATAATATAAATTCTCGATTGTCTAAAAAATGTGTGGTAATTGTCATCTTTGTTATTTGATACATAATGTGATGTTTTCTTCCAGCTACTACTTACATTTCTTTTTTTTTTGCCATTTGATTACGAGGTGCCTTAGTGTTGTTTATTTTGATCCTGCAGTAAGTTCATTGATCTCCTTGGATCTGTGGTTTCTCCTATAATTAAATTCGAAAAATTTTTTATTGTTTCTTCAAATATCTTTTTCTCCTCTCCTCTGCTTCTGAGACTGCATGATAGGTGCCTTGATATTATCCCTTGGGTGGCTGATGCTGTGCTGATTTATTTTCAATCTTTTTTCTCTCTGTACTTCAGTTTGGATGTTTCTGCTGCCTTGTTTATCTGTTCATTGATCTTTTCTTCCTCAGTGTCTAATCTGCCATATGGCTATAACAGTAATTTTTCAAATTTCAAATGCTGTCTATTTCAGTTCTAGAGGATTTTTTTTTGTAATTTTCCTTTTTATCTTTATTATATTCTTGTTTTCTTTTAAACACTTGAACATATTTATAATACTGACTTTAAAATTTTTGTTTGTTAATTTCATTTTTTTTTTCTAGCATAGCTTGGTATGTTATGTTTTCTTTCTTTTTTTTTTTTAGGTTATTGGTGAACATTTTTTTAAAAAAAATTTTATTATGTCGATATACATTGTGGCTGATTATTGTTGCCCATCACCAAAACCTCCCTCCCTCCTCCCTTCCCCCCTCCCCCCAACAATGTCCTTTCTGTTTGCTTGTCGTATGAACTTCAAGTAATTGTGGTTGTTATATCTTCTTCCCCCGCCCATGCTTTGTGTGTGTGTGTGTGTGTGTGTGTGTGAATTATATATTAATTTTTAGCTCCCACCAATAAGTGAGAACATGTGGTACTTCTCTTTCTGTGCCTGACTTGTTTCACTTAATAAAATTCTCTCAAGGTCCATCCATGTTGTTGCAAATGGCAGTATTTCATTCGTTTTTATAGCTGAGTAGTATTCCATTGTGTAGATGTAACACATTCTCCGTATCCACTCATCTGATGATGGACATTTGGGCTGGTTCCAACTCTTGGCTATTGTAAAGAGTGCTGCGATGAACATTGGGGAACAGGTATACCTTCGATTTGATGATTTCCATTCCTCTGGGTATATTCCCAACAGTGGGATACCTGGGTCAAATGGTAGATCTATCTGCAATTGTTTGAGGAACCTCCATACCATTTTCCATAGAGGCTGCACCATTTTGCAGTCCCACCAACAATGTATGAGAGTTCCTTTTTCTCCGCAACCTCGCCAGCATTTATTGTTCAGAGTCTTTTGGATTTTAGCCATCCTAACTGGGGTTAGATGGTATCTCAGTGTGGTTTTGATTTGCATTTCCCAGATGCTGAGTGATGTGGAGCATTTATTCATATGTCTGTTGGCCATTTGTATATCTTCCTTAGAGAAATGCCTACTTAGCTCTTTTGCCCATTTTTTAATTGGGTTGCTTGTTTTTCTCTTGTAAAGTTGTTTGAGTTCCTTATATATTCTGGATATTAATCCTTTGTCAGATGTATATTTTGCAAATATTTTCTCCCACTCTGTTGGTTGTCTTTTAACTCTGTTAATTGTTTCTTTTGCTGTGCAGAAGCTTTTTAGTTTGATATAATCCCATTTGTTTATTTTTCCTTTGGTTGCCCGTGCTTTTAGGGTTGCATTCTTGAAGTCTGTGTCCAGTCCTATTTCCTGAAGTGTTTCTCCTATGTTTTCCTTAAGAAGTTTTATTGTTTCAGGGTGTATATTTAAATCCTTAATCCATTTTGAGTTGATTTTAGTATGTGGTGAGAGGTATGGGTCTAGTTTCATTCTCCTGCATATGGATATCCAGTTATCCCAGCACCATTTGCTGAAGAGGCAGTCTCTTCCCCAGTGAATAGGCTTGGTGCCTTTGTCAAAGATCAGATGGCAGTAAGTGTGTGGGTTGATTTCTGGATTCTCTATTCTATTCCATTGATCAGTGTGTCTGTTTTAATGTCAGTACCATACTGTTTTGGTTATTATAGCTTTGTAGTATAGCTTAAAGCCAGGTAGTGTTATGCCTCCAGCTTTATTTTTTTGCTCAGCATTGCTTTGGCTATGCATGGTCTTTTGTTATTCCATATAAATGTCTGGATAGATTTTCCATTACTGAGAAAAATGTCTTTGGAATTTTGATGGGGATTGCATTGAATTTGTATATCACTTTGGGTAGTATGGACATTTTCACTATGTTGATTCTTCCAATCCAAGAGCATGGGATATCTTTTCATCTTCTTGTATCCTCTCTAATTTCTCTCAGCAGTGGTTTGTAGTTCTCATTATAGAGATTTTCCACCTCCTTGGTTAACTCAATTCCTAAGTATTTTATTTTTTTGGTGGCTATTGTAAATGGGCAGGCTTTCTTGATTTCTCGTTCTGCATGTTCACTATTGGAGAAAAGAAATGCTACTGATTTTTGTGTGTTGATTTTGTATCCTGCTACTATGCTGAAATCATTTATCAATTCCAAGAGTTTTTTTGTAGAGGTTTTAGGCTGTTCGATATATAGGATCATGTCATCTGCAAACAGGGACAGTTTGACTTCATCTTTTCCAATCTGGATGCCCTTTATTTCCTTCTCTTCTCTGATTGCTCTACTACATTCTTAATGCTTCTTTATTTCATTTTATTTATTCCTCACAATAACTCCATGCATGTCGTTACCCCAATTTATAGGTAAAGAGACTGAGGCTCAAAGAGATTAAGTAACTGGGCTGAGCCCAATCAGCTGGATATGACAGAGTCAGCCTGCAGCTTCAGAGCTGGTTGTCTGCAGACCTTGACCTCTTTCCTAATTGTATTTGCTCTGTAGAGTGAAGCAGGTGCAGCTCTTAGAAGCCATGTTCATGTCAGTGGAGAAATATTAGCAACATTAGAGTTAGAATTTACAGAAACTAACATTTTCTACCCAAGTAGAACTAGAATTAGAAGTTACAAAGTCCTGAAATCTCTGACAAAACTTCACCCAAATGAAATTTGGAGATGGCTCTTTGCTATCTGTATGAGAGACTGGTTGATTATAAATATTACAGCTTAACTCCAACTACTAGAGAATTTCCCATTGCCAATGGCACGTTCATAGGTGATGTACCTAAAGTTTGTTCATCCAATTCTTTAACTAATTGTTTAATCAGCCAGATGGTCTGTACTTTTACTAAGAGTTCTTAGTACATCAAAACCATCTTCTGTTTTGCTTTGAAGCCTTCAGAGTGACTTTGTTAATAAAATAGAAAATACAGGCACAATTTGCTATTTTGCCAGATTCAGCAACAACTTTTTCATGTTTGTATTTCCCTTACAAGAACATTAACCATGGATGAAATGTATAGGCTGGGGATGAGTTGACCAAAATGGGCATTCTCTGTGAAGTAATTGGTTATTATCAGAGGAACACCAGTAGTGTTTATGACATAGACCTTGCTGTTCTAATATTGGACTGGTAATTGGATGACCCTCATGAGAGTGGCCGGTGAAGCTATGAGTGAAGAGGCTTCACTTTGACTCAGTACCTCCAGTGACTTTTTGCTGTCTCTTCTCTATGGTTCCCTTTCCTTTCTTTTATACATCTAATGTTGCTGTCAGACTGGACCTTCTCATCCCAATGATAAGGTACCAGTAAGTTCTTTCAACAGCTGGATGTCTGTAAATGAAAAGGTCCTGAGAGAAAGTGTGTATGTGTGGAAGTCTGTTTGAGAACTACACGTCTTGTCTACTTTGTCAAATACATTGTCTGAAATGTTAACCAGAGGGAATTGATAAACACTAGATAGCAATACAAATTGGTGGCAATGACATTCCAGAAACTATGATAACAAATACGATAGGTAGATCTTTAGGGCTTTAGGTGTCACAGTAGAGGTTGGACAAGGCTCCTGGCCTCTTCCTTTTCTACCTGTGGTTTGTTATGACATTTCAGAGCAAGGTAAACAAATATCTCAGAAAATGACTCCTGACCTACTGGGCTCTTCACCCTCTTGCAGAAGCCCTGCCAGGAGTCAGTTTCCGCAGAGAATGCCAGAAGATGGGTCAGGCTCATCCCTTCACCCCACTTAGCTGAGCTGCAGATGTTATTCATATTCACCACAGTGTCCAGCCTTTTGACAAGAGTTACAGAGTTCCTTGGCTCAATAGAAATCACATGTCATTGAGTTCGCTGGGTTAAGTGCATGCTACTTAGAAAAGCATTTCCCTTTGTCTATTTGTTTGATGAGACGTTTGGAAAACTCCAGTATCTGCATATCAGTTGCAGCCTGTCTTTCCCTGTTCCACTGTTGTCCAAAGCCCTTCTCTTGCCTCTACTTCATTCTTCAAGGTGCTCACTCGCTCTGCCCAACTCCACACTTTGCTATCTTTTGGCAACTCTCAATATTTCCTTGAGTCCAGTGATATGCAGATATTCTCTACCCGAAGTGCTGAATGCTGGGAGCAGGAGGAGGAGGCGGTGTGGCTTCACACAGTTTTATTATTTCCTGCCCTTGGTCTCAATCCCAAGAGCTGAAGATTATTTCCAAATGTGCCCTGCAGCCAATCCCATCATTACACGGATATTAGGTCCTACAACCCAGCACTGTGGCTTAGGCATCTCTGTGCCTCGTGAGACCATGTGTGAGTTAAGTTCTGACATTGAAAAAAAAAAATAACAACCTTGTAGAGCTGATTAAAAACATATACAGCATGTCAGGACACGCCTGTGGATCTCAGCCTGTGGCTTCATCAATATGAAGAGAAAACATAAGCATCTGGTTTTCCAAAAAAAAAAAAAAAAAAGAAAACACATAAAAAATAGACACCTTTTAAAATTCTTTTACAGGACAACCTAGAAGCTGTCTCTCTCCATACAAATTAGTTTGTAAGAATGTCAGAGTTTACATGTAAAAATTCTGCTATGGAAAACGATTTGTTTTTCATATGCCATGGAAACTCACTCTTACTCCTGCAGTGACACTGAAGGCATCACTGAATCATGTAATGACCTATTTTATTCATCTCCAAGAAAATCTAATTGTTAAGTGAACAGCATGGAGGTAAAGGCATTTCTAAGATCATGTTACCATTTTGTCCCTGTCGTTTTAGAGATTAAAGCAAAATAAACATACGCAGTGAGAGTCTGCGTGAAAGCCACGGAGGAGCGAGACCATGAAGGGAGGTTCTTCTCAGCCGAGGTTGGAAAGGCACTGCCCGAAGCTCCTAAGGTGGCCCGAGCGCTCAGGCCTCCATGATGTCACTGCAGTGGCTCTTGTTGTCCCCTGTGCTTTGTGGGCATGCTGCGCTCTTGACCATCACACACATGCACAGGCAGCACACACGCACACAAGAACGTGCACACACACACACGCCTTTCTTCTTCATTGGTGCTATCGTCCCGGAGGAGTGTTCCCTGTCACGGGATGGGCTCAGCGCCCCTCTTTGTGCTCCAGGAACATTGTGTTTCTACTACTCCGACAGCACTGATCCCCTCACACTGCTCACGCCTCTCTTTTCTCCCCGTATCCAAAGTTTTGTGAAGCCAGGGACCGCCCCTTCCTGTGTTGCCAACTCCTAACTTAGCTCCTAACATGCAGTAGGTTTTCAGTAAATGCTGAACGCAATGAACCATAAATCTATAATCGTTCCAAAAAAGCAAGAGAACTAAACAAAGAAGGTCAAAGTGGAGGACTGTCTAGGTCAATGGTTTTAGTCAGTCCAGTGGTTATGAACCAGGCTCCGACATCAGGCAGACCCGTTGTCACCTTGGTACAGTCTGGGCAAGTTACTTAAACTCACCAAAGCCCGGTTCTTTTTATTTGTAAAATAGACACAATGATTTCTTATAAATTCTTATAAAGTACAGTGGCATTCAATGACATCTGAGAGGGTGACAGTAGAAATTGAGAGACAATGTTTTTACTCCATCAGCAGAATATGTAAATTCCATACAGTGGATTTTTGTCTTTTTTCACTCTTTGCTGTTAAAGACAGTGCTTAGAGGGTGCCTGGTGTATAGAAGGCACTCAATCAATGTTTGTTGACTAAATATGTAAATGTGGGTTGCTTTCCCAGGAGTGGTGGTGGATCCCACAGCCTCTTGTGCACTCTTTGGCTCTTCTGAGGGTTTGTAAGACAGCTGGCTGGAGTGTTACCATGGACTGTACAGTAATCAAACCTGATGATTTTACTCCCTGAAGTTTTGGCTTATTGACCTGATTAGTAGAGTAAATCAGTACTCAAGAATAAAATGGAGAATTTGGGAGATAAAAAACAAAGCTGAAGGCATTTTTTTTCTTGAAAATCTATCAGACCTGGAAGGAAAACCATGTGTTGAAGTGGCCTGGAGGAAGCTGAGGAGTACACTGAATGACCTCCGGAGGCTGCTTTCAGCACGAATGACCCGTGAAGGGGATTTACAGATCCACATGAATTGACCCCACCAAGCCTTGGCTTGCTGCCCTTCTCCCACATTGGCCAATGTTCTCACTTCATTCATGGTGGAAGCTCCTTCCAAACCTGCCCTGCCCTCAGGCCTCCGCTGTTGGACACGGCCACTGGCCCATGGCCTGGCAGGCTTGGCTCCACCGTGGAGGTGGGATTTGCCTCACTTGAACATACAGGCACCAGCTGGGCAATACACACAATGTGAGCAGAGCCAAGTTTGTTTTACGGACATGCCTCCCGTGTGAAACTTGACTTGCCCTCTTCGCTGACTTGGCCAGTTAGACAGTGGTCACCCCTGGATCACAGGAAGCACATAATTGCTACAAAGTTTCTTTGGAGACCCACATGGCCCTCAGATGAGCAATTATCCAGATTTCTTATTTTTTTCTTTTTCTTTTCCATGGGAATAAGAGTGCTTCTCTGCCAAAGGACATATTTTAGGCTTTTCTTTTGGCTACTCCTGGGGGAGGCAGGGGGGGCAGGGGGTGGAGCACAAAGGGCTGGTGATTTTTTTTTCTTTTTTACTATGCATCATGGGGAATCGGGAGCCTTTTGTGAAAAAAGAAAGGAGGGGAAATATGCTTCATGCACCCCATTGACCTGTCTCATCCAGTGAAGAAAGCTTTTCTGGCAAAGTTGAATCCATTAATTTCTTGATGGGGGTGGCAGGACATGTGAGTAGAGAGGGTAATGGACTCTTTGAATCATTCCAGCCACACCTCTTATGCAGACAAAAGAGATTAAGTTGTGCAAATGTTTTATAGATCACAGCAAGTATTGGCAACTAGACTCTATTTTTTCCTGTAAATAAAAGGAAAAAACAAAAATGGACAGAATCCTGGGGTGGGTGCTTATGTCAGTGCTGGAGAGGAGCAAAGGCCGAGCATCCTTCCTGTCTCAGGACGAG
Organism: Cynocephalus volans; assembly: GCF_027409185.1. Lineage (NCBI taxonomy): Eukaryota > Metazoa > Chordata > Mammalia > Dermoptera > Cynocephalidae > Cynocephalus > Cynocephalus volans. The sequence goes on from NC_084470.1 coordinate 107,270,801, forward strand.
GTCTGGGGATCGTGGAAGCATCAGGAACCAGTCCCACATTCTTCACAGACGCAAGTCACAATAAAGGGGATATCAAGGATGCTGACTTCAGCAGTACTTGTATCAAATTTTATTTTGCTTTTTTTGGATGGCCAAAGAGTGAATTAATTAAAAGCCTGGGCATAGCAGCTTGCCCAAAAATAGTGGTGAGAGAGAGGAAAAGAAAAGTGGCAATAAGGTCAAAAATTAAGAAAGATTTTTGAAAACTTATGGTTAATAACAGCAAAAGTGATGATGCCAGTTGGAGAGAAATCTGAATGAAAGGTAGAAGGAGGCTAAAAGAGAGGAAGGTTAACAGGAAACAAAATTAAAGTACTGTCTGAAGTGTTTTTGCAGCTTAAAAACACACCTTAGCAGGGCCGAGCCCGTGGCGCACTCGGTAGAGTGCTGCACTGGGAGCTCGGCGACGCTCCCGCCGCGGGTTCGGATCCTACATAGGACTGACCGGTGCACTCACTGGCTGAGTGCCGGTCACGAAAAAGACAAAAAAAAAAAAAAAAAAAAAAAAAACCCACACACCTTAGCTAAAATAAAGTTTGTCAAATTCCAAATAAAAGAAACAAACTAGGGGCCCTTGGCATTTGTCAAGATATGTTCCAAGCTTCCTTCCTCAGGCCCCAGCTCCCCTGTCTCTCTGCCTAGACTTCAGAGTGGCAGGTTGACATTCTGGGTCTCCAGCTTCTAGTTAACCTTTATTTCTTAATCTACAACTTTTCTTCTTTTTTTCTGGCTCCCACTTATGTGATAACCAGCCAAAGTGTGCAAATAAGTTCACACAGACATTAGCTCTGTGTCCCCCACCCCATCTGGCCTTTACAGGGTTTTACCATCAGGTGATTTGGGGATGCAAAGGGTGGGCTGGCTCAGGGGGAAACACGATGAACTTGGTCCTAGACATACAGAGATGGAGGTTAGGATGGGACAACAGTATTCAGGAGACACTGGAAATTTGGGATTGATGTCAAGAAGATGTTAAGGCTGTCGATGTAAAGCAGGTAGTCATCTAGGCTGTGGACTTATTTAAAACCATAAGAGTGAGACTTCTGATAAAGTACATTTAACACAGATGTAAAGTATGAAAGGGTGTGGAAGCTGGGGGAAGACTCTCTGGTAGAGGACGGGACGAGGACCAACAGCTCGTAAAGGAGAGAGTGCAGAGGAGGGAGATGCACTAGTCTGGGTTCTCCTGAGACAAAGCCAGTAGGATGTTACATAGGTGCACGAGAGGGGAGTCATTAGGGAAATTGGCTCATGCGATTGTGAAGGCTGAAGAGTCCCACTGGATGCCGGTAGCGTGGCTCAGTCCAAGTCCGGAAGCCTCAGGACCAGGGAAGCGATGCTGTGATTCTCAGTCTGAGGCCACAGGCCTGAGAACCGAGGTGCCGCTGGTGTAAATCCTGGAACCCAAAGGCTGAAGAGTCTCGAGTTCTAATGTCCACGGACAGGAGGGCAGAGTGTGTTACAGGTCCGACAGATAGAGAAATCCACTTTTTCCTTTGTTGTTTGTTCTCTCCAGGCCCACAGTGGACTGGATGGTGCCTGCCCATATTGAGGGGGGTCTTCCCCACCTAGTCCACTTAGGCTCACATGCTAATCTGTTCTGCAGACACCCTCATGGACACACCCCAAAAGATTGCTTTAACGAGGGTCTAGGTTATTCCTTAATCTAATCAAGTTGACACCTAGAATTAACCATCACAGGGACCAGAAGAGTGCAATGCCTCAGGAATCAAAGGAGGAGCCACGTTTAGAAAGGGAGACAGTCTATGGTGTCAAGTGCTATGAAGACTCAGTCCAGATGTGGTCTGAGGAAACAACTAGGGCTTCACTAGTGATCGTTGAGTGAACAGCTGCAGACAAGTAGTGGAGAAGACTGACCCCAGTGGGTTAGCTAGCGAGCAAGGCAGTGCGGGGGCAAGACAGAGCCCGTTCTGTTAGAAGGTTGATAATCGGGAGAAGGAGAAAGATGGGTGTGTGTTGTGAGGGTGAAGCTGACCTCAGAAAAACTGCTTGCTTTTGCTCAGGACCGATCTGAGCAAATCTTATATAGAGGCGAAGCTTTCCTCAGGAAGAGAGAATTTAAGTTGCTATAGGATTTAGAGGGAATTGCTGATAAAGAATAATCATAGAAAGGCAAGTGTGAGTGGAAATGAAATTACCTATGGAGATAGCACCTTTGAAAAGAAGAGTGACCTGTTTTCCCTGCCATAGACGGAAGGAAGAAGAGATGGCTAAGTACTGGGTGGTTGTGCTGAGGAAAAGGCTGCAGAGAAGGAAGAGAAGTTTCTGTAAACAGCAGTGAGGTCACCAGATGAGAATGAAAAACAGAAATGCAGAATTATGACACAAATGCCACAGAGTGAAACAAGCCACGATGAAGTAAGCCCATTGAGGTTTGTATTCTTCTGTGGGAAGTGCTTCTGGTTTATTCCAATCTGATACCAGAATTCTGAGTGACAAAGGTCTGTCACAGATCTCTGTTCAGGATAGTATTGGAAATGTTCTTTGAACTGCAACATTTGAAAGTGATGAAGACTGGGCAGGTATTATCAAATCTGTCTCATGGCTACTCCAGCTCATTCAGCTAGTAGATTGCAGGACTGGGGCAATCCTCAGGCACCAGATACGGAGCCCCACCCATGGGCCAATTTGTCACGGCCATGTTCCTCCAGTGAAGCATCGTGTGACCTTGTCACTGAAATAAACAGTTAACTCACTTCAATAGGAGAAGAGGGGCTAAGTCAATCCTCTCTGGGTGATGTCTAAATAATAAAGCGAAAGTTAAAAATGTAACCATTTTACTTTTTGTTCTAATCTTGAAAACACTAACCAACCCACACTATTTAGGCATTAGTAAAACAATGGATCAACTCAGCCACTTAATTAAATAATCTGGTTTTTGACACAAATCAATCCACTGGAGACCTGACTGAATTTTTAAGTTTTTAACTAGCAGTCTTGTCTTTATGAAGTATTAGCTTCATAGGAGTCAAAGCTGGATGTTTTTAAAACAGCTCAGAAAATGCAAGACTAGTACCAAGAACTGTGAAGGGTCTGTGATTTGCCTTGCAAGCTAAGAAGTTAGCCTGCCAGTGTGGCTTTACTGTTTACTACAGCAGCGGTAGCGAGAGGATCAGCCCTTCCTTGTGCTAGTTCCTTAAGGCCTAACGGGGTGATGAAGAGAGGGCCAGGTCATACCTGCATATATAATGGGTTGTGTTATGAGAAAGAAATACTGAGCTGAGGGATCCCAAACTTTTCTAATGGTCACTAAGCATGCCTGCCCTTTTCACTGGAGGGATGCACTCTCTCTGTCTCCCAAGGCTGTTCTATACACAACCATCCTTGAAAAGATAATCCAGAACAAAGTCAGTCAGTAGCTCTGCTTACAAGACACACAGAAACATGAGAAACCCACTGAGAACTATCTCCCAACAACTAATGGTCCAGTGAAAGTTAAGATGATTTATTATTGATATCCAGATGCAAAGAGAAGACCAAGGTCTAATAAACTTCTTCAGAATTATTAACTAGAAGAAGGCTATGGATAAACTGTGATTGTCGACTGGTTTAAGAAGAAAAATGCATTGCAATAAATTGGACTAAATGCAATGTAGGTATAAAAATTTTTTCTAACAAAAAGTATTAAAAATAGTCCTGTTATTCTTCCCCAGCCTGATCTTAATTTAAAACTTTGCTTCAGTAAAACAAATCTATTAGAAAGATGCCAAATGTTCCTTATAGAGAAATTGTCGAGGTTCAGATTTCAATCAACTTTTTATTGCAGTGGCTTATGAATCCACTTAATTTTGATTTTGTTTTAAAATAAATGTAAGATACATTTTTATTATAAATTTTACATAAATCTAAAGGAAGCAGCTTGTCATTCATGCTCAGACCTATAAAAACAGGCTCTTGTAAGTCCACCTAACAGGAAAAAAATGATAAGTGTATTCTTTACAAATGGTTCTTTGTGAACTTTGTTTTCATTAGATTTTTAATAATAAAAAGACCACTTGGTTCAGGACAGAGAGTATAATAAATGCAGCACATTAAAACAAAATAAAACATACATTACCCAACTGTCTAATACTGAATCTTACACTTTATCAAGTTGACCCAAAATAATAAACCCCACTTTGAGTAAAAAATGAAATAAAATCGGACGCTTTCTGAAAAGAGAGCCATGTTGCTTAGGGAACAGCCCATATCAGTGTAACATAAGGAGAGAGGAAATGTGTAAAACTTGAGTTGAAGGAACTTCTGAATGTAGGAACACTTCAAGTACCTGTGTTTTTAACATATTGTTAAAAGTAATGGAATCTGGGAGTATGTATTCATATTATTAACTTTATACACTCCCTGAAGTATCTGAACCTATTTGGTGAAACATGTATCAAACAAGTTGGCTATTTATTATTAATATGACAAAAAAGGATTAATAGTGAAAGTTGTATCTTGAATGCACTCCACGTGCATTACATATCTGTGGATTTTGTGATGTGTACATTATTCCTGTCTTTCAATTTGGATGAGCACGTTAGACAGATACATGCGCATAGAACATTAGTAAAAAGTACCATTCACGTTAAGAAAAATGCTAAATGTTCAGGCAGGGCTATTGCTGTTCAAAGGAAGCCTTAGGATTTGGAGGTGATAGAAAAAGCTTTAACAGGTAGAAGTTCAGTTGAATAACTCATTTTCTTCCCCGTTACAAAACAGAGTTTCCTATTTTACTCAAGTAAAGGGAAAGGCAGAAAGACCTAAGTTCTAGTTGTAGTTTTACCAGTGATTTTCAGACCAGTGGTAAAAGATATCCTGTTTACAGTCTCAGCTTAATCATTCCTGTCTTGTAGTTACTCAGTGTAAATGGGAGACCAGATTTTTTAAAGTGATCATTGATTCAACTTCTTTAAGAGAAAGAACGTGTTTAGAATTTAGATAAAAGGAACAGATTCTAAAGTTGAGTGAGAAGGACAGTAAAAAGAAACTGGAATAAGTATTAATGTAATCTCCTTGCCCCAACACACACACACACACACACACACACACACACACACACACACACACACACACACAGGTATCCCACCCTCTTAATTGGTTGCTTGTATTAAGCAATTAGGAAAGTCTTATTGATTCTTATGTAACAGAGGGGAGGTCTGGGTAGCTTGAAGTGGGTTGAGTCTTGGATTAAATCCAGGAAAGACTCTGGCACCTGGGATATTGAATTGGAAGTCACACCTACTTCTGTGACTTCCAAATAATAGTGGAGCTGCCACAGAGAGACTTAGTTGAACTGAACACTGTAACTATTTTCTATCACTTTGTTGCTATCCAAAACTACAGTTATTGGTTACAGGATATTCTGTACAAATTATTGTAAATTATGCAATAAGTTCAATAAATTATATCAATTTTTATTGTAAGGTAAATATTTATATATTATATATTTTTTTCATCAACACATAATATTCATGATAGGTGGGCTAGGTTTTTCATGTATACACTTTTGAGAGTCTTAGAATCCAGCAGAAAGACATGTTATAATTGTAAATCCCTGCATTGGAAAGGGAGGGACTGGTCAATACCACCAAAAGTCGATGGAGAGGAAGCCCCAGTCCCTGCCAATATGTGGTGCAAAAATGCAGCGGAGTTTCGGGTTAGCCAAGTTTCTCAAGCTAGCCTTTACATATTTGAGTAGAGCCAAGTGCTTTTTTTCTCCTTAATTTTTAAGCCCTGATGTATTTTCAGGGAAATATGATCCATATGTTCTTAATTCATTCACTCCAACTCATCAAATGTTTTGTAAGACTATTCTCTGCTCAGAGGTTTTCTAAACAGTCTTAAGAAGACCTCTAAACTAGGAATGGGAATAGAGGCAGTGGTACCCATTGCCAAACCTAAATTTTCTTGAACCCAGCATTAAGTAGAAGACTAGCATCTATTTTTAAACTTGGCAAACTATAGGCACCATTCAGTTGCTGACTCAGAATGAAACAACAATTAGCTATTATTTGTGTAAATTGTGGATGCAAAAAGTTTTTTTCTTTTCTAAAAATCTGTGGGAAAGGATTTAATTTTAATACTGACTGCTAGAACAGCAACACATTTAACTTTTTTCTAAGCCTTTTTCACAGCTATCATCACCTCTCCTTCTCACTATGATACTATGAAATAGACAAGGTAGTTATACTCATCCCAAAGTATACCTGAGGTAACCGAGGCTCAGAAAAATCCAGTAACCTTTCCTGTATCATGTAGGGATGGGGTGGCAGAAGAGGACCAGTAACTCAGTCTTCCTAACTCTAAACTTCTGGAGTTTTCTGGGCAAACAGTGATGTCTGTGTTTCTCCATAGCTCCCAGAGGGTGGGAAAATATCCTGTCTCAGAACAGCATGGATGGCCCAGTGTAACAGCTCAATATGAATCTCACTAAGGGTCTTGTTAGTGGCAGCGCTAGACACGGCATGAGCCTCTTTTTCCAGGTTCCTTCTGACCTTCGCATGGGGTAAGAAACACTGACAGCTGAGTAAGGCTAAGGCACAGGTATCCACACACACCTAGGAATTTGGTCTGATCTACTTTGGTCTAATAAGTTTATTTACACATTTATTGCAAAGATTATTGCAAAGATTTGCTGCTAAGATTAATATGGTACTTCATACAATAAAAATGCTTGTGTCATAATAGCATCTGATTCACAAAACGCTGTCTGGAAAAAAAAATATATCAATACTTAATTTGTTCCTATTTTACAAACAAAGAATCTAAGATACAGAATTACTAAACTTTCTGTATTAAGTCAAGAACAGAGTTCAGATGTATATTTTCAGCAATGTACAGAGATGAAACAGTGTTTGGTTTATCTTTAATATTAAGGATGATGTTGATGATGATGATGATGATGATGGTAATTACCACTTACTGGGTTTTTACCACGTGCCACGTAGACAATCTCAATTAGTTATTACAAGAAAATATAGTGGTAGATGTTTTTTACCATAGTTTTTAAAGATGAGGAAACTGGGACCCAGCAAGTTTAGGAATTTTATACTGTATGTTAGAATTAGGACTCTATTAGTTGCAAGTGATAAATAACCAAACCAAAACTGGCTTAAGCAAAAGCAGGATGTTTTGATTCATGTAACTGAAAACTCCATGGATAAGGCTGGCTTCTTGTGCATGGTTTCATCCTGGGTCCAAGTAATATCATCTGATCACACAGTTATCCCCTATTTCCTCTATTTTTGGCCTTATTCCCAAGTTTCACATGGAGGTGAATGGCAAACAGCAGCTCTAGATCTTTTCTTGCCTCAGTGGTGTGTATCTGTACCTGGTTGACATTGGTCCATGTTGGAGCAAGTGTTTCTTCCTTTCTAAATTTCTAAATGAGCCCTCTGGCTTAGACCTAGGTTGCATGCCCTTGAAACCTTGAGTGGGGTGAGTTCCATCCAAACCATGTACAATGAGAATAAGGAAGAAGTGGTCCCACAAGAAAACTTGAGTGAACTATTACCAAAATAATAAGGGCAAATGGATTCTTGGAGACCAAGTAACTACAAGTGCCCATGACAGATAACGTGCCCAAGGTCACACAGCTAGAGTGTGGACAGCTCAAACTCAGACTCACATCTTTGAGTTTCAGAGGCTATTTTCTAACTCAGGGATTGTTGACTTTTTTTCTGTAAACAGCAAGTTCGTAAATATTTCAGACTTCGCAGTCTGTAAGGTGTCGATTGAAACTACTCAGTGTGGTTATTGTCATGCAAGGCAGCCACAGGCAACACAGAAACAAATGAGCATGGGTACAACTGTGTTCTAATAAAACTTCATTGATGAAAACAGCTGAAGAGCCAGACAGCGTCTGTGTGCCATAGTCTGCTGATCCCTGCACCCCACTTTTCCTGACCCTGATCAGCCACAGTCCCCATGTACAGAACAGAACTGGAATAGCCTCTTTGGTGTGAGTAGGTGAAAAATATTGCTTAGATGAAGGTACATCAGCCACATAGCTACCAACCAGTCATGGTGAGGACCCTCAGTGCCTATGGTCTACTCTCCAGCAAATCCCTCACAGGCTCTTGCTCTAATCAGATAAAATACGAGAAACAGAAAGCATTCACAGAGAATATTTGTTTTAGGGGTTAGATAATATTCTACACTATGTAAGTATTTTCTATATCACAATCTTACCATGAGCTTTTTCCAGATGTTCTTATTCCCTGAATAACATTGTTTCTGATGATCTTTGTGGCAGGCAGAATAATGGCCCCTCGAAGATGTTCATGTCTTAATCCCTAGAACCTCTGAATACGTTACCTCATATGGCAAAAGGTACTTCTGATTTGTGATTAAGATTAAGGATCCTAAAATTGGGAGATCGTCCTGAGTTATCCCAGTGGGCCCAATGCCAATGCAATCACAGGAGTCCTTGTGAGAGAGGCAGACTAGTCAGAGGTTAGTGAGGGGAAGAGAATGAGATGACGGAAGCAGAGACTGGAGTGACAGTCACAAGTCAAGGAAGGCTGACACTGTCTAGAAGCTGAGAGACTTAAGGAACAGATCTTCCCTGGAGCCTCCAGAAAGAACCTGCCCTGTAGACAACCTGATTCTAGCCCCATAAAACTCCTTTTGGACTTCTGACCTCCAAAACTGTAAGAGAACAAATTTATGTTGTTTCAAGCCACTCAATTTGTGGTAATTTTTTTTTTTTTACGGCAGCCCTAGGAAAATAATACAGTCCAATATCTAAGAGTAATATTATTCTGGCAGATTTCTCCTACTCTACTGGATTCAATCAAACAAGTAAGAAAAACAGAAACATTGCTCCCAATTTCCCAAACTGATTGTTTATAGATAGTTTATGCCCTATGATGAGAAATTAACAGTTGTAGACACTTTGATATCACTAGCTCCAACAATGATTTAATGGTAATAGTAGATGTAGAAATAATAATCATAGAAAAGGCAAGTGAATTAGCTAACACATCATGTAAAGGGCTTAGTACTTATGCTGGCTCACAGAACTCAAAAAATGGTAGCTATTGTTAATATCAATAGTTGTGGTATTAGCAACAGTGATAGTTTTTGGTATTGGTACCAGTACTAGAAATGAAATTCACCATTTTTGAGTGCATATCATGTGCTGGGTACTGTCTTAAATATTTTTTATGCATTATCTATTTTAATCCTCATATAACAAAATAAAGTAGGTATCATTATCTCCATTTTGTGAATGATGAACGTGATCCTCTGAGAGAGTAAATTATTTCCCCAATCCATCAAGGTTAGTGAGTGGTAGCAGTAGAAATGGAATGTTTAGCAGTAAAATCCAAACATTTCTCAACTTGATTTTGAGGCTATTGCCCTGTGCCTCTAAAATTGTTCCATAGAACTCTTGGTTGAGGGAAATTGCACCTTTGATAAAGTGATATCATGGGGGCATCAAAGACACACTTTGTTGGTGTAACACTTGTGCCAAGAGCTTTCATTCCTTTGTTGACATTGTTTCCTATGTTAAGAATAATTTTGTTCGCCTGCCTGGTGAACACCCAGTCATCTTTTAAGGTTACGATCAAGCTTCACCTCCTCTGTGGAGCCTTTCTGGACATCACCTCTACTCCTGACTTCACCGATCACTCTTCTGTGCCTGTCCACTCACCTGGATATTTTTCTGTAGTAGGTCCACCACCTGGTTGCGCTATGTATCTGCCTCCCTCACTAGGATATGAGCTTTCTGATGTCAAGAAACCCGCTGTATATCCAGTGGCAGCATGATTCTGGAAACATTAAAGTGCTCAGTGGTTATTTAGTGATGGAGGGATAAGTGAATGAGTAAATACTAAATAAATAAACCAATGGGTTGTTTTTATGTGGGGGGAAGAGGGAGAGTTCTCATTCCAGAGGAACGTTAAGAGTTTTTACTTCTTAGTGCAGTTTATTTTAAAATTGTGCTCTGCAACACAACTATCTAAATACGTTAATTGAGTTCAAAGCATAATAAAGCAATCAATTTGTAACTTGATGCCAGAAATAAGTAGAAATATAATACCAGTACTTTTGTGTCTACTATCACAGTTACTCTTTCCATATATATATGGGGTAATGAAAAATAGAGCTGAAGAATGAGCAAAACATGAATTCTAAACTAATTTTAAAAATTTGTGCTCAGTTTTCTAAGAATGTAAAAATATAGGTGAATGGAGAACACTGGATTGTGAGAGCTTTCTGCATGTGTAAGAAATATTTTGAGGAGACGGTGGAGGGAAGAAAGATGCGGTGGAGCAGAACTGCTGGTGAAGGTATGAGGAAGAAGGGGTTTGGGAGAACAGGGAGGTGTGGCGGGAATTTGGAAAAGTTTGCTATAAAAGGTATACATTCTAATCTTCTCTTGTTAACTTTTCTGTGCCTTCCTTATTCTCAACAATGCTTTTGGTGTGAGTGCAGTATCGGTAGGCTAACGTGACCAAAGTTTGGGGCTCTAAGGCAAGGTATAGAGGAAGATAAAATATGGCATAGAGTCTTCACACAGACACAGCTGGTATAATAATGCAAAAGACAAGATACAAAATTTTTCGTTTTAATTTAAAAAAACAAATACTGAGAATTTATTTTGTGCTAAGAACTATGTTGGATACTAGATAAAATAGATGAAAATTTCACAATTATTTCTTTATGAATACTCAGACATGGCATAGTAAGTTTTTGTACAAAATGCCACGTGAACACAGATTAAGCACACACACACAACCTCTTTATTATGTTCAGATCAGAATGCTGCACAGATGAGCTGTCGTTTATGTTAAAAGACCAGGAATTTTACTGAAAAGAAAAGGAGAACTCATTTCAAATATGGAAGGAAACTTGGTCAATGGCTCAGGGCTGTGAAGTAGGCAGAGTGTTAGGAAAGAGTAAATGATCCTACATCACCGGAATATTAAGGTATATGTGGGGAGCAGAAATGCAGTGGGAGAGAAGATTGCTGATCATAACACTCCTTTGAATTCATAGGCTATTATTCTCATTTAGATGAGAAGAGAAATTCAGAGTTGTGAGGGCTGGTCAAGATCACAAGGCTGACAAAATTGAGAAATGTCTTCTGTCTCCTTTTCCAAAGCTCTTTCCATTGTACTAATGTCTTCAAGACTGTGGTCAAAGAAGCCTTAGAATTCTGTGATAGAGTTTCAGGAGCTGCAAGGGCAGGCAGAGCGGAAACTGAATTAACAATCAGAAAAGCTCCATTCGAGTTCTTTCCATAATGGACTCTTTATGTTAGATATCTTTAAAAAATGTTTTTCACCATATAAATAAAGTTGAGAAACACGGTACTATATCATTCTTCTCAAGTCAAACTCACAATTTCATACTTAGATTGTAAGTGAAATAATGTTACAATAAACTGAAAGAGGACAAGATGACAGCTGTCTCCTGGGCTAGGTGACACACGAGAAAGGCTGATCAGCTGGGCAGTGAGTGGTCGCTTAGTGAGCAGAGTTAGAAAGCATTCAGGAACTGAAAGAAGAATAGGTTGGCCTGGGAACCAGCTGAAGGATCTGTGTAGATGCCCAGAGCTTTGCCTTGCTAACCAATCTGTTCCTGCTGGCCTGTTAGCTCAGTTGGTTGGAACACAGCCTAGTAATAACAAGGTCATGGGGTCGGATCCCGGAACTGGCCAGCTGGAAAAAATAAATAATCTGTCCTAAAGCTTTTTCTTTCTGGAATTGTTAAAATTTGTATTCCTGTTACATTTCCTTTAAGAACTTCAATTGTCTGTTTACATCTAAGAGAAAATTTTCCTCTTGGGCTAATAAAAAGAGGGTATGGAAAAAGACCTGCCCTGGAGTGAGAGAAAGGCAGTGACTTGCCAGGCTGAGACTTGCCAGGATCAGTGAAGTGGGGACCCAGGCATGTCACCTCCCTCACCTCTATCCTGATGTGCTTCTAAGGCTGCCCAGGGCACAACTCCTGAGGTTGCTATTTACACAGACTATGGGGTAAAAAGAGCTTCTTGGAATTGAGCAGTGCAGGAGTTTTGCTGGGGTAAACAGAATAATGGGTGCCCCAAAACAACATTCAGTCACTGGAATGTGGGACTGTTACATGACAAAGGGGAATTAAAGCTGCAGATGGAATTAAGGTTGCTAATTAGCTGACCTTATAATTAATAGAGATAGTATCCTAGATTATCTAGGTAAACCAATCTAATCATATGAGCTCTTAAGAGCAGAAGAGGGAGGCAGGGAGTGGGTCAGAAAATGAGGCAGAGGTAGAAGGATCCTGTTGAAGTGTGAGAGGAACATGACCTGCCACTGTTGGCTTCGCAGATGGAAGAAGACAGCCTCAAGCCTAGGAATGCAAAAGGCCTCTAGAAGCTGGGAACAGCTCTTAGTTTACAGGCAGCAAAAAAACTGTGGCCTTCGTCCTCCAACCAAAATGTACTGAACTCTGCCGACAGTTGGAATGAGCAGAAAATGGATTCTCCCCAGAGCCTCCTGTAGGTGGTAGTCCTTCAATACGGTTTATGTTTTTTGGTAGAAAACCAGGTAATCCATTAATTTATTGAACGCCTTCCTTTAGGTGATCCATCTGTAGGTTTTCTGTCTCAGAATTAAATAAAATTTAGTTGCAAAAGAATAAACTAGCTCTTTCTTCTCCAAATTCATGAACTAACAATAAGTAAGTCTTTTCATTATTACTGACATTCTTTGCAATAAAAATACCATGTTCCTTAGAAAGAATGGCTCAAAATGGCAAAAATGATAAAGGCCAAATAAGAATTTCATCTTTTGGAAAAATTCCCATGAAGGTCACTGTTTTAATAATCTATTGCTGTATATCAAACTATCCCAAAACTTAGTGGCTTAAAACAATACAAATTTTTATTATTTCTCACCTTTGTATGGATCGGGAATTCAGAGTGGCACAGCTGGAACGGCTCGTTTCTTCTTCATGTGATGTTTGCTAGGGCTGGGGTAGCTAAGATAGTCTCTTCACTCACACATCTGGCAACTCATCTAGGATGGTTTGAACAGCTTGGGACAAGCTGACACAACCTAGCTGGGGTTATTTGACTGGGGTCAGGGTCTTGCTCTTGGCTGGGATCCTTGACTTTCCTCCGTGTAGTCTCTCCTTCATCCCACAGCTCCTCCCCCACCATCACTTTGTCTTTCCATGTGGGGTCCCCAGCAGGGTAACCTGATTGCTCAAATGGTAGGTGGGTCCCAAGAAAGAGTGACAGAAGCCACCAGTTTTCTTGAAGTCTAGTTCTGAACTGTCACAGCATCACTTCTGCTTCAGAGTCTTTTTCTTAAGGAAATTTACAAATCTCTATGAAATTCTCTCTTTTTCCATATTAGTCAACCTAAGGCTAGAGGTACCACCTATGGAATCCATCAACATTCTATGGAACCTTGCATTAGTTACTAGAAAATTAGAATTCTACTGTGAAATCTCTCAGTTAGCCCCAAGAGGCTGTGACTTGAGCATGGTGACAAGGTAAAGGTAAAATTATAGAGAAAGATGTTGTGTGGGTTTCTTCACTGCTGACACAATCGTACCTCTCAAATGTGCCACCATGAATTCCTTGAATTATGGCTACAGACTGACTTGTATGACCTATTTGACATTTGACAGTGAGACAGATTGAATTATTGGCCCTGATACTTAATCCCTCACTGTGTTCAGCCCTTGACCATATGACTTTGTAGTTCTTCCAACTAGAAGCAGAATGTACTTTCCCAGTCCTTGACTTCAGACTCAACCAAATGTCTTGCTTTGACTAATGGCATGTAGGTGTAAGTGACAGTTGCCAGTTCTGAGACAGGGCCCTAAGAGACATGTGCATTTCCAATTCCCCTCTCTTAAGCCTCTTCCATTACCATGAAACAAACATGTCCTGGCTGCTCCACCAGTCCAAAGAAAATGAGAAAATGTGGAGCAGACCCAGATCCAACCTGAAAATTGGAGTCATGCCTAGTGGAGACCAACTTAGACCAGCTCACCCCCAGCTAAGCAGATGTGTGGGTGAGTGATTGTTATTTTAAGCCACTGAGTTTGAGGTGACTTATAATATAGCACTATTTTAGTAATAATTGGATAACACACATGGCAAGCCTAAATCACAAGAGAAAAATTTTCCTGTGGCCTCAAGCAATGGTTGTCACTGTGAAATTTGGAAATCATAAAATCAAAGAGATCCAACCACCTAGCCAATGCCCGAGACTTCTATATTACCAAGCGGTATCCAAATTCTGCCAAATTAAATGAATTCCCAGCTTTATGGTATACTTGAAAGGACACAAATTACAAGCCAAGAGGATGAAAAGATCTCTTAATGGATGTGCTGATGCATACCTTTGGGTGATGGAAACTAGCTGAGAAGCCTTTACAATAGTAGGAAGGCTAGCCTGGTTCCTGCCAATTGCTAATATGTGACTTTGAGCAGCTTTGGAAGCTGGGAAGGAGTAACAGAAATGTGCATTAAATAAACAATGCTTGTTGCCTCAGACCCAAAGAGAGCCTTGGTCAAGCAATGGTTTTCTCAGCACATGGACGGTGAATCCATGGTGATGGATGCTAATGCAAAGAACAGGAGCATACAGCTATTATGGGACACACAGGCTTATCAGTGGCCAGAGCCAACAAGCTTTCTCTCCCTCACCTGCTGAGTAAGTGAAAACATTTTGTTCTGCATAAAAGCAACTTCTTCACTGAATGTATTTAGAAGTGTGTCTTTATAGGTGCCTTCTTGTTAGCTTAATATACAACTTGATCACACATTAGTTGATATCATTAACCTTTAAAAGCATCCCTATCTACATGTAAGACAAAATCAGAAATAGGCTGAAATGTATCTTAGTTTCAACAGAGAGGCCATGAAAAGAGCTCACAATTTGATTTGAACTTGGTGTAGAAGGAATTAACATTTACACAGTTGATGTGAAAATTACTGCTTTATTCCCTTTTTATATAGAACATGATTATTTCACAAAGCTGGGTCTCTGTTCAGATTTAAAATATTTTGTGTTGGTATAGTAGCATTAAATATATTGTCTGCAGTATCTCACCCTTACTCTAGAGGTTATGTCAACATGAAATTCCTGAACGTAATGTCAATGAAACATGAAATTAATTTTGTGTGGCTTACTAGCTTTTGCCAAAACAGCAGTCACGTCTTTAAAGTGGTTACTTAAAATGCAGCCATGTTCTGGCTATGGAAAGTTTAATTTTTCTCCCAGGACTTGGTCCTTGTATTATTCCTCCTCACACGACCGAAGGGTATCAAAACTCACATGCTTTCATGGCATTTTGTGCCCCAGAGATCCGTAAGTCCATTCTCAAGTGGGGGCCTACAGTAAATTTTAACATTTATCTTCTGGCCTCTGCTATATAAATGGCAACTTAATGCTTTTTATGAAGAGAGAAAGAAGGTCAAAAATATACAGTAATAAATCAAAGGGGATGGGGCAAGGAGGAGATTGCCAGAATTCATTTGCGGAGACAGTCAACCCAATTGAACACCACAGGTGTCTCCTGCAACAGTTGAAAACTTTGAAGCTCCAGTTCTATTATATACTGTCATAGCCGACTGAGAGGGAGGACACTGGACACCGAAGTTCCCCTCGATACCAATTCCTTCTTCCTGCTCTCATCAGGCATTATCAGAGTTGGTTGGGGAAAAACGGGTGACATCTTAGCTTTAGCAATGAATGCTCGCTGAACATTCCAGAGAAAACCAAGTCATGCCCTTGGGGAGATACATAATAAAGAGACAAAATAGAGTTGGTGTTTAGAATACTTCATCTACTCAAGAAGAAAAGGATTTGTCCACATCTAAAATTTTTTACATACCTATTTGATTAATGATATCACAGTTGGGACCCTGGGGGAGTATTTTGGGCAGAAAGAAAAGGTTTCCAAGAAATTCTACTCTGTAAGGTATGCACTGTCATTGCTAAATTCTTGTCAGATATTAGGTCATGATGATGATGATAATCATATTTTATAACTTGTGAATCAAGGAGCATTTACTGAGGATAGAGTAGGGATCAGGTATCATGCTAGAACCTTTCATATTCATGATTTCATGTATTTGACACATTGTCCTTGTTGTAAGGACAGTCCTCATTTAAGTAAGTAGAGTTAAGGAACTTTCTAGTGTTAACAACTGCTAAGTGTGGAACTGGGACTAATATCCAGATTTTGTTTTACTCCAGTTATAAACTATAAGTCAGATCAAGGAATCAAAACTGACAAAGGAAATGTTGAACCAATGAAAGAGAGAAAAAACAAACAAAAGGAGAACAACGGAAGGCTGACATTAATAAATTTACCAAATAACTTCTGTCTTGTTTCAAAAGGGATTTGAGGTGACTTAAGAAAATGCATGGTGTAAGAAATAAAATAAATTTATTAGTAATAAGAAAAAGTGTAAATGAGCATAGAAAAACAGCATTAAGCATAGAACAGTTTTGCAATTCCAGTCAATCCCAGGCACTCAAACTTGGGATGATGGAAAGAAAGAGATACAAGCAACAGAATGCATCTAGTGTTGGCAAATGAAGACAGTAGCACCAGTGGTAGAAGTGGGGTACAACTTTGAGATTTCTTAATGTGGCCTATTTCCATAGGAACTGTGTCCCAAGTTAAGGGCAGTTCCATTTATGAAGGTGTGTACATTATAGGTATATCAAAATTTATTTCCCTATCAAGCATAAGAGAAAATGCTTGAGATGTCAATTATGGTCTAAATGATGACTCTGTCAGGCAAAAACATCAAACAGTGTTTAAGAAGAAAAGTGACAATGCTTTTAGCGTGTAGTCACAAGGGTGAGGGAACGGCAGTGTAAAGAGAAAATGTGCCGCTGAAGCTCAGAAGCAGAACAGAGGAGGACAAGGTCCAGACTGCAGGTCCACCATCAGCTTGAAAGATGACCCCTCACCAGAGGCAGGCCACCGAGGAAGACTTGATAACTGAAAGAACGGCTTAGGAAATTCTTCCAGGCATGAAAAAGTGCCTACAGGGAGACTGGGTAGATTGAGAGGTGTCTGTGAATGACGAACCAGATGTATTGCCACCTCAGATGTCAGGAGCTGGGTATTAGCTCGGATGTAAGAAAGAGTCCAGCAAGAGGTATGCTTCCTCAGTCGACCCGGAAAACATAGGGAAAGAGCCCAAACTGCTCTGGGTTGGGGGAGTGAAGACAGGCATATGGGGAAAATGTCATGCATAAAACATTTAAAATAGAGATAGATACAGACAGGAGGAAGTATAGGATAAAGAGACTAGTCTTGAAAGTACAGTTTTTAGATCAAAGATCAATTCCCCTATTTCTAGAAAAGTGGGCATCAAGGTCATCAACAACAGGACAGTGTCTTTGTTTGGCAACCCCAGGCCCATTGTCCCACCACATCTAGTAAAATTGTTGACAGGATGAAGTCCATTCCCTCCGAGCATCCAGTGTGCCATGTTGCCTCCTGATGGTCTGAGCTTCTCTTCCAGTTCATGTGCCTCACCTCTTCAGGACCTCAGCTGCCTCACCATTTCAAATCCCTCTGATCACAGCTTACCCAGTGCTCCTCAATTCACTTGCAGCCTAGCTGACTGCTTGGACCAATAGAATAAATTAATTATTGATAATTATCTAGCACCTGTCAACCATAAGCGCCTTCCACCCAGGCTTGGGAAGGGGCAGCCATGATGTAGGTCAAGGCAAGGCCAGCTAATGCGCAGCACATCAGTAGAAGATGCTGGATTGTGAAAAGCTCGTGCTGTTGTTTACGTTTTCTTGGCTGGGAGCCTCTTGGCATTTTCCTCTTTAAATCCTGGTTCTCTTTTTACATATTCTGTGCTGATTCTCTCTCTTTCTTCTTCTCCATCCCCATAAAGCTGGTGTGGTCCCATGAAGAAGTCTGAGTAGCGTCCACAGGAAACAGACACAGAGTGGAAGGTTTAGAAGAGGTGAGGGACTCTCTTACCCTTGACCCTTTTTAAAAGACCCATCTTTCTTTTGCTTCTTTTCATTGTCAAAGTGGTAAGATCTTGAGGATATAAGTTATGAGGGCCCAGGCTAAAGGAAAGGGACCAAGTAGGCTACTTAATCTTCCTTGAATCTAATAGACAATAGGAGTTCTCCTGTTAACACCCAAGTCTTCTGGGTCAAGAATCCCAGAAAGGAGCTGGAGATCATGTCCTATAGGAACAGGAATTATGATACACAAGTGACACAGAATTCAGAGATTCCGGGTCCCAGCCGTCTCTCTTCCTTCTTCCCGGAGGCACAGTGAACCTGTCACTCATCTGCTAGTATTGCTATTGTAACTGAGGAATTTTTATTTTAACCCAAATAAAAATGCATGTGGCTATCTCTAGCTTTAACAGAGCCCTTTTTGATTTAACACCCCGACCCCTCCCCCCCAAACTAACAAAGTATGAATTTCAGGTTAGTAGGGTCAAGATTTGGGAGTCAGAAAGCCTTTAAAACTCCCAAATTACATCATTTCAGTGCTTCTTAACTTTACCTACAAATATAGCCAATCCTGGATGGACATACTTTTAGGACCACATCACTTCCAAATTTCCCCCAAATTCTGTAATCCCAAACCTCACACAGGATTAGTCAGGAGAGATGACAACCACCACCACGGGGAGCCACCAGCTCTGTTCTCACTGAGCGGATTAACAATAAGTGCACATGAGCCGAGGGGAAGGCTAAATTAATTCATTCAGAGTTATTTGTCAGAATTCCTTCTGTTTCTCATAGGAGAAAGAGAGGTGAGAAGTGAAGAGATGAAGGAAAACATTTGCATGTGGCTGCTTAATTGACTTGTATACTCATTTACAAGCTAATCTTTATTCTTTTCACATGTTCTTGAACTCATAAATTCTCCAAGAAACAAAGCCATGTAAGTGCAGAACTGTGATGACGCAGTCTTGCTATTTCCATTCCTATTAAGCCTTCTATCATGGTCTTCATGAGCTCAGAGAAGACGGTGCCATCTTTCTTTGCATGGAAATCTTCAAAACACCAGGGAGGGGGTAGTTTAGACAATGCCTCAGAATTTCTTTTTCAGGAGCTATGACTTAACAATGTTGCAGCAAAGAGCAGAAAAGGAGGTGTGGGGATAGGGAGTGAGCGAATCTATATGATAAATCTCCTCGTACAAGTGTTTGTGGTTAACCAAGAAACACATTATGTGTCAAGCCTTTGGAAAGAGATGAATAATTAAAGACAAATGCTATGACATAATCATTTACACGTGGCAGAGAGATTTTAGATTAAATCTGGCCTGACCCACTGCTCGGCAAGTGTTATCGTGGATTCTTGAGAAGTATTCATTTATTTACTTTCTAATTTGGCCCATATGTTTTACTGAAAACAAAAAAAAAGTTATGTTTCCCATAGGAAATAGGCTGAGTCCAGTGATGGTTAACGAGGCTGGTGAATTTGGGAACAGATCTCCTGTGCACACCAGCAAACCTGATGTACAGCATGTCAGCTCAGAAACACCTCCTGTGAAAAAAGCCAAGGAGCTTTGCTATAAACACTTCTGCTGTGATGACTTCTCCCACCTTTAGAAAAGTCACTATATGCACATTTGATAACTTGACACAACTTCAATTAATTAACTAGTAATTTTGCCATGATAACAAAAATCATATTTACTGACTTTACAAACTGATTTTACAACTCTTCAACTTGTGCTCAGCACACACACACGAACACATGCGTACATACACACACGTGCACACACATGCGTGCGCACACACACACACACACCCTTTCTGGCCTCATCTTATATTTCAGTCCCCATCTATATCAGCCTGATGTCAAGAAACCAGTTTTTGGAGCAGAGGCAGATTCTAGCCTCCTTCCTTTCTTAATCCTTCCAATATAATCTAAAGCACGCCACGTACCTCCAGGAGATGGCTTCTTGGTTTCCCAAATGCTATTAAATCTTAGCTGTTGCCTTTATTGAATGCAGGAAACAGAAGTGGGGAGGGGGAGGGATGACAGAGAAGGCTGGAGTCACTACTTTTTGTTCTTTTTACTTGGGCAGACATGGAATTGCTAAGGTAAGGCATTTTCTGCAGAATGAAAGGAAAGGAGGTGCTGATTGGTGAGCCGGCTCAGTTTCTCTAGGTGTTGCTTACCATGCTATCAAAGAGCCACATGCTTGTGTCAGAGGAAAAGGAGACGCCACGGAAACACATGTCCCTGCAAAAGAGACTGAAGCTGGGATTCAGGGCCTTTAACCCACACGCTACAGGGTGAGGACGAAAAATTACAAAATGGCATCTACCTCCCTTACTGGATAACTCTTTCCTAGTAACAATCATCTAGCCACATTGTGTTCTCTTGCAGGGTGAGGAATGAGTGTGTTTTTTGGGAGAAAAGAGGCCTTCCGGTGGGCAAGAAAGGTGGCCGACATACGGCATTTCCATATCAAAGTGAACAGTACCCAGAGAGCAACACACGATGGAGTCGGTAGTGAAGGGAGCCCATTAGCCGGTTGCTGTGTTCTCAGGAGCTTTGCTGATTTGCGAAAACAGGACAGATGTTCAGAAAAGTGAGGAGGCTCAGCTCACAGCCTTTAAAAAATTGTCCTATGGATATATGTGTGTGTGCACATGTGTGTGTATTTCTCCCCCAAAGTTGAAAACATATTTCCATAAATATTATTATGCGGAGGTAAAAGCAACTGCAGGAATCAACTGTACTTTTTTTCTAGGGTTTTTATTATTGTTTTGCCTTTGTTCTCATCTCTTCTAAATCGCCTCAGTTATTAGGGAGGCTTATAGTACACATTGTTGAACGAACGCCAGCCCAATGGGAACCACAGTTCTCCCCATGCACCGGTCACTTTGGTGTGTGTTTTGTTTGGAGCGGCAGTAACAGAGCCCAGATTCCAGGTGGAGAACTCACGACAGAGGCGGGCAGGAATTTCATTTCACCACGTGTGACAGTCAGGCTGCTCTGCCTATTTGAAGTCTGTTCAAAGGTCTGAGTCCCACTCACCTCTCTATTTTCCTTCCTGTCCACAAGGTCTTCTACCCTAGTTCACTTGGGGTTATTGTTTCAATGCACCTCAAATTCCATAACTAACCTAATTTATCCATGTAGCTTCACCTGCAGCTTTTGAAATGCTCACATTGTGACTTTTCCCTGAATGTTGCCACATCTCAGGAAAGGACAATTGGCCAGTTTCCATGGTTGTCCTCTGTTTATGCAATAAACAGTCAAGCTAGGATCTTGGATTGTTTAACTAAATAGTTATGCTTGCTTATAGGAATTAATGAATAAAACAAGGTCTGGATTTCACAAGTATCTTTGAACTTCAAGTCTTGCATTTCACACCAGGAAGCCAATTTCACACAGAACATTCCTATTTTAACACCTAGGATCAAAGGAAAAGCATTACTTAAAGTAGCATTTAGAATGCAGCATTAAAATCTAAAACCGAGGCTAACTTTAGATTTTCTCTTTTTCTCTTGCTGTAGTATTTAAGTGTTTGATTTTTAATTTGAACACACCTCGATGCTTATAAAAGATCAGAAACTATAGAATTCTGAATAATTGCAACAGAAAACAGACTGAAGAAGAGAAAAATAATGCAAAGAAACCCTAAGTTTCCTGATTTTCTCAGAATCATACAATTTAAGTTTGGAGATGACCTGCCTCCCTATCTGTTTCTGTTCTCTGTGTAAGCTATCACCTTCTTTATTTGTTGCAAGTTTCTAGTAAACAGTTTTCCCTGTTTTGCTGAACTTGATAGAGAATGCCTGAAAGCACGTAAGTTCCCAAGAAAGGAAAAAGACATTCTATTATCTATATTCTGACTTACGCTTTACCAAATTGTTCACCTCACTGCCTTCTCATTGTCTTCAGGAATGAGTTTTTGACTTTTATAAACATCATGTTTATCTGTGCAGGTGGGGGTACCCACCACACTGCTGCACCCCTGCCTTCTTTTAAATCAGTGTGGATACATTTATCAACTGAGCTAATGAAGGAGCTAAAAGTTGGGTTAAAGGTGTGTTTAAATGACAAGTGTGTCAGAGGCAGGCTCTGTGGATTTGGACTGTATGAGGTGATGGCGCAGTCCACACCATGGCAGGATCCTAAAGGAATCAGCATGGGCTGCCCTCTCCGAGTTGGCAAGGCCGCCAGAGGGAGAGCTGTCGGCAAGGCCACAGCTATGAGCACTTGCTGCAACCGGAAGGGATGCCTGCCTTGGCATAGTGGTACTGTTTTACTTTCTCTCTTTCGATATTTTGGTTAGCGTGGCAGTTCTCTGAATTCCCAAAAGATTATAAAATTAACACAAATAATTATGCGGTCATTGAACTAAACATTCCCACAGAGGATCCGAGTAAATTGGACAATTTGAAATTTATCCCCTTATGATAAATTGACCACAGCAACATATGTTCTAAAAGCACCGCTCATGACTAAATATGAGCTGCAGCCTAATGTAAGTTGGCAAACATCATTTACTGGAGGTTATATCAATGGCAAGAGAATGGTTGGTATTAATGAGAAATTATATAATTGGGATAAATTGAGTATATGGGAATGAAACCGTAGAATTCCCTTTTACTTGGTGGTGTCCAGTTTTAATAAATCATTAAAAATCAGGTATTGGCCGCAATGTATATCGACAAAATAAAATTAAAAAAATAAAAAAATAAAAAAATAAAAAATCAGGTATTGGGATAAAAATATATGCTGTAAAATTATTAAACCTGCAAAATTAGACCTAAGAGGTAAATGTAACTAGTTTTGTGAGGGATGGTGCTGTGCACAAGGACACTTTAATATCTAGATCAAGATTACAGGGCCACAGCCAATGCATAACCTCAAGATGTGCATGATAATGCTGCTCAGATATCCACTGTTCTTTTTCCATATGAACAGTGGGTTCATTCCATTAGAACATAAAATCATTCCACCCCCATTAGATTTTAAATGTTAGCATTTTTCCTTTTAACAAATTTGTACTTACATTTAGCAATAGACATAGGTCATATGATAGTACTGTCTATCACTTTGCAACTGCAATAGTCCCACCCTGTTAATAGGGTAGATATTAACCACAGCTTGCCAACCGGAAAAGGTCACAGGTTAACTTCAAGACAATGAGAAGATGGTCCCAATCTGATAACCTAATACCAAAAGGAAGAAGCACGAGCTAATCACCTGAGACGTGCTAACGAAGAAAAAAAAACTGGCTTCCCCTGTCCTTTTTAAATTATTAATTCAAGCTTAGTGATGTAATAAAAATGGTACCCCAAAACCCCCTACAGAGAAATAACTAAATAAAAGGCATTGTCTCATGCTCTACTGTGCTCCAGCTGCAACACGATGACAGCCCGCAGAGAGAGAACATGCATACTGATGCATTGAGGTCTCTGTCTGTGTTTGTTATTTTCACCGACCCTCCCTCTCCCTTTTCGGGTACCCACAACTCGACTGGAGCTGTTCTTCAGCAAGGTTCCCCAGCCAGTGGGGGCAAACCTGGCTGTCCTAGCACTGAGCGGAGGCATAACACAGTGAGGAGCGGGGGGGATGTTTCTTTACAACTGTTTCTAGGCCAGTTCTTGATATCCCACACAGTGCAGCCTGAGCTTGCTGGTCAGCTAAAACGGTGTTCCTTCCAGCTCCAGGTTTTGTCCACTTTTATCCAAGGCATTGGGACTCAAGTTCAGCAGGAAATGGGGCTTCCAGTTTCCAACATTTCAAACAGTTTTAGATATTTTGAGAATCACTGCTGTGGTCTGGGGTGTCCTGCAGTAGCACTGAATAATGATGTCATTCGGTCACTCTCCCTGCATGTCACAGTTTCTCTTTTACTCTCTCTCTTCTTCACTTTTTTACATAAATCCTAACTTCCATTCCTGGTAAAATCCAAAGAATAGCCCAGGAACCAGTCTCCAGAGCTTGATGAACGAGTATGGTTTATGTGTTCATTCCCTCAATATTTTGATGGTCCCACTGACATTTTGGGCTCTTCACGCTGCTGAATCAACATGCAAACGAGGAGCTTAGTCTTTGCTTGGGTGATTGATCCTGGTGACCAAGAGGAAGTTGGATTGCTGCTTCACAGTGGGGACCAGAAGGGTTATGTCTGGATTCTAGGGGATCCTCTGGGTGCCTTTTCATGCTTCTGTACCAAACAGCAAAAGTTGATGGACAGTGATAGCAACCAAGAGAAGGTGGCACCATCATGGCATGAGGTTTGTGTCATCCTAGCAGGTAAAGAACCAAATTAACTGAGGAGCTGATGGAAAAGAAAACATGGAACAGGGAGTAGAGAAAAAAATTATAAATGTGTCCTATGGCCTCATGACCATTTACAGAAACAAGGACTGTAGCAGACATGTGTTTTTCTCCCTTGTCTATTGTGACATGTGGCGGACATGCCATTTTCTTCCTTTTCCTTTCCTGTTATTTTATAGAAAAATTATTGCATTGGATTATGATAAAGTTTAGTGTTTAGGGTACAGTGTATTCCCATGGGACTGTGCATGACTGAGTTATGAGAACAGTTAACGTCGCTCAGATGGACACTGGGGCTGTTGCTCAGGGATGAAGGCATCGACTGTTGGGACTTTGTGTTTCCTCTTTTTGGGAAGAGAGTGACAAACTTTATTTTAGGAAGGGTGGTTTCATCTTGTCAGAGAAAAGCATACAGACTTCCTTGCTCTATCAAAGTTCAAATATATGTCCAAGGGTGTGTCACGTGTGTAAAGAAAAGGTTAAAACATGCTGCGTGTGAAGCTCTGGCCTCTCCTCCAGTTCACCTTTCTAAGCTCTGCTCTGCGGTGCTGGGGCTGGGACACAACACAACACATTTCTGCTTTGTCCGCTGGCTTCTGCCAGTAAGGGGTCCCAGAGACTGGCTGGGGGGCAGGACGAGGGAGAAGAGGTTTGCTCCTTCCTCCTCCTGCAGCATCCCCCAGAATCAGGCTCACGAGTCCTCTCTGCAGTCACAGCACAGGCGGGAAGCAGGTCTCTCACCTCAGGTCTGAGTCTCAGCCCAATGGGACCCTGCCCCAAGCACCAGTGAATAGTGTTCCCTGCTCAGAGCCCTGAGTCCCAGCTGCACGAGCCTTTCCTGAGTTCCTGAAGGGTCTCCACAGCCCTGTGTTCAGAAGTCTCAGTCCACCTCTGCAGGGACTTCTCTGAGCTTAACTACTTTCTTCTTCTCCTGGCTCTACTTTCTGCAGTTACTGTGTCTGTGTTAGCTCAGGGCTCCCCTTCTGCTGTTTAGTGCTCTGACACCTGTTTAACCTGTCACCTGTATTATATTATATCATCTCTGTTGAAATATAATTTTTGTATTCCTGATTGGACCCTGCTCGAAAAAAATATAAAAGATAACTGCTATAAAGTCTTTCATTCAGAAAAGAACAGAATGATAAGCAACCCCAAGGGGGCAGTGATTCAAAGCACATACCATACCCCTCTGGAAAGGAAAACAGGGCTCCTCACACTGGCAATGGAGTGAGTTCCTTGGCCAACAGACCTTCAACTCTGCCATCTGGAATATTTCCCTGTCCATTTTCCTAGGGATTCTTAGGGGTTGTCTACTTCCTCTTAGTGAGTGCTTGGGGGCGTGGTGATTTCATCAGGGAATTAGCAATCCAGGACTTCATTTGTTAGCCTTTGTCTTTCTCTAAACACAAAGTTCCCTAATGATCTTGGACAAATTTTGATCTATTTTATTCACTTAATTCTAAAGGCTAGTAAGGAAAACTACAGCTATTGTGGGTCATAGTCTTTGAGCCTAGAATCTGGCATGTCCCTTGGTTCTCTTATTATTTGAAAGTGTGTATTAAGTATATCCTGGGTAGTGGAAATACAAAAGCGAGTGACATGCAATCCTTGTTTTAGACAATCTCACAGATGATGAGAGGGGAGACTGGGCCTTTGAATTCCAGTAGTTCTGGTTGCAACATGAAGGAGAAAGGGAAGCAGTGGAAAACACCACTGTCTCTGCATGGAGCACTAAGGGGACACTTCAATCTCAGTGAGGCAAAGAAGACTGCCTAGTGGAGTGACACTTGAGCCGACAGTAAGACCAGAGGGACAAGGAAACCTCCATGTGATGGAAAGTCAGAGAAGTATTACAGATAATAATCACTCCACAGAATTGGGCAAAGGGAGGAGTCTACTTTTTTTTATAAAACCCAAAAGAAAACTAGCTCAAGTCCATACACATCAGATTAGCCAAACATTCAGTATCTCCCCCTTTCAGTTCCTCACTTTTCTGAATTTTCTAAAACTCCAGAGCCTGCACAGTCCAACAGGAGGTGATCACTCTGACATCAACACCCGAGAGAGAAGAGCCTGGGGTCTGATCAGTGTGTTAATGCTTTTGCTTCTTGCTGCCACTTGGTGACACTGTTGACAACTCCACCTACATGGTCCACAAAAGATGATGATAGACCAGAGACCTGTTGCTGTGGATCTTAAAGTCTGCAAAATCCACATCCTCAGAACCAGCTTCAGTGGAATGAGCAGTGCCCAGGCCCACAGTGTGGGAATTTGACCCCACACAGAGTCATTACTGAGATGACAGCCATCGCAGGAGCATGATGTCAGGATTAAACCACACATTTATGCCCTGCAGACTGGGAATGTCTCATCTCTTTTCCTCTCTAAGAACTCATACACCAGGGTCAGGCAGCTTTTCTTTTTCAATCCTGGAAATAGATGATTTCTTTCTGCCCATCCTTTCTTAGACAATCAGGATAGCTGCCTACTTCTCCATGGCCTCCTCATCTCCAAGTGTGCACATAGAGCGATATATACACTATGTACGCCCCCTTTGGATTGGGAGTACTGTGTTCAGTGCCTAAAGATCAAAGTGACTTCCCACTACCTTTTTCAGAGAAAAGAAAAAAAATCCAAGTTAAGTCTTCATCAGGACATTCCCTACAGAAACATTATAGGGACTGAAAATAGTTTATGTGAATGGAATACAGCTATTTTTGGGGGGGAGAGTAAAATATGAGATAGTGAAAAGTGAGACAGCAGAGATATACAGGAAGGATGCTGCTGCCGTGCTAAGCATGCTGGACTTCTTCTGAAGCAACAGAGAACCCATGAAAAATTTAAGAGAAGTGACATGAAGTATTTAAATTTTAGAAAGGCCATTCTGGCACTAGTCAGGAAAACTGACTAAAGAGAGCAAGCTTGTAAAACTTTAACAGTAAACTGAACTATGACCTTAATTTTTGTCCAAAAGATTTTATTATGGTAAAATACACATAACAAAATTTATCATCTTAACCATTTTTAAGAGCCCATTTCAGTGGTATTAAATACATTTAGAATGCTGTGCATCGATCACCATCATCCATCCCCATAACACTTTTCACTTTTCATCTTGTAAAACAGAAACTCTTTATCCATTAAAAAATAACTCCCCATCTCCTCTTATTCCCAGCCCCTGGTGACCACCATTCTACTCTGTCTTTATGATTTTGAAAACTCTAGGTACTTCACATAAGTGGAATCACACAGTTTTTGTCTTTTTGTGAGTGGCTTATTTTTCTTAGCATAATGCGCTCAAGATTCATCCGTGTTGTAGAATATATAAGAATTCCATTCTTTTTCTAAGGCTGAATACATATATTGTATGTATACCCAGATTTGCTTATCCATTCATCCGTCAATGGACCCTTGGATTGCTCCATGTTTTTGCTATTGTGAATAATGCTGCTATGAAAAAAAATCTTCTGACAAAGAAAAGCCCTGGACCACATGGCTTCAATGGTGAATTCTACCAATCATTTGAAGAAGAACCAATACCAATCCTTCTCAAACTTTTCCAAAAAATTGAAGAGGAGAGTAACCTTCCTAAGTCATTCTAGGAGGCCAGCATTACCCTGATACCAAAGCCAGACAAGGACAGTATAACAAAAGAAAGCTACAGACCAATATCCCTTATGAACATTGATGTAAGAATCCTTAACAAAATACTAGCAAACTGAATTCAACAGCATATTAAAAGGATTATACATAATAACCAAGTGTGATTTATTCCTGGAGTGCAAGGATGGTTTACCATTCAAAGATCAATCAATGTAATACAGCACATTTGCAGAGTGAAGGGGGAAAAAAAACACATGGTCATCTTAATTGATTCAGAAAAAGCATTTGACAAAATTTAACACTTTTTCATGATAAAAAAAAATAACCTTAATTTTGTTAGTATGAGGCTTCATTAACTAAGCTAACTGGTCATGACCAAAATTTGTTAGATCATCTGCCCCTAAAGAATGTCACTGGATCTTTGAGATAGCCCTATGTTTATATCGCTTGTCACCATATTTTTTCTTGCAATGGGGTATTTTTTTTCACTTTATTACTCTCTAAAGTTTTCCTGAAACATATTTGTTATTAAATATTTTCTTCTGAAATATAAGGAACTTAAATTATTTAATCAGCTTCTAGGAGACAGGACTGCCATAGGAAACTAAAATTTAATTTGCTTATTTCTAAGTTTTTTTCTTTCCCCATTGTCTCTGACATTCTGCCAATATCTGCTAATGTTTCTGTAGTATTTGTAATCATCAGAACTCCCAATAGTTCATATCTTGGAACTAGGTGGGTAAATCCAGCTGTATTGGGGGTTTGGTGAACATCTTGAACTATTTTTCAAATTGTGTTTGGGGTTCAAGGAAAACCAAAACATATTTTCATATTTTACCAAGAACATTTTTTCCTCCTGAATTTTAAAACGATGTCTATTTTAAGGGAAATTTAATCCATATGTTACTAAATTTCTTACACTTACCTCATCAAAATTGGTTCTGTAAGAGCTATTTGATGTGAAAAAAGCCTTGGGAGTTATTTTATGAGAGTTTTTTTAAGAGGAGTTTTTTCTTTTTCTTCTCAGAAACAGGAAGTCAAATTTGCTAGGTGAAGATTGACTCAAGCACACCTTTTGCAAACTGTAAATTGCCTAATCAGCTAAAAGCCATGAATTTCATACACAATTTTGACTTGTCAAAACTTATGTGAACCGAATGATGTTAACATTAATTTTTTTCTTTTGCACTTCATCTTATTCTTATAAGTTACTATTACTATAATACTGTCACACTTTTTAAAGACAAAAAATTTTAAAGACAAAAAAATTCTCAGTTTTAACCTAAATTTGAAATTCCCAATAGTATTCAAAACTTCTATTATACTTATCATTTATGCTGAGATCTGCTTATGTTATCAACAGTAAAGCTGGTCAACCTTTCCTTGAAAGCACACACACACACACACACACACACACACACACACACACACACACACAACACACACACACATAAAAAAGGTAGTAACTATTTTTCTATTATTCAGATGTTTCTTTCAAGGCACTGCTTTCCAGAGAGTTTTCAGTGAGTCACTTGCATCAGAATCACTTACAGTACCTGTTAAAAATGAAGGTTCCAAGACTTCTTTCCAGGCCTACTGAGTCAAAATCTCTGCTTTCATGGATCAATAAAGATGCTGGGCTAAGGCTGACAATGCATCATCAAATGAAATGAAGCATTTGAAAACTCTCTGAAAACCGTAATATGCTATAAAAATTCATATTTTAGGGGTCAGCCCTTGGCTTACTTGGGAGAGTGTGGTGCTGATAACACCAAGGCCAAGGGTTTGGATTCCTATATAGGGATGGCTGGTTAGCTCACTTGGGAGAGTGTGGTGCTGACAACACCAAGTCAAGGGTTAAGATCCCCTTACTGGTCATCTTAAAAAAAAAAAAATATATATATATATATATATATATACACACACACACACACACACATACATATATATATAAATATGTAAAAATAAAAAATAAAAATTTATTTTTAAAAATTTGTATATTTTTTGATTTTTCAGCTTTATTGAGGTATTATTGACAAATAAAAGTTGTATATATTCAAGATGTACAAGTGTAATGTTTTGATAATGTATACATTGTGAAATGATCTTCACAATAAAGTTAACATATCTACATACTTAAGATCTACTCTGTTAGTGAATACACTATTATTGACTTTAGTCACCATGCTGTTCATTAGGTCTCAAAACATATTCATCTTATAACCACAATTTTGTACCCTTTGACCAACATCTTCCCACCACCCTCAATCCCCTTACCCCTGGTAACCACCCTTACACTCTCTGTTTCTATGAGTTCAACTTTTTTAGATTCCACATATGGTGAGATTATGCAGTGTTTGTCTTCCTGCGTCTAGCTTATTTTATTTAGTATAATGTCCTCCAAGTTCATCCATGTTGCCACAAATGGCAGGATTTCCTTATTTTTTAAGGCTGAATAATATTTCATTGTGTATGTGATCTCTGTTTCACAATTTCTTTATCCATTCACCCACTGACAGACACTCAGGTTGTTTCCCTATCTTAGCTACTGCGAATAATGCTATAATAAATATGGGAATGCAGATATTTTTTTGACTTATTGATTTCAAATCTTTGGATACATACCCAGAAGTTTGATTGCTGGGTTATATATAGTTCTATTTTTAGGGTTTTGAGGAACCCCCATACTGTTTCCCATAATGGCTGTTTCAATTTATATCCTCACCAACAATGTGTGTCTCCTTTCCTCCACATCCTCACCAACACTTATCTTTTGACTTTTTGATAATAGCCATCTTAATGAGTATGAAGTGATATCTCACTGTGATTTTAATTTGCATTTCCCTGATGATTAGTATTTTGAGCACCTTTTCTTATTGGCCATTTATATGTCTACCTTGGAAAAATGTCTGTTCAGATATTTTGCCCATTTTTTAATTGGGTTATTTGTTTTTCTTGCTATTGAGTTGCATAAGTTCTTTATATATTTTGGATATTAACTCCTTATTGGATATATGGCTTGCCTATTCCATGGATTGCCTTTTCATTTTGTTATTTGTTTCCTTTGTTGTGCAGAAACTTCATTTGATAGAGTCTCACTTGTTTATTTTTGCTTTTGTTCTCTGGGCTTTTGCTGTTATATCCCCCAAATCATTGCCAAGACCAATGTTGTGAAGATTTTCCCCTATGCTTTCTGCTAGGAGTTTTATGGTTTCAGGTCTTACATTTAAATCTTTAGTGCATTTTGTGTTGATTTTTGTGTATGGTGTAAGATAAAGACCCAATTTTATTTTATTTTTTTGCATGTGGATATCCAGTTTTCCCAGCACCATTTATTGAGGACACTATCCTTTCTCCATTTTGTATTCTTGGTATCTTTGTCAAAGATTAGTTGATTGTATTTGGGTGGGTCTATTTCTGGGGTTTCTATTCTGTTTCATCCATCTATGTATCTGTTTTTATGCTAGTACCATTCTGTTTTGATTACTGCATCTTGGTAATATAATTTGAAATCAGGAAGTGTTATGCCTCCAGCATTGTTCTTTTAATTAACATTTATTGAGTATCTATTATATACAAAGAAATAGAAAAATCAACTATTATTGAGTGCCTGCTATAAGCCAGTCAGTGTACAAATACAGCAACTCATTTCAAGTCCCCAAATCACTGTAGGACAGGTACTACATTTTCAGCTTTACAAAGGGGAAAGAGTGTGGCAAAGAGAATTACTTGCCTACTCAGAATCCATTCTCTCTTTCTTCTTGATTAACAGAGTACAGATTTTCTCAGAGGTCATGATGCACCCCCTGCAATACCTGTATTTTCTAGCCTTCTCTTGTATTGGTGTGGTCCTTCAGCACAGTTCTAGTCAGTTCGATGGCTATAAAGGGATGCTGGGTAGGCCTTCTGGAAAAGCCAGTTAAGTGACGGTGTTTTTCTTTAGCACTAACCATTTTCACTTAGCCATTCCCTTTCTTGCTTGAATTTGGGTGTGCTGCTGGAAGTGGAGCAGACACCTGTGACTGCAGAGTAACCAACATGAGGATGGAAGCCACACTTTAAGAATGGCTTTTGTCACATGAGAAAAATAAAACCTTTTATTTGTTTAAGACAAAGCCTAACACAATCCTAACTGATGCATTAAGGTTAAGTAGTTTGTTCCTGGTGACCCACAACTCAGTTTTAGATGTAGAAAATGAACTCCTTTCCACTCATTCAAAGCCGATGCTCTTTCACTTATGGTTTTTTCTATGTTGTCATTTTCCAAGGGTCAGAGCACAAGCCTTGACACTAGACGGTATGAAGGCTTGTAAACATGAATGAGACAGGGTGATGAGCTCTCCCTTCCAAAAATGTACAGACAGGCAAGATGAGGCATAGCCACAATAACCTGCAATACTGAATGGAAAAAGAGATGCTGGAGGAGAGAGACCAGTAAAGCGTAACTGTAGTGTTATCATTATTAATAACTGTAAGGACCATTATCAGTAGTTGTAGACATAGTGATAAATTTCTGGCGAGTAAGCTGTCCCTTCAGTGCCTCCTCTGGAGAGCTCTGGAGGGCCCACAAGTAAACTGTGAGAAGAAGAGCTGCTCTCTTCTCTGACCCAGCCTCTCCCCTCCAGGTACAAGTTCAGCCCAACCCCACCTGAGGTCCTGTGTGTGCTTTGCCTGCTGTTAGATGTGGGGCAAAAAGCTCCAGAAGCCCTGGAAAAATGGACAAGGTGCCAGCAAAATGCTTTAGAAGAAAGAGGAGGAGAGCCCTTGTTGCCATTTCCCAGGCACAGTGCTCTTGAAGTTGCACACAGAACCGGGCCATAGAACCCTCTCAGGTGATCACTTTCTGCTGGACACTCCCGGCCCCAGGCCTGCCCAGGTGTGGCTTCCCCCAGGGGAGGAGAGACCTCACCACTCCCCCAACACCCAAAATGATGTGCTAAGTATTTTTTGCTATTCTTTTGAGGGGGAAGAGGAAAGGAGAGGCATAGACAGCCTGGGTTAAGGGTGTGCTTGACCTAAAGAAGCAGGAAAGGAATACTTGGGGCCACTGGCAGAATTTCAAAGTGAAGTTTATCCATGTTGTCTTCCTACTTTTTCTCCTGTGCCTGCTGACCTTGTTCACCTCCCCCAGCTCCCCTCAGAAGTCTGGGGCCCTCCTTGTCCCTGCAGTACTGCAATGGGTCATTCTCTGAGACTCCCCAGGGCACCACCTTTGGGAAGACACCTTTCCCAAACTGTCCAATGTACTGACATTTAACTCCTCCTCTTTCTCTTCATCACAAATCTCTTCCTTTCAGAGCAGCTCAGCAAGTGTACAGTAATCAAAATGATAAGATTTATTTGCACCAAAGTTAGAACAATTGCTGATCCACTGTAAACTCCCAAGGGTTTTCCTGGTCCATACAATGTAGATTTTTAATGTACAGAATGCAAAATACTACTGGTGGAAGATTTTTTAGTGGTAAAATTGCCTTTTATTAAACATGTTTTAGTTATTTAGCCAACTCCATTTTTAGTTGAGGGTTAGATAAAATACAGGGAAGAAGAAATGCACAGAACCAGGCACAGAATAGGTGCCTAAGAAATGTTTGTGGTCATGTGTATATTCAAACTCTCGCATTAATGTGTAATGGCCTGGTGGTGTAATACTATGCATTTCTTTAACTACGAATCAGATTAAATTCATTTAAGCCTTTTACTTTATTTAAAATGTGTATTAGGAGCCTACTATATCCAAAATACCATGTTAGGTTCTGAAAGGAGATGGACAGAAAGATGAGAAAGACACGGTGACCACCTTAAAGGAACTCTGGTGCAGTGGGGATGCAAGCCCATGAGCAGATGATACAAAGATCAGGGTGGGTGTGGGATGGGACAAGAATGCCACTGCTGTGCTGAAGTTGGAATATATTAGACTCCCAGTTCCAAACTAGAATATTTGTGCTACTTATAAATATTATTCCATAAGAACAGACTGATGGCCAATGTAGGATCTATGGATTATAGCATTAAACACAGTTCATGCATGTCTGCACTTTACCATTTTTTCAGGTGACACTGTTACTCTTGGGAAAATAGAATAGTTTAATCAGGTCCCCTGGCTTTGGGTCCAGTTGGGGGTGATGTGGCACATTCTTTGTAAATAAGTTGTGTACGGGTGGGGTTACTGTGCATGTGTGGTGCCACCACCTTGACTGGTGTCTATTGCCTCAGGCGTCCACCATGCACAGCCATGCTCTCGGACCTATGGCTCCAAGGACCTTTTGGCTGTTTACCTACCTCATAGACCTGCATGTGAGGGGTCTAGTGACCCAGCCTGGCGTGTGAAGGGTTTGTGACCCAGGCTGTGAATGGGTTTGAGGGGTCTGTGAGCTCCAGACCCAGCCCTAGCTCGACAATTGGCCCCGTCAGCAGAATTACGGGCAAGTAAAAGAGCACAACAGTTACCTTTTCCCACTCCTTGCCTTTCATTCTTTGACTGATAGAGAAAGGTTGTGGTTGGGTACAAACTCCATGTTCAGGTCTAGGGAGAAAGAAACAACTCTTAGACTAGAAAACTAAGGGAGAAGCATTCTCTGCAATAATTTGATCTGATGGAAAAAGACTACAGGGTGGGTAACATACAATAGATAAGCAAAAATAGTAGGAAAAGATAAGCCAAAACAATCAAAGCTGATGTTTAATATCTCTCACTACATGCCAGGAACTGTGCTAAATGCTTCTCCAGCATCAACGTATTTATTGCTTCTCACCAATCCTACAGAAGAACTATTATTTTCACATTAATGAGGAAATGGAGGCTACTAAGAGTTAACTTTGCCAAGAGAACATAGAGGATAGGTGGTTGAACAGAGATGTTAATTCATCATTTTCTAGCATCAAAATCTGTTCATTCTCTTAAGCACTTTCCTATACTGTTGTTTTTTCTGATGGGGGCATGGAATCTGCACTCACGGAAAGATGAAAATCATGAAGACGAGTTTTATTTCCTTTCACTTTATTCTCAAGATTTTGCCATCATTTCCTTTTTTTCCTCCACTCCATAATTCATAGCATGGCCTTTGTTTTTAGTCTTTTAGTTGATCTGAGTTGCAAAAACATGCTTTGAAGTCCAAGCTTGGACAAAGCGAGATAAGGCAGGCTCTGCCACCCTCAAAGCATTCCCGTTTTGTTTATTTTGCTCCTAGGCCTTGATCTTTTGATCTGTTTGTTCCTGCTTCCAGGATACTTGAGTGCTTGCTTGTGGCATGTCTTCCACCTCAAATCAGCTATTCAAACCCACAAGCATCTATCTGGGCTCTTGTGAGTTAAGGTTCACAGTTTCTTGAAGAGCCATTGGGACCCCAGGTGGGGAGTGGGCTAGCTGTGTGTGAGGAAATGAATGAGGGAAAACTGTTGGATTTACTATTTAGCATCCCCTAAATAGGCACAACACTCGTGTTATCTTAAAAATGGTAAAAAATAATGCCTCCCTTCCGATGTGTAGCACTCTGGTCTCTTCAACAACACAGCGAGCAGGGCTATGACCCCACTTTGGTTCACAAATGAGGTGACAGACTCAGAGTTTTCATTCTACCAGTCCACGGTGGAGCCTGGGCTCACATGCAGATCTTCTGACCCCAAACAATATCCCTTCACAGAGAGCACACCAGAACCACATTTTAGAGGTAAAAATTGGTCTGAATTAGATAATGTAACTGGTTAAGGGGAATCTAAGACTGGGATGCCTAACCGAATCATCTGTTATTTAGGTTTTACGGGGCTCTAATAACTCATCTCCATGACAAGCAACACATGGGAGTAGCTAGATTCTAACAAGCTAATGTGTAGTTCCTGTGTTTTGAGATGGATATTTTAAACAAACATACCAGAAATGACGAATTTGCATCACCTTGTCCTCTGCCACTCTTACCTCTGCCCTTATTCCAATGATGCTGTGTATTAATTAGGTAATACCAGCTAGCAGCTAAGGTTACAGAATAGCCACTCTCCCTAAGTCTCAGTGTCTTAACAAAATAAGATTTTTTTTTTTTAATTTATGAAAAACCCCAAATGGGTTTTCTTGATCAGCTCTCCTCCAGTGGATCAGTTCCATCTCATGTTCCACTATCTTCAATTCATGAATAAAGTTACCACTGAATGGAGAACAGCAGGAGGAATCTTGTGTGGGAGGTCGTCATGGGCCATATCCAAAAGTGCTGTAGATCAGAGCTTAGTCACACATAAGGCAGCTGGAAAGTGTAGTCGAGCTGTATTCTCAGGAGGGAGAAGAAATGGGCTTGGTGATCAGCTAGTGGCCTCTGTCACATACTTTCATTGGAATTACTATTTGGAATTACTATTTTAAAATTACTTTCAAAGATACTTTATGATCCTATAAGGCACACATATATTTTTATCTTTTGGCTACTTATACAGTTTATTTTATTTTTTACAAGATAAGTATTTGCCAACACTAAGAATTTAAAGAATGCGGTGCATTTGCTGAAGGCAAAGAGAGTTTCGAAAAGTCTTTTGAACTTTTGCCTCTCAAGACTATATTGAAGAAGATAATATTCATGTGAATGTATCTATGTGTCGTTAATGACTGCTATAAATTCTGTTACATGTATAGAGTACATTGTCTTCTAGAAAGCACTACTAACAGCTGAGACTCTCAGAGTGTCCAAAGATCAGGTTACTTTTTATGTATGGAGATATCTCTAATCTGGAAATGGGAGGATACATCAACAATCCTGAGTTGAATCATAAAATGCTGCATAAACAAAGTGGAATTATTGTAGCGCGGTGATAGTAGTGGTGGTGTTGGTGGTACTGTTGGAGGTAAGGGGTTATTATTATAAGAACATGTATCGATCCTCATTTCCACCCCAGTTTTAGATTCCTCTCAGCTGAGGACTCAGCCTTGCTCTTCTTTCATGTTCTCATAGCACCTGGTATAGATCCAAAGCATAGTAAATAGTCAATAAATTTCTGTGTGTGTAAACTATAGGTTTTTCAACAAATAATGCACTAAATATCACATTCTGCCATTGTGCCCTTATTCCGCACAATCAAGTTGTTGCATCAGTTTAAGATGTTCACAGTTATTTTAGTGTTCCACATCAGATGTTATGGCCTTCACAATAATTTTGAGAACTCCTTGGAGGTTCCATCCAATTTTGTGTCCAAACAACATCTTTTCTAGATAAATGAAGAGTACTGGGGAAGAAGCATCTTTAGCTGTTTTCTGTTTTCATTTCTAACTTCTGCTCAGGCTAAAGACCCATGAGAATGTACTCTTCTATGCTTCCTATCCCAATCAGAGAGTACTCTACACCCTGGGAGAGAGGGAGTGTATTTGTGTTTAGAACTCCTAATGGGTAAATTACCTGTGATACAGGTCAAATCTCATCACCTGGTAGTGTCGTTGGAATGTCCCCTAAGCTTATGTTGGAACTTAATGCCCAATAAGGTGCTGGAACATGGGGCCTTTAAGAAGTGATGGGATCACGAGGACTGTGCCCTCATAAATGGATTGATCCATTCATGGCATAATGGGTGGATGGTTTAATGGGTTGTCATGGGTGTGGTTCCGATGGCTTTAAAAGGACAGCAAGTGAGAAGGTTAGCACTCTTGCTCAGTCCGTTCTCACCACGTGATACTCTGGTTGCCACAGGACCCTACAGAGAGTTCCCACCCAGAAGAAGGCCCTCACCAAATGCATCCCCTGCGCCATAGATTTCCCAGCCTCTGAAACTGTAAGAAATAAACCTATTTTTCTTATAAATTGTCCAGGTTCAGGTATTCTATAATAAGCAAAAGGAATGGACTACTACACCTGGTATTCTGAGTACTCTTGCATTTCTTTTTTGTAATCTCCACTCATAGGGCCTGCCCCTTTTGTCTCTGTATCAGAAGTCCTGCTCCATCCAATGCCTAATTTACTGAGCCAGAGTCCATGCAAGAACAGATCATTGTCCCCGCAGTGACATGTCACAAATCAGCCCTGGAGATTGTGGGATGTGCCGAACTCATGAGTAATGTCTGAGAACTCTTTGGCTGATTTCCTTCTGCTCAAGAACAATTTTGCATTCTCACGAGTTCTCAGAATGTTTTTCCTTTAGGAATGACATTAACACTGGAATTTCTGAAACCTGCGGTACTGCGTCAAGCCAAGCTTCTTCCCTGACAGGAAAAATGAAAGCCAGTCCTATTCTTCATTCTTCTGACTGGTTCGTTGTGCTGTGACCTTGTGCAGACCAGCCTTGAATTCTCTTAGAGGTCTGTGTAGATGATTTGCACTCAGGGCAGTGCATGTGCTTTCATGGCAAGCCAGGGTCTGGTACCTTCCCTGCCCTCCACAGCCACCACTTGGTGATTGCTCCTTGGAATTCTGCCTCACTTACTTTCAATATACCATTTAGAACTTAATTATGTATGACTTTATATTTTTGGATACTTGTTTCCCAGTCTATGTGGCTAATTTGCTAAAGGTATGAGCTGTATTTTATGCCTCTTCTGAATCCCATCCAAAGCACCTAGTATCCTGTTCTGAATAACCTAACAGTCACTCACTAAATAGGTGCCTTGATGATTAAATTGTACTAATTGCTTTTGATGACATACCATATC
The DNA here is from genome assembly GCF_027409185.1 of Cynocephalus volans. NCBI lineage: Eukaryota > Metazoa > Chordata > Mammalia > Dermoptera > Cynocephalidae > Cynocephalus > Cynocephalus volans. Next base: position 107,309,336 of record NC_084470.1, read on the forward strand.
TTACACATTCAAATGAATGCTTTTCTTGGCAAGGCTGCCACCTGTGGAGGCTACCCATGTGTGCCAATGATGTTATCAATGCTCAAAATAATTTTCCAATGCCTCTCTTTGTTTGAATCAAACTCAGAATCTAGGACGCTTATTTAGTGTTTGGTATTTAGCATCTTCTGTAATGCATTGCACTATTTTCACTGGGTACCACAGAGATTATTAAGACATAATTCCTGCTCAGAGACAGTTTGCAGTCTTATGCAGAGGGAAGAAAGGGCGTGGCAGCAATGACACAAGACAAAACGTGCCAAATACCATCAGGGAGGTACAAAGGATTATGGGAGCTCCGAAAGAGAAGAAGAGGCCATTACAGCTGAGGCTGCAGGGTATTGTGCAACCTCAATCTCTGTCTTTGTAAATCAATATGAATTTTTATCCTATAATTGGATTGGTCTCAGGCAACAGCTAAAAGCTATTTGAAACTAAGGCTCAGGGAATAAGGTAAATATACTGGGTAACGCCATTTAAAAAAAATAAAATGGAGCAATAAATTATATCCCTAGGTTTGAAACTGATTTTGAAGACAACTCTTTCTTCAGAAGAAAGTAATAGCCAGCTGAGCCAATCAGGTATCATAGGATGCCTATGGTGTTATTCACACCTGTCTGGCATCTAAGTTTTGGTCATCCATCTGTATGCTCCATCTGTACCTGTTTACTTATTTGTAAAAGTAAACAACATAAACCAGATCAAAGGTTTTCAATGGAACGATGAAAATATCCAGGAGTTATGGGCTTCCCTATGAGATTTCACTTGAATAAAAATATGGCCATAAAATAGAATTTGAGAGTGCTGGGCTGCACAGCTGTTGAGCTCTCTTGCAGCTCACACAGTCCATGCTCTGCACTCAGTAGATGAGGAGCAGCCACCAATGCCACTGGATGGCAAAAACAACAAATCACCAGCTGCAGATAATTTGTCCCATGGCCAAAACGTCTTAGGGATTCTAATGCCTCAGGAGTAGCCCTGTGTATTTGTCACGATCTTTCCTGTCACCCTGTTTTATTTCCCTTAGAGTACTCATGACTCTTAAATTATTTTTTTGTCTGCCAATGTATTGTGTTTTCCCCACTAGAATATAAGATGGCCCATAAAAACAAAGAACTTGTCTATCTTATTTACAGCTATGTCTTGAGTGACTGGATCAGTGCCAGGAACGTTGTAGATACTCAATACATTTTCATTGAAACCAAATGAATGAAAAAACGAATGAATGAATTGATTAATTAATTAATTCTATTTCATGGATAAAAATGCAGGGGCAGACCTGGAGAAGGTGATAAAATATAAAAATCAGTTCAATAAAGATAGAGTTGAACACTTTCTATGCTTCTGGCATTGTGTGAGGCTCTGAGAATGCAGGGTGAATGGACCTATTTTTGGTGATCTCATAGTCTATTTTGGGAAAGAAAGCAGGAATGCATGGAACATTCTACACAAGAGAAAAATAATAAAACAAGAGAGCATATCAAAAAAGATCTCAGAGATGTCACCAACAAACGGTGAACTGTTAAGCAGGAAACCATAAAATGCATTAGGTATTCAAAGGAAGGGGAGGAATTCCTGTGAGCTGGAGTGACCTAGAAGATCTTCAAAGAGAAGAAAAACATCAAGACTAGAAGAATATGAAGGCAAAGATTCAAGGTAGGAAAAAGCAAGGGACAATCTGATTGTACGGAAAGGACACTAACTCTTATTGAGCATCCATGGTATGCCAGACATCAGGCAATGCATGTTCAGATACTTTTCTCATTTATCCTCCCCCACAATCCTGCATGGTGAGTAATATTCTCTCTCTTCTATAGATGAATCAACTGAGACTCAGAGAGGCAAGGAAACTTGCCTAGATTCACAGACCATAGTGATAGAGTCAGGATTCGCACCCAGATCAGTTTGGCACTGAGGACCAAGCTCCTTCTGCCTCTCACCTGCCACAGAAGCCTCTGAGCTGTGGAAAGCACAAGTGTGTGGGTGGAAAAGTAAAAGTAAGGCTGACATTAATTTCTTGTCAGCATATGCTAAGAGCATTGAATGGTGTTCTATACTATAAGACAGGTGAAGGTATTGAAAATTCTTACCTGGGGGAGTAACTCTTTGAAATTTCATATGAATGGATTGAGAGAGAGAGGAAGAAATGAGATCAGTTAACATCTCTGAGCTGAGATAAATGCAAATGAAGTAAAAAGGGCCTGCATTTAACAGTGGAGGAGGAAGGGATCGTCACAGGAAGAAAGTCAGGTGGAACATGCATCATTAACACTGCTGTGCATTCTCTTTTGCCACACCCACCCCCCTTTCGTCAATCCCGCGGTACTTTATTCTGATTAGAGCCTCCCATCCAAAGCTCTCTCTCTATCTCCTTTCTTTGCTTTCACTTACCTGTATCCAAAATAAATATGGATTATTGTGAAGCCGAAAAGAAATTTTAAAAGGGAGAATGAGTTACTGACCACTTTTTGCAAGTGATGAAAGAGAAGCATTTAAAGTACATCTAGAAAAGAAAATGAGAAAAAAAGATTTAAGTTGTACATTTAAAAAAGAGTTCTGTTTCTTAAAAAGAGTATAGAAGAATTTTTTGGAGAGTAATAAAACTTTGAAAAATCTTAGTGAATAGGGTTATGTTATATCTTCTGGGGAGTACTTGCAGTTATCATAGACATTCATCTATAAATTAGAAATAATAAAAAACCCCTGCCTCTTTCCACATCCCTGAAACACTACAAGATTAAGAGGCATGATGCATGTGAAAATGCCTTTTTTTTTTTTTTGGAGAAAGATTTATTGAAGCACATTTTAAAAGAAGGGAGCATGATATAAATGGAGTAAAAATAAACACATACTTTTCCCCACACTCTATCATCACAACTTCCTTACATCCTAATACAATTTTCCTTCCATATAGTTCTTATTTCTGCACATCTGGGGATTTAGAAAGCCCAGTTATGCTCTTCTAAGTGTTTATCTGTCAGACATGATCCTCACCGTTCTGTACCATCCTTGGGTGTTTTTGTTCCTGTTTTCCTGGACTGCTGTGAAGGCCTTGAGGAAGAGCATGTGTTCATTTATTTTTGTATCCCTGGTGTCTTGAATAAATAAGATGCCCATAAATAAGCTTATGAGTGAATAGATTTACATAAAGTAATTCATGCTGTGGGATTTTATTGCTGAAGAATTAATAATGTCGAATTACTCTTGGAAAGACAACGTGTTTTGACTTCATGTATACCAGCCAGTAAAACATAAATATTCTTGAAAAGAAGAAACTAACATTTAAATGTCTAAAAGATCATTTCCACCATTGGCTTATTCTGAACCCTTGGGAAATTTGAAAATTTTAGGATAAAGAATCTCATAGGTTCACAAAGCTTCCCCCACACCCTGCCTTTTCTCCTTCTTTTATAAATCTCTTTTCCACCTGCTTATGGATTGTAAGTAAAAATTTTAAAAAATATTTTAAGCGGGAAAGAGAAATTTTATGTTAAAAATAACCATTATATTCACAAGATAATTCTTCTCCTTCATGTAATTACTCCAAAAGATAAGAACAATTTAACCACATTTTCCCCCATGATTGAATTTGGATATAAGTACTAGAGGATAAAAAATATATATACAGTCAAGAAAAACCAGCTTCAGGAGAAACACTAATCGGCTTCAAGTAAGTGAAGATTTCAGGAAAAGTGGTGGGTAGTGATAACTTTTTCCCTTCGGGCCACTCTGAACCATTGATATATTTTGCACCTGTGGCTCCAGTCTTCATGTTTTCCCATCCAAGCTTAGGCCAGCTTGAGAAAGGGCAGCATTCTGCAGTGGGAAGAGAACCAACCTCACAATCAGACATTCCTGGATTTGAATTGCTCTCGCTCCACTATTGAAAAGTCGTGGGTCCTGGACAAATCACTTCACCTTTCTGATTGGAACCTTCCCCATCTGTCTAATGGAGATGACAGCACCAGCCCCTTCCTGTTAGGCCCTCAGTAATTACTGGTATGTATGCTCTCACGTCCCACACCTAAGTCCCTTCCAAAAACACACAGAAATCTCTTTGAATCTGTTGTTTCATATGATGCCTTTTTTTTTTTAACCTTTCCCTATGGTTTCTAGAACCAAATGTATGTGACGATGCATAGCACATACTGCTGAGATGTGATAACCTATAGCAATGTTTGCTCACTCCAGTAGGCTGAGTCTCAAATTGGCTGCCTCCAACTGAATATCTGTCGAAACACTTCATCCTTTTATAAGGGTGAATCCAGAGTGCACTGAGTAATGCATAATAAAATTAGTTTTGGGGGAAAGGAACCAAGTTTAAAAGAAAAAAAAAAAAACGAGGGGACAGATAAGCACAGTAAAATAATCTCCAATGACTTCATCGTGAAGTAATGACTTTTACCAAATAACTGCACTGTAGTTTTATCTTTCCAACCAAGACTGTGTTAATGCTCTAAAATCAAGTCTCTTGTGAAAGTTATCTGGAATTTCTCAACAAGTTTTTAAAGGGGTTTTATTTTTTCATTGGAGGTCATGCCTCAAGAATTTGTAGGAATTCCGCCTGGAAAGTAATAATCAGTGGAAACTGGCAGTCAAAGCTAATTTATATTACTCTTCCAGATAAAAATTCCTTCCGTCTTAGACCTGCATTTCAAAAAAGATTATTATCACTCTGGAGAGAATACATCAGTGTAGAAAAAAGAAAGAATGACCTCAAGGATGTTTTTACTGCCTCTGTGCAACTCCAGGTCTGCTTCTTTTTAAACCTCCTTTTTTAATCCTCTCTTTTGAAATGTTTTGAGGATATTTAAAGCAGAAGGATGTCAGAGGCATGCTTGAGGAGAACTCTAAAAATGATGTTCCCTCATTTGCTGGCTGTGGGAGTTCATGACACATCTTGGGTGGTGGGAAAAAGAAGGACAGAAGGAGGAAATATGGGGGAGAGAGAGCCTCAGTAACCAGCCTAGGAGGGGGAAGGTGCTTTTCCTGTAGCAATGCATTACCATCCCTTCAGTGGCTAGAGGGCTTGGTTGTTCCAAATCAGACCATTGGCCCCTCCTTCAGATGTGGTTGTGTTTTCACACTCATGACACATTCATGAGGGAGCATGCTTAACAGAAAAGCCTTGGCTATTTTTAATGACAGACCCAAATTTAAACCTCAGCTTCTCCATTTGCAAGTTACTTAACCTCTCTGAGTCTCAGTCTTCTTATCCATAAAATAGGTTTCAGAGAGTTGTAGGAGTCAAGTAGCTATTATATGTAAATCGTGCAGCTCAGCGTTTGGTTAGTACCGAACAAAAGTTTGCTGTAAAAAACAAATGAGTAAATAAATATTAGTTCCTTCTACACTGTCTGTTCCATCCCAAGAATATGGGAAATGTCAGTTCCAATGTGGATGACTTGGAGTCCTTTCAAAGATCTAATCAATGCAGTACAAAAGCACCAGAACTCTCTCTGGTGACTCTGAAAATTGAAGCCTCCAAATATTTTTGAATCAATACCAGTCAAAATCCACAAGAGATATGCCAAATCATGATATGTACAACTAAATTAGGCATCCAGAAGCCTTACCTGTTTCTCAAGACTAGGATCCTATACCCAAGAGGCTAAGAATAACTTTTGAGGGCTGCTTTTTTTTTCAATGAATTTCAGTCTGAGACACTGCCAAAAACATATATGGTGTCAAAACCAAATGGCCTGCCTTTTCCGTCATCCCAGATATGTGCAATGGGTCAGACTCACGAACTTCCCGCACTCAATGGAGCAAAACTGAACAGAGGAAGCATTCTATTTACTAAGAATTCAATCACTCTTATTGAAATATTTCAGCAGTCCAACTGAAATCTGCTAGCATCATAAATACAATTTATACAATTCCAAAAAAACATCTACTTGGGACAAGGCCATTGTTAATCCTATGTGGTTTTTCCGTGGGTAGGTAATTCTTTAACAGTAGAAACAGAAGACAGATTTGCTTCCAACTGTGAGCTCATTCCTAAGGTCACAACTGAAAGCTAAAAAAGAAACAGAGTCCAGAATAAACATCAGTTTGGACTGTTAAGCATTTCTCTCTGAGGGTGCCCAGGTTTATATGAAGGAATTCCACCTCAGAGAAGGAGAGATCTAACTCACTTTTCCCGGTTATTAGTGGGCACGTCTAGTGTCGAGTGTCCGCCTGTTCATGTGGATCCATTCCCCAACCTCAAATCCATTTTCCAAATACCCTGGCTTAAGAACCACATGGACTGAGAGTGCTTCTGACTTGTTGCACTTTAGTTGCTCTAGAGGGCTGAAAAAATAGAGTTATAAACTATCTGTAGGAACAGTCACTAACACGGTTGGCCAGAAAAGCTCAGTAAGAGAGCCAAAAAGTTTAATTTGTTGTAACCTACGATTTCTTAGTAAATATTAACTAATGTTGGAAGTATGCATGGATTTACTTCCCTAGGCTGTTTAAACCTTTTAAATCATGATTTTTTAGAACAAAAAATTTGAGCAAGACCTTACAAAAGCGACTCATGGAAGATGGGTGTTTAGTCAGCTTTCCTCACCGCCCTCTGGGCTACTTGTCTTCAGAGTTAGGTCTCCTTTCAAGACCTTGTCCCCTCCACTTACGTGCCTGGTTGGTGAATAATTCCCTCTGCAGGTTTCTCAAAGTACCCCTTTGGTTACATACCCAAGCAAACTAACCGCTGTGCACAGATGCACTCGTCTTCCTTAGCCTTTGTTCCAGGCATGACAAACTGGATGCCTGGCCACAGCAGGTTGAAGATTTGATCATATACTCAGGGGCAGAGCCCCAGGGACCCTGCACGGAGTAATAGCTAGGACATGACCCAGAAAACTGCACGTACCCATGACATGAAAGGCATCTTCCTGGCCCAGGATGCAGAAGCTTAGTGGATTGGGAAATAGCTGGTTGTATGAGCTGGATTCTTAGAAGTTATTATTTATGATTGGTCATTTGTTTATTTATATATTTCCGGAATGCCAGATGCTACCTTCCTGCATCCCATGGACACAGAATTATGTTAGAATTTAGAAAAAAATTTACCATTTATGCATTAACTTATTATTTATCAGGTATTGATTTAACACCAACTATGTGCCAACAAGAGAAATGAGGGAAAAGTCACACTAGGAAAGAGAGAAAGCGATTTTAAAGGCAAGGGAGGCTACGTAACATATTGAAGGAAAAGAGCAGGTCAATGTGGCTGGAGCTTAGCTTTCCTCCACCGTGGAAAAAGATCACTGGGGGCTGGAGGGCTGGGTGATGCTGAGAAGGGCCATTGCAAAGACCTTCCAGTGCCACAGTGAGTATTTTGGATTTGATTCTGTCAGCAAAAGAGAACTGAAGGAACACATGATCACATCTGTGATGCGGAGCAATGATAGTGTTAGCTGTAGTTTGAAGGATAACTAGAGTGGGAAACAGACCAATGGCAAAGAAGCCAGCAGGAACGTGGAGGTTCTGAATTAAGGCAGTGAAGAGAAGTTGAAGAGAAGAAGTCATATCAGGGGACCCAAGGGAGATAAACTCAACATAATCTTATGGGTTATCTCCTTCATACCTCCTTTGGAACAGACGTTTTTTGGTAATGAGTGTTGCTTAAAATAAAAGGTATCAAAGCTGGGGACTGGAAATCTCTTTTAAATACTGAATTTGTAACATGGCAGAGGAACTTGTCTTGTATCTGTCTTTACTAATGCTTGACTTCAGAGCTAAACCTAGATCATATCGAATCAAGCAAATTCACAATGATGGAAGTTCCTTGTGTGGAAGGAGGTGGCTGGTACAGAGATGAGAAATATGCCATCTCTGGCCCTAAGGGCACACTTCACAGTCTTCAGAGATTTCACAGATTAGTTCAATGGTTCTCAAGGTTATCTGTTGTGAACAAACGTGAGGTGAGCCATAATTAGATTTTTAAAGTGACAATGTAAGGCAGTATATGTACATTTCTATTGGCGGTGATAATAAATGTAATGAAAGTTAATATTCTTTGAGCTTTTTATTTGAGTCACGCATTGCATGAATTATCTCATACAATCCTTAGGGAAAAAAGAAAAGGTACTCTTTTCTCTATTTTTGTAAAATAAGCTACAGGGCACAGGCAAGTTAAGAAACTTGCCTGAAGTCACACAGCTGTGAGTGGGAGGCCAGTGGGAACGCATAAGGTCTATAGTGGATGCTGTGCTATGCTGCCCAGAGCTCCTTTCAGGACAAGAAAGGCACTCATTCTCAGGGCAGTGATGGAGTGCTAGCTGCTCATGACTTCTGGCATCTCCAGGAATGGTCATAGGCTGAAAGAAGCTGCCTCACTCAGGTTTAGACTGGGGATTGAGGTGGGTACAATCACCTCATGCAGAAAACTCTGGAAAGGCAATCCCAGCTCCAGAACTCCCAGAAAGATTGGCCAAAGACTCTGTGGCAGCTGCACTGCAGTTCAACATGTCCTTCTGTGCAATATTGCTTTCTTCCATCCCCCAAAGATACTGATTCAAAGAGCACTTTCCAGTAACCTTCTCTGCTGCTAATTTCCATCCAGAAGTCTTTGCCCTGGGAATCTGAGCCGTGAGAAGGCTTGACTGTCCTGCCTGCATGCTTAGCTGTTAAGTCATATAGTAGAAGAGCCATCACAGAGAATTTGAAGCAGGCATGAAGGAAAGGCAGGTTTTGAAAGACAAAGATTAGGTACTTAAGTCACAAGCAACACTGGGGAAAAGGTATATTTGGGGAACAATGACTAGGTGAGTGAGCCTGGCAAGAGCAGGGAGTTCGTGTCGTTACCAGAGATAAGTAATGGAGGGTTGTGCTCGGGATGCTTCTCAGATGCCACGTTGGGAGCATCTGTCTTGCTCTCTTCGTGAAAAACAGAAGATCGATGTGATGTAAATAGTGTTTTAAGAAAATAAATCAGGCATCTGTGGACAGGAAGGAATGGAAAGGGTTGCGGGGGCCAGATGTGAGTGACATTTAGTGTGAAAAATCCCCAAGGATTCTTTACTAATTAAATAAGAGAAGCCAGGGAAGAGTAGGAGTCATAGCTTTGAGAAAGGCAGGTGTCCTTCCAGACAGATGTTACATGTGTGCCTTCCCGGGTACATCTTTATGGTAGAGTGAATATGGACTTAGATGGCTGAGTTCAATGACTTCTCCCTCCTATTAAACAGTTCATCAAAATTCTCCTCTTTCATGATATATCACTTGACTAAACTTCTCCAGCAAATTCTTCATGTCAATGGTGGCCTCAAGAAGATGACAGTGAGAAAACAGTTGAGCTGCTTTGGGTATTCTCCTGGGAATCAGTGCCACAGAGCACATGGCTCTGTGCTAGACATGTAACACATGGAGACTGTGTGTGCTTGGGGCAGAGAAGGCATGCCTCCTGTAACGCAAGGAGCATTGTCATTCTCTTGTCTAGGGGAATCTTTCTCTTCCTTCAACCTCAGAGCCGTATTTGAAATGCAAGCTGCTTCAACAGATATTAACTCTATTTTGGATAGATTATATATTAAGATACCCAAGCTATTTGTTTCGATATATGCAGGTCTAGTTGCTCAGTCATAATCAGTTACTAGTTACGCGGTGAAATCAAGTAGAAAAGACATTATACAAAAACACTGTTTTATGTTTTGTAACCAGCCTTCTAAAGACAAATTCTTTCTGGCTTTCAGCCATATGAAACAAGATGTTTAATTTCAATATGAATTTCCTTATTCCATATTTAAATAAGTAACAAAATGTGACAGATGAGGAAAACAATGACTCCAATGATATGATTGCACTAAATGGCCAAATTGGGGGAGGTGAGAGAATTGGGGGAAGAAAGGCTACATTTTCAACTGTGTGTCAGGGATAAGAAAATTAAAATTATAAATTCGGGTAACGAGATTCTCTTATTCTAATATCTTTTATAGAATGTAAGCAACCCATTGCTGGGAGAAATGCTCTGCGTTCCTTCCCACTTTTATTATCTCTCTCACTCCCATTACTTTTTCTTTTCAGCTTTTGTACAGTTTGTGGAGACCAGAAATGTCAAAACTCTGTGGAGAACAGCTGTTCTCATTTCTGGCTCATCTGCTGAAAAAGTGCTCAGAACCTCCTCAAGGAGCTTGTCTCTTGTGTGCTGTCCCATCCCAGACGGAAACTAGGAGATTGGTTTTTAGTCTGAGAAAGAAATGGCCAGAGGCAATGGCCCTGAAGTTGCCTCTTCACAGAGTCTACCATGGAGGAAGTATTTGGGGGCCAGAGCTCCAAGGTGGCGGAGGTCTCAAAAGGTCCCCCAAATATGGGACCACTAGGATATTAACAAGACATTAGCAATCTGTGCTTTTCAGGTGGGATCGGAGATCACGGTTATTGTTAAGAAGCAGATTGGTGTCTCCTATTCCAGGAAGCCTCCTCTGAAGCCCCATCTTCCAGGTTAGGTCCGTAACTCATCTATGGGTGCCCAGGAATCCTTGTCTTTCTCTCTCCACACATGAAATGTAAAACACGTATTTTTATAATAACCCCCTTATGTGATTACAAGAAGCATGTACCTTATTCGGTGTTGTACCCAGTGTCTGACACAGTATGCAGCACATCTAAAGTGTCCAGTGAATATTTTAAAGATGGAATTGATTTTTAAATCTAGCTGGATGCAACTAGAAGTCGAGGAGGTATAAAAAGTAAGGCTGCACTGGGAAAAGGAAGAGGGCAGAGGGACTTCTCCCAGAGTCCCAATGTCAGGTCTGGGACTCTGGGAGAAGAGTGTCCTGCAGGCTAACAGGGTACCAGCAGGAGAAGGTATCACCAATGTCAAAAAGGCTGCTCAGACAGCCGGAGAGAGTGTCGAGTTCAGCTCTCCCTGAACCACTTCATTGGCTCCCAGGTAGTGTGGGCAAGACTCGGAAATTTCCGCTTGTTCCCAGTGGAGGATGTGACACTGCTGAGAATCTGAGAATACCAGAAGGGAGTACAAGGATGGTATAAAAAGTGCCCTGTGTTTGCAGACTTGAGGGCAGATAATCTGGGCTGAGGATCAAACTGGAGTCCCACCAAAACCTCAGGGGCTTTACATGCCGAGGAGAGGTGTAGAAAGGTCAGCAGGGAGGACCACTGGACCCTAACAAGCTCAGACTTGCGGATCAGAGGGCAGCAGCACAAGGCGGACACAAGACACAAGGCACTGCTGCAGGGCCAGAGCAGCAAAAGGACAGTTCAAAACCACATGTGTGGTGTCCATCACGTGGGTACCCCCAAACACCCGAACGCCTTCTTATAAAAGGCAAGGAGAACTGGAAGAAATGTGCTCCTAAGTGCCTGAGATATGCAGACTATTTCAATAATTGTATTACACTATGATCAATTCTGGAAAAAACAAAACAGAACAAGCAAACTATGTTTTGGCTTTATTTTCCAACCCTGCTACCAGTGAGAGTGATGACAATGGAAGCATTTTGAAACAAAATAAAGAAGCTACATTTTCCCTGCACAAATGAATGGAACATGAGAACATTTGTAACCCTAGAGTAGGGTTTTTAATTTCTAATCGAGGTAAATAGAAGAAAAAGACTTTGCTTAATTTGGAACCTAAATAGAAAGCTAAGGGGTTAGGGAGAGCTCCTATCATTGAGTGAAAGATGAATTGGTTACATATGATTGTAATTAATGCAGGGTCCGCCAGTCCCACCAGGGGCCAGGAGACCTGGTGAAATCTGAATATTAGGGAGGCAGTTGGTTAATACCTAACTAATGAAAAATACAAAACATCATTGTTATTATTATTAGAGAAGAATTATCAGAGAAGTCAAATAATAAATGTTCCCAACAGAACAAGGGACAGTCGAATGTAGAGAAGACTGAGAGCTGGCACTTACTTTCATATATTTGTATGCTGTTTACTTCTTGTACCTTCAAATCATCCAAATGACTATAAATAAATAAATAAACAAGTATTTTCCTCTACATCTAATAAAACTCAGAAGACTGAAATATCTGGATCAGAGATCCTTTGGTCTTGTTTTGTATAATGCACTGAGAATTTATTAAATATTCAAATTACTTGACTATTTTCCTTTTTCTTATTTATTGCTTTTTGACAACAAACACCATTGAATTAAATAATATAGTAACTATAGTGATTTTGCATGTACTAAACACCAAGTGCAATCTTAAGCACTGTATTGCGTTTACTTAGTTGATCAACAACCCTATGAAGTAGGTGTTGTTAATTCCCCATATTACAGATAAGAAAACTGAGAGAATGGCATTAAGCAACTTGACTGAGGTTTTACAGCCAAGAGTAGTGGATGTGGATTTGATCCCAGGTTTTCTGTTACCATAGATTGTGCTTAACTCCTACACCAGACTGCTCTGTGAGTAGAGCAAATTCAACAAAATTTTGTGAGCACCTTCATGTATAAGACACCATGGGGAATACAAACAACTCATGCAGGTATGATCACAGGTAAGATGTAAGCCTTAGAAGCACTCTAGCAGGAGAAACAAAATGTGCCTAGGAATTTTCCCATTCAGTTAAAGACATGTTGAATAGATGAGTTTCTCTGATAAAAAAGAAAGTAGGATGGCCACGTGGCTTTAATATCAGAGAGATTCTCTTGGTTTTAAACCCTAGTTTGATCACTTAATTATGTCATCTTGAGAATCTTTATTTAACTTCTCTGAACCACAGTTTCTTCATTTATAAAGTGAGCATGACATGAGTTATTGTAGGCATTAACTAAAACAAGGCCCTTGAAAGTGCTTGACAGTACCAGAAGCTCAAGAAAAAGAGAAAAAGCTAAAACAAAACGTGGGCATCAGGACTGAGTGTAATTTTTCCTTGAACCAAAGAGTCTTCACTCAATACAGCCCTTCGCTCTTACCACGCCTATTTTCTATAGCCTGTTGGCTTGTAGATTTTTATCCGTGTGATACAGTATTTTCTTGAACTAGCTCTCTTGCCATGTTTGTCCACTATTAATCTGTAAGTTTCTTAAGCTCATGGATTGGGAATTCTATTTCTTTTATGTTCTCTTCCCATAGTACCCAATAAAACTCTCCACAGAGAGTGCATTCTGTGAGAAGAGTACAAATAGATGGCACTAGACAACTTACAAAACCTTTTCCCGTGCATCACCTCCTTTGATCCGCCTTGATGCTCATGGGCTTTCTTGGTTCTCAGATCCTGGTGATTGGGTGGTAAGGGATGATCGAGTTTCAGCATCAAGCATGTACTCTGATACTTATCGAATATTTCTTTGCCACCTCCTTTTCTCTCTAACCTTGTGTCCTCAGAAATGTATCTCAATTACACACCCTCAGGGGCTTGTACCCCCAGAAGAGCGTTGCAACAGCCAAAGAAAACCAAGACCTGACTCATGCCAGCAGTTTTGCACACCCTCCCTAGAAGGAAAACAGCCAACATTTATCATCCAGATGGATTAAGACATTAACATTTTCTGACCCAATTCAAGCAAAATGATTTAAATGAAAGCATGCCTAACGGCATTTTATAGCAAATGCAATATTTTAGAGACAGAAGTTGATTTTTAAAGCTTAATTATACTAACATTCTCACATATTAAAGTAAATGTGACTCTTTTCTAACATTTAAGACAAGTTTTTTAGAGCAGTTTTAGGTTGACAGCAAAATCGAGAGGCAGGTACAAAGGTTTCCCATCCTCACCCTCTCCCAACCTCACCCACTAACAACATCCCCCACCACAATGCTATATTTGTTACAATTGATGAAACTACATTGACACATTATCACTCAAAAATCCATAGTTTACCTTAGGGTTCACTCTTGGTGGTGCACTTTGTCTGGGTGTGGACAAATACATAATGCCATTTATTTATCATGATGAAATCATACATAATATTTTCGCTGCCCTAAAAAGCCTCTGTGCTCTGCATATTCATCCTTCATTCCAATGCTTGGGAATCACTCATCTTTTCATTGTCTCTCTACTTCTGTGTTTTCTGGAATTTCATATAGTTGGAATCATATAGTATACAGCCTTTTCAGGTTGGTTTCTTTCACATAGTAACATGCATTTAAAGTTTCCCCATGTCTTTTTATGGCTTGAAAGCTCATTCCTTTTTAGTGCTGAATAATAGTTCATTTTCTGGATGTACCACAGTTTGTTTATCCATTCACCCACTGAAGGACATCTTGCTGGCTTCTGAGTTTTGGCAATTATGAATAAGATTGCTATAAAAATCCATGTGCAGGTTATTGTGTGGATGTAAATTTTCAACTTATTTGGGTAACTACCAAGGAGTGCTACCCAACTGCTTGACCTCTTAAGTCCTGAGAACTAACTCCCAGTCTCTGGGGCAGGGACTCTGAGGATGAAGAAACATGGCTGGAGATTTGGTTGGGGACATGCTAGATGTTCTGCCAATTTTATAATCCTGAAACAGTTAGAAGATAGTTTGGCAGTTTCTTGTAAAACTAAGCATTCTTTCACCACATGATCTAGCAGTTGCAATTGCACTCCTTGGTACTCACCCAAAGAATTGTGTGGCAAGAGTATATTCAATTTTGTAGAAAACTACCAAATTGTCTTCCAAAGTGGGTGCACCATGTCACGTTCCCAGTGGCAGAGAACAAGAGCTCCCTTTGCTCCACATCCATATCAGCACTTGGTGTTGTCAATGTTCTGGATTTTGGTCACTCTATTAGGTGTGTGGAGGCATCTTGTTATTTTAATTTGCATTTCCTGGTGACATATGCTGTGGAGCATCTTTTCATAAGCTTATTTGCCATCCGTATATCTTTTTTGGAAAGGTGAATGTTATTTTTCAAATCCTGTTGGGGAACTAACTGTATCGGCACATAGGTAGCATGGGCTAGCAATGGAAATCCTTCTGGAAATATTTTCTGTGGTTTGGTTAACTCTCTGTTAAATACATTGTTAAATTATTTACATATGGGGGAGATTGGGAAGTATAGCAGCAGGTCCTTGGAATTCTTTTTCATCTCTTCTTCTGCATTCATGAGAAAGAGGATTATTGTGGCCTTACAGGCACAATAGGTAAGGCCAATATCACCTCTATTGAGATTCAGAGATAAGAAACTAAAACCTTATACTTCAGAGAACAAAACGATGAACTAATCTAGCTGATCAAGTGCACGGTAGATGTGTTATTATTGCTGCATCCTGCCATTCAACTGAAATGATGACAAAGTGTGCCTTTCTTTTATTCTTTGGCATCCCCTAAGTTCAATTCTATTGAACATTTATTTAGAGAAGAAAGAAGGTGAATGAAAGAAAGTAAAAAGAAAAAAAAAAGAAAGAAAAGGAAAGGAAACAAAAAATAAAAAATTACCAAAAAAAAGAAAAAGGGGAAAGAAAACCACACAGCAACATGTCAAAAAGCAAGCATGGTGGGCCAAGGAAATCTAGGCAATGAGCCACAACTGTTACCATACAGAGAAGTATGGGCAGAGCTTTATGGAGCAAAAGGTGTTAGCTGTTTTCTTAGAGCTGGAAGCTGGCTGAGCAGAGAAGTACTTATGGTTGCAGAACTCACGATGGAGCTCCACTTCCTGATGGGGTGACTATCACGTGACCTGTGCTCGCCAATAGAATACAGCAGATTGCAAGTACAGTGCATTGTGCAGAAGGAAGCTGCAAAGCTCAGACAGAAAGCATTTTAAACAAAAGCACTTTTATTTTTTTCCTAGTGACTGACTCCACCAAGCCCAGGATAGCTATCATTTTGAAATTGTGATTGTTTTTATACCATGTGAGCAAGGAGGATATATTACTCGTTTTGAAATTTTAAACTGAGTTTGGTTCCAATCAGAGCTGAAATTCAGTGGTATTGTGCTCATTGTTAAAATATTTTAAAAAATTCCCTTGCAGATTGGTAAATAGTTCCTTCCTCTAACTCCCTAAATGGTCTCCTGACCCAAGGAGCCCCCATTTGTCACTTCAAGAAGGCCGCTAACCAGCCTACTGCAGCTCTCAGCACCAGCCCCCTTCCCTGCTTCTCAGTGGGAGGGAGGCACTCCTGGCCCCCTAGTGGGCAAACACGTGGTGGCCATCTGTCCCATATGCTTCAGCTACCTGGCTGCTTGTGGGAACTTGTATGAGTCCGTTTTGTGTTGCTATAACAGAACTACCTGAGACTGGGTAATTTATAAGGAAAAGATGTTTATTTGGCTTACTATCCTGGGACAGCTGCATCTGGCACGGGCCTCAGGCTGCTTCTACTCATGGTGGAAAGTTGCAGGGAGCCAGCGGGTACAAGCAGATCACATGGCGAGAGGAAGCAAGAGAGAGAGAGGAGGTGCCAGGGTGTTTTTAAGCAAGGAGATCTCGCGGGAACTAATAGAGCGATAACTCACTCATTAATCCCCCCTCCCCAGGGAGAGCATTAATCCATTCATGAGGGATCCGCCCCCATGACTCAATCGGTTTCCAACACTGCCACATTGGAGATCAAATTTCCACCTGAGTTTTGGAGGGGACAACACATCCAAACTCCATCAGAACAGTAACCTTCCGAGTGTGCTGTGCTAGTTGTTTTGTCTGTCTCTATCCATCTCTATGAATACAGATATATATATATTTATAGAGAGAGGTGAAATTCACATGATATAAAATTGAACACATTAAAGTGCACAACGCAGGGATATTTAGGACGTTGTCTCACAATGTTGTGCAACTACACAACACTGTTTGAATCTAGCTTCAAAACAATTTGGCCGCCCCCGTACCATTTAGCAGTCGCTCCCCATCCCTCCCCCCAGACCCTGCGACAACCACTACTCAACTTTCCGTCTGTCTAGATTTGCCTTATCTGGGCATTTCATGTGCATGGAGTCACACAATTTGTGGCCTTCTCTGTCTAGCTTTTTTCACGTAGCGTAATGTTTTTGAGGTTCATCCATGTGGTAGCACGTTGCATTACTTCATTCCATTTTGTGACCGGTAATTCCATTGTGCGGACATATTAGATATTTTACATGTCACCCTGTGCTAGTGTCCGTGCAGAGATATATAACACATGTAAAGCACCTTTTGCTTATTTCCAATATGATTAGTGCATTACGGCTACTTCTAATAAGCACAGTATTATACAGCAGTCTACCTCTTTTACCAATAAAATTTTCATTCCTCAAAATAATAACATTTTTATTTAATTAACCTTGAATTTAATGTATTTATTATATTCTTTTTATATTTAAAGATGAAGATAAGAAAAATGCTTTATTTAAAAAGTTAATCTGTTTCCTCATGGAAAACCTACAACTGAAGACTTATTTATGACAAATATTTTTAAAGTAAATTTTTCTAATTTTGTGGTAAGTGCATTTTTTAATATGAATTTTCTACATAATTATTTTAATAATTTTTTCCCTTGGTTGGATTAAGATTCATATTCAGATGCCTCTGTGGTCAGAGGATTCAATCCAATTTGCCTTCTTCTGCCATTGTCTCAGCACCAGGGTAGCGGCTTGGAGGGGAGTTGAGGGATGGAAGCAGATGGGTCAGAGCCTGGGCTGGGAGCCACGCTGTCTGGACTCCAATCCCCACTCTCCTATGGACCAATGCAAGGTCTTTAACATCTCTTTGATATCAGTTTCCCCAATCTGTGAAACAGAGACAATAAGAGTAGTCCCTACCTAGCTCATAGGGTTATTGTGAAATTAAATTAGTTAATATATAAAAAGCACAAAGAACAGTGCTTGGGATATGTTTAGTATGAGTACAATTGTTTTCTCTTATTATTCATTCTGTGAACAAAAGGAAAGAGAAAAGATGGTCCTCTGGGGTCATTTAATCTCTAATGGCTCTGATGTGAAGGCAGTTTTACTGAGTCTCCCTTGCCAGACTAGCACCAGGCATACAGCGTCTGCACTGCCCACTGTACCCACCCTCTTCCGACATAATGAATGAGATCAGATTGACCTGTACAAGGCCTTGACTTCTGGTACTCGATAATAGAGGTAGAATTTAAAGTTCAAATAGCACCAAACAGTTTATAATGAAAAATGAATTTTTTCTCTTTCCGTCGCTTCTCACACCTGAGTCCTGCTCTCCAGAGGCAACTATCCTCAACTGCTGTTTCTCCTCTGGATTTAGGTCCATGTTATAAAATTATATGCATGGACTGCTATTTATTCATAGGTAATTTTAGGCATGGATGATGAGGATTTAGCTCTCTCCCTCAACCCTCAACAGTACCTCTCAACCAAGTTATGTTATGATTGCTATCAGATCATAATCAAAGTCACACCACACGACATGGCAAAGAATACATGGAGACATCACTTCCTTAAGAAGTCCTGTCAGGTGCTGGTTCAGAGCATCAGCTTTGCAGCCAAACTGCCCAGGCTGTAAGCCCAGCCCTGTCATCCACCAGACGTGTCACAATGAATGAACCACTCAAACACTCTGTGCTGCCTCTGTTATTTATTTTCCAAATATTCCAACATCTCGGCTACAGGCTCGTCAATAATCCACTCACCCCAACACATCCGTCCCACCCCCTCACCACCTGCCTGCTTCTTTCTTGGAGCCTTACCCAGAAAGGGTGGATAGTTCCACCTCGGAATGATAATTCTCATTCCATTACGAGGGGTAACTTTCTAGACCCATTCTGCAGTCATCGTGGGATTTCTCCTTGCCTCTTTTATGCTATATAACCATTTCTGCATCTTGTCTTGGTTTACTCTGCTGTTTTGCTGAAGCACTGTCTCTAGTAGCTTCCTAAGAAAAATTCAAAGGGAAATCTTTTTCTTATCTCTTGCATGACAAAATAATTTTAAATAGCAAATGCTTTATCCTTGTACTTGATGGACAGTTTTGAAGAAAATAGAGTTCTAACTTGAAAATCATTGTCACTCAGAATTTTTCAGGTTTGTTCCACTATCTTCTGAGATTCAGTTGCTGTTAATACATTCAAGACTGTATTTTTATATTTGTATCTGACTGTGTTTTCCCTCCCTTTTGGAAGATTCTAGGGTCTCTTTTTGATCTCAAGAGTCTGGAACTTTACCGTGACCTAAGTGGGATTTTGTCTGCTGTCCTTCATTGTGCTGGGTACTCCAGATGCCCTTTCAACAGGAAGATACATGTTTTGCAGTTCTGGAAAAGTTTACAATTACTCCTTTGATATTATCTCCCCTTCATTTACTCTCCTCTCTTTCTGGAACTTCTACTTGTTAGCCTCTAAACTCACAAGATCAATTCTTTAATTTTTCTTATCTTTTCCGTCCCATTGCTCTTTTCTTTTAATTTTTGTTCTATTGTTGAAGTTCCTTGCCCCTATCTTACAACCTACTGTTTAATTTTTGTACTTAGGTTTTTATATTTTTGATGGACAAGAATTCTTTCTTGTTTCTGATCCTTTCTCATAGTGACTGGTATCTATATTATGGACTCAATGTTTTCCTGTATATTTTTGAAGATATTAAGATTTTTTAAAATGTTCTTCTGATTTCTGCATTGTCTCTGATTCATCTAGATCCTCTTTGTCTATTTGTTTGTCTATGTGTTTTGCTGGGCTTGTTCTCTATGTCTATGTCTCACATTTTCCTCAAATATCTGGTGATTCTTCTCTGCCTGTGTGTATCTAAAAGAGAGTTGCTAAAACACTGCTTGAATGAGTAGCAGGGGTCCCCAAAGGGTCCTCAGAGCATGACCATACCCTTCCCACTGAAGATCCCCCAAATGTCTGTCTAGAGACTTTTTTCTAGTGGCATTCAGAAAAAAATCTTATTTCTGCCAGGACAGAGCCAGAGACTGGGTGTGGAGGGAGTAGCATAGATTTGACGACAGCTGCCCAGGGAGCAGGTGCCAAAGTGGGGCTGAGGGGAGACAGCTCCTATTTTTCCTAGATCCCCATTTCAGCCTCTACTTGGTTGCTCCAGAGAATAAGCCTCCTCTGGCCTCATCTGTCCATCCGTGTGTGTGTGTGTGTGTGTGTGTGTGTGTGTGTGTGTGTGTGTGTGTGTGTGTGTGTGTGTGTGTGTGTTTGTGTGTGTCGGAAGAGAGTGATGTTAAAGCAGATGCCTGGCTGTATGGAGTGAAGGGAGGGACTTGGATCCAAACCATCCCCTGAACTCCACCTTTTGCTGAACATACATCCTCCAAATTACAAGCGTTTCTGGGATTTTTCAGGGTGAATTGACTCATTTCTTGTCATTTCCCACATAACAAGTGCTTAGATCTTGCCTTGTTCCACTCTATTTTCATTTACTGTTTTCCAATGTGCAAAAATTTGTTGAAATCTTATACCTGCTGCTGTTTTTATTCCAGTTCAATTTGTCTTTATGGGATAACAATGACCTTTTTAGTCTTTTTTTAAAAAATGACACAGGGAGTGAGGGTGAGGCATTAAATGCATATGACCTATGCCAGTTCAACTAGTTCCACACCAAAAGGAAAAGATCCTTTCTGCATGGCATCCTATTCATCAAAGTGCCAGGCCCACCTGATCAGGGGAACACAGTGGAACGTCATCTCAACCACTCAATACTTCCCTAATATTAATTAAGGAGGTCTCATTCCTTTGCTGTTCGTCTTTGTAAAATGTTGGCATTTCTTTGCATAGGGTTCTCAAAAAGGCTGACACGTTTTCTTAAATAGGCAAGAAATCAATGGACATGAGAGTGGATTGTGTTCAGTAATGATTTGTGGCTTGACGCTTATGAAAATTAAATCATGTGCTTTTCCTAGACTGAATATAAGCATTATTCAGAATGTGTAATGTGGTAATGAACAACCTGTTGATGTGATTGCAATGGCTGTGAAGAATTAAATAGTCCTGTTTTCTTCATTCTCCCTACCCCGCTTGTATACATCTCACTAAAGTAGTTTGACAGGAAGAATAAAATAGAGATTTAAATCCTGAAAAAGCAAGTACCCACTTGTCTAAATGAGCTGTCATAAAGATATTAGGGATAGTAATGTTATAATAATAGCTTCTATTCCAATTCAAGTATTTTGCTAAGTTTTAAAAATATCTCTTCTAGACATCAAAAAAGCCTTATATAATAGGTATTATCTACATGTTTACACGTGGAAATGAAGCTCTGGAAAGTTATGAGGCTCGGTGAAGGTCCTTAAGGGATTTAGACCAAAGTCTGAATGTCTCTAAAGCCCACATACTTCATATTGCAGTAGGGAGTGTTGAAAATGGCATTCATTTGTAAACTATAACAAAATTGTTGGGGACTTCCCTTGAGAGTCCCATGTCTCCAAAGTGTTCATTCTATTCTGCTACCTCATCTCAGGGAAAGAAGTTAAGATGTTTAATATATTTGTTATCAGATTTTTTAATGATCTTGAGCTCTTTTAAAGGTAAAATCCTATCTGTAATTCCTCCTACCCCATATATATATATATATACACACATATATATACACATATATATATATGTGTGTGTGTGTGTGTGTATATATATATATATATATATATGTATGTATGTATGTATGTATTTTGGCAGCTGGCTGATATAGGGATCTGAATGCACCCATGATCTTGGTGCTATAAGGCTTCACTCTAATCAACTGAGCTAATCGGCCAGCCCATATATATATATATATATATTTTTTTTTTTTATGTGATTTTCAGAAATGCCTATGAAGATTGTGAGTCTCTTCTTCTATCCCTCATGAAAATCTGACTCAGGAGGTCTTGATTTGAGGAATATATAAATCTCACTGTGCAAAATCCTTTTGACTTCAGTTTTTTCCACACAGTTGAAAATACTGTTATGGTAGGATGACTATGCTACAATTAAACAAACATCCTATAAAGAAATTCATCTTGTCAAAACTAGCTTGTTAAATAATCTTGGAACCATTATCTGAATAACAAACTAGATCTGAACTTGGATAGCAAACTCCAGTTTTATGGGTCTTCCGATGACCTCATTGTTATAATAAATGAGTACATCAGGTTTCCCTATCCATCAGGAAAGTCCTACACTCTGTATTTCAGATGACTCAGAAGACACACAATGTCTCCCATGCTGAAAGATGAGCAGGTTCTGGATTCTCTCCATGCAGTGTCCTTACAGCCACACGTCAAAGCAACATCATCCCATAGTCGGCTCCTGCCTGGAAGAGATTGCCAGATTTCAGTTCATCTGGGCATCAGATCCCTAACCTCATGGCAAGTCTCATTACTTCCTTTTTCATTTTTTTTTCAGGAATATAGCAAACGTATGGCATGTGGTCACATGGGAGGGTCTGCACCCACCGTGCAGTCCTCTCCCCACACAGTCAGACTATGGCCTGGATGTGAGGATGTTGTTCCAACAGTGTTGTCTCCTAGCTGTTGGGAGAAGACGCAAGGGTGCACAGGCCCTTCATTCCCTCTTCAAGGCTGTACTGGGAGAAGGCAGATAGAAGCATTCCTAACAGTGGATTCCTGGAAAGGCCCTACCAGCCTCACTCCTTCCAAGGCTGTGCCTCTTTCTCCTGCCCAATGCCAGGAGTTTTCAACTCGAGGGCGATTCTGCCATCCTCCCGCACCCACATCCACGGATACCTGGCAATATCTGGGACATTTATGATTATCACAACTGGGGAACGCTATTGGCATCTGGTGGGTAGAGGCCAGGGTGCTGCTGAATATCCTGGGGTGCACAGGAGCTTCCTGGCCACACATGTCAACAGCAGCGAGGCTGAGAGACTCAGCCCAAGGCCCAGAGGCAAGCAGACAAGAGGGCAGGCATCATTCCTTCTTCTCAGCCCTTAAAGCATTTGCTGCATCTTTCCTTGTGGCAAAAGTTACACTCATTTCCTTGTGGCAAAAGTTGCACTCATTTTGGGAGATAAAAAGAAATTTCATTAACTTTAAAGAGGGAATAGAGTACAGTGAGTAACAGCACTGGCTCAAGAGCCAGATTTCCTGGTTCCAACCCCAGCTTCATCACTTAGGAGCTGTGTGAACTTGGGCAAGTTCCATATCCTCTTTGGGAATCAGTTATAAGACACCCCAAATAATGTACCTACATTATACACTTGTGCTGATTAAATGGATTATATATATTATATATATATATGGGCTTTGAATAGGCCTGACAGATGGTGAACACGAAGTTCTCGCACTCTTCCTTCCCTCTCATTCTGTCTCAATCTTTCTCTTCCTCCCACTTATGAAGACTGGGACACATTATGAGTCCTCAGACAAAAAGAGGCCTGGTTCCTCTACAAAGGGGTGAGACCTGGCTGCAATGTGGTTTTGGGGAAGGATCCAGGGTTAGGTTCTGTTGTAGAGTTCTGGTTCTGACTTTGTTAGGAGCCTTGGCAAAGTGACTTACACAACAATCCAGGCCTCGATTTCCTCTTGTGCAAACTGTAGATGTTGGCACTTGCCACTTTCTAGGGTCACCAGGAAGGCAAAATGAGATCATAAATCTAAAAACAATCTGAAAAATTATCATTGATTTGAACATTTTGGATAATATTTTACATTATATATTTTATATCTTCCTACATCCCCACATCTCCTCCAAAACTTCAACAATATCAACAACAAAAATTACCTGTCTCCTTGGAAACAGTAGAACTGGAAAAGTTTAACTTATCTGCAGTCCTCAAATTTGTTTCTGGACATAGGCCATTGAATTGAATTAATTTGAAAAGCTTTGCTTGGATATTAAACAAAAATCACACTGATGATATTCTAGTGTTAAGAGGTGGGGAGAGGTTAGAGAAAATATATCAATTATTTAAGCCAATTTGTTAAGTGCCTTCAGGTGAGCAGACTTCAGTGCATGGGTCATTTAGTGAGTGGGGGTCAAATCGAATAAGCAATAGCATCAGACACGGCTCGTGGGGGAGGCCCTCGACAGGCTCTGTCCTTCTGTTTTCCATCTTCTGATCCTAAAACGTGGTGCTTCACCGTATCTCCTAGTTCTGGCTGGAACTGTTGATCTCTGTGTTCGCTGTACTTCTAACCTCACTTCCTGTTTGTGTCATCTGGCTGGAACAAGGCCTAGGTCTAGACGAGCAGAATGATTTCTAAATCCACAGTGTCTCTCTCCGTGCTTAAGCACATGTTGTTTTCTGTGATCTGTGATCAAGGAAATGCTTCAGCTATACCCCAACACCAAAATTTACAACACCCAAATCACCAGCCACTATCAAAGAATGCTGTCCGCTCTAGGTGAAAGGAACTGTCGAAATGCATCATATCAGACACGTCACCATCAGAAGGCTCCTAAGAGAAATACCATAGAAAGGGAGCATGGCCCCTTGTAAAATTAATTGTTCCAACTGGGGACTGCAGAGGATTAGGTGAGACCAAGTTGTATGCTGTGATTGTGGTGGTCACTGTTCTGCCAGGATGAAAAGAGCCCTCGCCTCTAAGGTCCAGTGCCCCTCTCAGATGTTAGATTTGTTTTTGCCAGACCTCTTATTTCCACTGCTGACATTCTCCAGTTTGTCTGTTTGGTCATCATAGTTCATTTTTCCTTGTGAACTAGATAGGGACCAATGTGGGAGTCACTGGAATGATTTCACAAGCTCATGATGCAACTTGGTGTTGATGTGATGAAAGCCACTCACCACCAATCCCACCACTGAGACAATAGCCAGGGTAAGACACCTCAATTTCTATACCCGAATTCTTCTTCACAAAGGCTGCCATGTCCTGTGTGTGCCCTTTGAGATACTTACCACCATACATCCCCCATCCATACTTGTGAACTGATCTGTCTAGCATTATGTAAAAGTGGGGCTGAACTGAATTTCCATCCAATATGCAACATGATCCCCATTCAAAGCAAAATCAATCATTACCTGTCACTTCGCGCAGAGGCCTAAAAGACTGTGTCATTACATTTGCACAAAGCACACATGGTGCCACGAGCTCTGCCGTGTGATCTCACTCTGCAGTGACCTCTCAGAATTTCCATGAAGATAATAGAAGGGTTTTTGCCCCATTTATCCTTTGGCTGACTCAGTCCTATGTCTTAGACAATGGATGCTTTTACAAAGAAAATGTTTTTGGATTATAAATCTTCATTTTTTTTTTTAAAGTCCACTGCAAATGTAAAAATTGACTTCCTTTGTTTTTTTTTTTCTTTAAATTCCAAACAATGCTGTGCTGCTGCTGTCTCATGGAGCAGGAAGGCCATAATTTACCAGACATGAGGCTATTAGGCCTTCATTTCCTGAAGCAAATGGATGAGTAACTCTTTCTCCCTGTCACAGAAAATTGTCACCAGAATAGTCCAAAACACAATGGCAAGTCCAATTAATGTTTTGTTTCTTCAAGAGGGCCCAGCTGAAAGACGAATCGACTGAGTGAGAGGCAAATTGGGTCGGAAATTACCTGGCATCAGAAGCCCAGGTGGGGCAGGAAAGGAGCTGCAGAAAACATTATTTTATTTTACATATCCTATATCATAAATGTTTCGAAAATTACATAAGGATTACCCTTTTTGACTAGTTAAGGTGAAAGCAGATGATATCTTTGGTTTTGTTTGCTCCAATCCTCCAGAAGAAAACACTTAATTTTCTTTTCTTTTCTTTCTTTTTTTTTTTTTTACATAAAATGTGTTTATTAAGATCAAGCCAAACTATTTCTTAACACTTAACTTATAAAACGTTGTTAAAAGTAGCAGCAGAAGGATAATGCTCCCAGGTGCAAGGTCTCTTTCCATTGGTGCATTGTCTTAGGGGCAGACAGTGAAGCTTGATTCAAGAATCCTGAGCCTTAAGATGGGCTTCATATTTTTAATATTATTTTTAACATATACTATATTTTACAATATATTTACATACTACATTTAATTCTATATTGATTTTTTAAATTTAAGATGATAATAATTTGAGAAGAAACACACAATTTTATTTACCTATAGTGTTCACCTATTGGATAGTATGTTCCTGACATACTCCATGAAAATATCCTTAAGATTTATGATGGATTTATAATTTGCTTTTAGAAGAAAATGTTCACTGAAATTGACTTTGCTATTTTCATTTGATAATGGAAAATCTACTTAAAATTTCATGAGAAAAATATTGATTAGAGTTAATACAATACAGTCCCTGTTTCTGAATATTTAGGAAATTATGGATGCTCTTTTCTTATTTGTGTATTTAGTTAATAATTGCGTCTTAACCATAAAGCTCACACTGGATACACAGAACAGGTGGGGGACACAGTCCTTGTCCTTGAGGACCTGGGGAAACCAGTGGGTGGACTGGAGGGATGTACCTGAAGCATTTGGAGAATAATTACCAGACAGCACAGAAAGAAATCAGTCAGTGCTGGAGCCAAGGACACTGAGACGAAGGAAAGCTTGTGGTAGGGTGCAATTACGCAGGAAAATCTTGCATTTCTTTTCCTAAGAAATTTTCCAAAATAAAGAGGAGAAGAGAGGATTGAGGCAGGGAAAGGAGTTTGGGTCCCAACTGTATCGAAGGGAAAGACAGAAGGGAGAACACATATTGAAAACCATTTTTGAAAATCCCAGTATTTTCCTTTAGTTTTATGTAAAGGTTTTCTTGAGACTGAAGGGGCAACAAGAATGACGTAGGAAAATACCTTGTATTGATTTTGTGATGCTAAAGGAAGGAGAGTCATGCTTATTCCTAAGTACATAAAACATAATAATACATAAAACTCATAACAATAATTAATATTAAAATCATTTTTCAAAGCCTTACATAAGAGGAGGGCATGTGAACTTTTAGAGAATAATTATCCATTGTCTCACATGATAATATCAGGAAAATCATCCTTCTGCGTGCTCTGGAAGATTATGAATCCTTGAAACTCAACATAGAGAATAGAACCTACCTCCTATAATATACCTCTCATTACCGCTTAGATCCTAAAAACTACAACACTAAGTCTTTCGTGCTTCAAATTTTCCTGAGGCTTATAAGTGATAGGAGCCACGTTTTCTACTGAATCATCTCTCAGTCTCCTTCCAGGTCACTCTTACTCCCGATGAACACATCAGGCTATCGGTCCCCTATGTGTGCTGTGCGCTTTCCTCCTTTTTGAATCTGGGCATGCTGTCTTCAGAGCCTGAAATAATTGACCCCATTATTCCATTTCACTGCATTTTTTGTTCCAAATCCTTTCCATTTGCAAAATGTGGCTCAAATCCTTTCCATTTGCAAGATGTGGCTCAAACTCTATACCCAAGTTCTCCATCCCTTTTCAGCTACTCAATCAGCAAACTTATAAAAAAACAAAAACTACTGTGGGAGATACAGAGAATGGGTAAAATGTACAGTCCCTGCTCACAGAGAAACAATTCTGTCTGAGAAGAAAGAAGGTACCAAGGGAATACTACTTTGAGACACAAGTTCAGTGGCACATCATGAGCCCAAAGTGAGGGCTAAATTCTGAAGGAATTAAGCTTGATAGCTGAGAATTAAAAATATCCCACTCCTGTTCATTAGCCATTTAATTCTATCACACCAGCAAACTGAATCTTCCTATGCTGTCGTCATCAGATGCCTAAGAAAAACACAAATAAATCAGAGTCAACATACTTTTTATTGGGAGATTCAGGAAAAAGTGATATCACGAGAGTTCTGATTATGAATGAAGTATATTGAAAAAGTCTTATATCAACTAGTGTGTGTTGGCAGTTCCACATGACATATGATAAATACAAGAAGGACTTTATGTTGATTCAAACTACCATTTTATTGCAGTTGTATCAAATAAGTTAAGCCTTCTCTTAAGGACTTTAAAAATGTTTACCTTTTCCAAGCAATTACTTAACTTTGCAATTATCCAAAAAGTGAGCTCATGTGGAGAGCAAAATATGGTAAATAATCTTAACACATGGTATAAAAAAAATCAGAATTTTCATCTAGTCCTTTTAAATAGATTCAGTTTCATCACTGATATTCCCTATATATTGAGTTATTGCTATCATATTCTCTGTTGGTTCTTTAATATGTTCTTTAAACGTATCAATAGTAGCTGTCTGCTAAAGTCAATTTATAAACCTCTCAGAGTCTATTTTCATTGACTGCCTCCACCCCCCACTCCACACCCCCACTCTCCAGTATAGGTCACACTTTTCTGCTTTTTAGCATGTCTCAGAATTTTTTATTGAAAACTAGACATTTTAGATAATATAACAACTCTGGTTTTAATTTTCTTTTCTCCTGAGGGTTTTTTGCTGGGTTCTTTGTTTACTTCCTTTTGTTCCCCCTTATTTAATTAAATTTTAACTAGCCTAGACTTAATCAGCAGAACCCATCACCCCTGTGGTGTGTGGCTACGGATGTCTCTGCACAGATTTAGCAAAGAATTCTTATTTGTATTTTAGGCGGGCTTCCTAAGGGTCTTCCCTGTGTCTGCATAACTTAGTGGTCAAACACCTTAGTGCGCAAACACCTCTAGTCTGTGAGGCTTCCCCTCTCTGTTAGTGGATCTCTGTTTGGTTTGGGAGTACCTTGTAAGTCTGGGCAGTTTTGAAGTCAGTCCCAGTCCTTGCTCTCTGCTGGGCTCTCTCAGGTCTCCACTGCACAAGTGCGCACGCTTCCAGACAGCAAGGATGTATGGAATGCTTATCAAGGCCCTCAATGGCTGTCTCATTTCAGAATCACCCAGTCTGGTCCTCTGGTATTCCATTCAAACTCCAGCGGAGACTCCAGCCTCAGGGTAAGAGAGCTGCAGACATCTCTCATTTGCTGCTGGGTGTCGATGTTTCCCCTTCCACTCCAAATAAACACAGCCTCCTACAATTGCAAAGCTGCTGGTTTTCCCAAGACTTCCTTGGAATATTTTCAGGCCACTGGGATGATAGTTTTTGTCTTATTTGTCCAGTTTTGCTGTTATTTTAGGAGGAGAGGATTTCCTGATCTCTTCATTTCATCATAGCCAAAGTTCTACCTCATTCCTGACACTAGAATCATGTCTTTTTCAGGAGATTTTAAAAGTTTACCTTTGGTTTACTCATGGTACTGGGCATCATTTCTTGGCAGGTGGCCACCCATTGCCACACTGAGAAAAGGGGTCAAATATCAGGCCAACGTCATCTGAACATGAGTCTAGTAAGGGAAGAAAGGGACTAGAGTTTCAGTTTTATGAAATGTTAAAGACAAACATTAGCTAATCAATTCCATATTTCTGAATTAAATGTATAGTCTTGTAATTGGTAGTATTTTTCAAAAGCTTTCCGATTTACAGCAGGAAAATAAAAAAGAAAACCACCATAATTCTTTAAACTCACAAAGCTGGTCTTCTAGTTAGGAATACAGAAAATGCAGAGATAAAAATGTCTTCAGCAGAGAAACACTTTCAACTAGCACGAACGAGTGAGCACAGAGCCCACTTGTGATGTGGGGATCAGCACAGGCTGGATCTCAAGAGAAAGGTCCTCAGGTCCTACTAACTTTTTTTTTTTTTTTGAAAAGCCCACAGAATCTTCAAAAATGTCATTCAAAAGTTCCTCACAAGTGCACGAACTGTAGCACCAAGTACATGCAAGACAGGATACGCTTTTCTTTCATATGCTTTCCCTCGTCATGGGGCCGCTCACAGTGTCTAGTTGGATGAAGTGTACACTTTGGTGTCACACTGCTGCTCTTCCAGCTGGACTCTGACAGAGATTTGAGGGAGGTCTGTCTGAATCCTGCCTTTATATTCCATATCCATCAGCAATATCTGAGATTGAGATTAGACCAACCTGGCCCTCTATTGGACTTGAACTCTGAACCAAGCTTTATATCTCATCTAAGTAATTTAAAACAAACAAAACTATACACAACCTTGCCACTTCTGCCAGATAATAGTTGACACTTTTACAATTTCTGGTCATATTCTTATTTTCTTCATTCTTGAATATCAAATGGCAAGAACATATTTATAAAGTGATGTCTTCTGTATCAGAGATTTTCTGTTTCTCTGTGGTATGATATGCTTATAATTATGATTTATGGTATGTTTATAGTCAACATACCTTGTAAAAAATAAAAATCAAATTTATTGGTTTAAATCTCTAGAAATAAATAATTGAATGGGGGAGGTGGGATGTGTTCCAACCATGCATTAGGCTGATATATTTGTAAAACAAAACAGTTATGCCATAAAGTTAGCATAGATTGATTGGTCCGGAGGTAAAGCACTGAGAAAAATCTTTTAAATGTGGCCACTAAAATGTCCTTGCATTAAAGCATAGGTAAGATATTAATCAGATGTTTGGGCCCTGCCTATGTACCCTTCTGAGTAAGAAAACTGAAGTGACTATTATTCTGTTATGTTGTGCATGACCACAGTATTTCCACGATCTGTGAAGTCTGCGAACTGAATCATTTTAAAAGAATTAGTCACTATGTTAAGTTTTTTTTTTCTGGCATGCCTCCATTCGATGTTTTGCTGTTGCTGTAAAGCATTTTCCTACTCAGTGGCAATAAAAATGAATTCAGAATATACTCCATGAGTAACAGCAGCGAGCTTCACTCATGCCTCCCTCCTGCCCCCTAAGAGTCCTGAGCTGCACCTTCTCCTTCTCCCCCATCTTCACTTCCAGGAAAAAGAAATTTCTCAGCTTCTACTGCCCATGCCCTCCAATTTCTGATACTCTGTTCTCTGACAATAATCTCCAATGTCCCATCTAGATAAACCTGGGCGAACACCACCTTCCCCTTCCAATAAACCTTTGGAAGTGTAGTGGATTGAATTATGTCACCCTAGAACTCATTGAAGCTTGAATTGTGTCCCCCAAGTTTTATGTATTAGAAACCTAGCCCCCACTGTGACTGTTACGAGGGTGGGAAATCCTATTATGATAATTGAAAGGTGGAGGCTTGAATTGGTCATTAGATTGTAGGCCTGTGTAGTAGTGAACGGATTAAAAATGGTGGTCAGGGGCATGGTTCTGAGGCTTTATAGAAGAGAGAAGAGAGTGTGTTTTTCTCTCTCTTGCTCTCTGTGCTCTCTCTGACTCTACCGTCTTGCAATGTGAGACCCCTGGGTCGCTGTCGCCACCACCAGATGGAATTTGGACTTCCCAGCCTCAGAAACTGTAAGCAATAAATTTTGTTTTCTTTATAAATCACCCAGTTCCAGGTATTTTGCTATAAGCAACAGAAACGGACTAATACAGGAAGAGACTGCCAGCCATGGCCTGTCACAAACATAGAGCTGGTGACCACTTTGATGGACTATGTCACCTATGTCACCTACTGACAATCAGCCAAAGGAAAGGGGGTTTAATTACAATGGCAGTAATTAGGTTGGGAATAAACAATGACTTCACAAGCAAGCTGGACCATATACATGGCTACCGAGGCCCAGGAGCACGTTGGGGGCCCAGTCATAAATGCTATAAGGCCTTCTGTACTTAGCATAGCACCTTACAAAGGGCAGGCTGTGGGATTCACAAATATTTGGCTAATGAATGATTGAATGAGATGGATGGGTGACTAAAAAATAAGGAAGCCTCCTTTCATGTGAAATTGTCAGTAGTGTCCTGGAATAATGTGGAAAAACACCTGCCTTTTCATAGGAGTCCAGACTTTAAAAGTCTTCTTCTAGCCTTTGTAAATGGAATTCTTTGTTTTTTTATTTATCAGAGCATGTAACTTTTTGCTCAGAACCTGACCGTTGTTTCCCATTTCACTCAGAGTTAAAGTAAAAGTACTGGAAACAGTCTATTAGGTCCAGCATGAACTCGCCTGGCTCTTCCCTCCCTTACCTTCCGACTTCAGCTTTCACTTCTCTTTCTTGCTCACTTCCTCCACATACATACACTGGCCTTCTCTGTATTTCTTGGATGCATCATGTACACGCTCAGAGCCTTAGGGCCTCGGTGCTAGCTCTTCCTTCTGCCTGGTTATTTTTCCCAGATAAGCACATGGCTCCTTTCTTACCTCCTTTAAATGTCACCTTTGCATGGAATACAACCTGGACCACCCAATTTAATACATAACCTCACGCCAACCCTCTTGATCACTTACAGTTTTCAATTTTTTTTCTTAGTACTTACCACCTCCTAATGTAATGAATCTTATTTATCATGTTTTTGTCTGTTTTCTGTGACCCATCTCCACTCCCACACCAGACTGCAAACTCCACAGGGGCAGGAATTTTTGTGTTTTTCTCCCTGCTGTGCCTATGACAATGCCTGGTATGTAGTAAGTGCCTAATAAATATTTTTCAAATTAATTATTACTTAATGAGTGCTTTAAACCAGTTACTTTTAGAAACATAGTGTGATGTGTTTTACTGTGGTTTGTTCCTAAACTGGGGTACACATCAAAATTACATGAAACCCTTGTTTAAATAGATTCCTGGGCCTCACTATAGAAAATTCTGACTCATGGTTTAGAATGAGATTCAGAAATATGGGTGGGGGCCTCAGACAATTCGGATGGAGCCCCTGAATGGGGGAAAGAAGGTAGCTGTGGAGTCATATCCATCTAACTTAAGATCTGTACTCTGCAGTTTATTACTTGGCTGTGCCAAATTACCTGTTGCTTATTTCCTTGGCTGTGGATCTTGGGCAAATTACCTGTTGTTTATTTTCTACCAGCCTGTTTTCTCCTTTGTAAAATGGGAACAAGCGTTTAGTGAATGAATAATTGTATGAAGGAATGGATCAGAGGCTCTCAAAGGGATATTCTATAAATAACATACCACAAGGAAAGGAGGTGACACATGCATGAAACATAAGAGGCATTTAAGGGATATTAACCAACTAGTTCCACCTAGGCATAGTCCCATTTAACAGATAAGCAGATGCATATTCCATCTATACTTGAAGCTTTCTTGGTTTGGCAAAGGTTAAGCTTACTGGGGCCTCATCCATGCTTGAACTATTTAATCTCTGTACTTGGAGTAGACAGGGATTGGCTGAGTCTGGCAGGATATTTTGCTGTCTTTATTTAAAAGTTATTGATTTATTAATATTATTATTTTTTTATATTCTAAGGTGTTATTGCAGAGCAGTTGGGGGTGGGGGAGGGGAAGGAGGAAGGAAATCAGATGGGAGGAGTGGGAGGGAGGGAGAGCTTGGTCTAGGCCCGTGACACCCCCCTCATTCCAGCAGGGGAGCCTGGAGTGGTTCCTGTGCTGGCTCCATGGTCATTGCTGGGCTGGTTGTGGATGTTGGGGGCAGGGGGTGTGCCTGAGACCCTCAGTCCCCCATCACCCAGCTTGGGAGCCTGAGGCCCTTCCTGTGGTGGCTCAGTGACTGTCACTGGGCTGGGTGTGGTCATCAGGGGGTCGTGGCTGAGGCCCATGATCCTCCTCATTCTCTGCTTTGGAGCCTGGGGGGCTTTCCGTCTTTCTAGGTTTTATAGGTGTTCTTTGGTGGTGTTAGAACTTTACTAGTTAATATCAGACTTTGTCTCTGATCTGTGGGTATTTTGTTTTTTCTTTCAGTTCTGTGTTGGATCATTCACTGTTCCCACCACTTAAACTCTGCACTGGATCTAATTTGCTGTCCTTTGCTTTCTTCTAAAATGGGTGAACTTCCTGTGGGGACCAGCACTTGAGCTCTGTGGTTGAGCTAAATTGCTGCTTTGCTGCTGATTCCCTCGGGAAGGCTTTTTGTGCAGTTCAGGTGTTAGTGGTTGACTTTGCAGGCACTTCCTCTTGTGAGGTCCAGTACACCTGGTTTGTGTGGAAACTCTGGTCTGGGCTTGAGTCTTTTTCAGCAAACTGCTCCCCCTGCAGTTCCATATTTTTGACCAGTCTACTCTGAGTGCTCCTGTGCTAATTGGAGGGCAGATCAGCTGTCCATGCTGTGCCCCAGTGTTCCACTGGTAGGTTCATCTCCCCTACCACCTATATTCCAAACACTTGCCATGGGACAGGCCCTGTGCTGGTCCCTTGGGATGACTCACCAGCCTCAGAGTGGCTCCTTTTTTCAGTCGTTCTGGCTTCTCACTCCAATGTGGGTCCATGGGAACCCTGTTAGTGGTCTTGCTGGCCTGGGGGCCATGAAGGCCCTCTTCACCTCCAAGCAACTTCATTCGAAGGGCATAGCTGTGGCTTTTGCCAGCTCTTGTTCCATGTACTCACCAGGGCCAGCCTTAAAGTGGCTGGGGCTTGAAATGGTGGGAGTGATCCTTCTTTCTCTCATCATGGCTTGTCCTGCCTTGGTGAACTCCGTAGGTCTCTCCTCCTCTTGCCCTGAGCTCTAGCAACCCCAGCTTGGCTGTCATTGCTTTTAAATAGTTGTAAATTGGTAGATTTGTGGGAGAGAGTGATGTTGGGGACCATCTATCCAGCCATCCTGACTGGAAGACTTCTTGCTGTTGTTGTTGACTTCGTCCAGAGGTTCTGTTATTAGCTTTTTGGGATATGTCCCAAGTCTATGTGACAGGTAATTTTGATAAAAATAAGTCGTTTATTGCTGGTGGGGGACAGATAATAATGAGCAGTAGTGTTTAAAATTAATGTTTTCTCCAATGATTGTGACACTCAAGATTTCTCCAAGGGTTTTGAGAAACACAAAAAGAGGATTCATGCTCTAGTTTAAGAAAAAATGCCATGGTTTATGAATGCACATAGGTTACTATCATACAAAAACTAACATTTTCTTGCAACTTTAGTTTATTTCTACAGAATAATTGGGTTGGTATTTTCTAGCATTGAATAATTCATCCATAACTTCAATGTGATTTTCTTTGACACAGCCAAAAACAGGGACCATTTTAACAGAATTATTTGTGTTCTAGCACTCTTAATTGTATCTTAATACTTGCACAAGCGGTGTATTTGACAAGCACTGTTTTGCAATTTTTTTATCATTACATAATAGACCATTGTGTATATATATGTTAAATCATGATTTAACATTTATTTGTTTATGATTCATCTCCTCAAAAATTCCTTGATGTAGGAGCAGGTATCATGTTCTTATTTCAAGGCTTTTATGGGACCTGGATCCCCGACTTCAACATAAGAAGAATGTAATAAGGCTTTATTGTTTGAGTGACTGGCTTGCCAGATATAATAACATGCTGTATTTAATCCATGTAATCAAGGAAAGGAACATTAGCTAGAAAATTACAGAGAGTGCTATATATACCCCTAGGGCCACACCCATGCTGAGTCAGCCCTCCAGGCATCCTTTCTCTCTTACCCAATTTATTGCAATTAGTGCTCCTTTTTTTAAGAATAAAAACAAACTGAAATTAACACAAGTGACTGGAAACTTTCAATATTAAGTTCTAATACAAAGACAACTGGCTACTTGAGAAAAAACAGTGTTTAATATGCCCACCCTAACCAACAATAAATTATGTATTTTTTAAAAGACTGTTGGCAAAGTAACGTGTGTAAGGCACTGAAATCATAATTGGCACTACTGTTTTGGCTCTATGACCAGTTTTACATCAGGGACTTATTTTCCAGTTTTTTCCTCTGAGTTGTTGTAATCATTTGCTCTAGTAGAATCTAAATTGAGTGGCATGCACGATAAACATGCTCCCTCCTGGAGCTCACATAGGCATTGTAAAATGCAAAGGAAAACAGTGGGAGGCATTGAAGTGGTTCACACACTGACCTTTTAAAAACCAAAAAAAAAAAAAAAAAAAAAAAAGCAAAGCACATCGAAAAGCCTAGTTTAGTCCAGAATCCCATCCACATTACTCCAGACTGCTCACCCCTTAACCCGATCAAACATTCATCTCCACATGTCACAAGGGGACACACCCAAAGACAACAGGGTCAGCACAGATCCACAGGTGGAAAGCCATCACATGCAGATGAAGTCTACTTCAGAGAGTCTCTGAAGTTATTTTGCCCAAGTTGGTAAACATACTTAATGTTTGGGTTTGCAGTATAAGTCTAGGTTAAATAAAAGGGCTAACTAACCAAAGCTTTTTCTAGCTTTCTTTCCTTTTAGGGCTTTACAGAAAAAATGTGTTTTCACCCGACCAGAAACTCTAACAGATATGCCCAGATAAAGGAGATGATATATCTAAATCTTTCTTTCCACCCAGCTGGTGATTGGAAAATTCAATTTCTCTTTCTTTCACTAAGACCATTACTAATAATAAATATTCAGCTGTTAGAACTGAATTGACCATTTCATGTGTGATACAGACATGGATATAGGCTTACTCTTGAAAGTTTCTGACTCTGGAGATATTTAAAAAAAGAAAAAAGTTATGGGACAATCCAATTAGACAAAACAGCTAATATGCCACAAATGATCATTTCACTTAAAAATCGGAATATATGAAAACTAATGAATATGACTAAAACAAGTTTGAGTAGTTAAACCAATGCCCTTAGAACTTCTAAAGAATATTGACAATTCCGTTTACTCTCATTTAAAGCTCAGAAATCATTCTACCACAACCCCAGCCTTTTTCTCCCAAAGTTAGTAGTTTGTACAATATAAAGTAATTTCCCAGTGTATTTTCTCTGGATCAGCTCCAGGAAACGAAGCCAATTAACTATAATATTCCTTGAATTGTCATTCTTGTCTTAGAGTCCTAGCTAGCAACATGACCCCAAATCCTCCCCTTTAATGTCTAAGCCTGAGCTGACAATCACCACAGTCATGACCGTGAGAGATTTAGATTTTAAAGATGGACCCTTGACTCTTAGATGTATAGGCTCATCTAGGTCATTTCAACAACATGTAAAAAGGTGCTTGAGTTAATTAGAACTTATCATGTTACGGTGGGATTTGTGGATAGCTAATTTCTTTATTTTTCATCTTTCTTATCTAATAATGAAGACATTTAAGGCTATCCCTTTTCCTCTGACTACAGTTGTGCCTATAGATTCTGACATAAAGTATTCTCTTTTCTGCTGATTTGTATATGGTTTGTAGTCCTTTTTGATGTTTTCTTTGTGATCCAAAGATTTTTGAAGGGCATGTTTCTTCATTTCCAAGTACTTATGACTTGGAATCTTAAGTACTTTTAAAAGGTGAGAATCACCTTTTAATTATTTCTTAACGATCAAATGAATGTGGCCTATAGAAGCTAATTTTTAAAAGTTATTAATGTTTTTTTGAGCATTCAAGAACATGAATAATTTCTGCAAATGTTCCATGGACATCCAGAGAAATGCATTCTCCATTTGAGAATATAAAGCTTTTTCTTTCTATGCATTTATATGTATTTTAAAAAGTTGTTTATTGTATTATTCTACTCCTTTATGTCAGCATTGTTTGGAACCTACTAAGTCTAGTTCTGAGATGAGATATGTGTGTGTGTGTGTGTGTGTGTGTGTGTGTGTGTGTGTGTGTGTGTGTGTATTTTATTTTAATCAAGTTTTTCTTGTCATTCAGATCACTTTGCTGCAGTTATTTCACCGCTGTGTTGTTTGGTGCATATAAGTCATGACTGTTATTGTGCACTTTATTATGTCCTTCTTTGTCCTAATTCATTCTTTCAATTCTTCATTCCACTGTATCCAATATTTTTATTGCCCCTCTTTTGTTTCTCTTTGTATTTTCCAGAGGTATATTTGGTTCTTCTTTTAATACAAATTTTTTTCTTGTTTTATTTTAATTATATTCCTTCTAACACAGATTTATTAAAATACCAATCTGATTGTCTCTGACTTTTAATGGGAGAACACAAACTATTCACATTTATAGTAATGATTGATATGATGTTTATTACTTTCATCTTAATGTTATCATTTATTTTAATTTGTAATTTCCTAATTACATTTCTTCTTTTTTAAAATTTCTGCTTTTTTGAAAAAACAGGTATTTTTAAAAGTTTTTTACCAGTTTCTCTTTGTTTTGAAATTTGAAAAAATTCACTTGTTTCCTGGATTTGCTAATTCAACACCATGTTTTTTCACTTTATAGTTAATCTTTTACCTTCAATTATTTTCCCCAACTTTATTAAGCTATAATTGACATTATGAACAAATAAGAATTTGAAAGTTCTGTGATAGAGTAATAATACTGTAATAACATTGTAATAATATTAACATTTGTATCTCTTGTTTAATAATCATACACTTCTCCTGAAATATTTGAAAGAATAAAATCAGCTATTACCTTCAGCAAAATACTCTATCTCCCAACAAAAAATTATCTTTCCCTTTACATCTTATACTACAAAAAGATAAAAGTTTTAGAATATGTTCACTTCTCTTTTTTTCCTCCTCCAATGAGATATTTGGGGTGCTTTTACATAACAATTTCCCTAATATTTAAATTTTTCTATTACAACTTCATTCTACTGGTTCTAAAGTTCTATTTTAATGTTCTTGAAGTAAGTTCTTCTCCAAAATCTCTTTAAAAATGTATAATACACATTTCTTATCTATTTAAATGTATCATGTTTCATTACTCTGTTTTCAGTCCTTTCCCTTTTATCTCCATTTAAAGATCTTATTCTAGTTTATTTGTTATTTGATTAGCATATGTATTAGTTCATTTCTATTGCTTATGACAGAACACCTGCAACTGGGTAAATTATAAAGAAATGAAATTTATTTATTACATGTCAGAGGCTGGGAAGTCCACAGTCCAGTGAGTGCATCTGGTGAAGGCCTTCTTGGCAGGGTGTCATGTGGTGGGAACGGCTGAGCAAGACAGAGCTAAACTCCTCCCTTGCTCTCCTTCTAAAGCCCACAGAACCACACCCATTACCACCCATTAAACTGTTAATGGATATATCCATTCACAAGGGTGCAATCCTCATGATCTAATCACTTGTTAAAGACCACAGCTTTCAATTACCATAGTAAGAGTTCCCACCCTCTTAACACTGTTACAGTGGGGATTAAGTTTCCAATACATGAACTTTTGAGGGACACATTTAACCTATAGCAGCATATAATTGTTTTTCTGAAAATTTTTGTCAGATATTTTAGGTAAGAGACAAGTAGTCCACCAAAATTTATGTTCTTCTGATGATGTAATGGAACTTTAACTGGAAAGTGGTTATCCAGGCAGCACAACTACATTTCTCAGCCTTCCTTATAGCCACGACCATGCAACTAGTTGTCACCAATGACATGTGGCCAGAAGGATGTTTATTACTTCTGGCCAGTGCTCTCAAAAAGCAGGTGTTTGATCCTTTTCCTCTCATACTGGCTGTATGTGATGATGAAGATGAGTCTGAAGGGAAGAGTATAAACACTGATGAAAGGACTTGTGTCTCTAAGTCACTGCACTAGGAAAAGCACCCCCACCCATGCACACACCCCCTGCATCCTGACAAAGTGCACCCACTTCCAAGTATTACATGCATAATAATTAAACTTCTCTTGTATTTGAGACACTACAGCATTTTGCAGTTGATTTGTTATAGTAGCTGGCAACACACTAACAACCACATCTACACTCTGATCCTTACATATCCTCAACCTTCTTTTGTTCTGAAAGGTGAATGATATCCTACATAGAAATAGCTTTATTGGGTTATATTTTTTACTCTTATTTTTCTACAAGTGCTATTTAATATATTCTACCTCTTTATTTTAGATGAGACATCAATATTCTTTTATTGGTAACTTTTGTGTGTGTGTAACAGTTTTACTGAGACATAATTCACAGACCATGCAATTTATCCCTTTAAAGTATACAATTCAATGGCTTTTAATGTATTCACAAAGTTGTGCAACCATCAACACAATCAATTTTAGAACATTTTTATTGCCCTGCATAAAATTCCTGTATCCATTGGCAATCACTCCCTGTTTCTTCCCAACCCTTCAAGCTCTAGGCAACTACTAATCTACTTCTGTCTCTATAGATTCACCTACTCTAAACCTATCATATATGTAAAATCATATAATATATAGTCAGTTGTGATTAGTTTTCTTCACTTAGCACAATGTTTCTGAAGTTCATCCATATGGTAGCATGTATTAGTACTGCATTATTTTTAATTGCCCAATAGCATTTCATTGTATGAATACAGCTCATTTTAACTATTCATCAGTCAAGGGATACTTAGGGTTTTTCCACTTTCTGGCTATTAAAAAGAATGCTGCTATGAACATTTGTGTACAAGTTTTTATGTGGACATAAGTTTTTATTTCTCTTCAGTATTTCAAAGGGTACTTCAAAGTGTGTGGTAAAATAGAATTAAAAGATAATCCAAATCTTTCCATGAACTTTTTGACATACCCTCGTATACCTAGAAGTAGAATTGTTGCATTATATGGTAACTTTACAGTTTACTTTTTGAGAAACTTCAAAGATGTTTCCAAATCAGCCACACCATTTTACATGATGGTTCCAGTTTCTCTACATCTTTTCCAATGCTTGTTATTATCTGTCCTTTTGATTATAGCCATCCTAATACGTGCAAAGTGACATCCCTTTGTGGTTTTAATTTGCATTTTCTGATGGCTGGTAAATTCCTTTTGCTTGGAACTTTGGAAGATTATCCTTTGAATTCAGAATAACTCAGGATATGAGTTATTCTTTTTCAGGATATGACAAAATGTGTCTTTTCTCATCCCATTCTGGAACATGCTGAGTGATTTCAAGCTTTAAATTCAGGTCTTTCTTCAATATTCAGAAAACCATTTTTTCCTTGCTAAATTTCCCAAGTTAAATTTCCTCCTTCATGGGTTATATTGCTTACTCTGGAACATATTCTCATGTTAGGCTTTCGTTATCTATTCTCCAAATCTTTCATGTTTTACGTCATAATATCATTCTCTTTATAGTTTTGCTCTCTGCTTTGAAGTAATTAATTCATTCATTCATATTTAAAAATTCAGTAATAGCTTCAGCCTAGCTTATGGGAACACAACCATCCATCTGAGATCAACTAGAAAAACTGGACAAATTTAGCATCAGTTCTAAGCACTGGAGAGCTACCAGGGCAGCATGAACTCAAGGGACCAAGATATAATACAGAAGGAAGAGCAGGTCAGAGCAACATTCATGTATACTCTTCTCCTCACTGTTTGCTAAGTGGAAAGCCACGAGTAAAGAGGTCACTAAGGTGACAGGGCTTCTTTCTATCTTACTGGGTTTGGGAATAAACATTTTAGTTCTGAAACTATCAAGGAGGCAGGGCTTTGTTAAACACATAAAACTTTCAGTTAGGTCCTTGAAGGGGTTCACACTAGAATTAGCAATCAACTGCATATAGATAAAGTCTCATAAAAAGTTCAATCACAAAACTAATTGAATCTGCTTAATATGTGATTGGATTATAATCATCTTTGCCTAGTCTAATTGGCTGGCAGAAACTAAATTAATCCTCTGGGGAAAAATAAGATTATCCAAAGCATCAAATTATTCCTCAAGTTTTCTTGTACAATGTCTGGCATTCCAAGAGACAAGATGAAACAAATGAAAATCAAGAGAAAAAACTAGACAATAGACGCATATGCACAAGACATGGGAAATTGGAGCTACCAGGCAGGAATGTTAAAACAGTTGTAATTACAAGACAAAGAATATTAGCAAAGAACTGGAAAAATCAAATTTAAACTCAAAGCTTAAAAAAAATCAGTGACCAAAATTAGGAATTTAATAAACGGGCTTAAAGTCAGATTGAGTGCACCTGAAGAAGAACTGGCAAAGTGGAAGACAGTCTAGAAAATATCCATGCTGAAGTGCAGTGACAAAAGATAAATGAAGAACTACAGAAAAAAAGTGTAGAAAAAAGTATAGCACACTGTAAAAAGGATTAACCCATGTAAAACTGGAGTTTCAGAAGAGAGAAATGAGAAAATGGGACAGAAATAATATTTAAAGAGATAAGAGCTGAGAATTTTTAACAAATGGGAAAAGATATCAATTTACAAATTTAAGAACCACTGTAGCCCAAGAGAGAAATTTACAACTAGGAACAATATATTTAGATGATCACAAAGGAATGATTAAGTTTAGTAATGATGAATATGCTAATCACCCTACTTGTTCATCACACATTGAATAAATGTATTGAAGTTGAAATTCAGCTCTGTACCCCACAAGTATGTATAATCAATAAGTTCCAATTTTAAAAAAGCAACATCATACTTAAACTGCTGAAAACCAAATACAGAGAAAAATCTTAACAAAAGCCCTGGGGGAAAATATATGTTATGTTTAAAGAGACACCAATAAGATTGAAGACTGACCTCCCAACAGAAGTAATTGAAAATAAAAGTCAATGGAATGCCATCTTCAAAATGCTGAAAGAAAACAAATACCAACCTAGAATTCTGTATGTGATATATATATATATATATATATTTATATATATATACACTCAAAGATAAAAAAGACTGACATCATCAGAGTGTCACCCTTTGCACTCTCCTCCCAAATAAGAAAAAACTTTTAAATGTCACCAGTTGACTAACAGGAAAAGAAATGCTAATAAGAATTCTTTAGGTAGAAGGAAACACTCTGAATAGAAACACGGCAACGCAGAATAAAATTAAGAGCAATAAAAGGATAAATATGTAAATCTAAGTAAATAGTACATTAAGTGATGATGATGATGATGATGATGATGATGATGATAATGTTTCATACAGTTTAAAATGTATGTACAATGAAAATGCATAACAAAAATAGCAAAAGTGATATGAGAGGAGTGAATAAGGTCAGGTGTTCTAAGGTCTTTGCATTGTCTGGTAAGTAGCAAAAATATTAATGTACATGAAAACTACAACAAGTCAAGTATATATGTTGTAATGTCTAGATTAACCATTAAGGGAATAGTAAAAACACAAAATTAATAAGAAAGGAGGTGGAATTAAAGAAAATTCATTCAAAAGAAGGGAGAGAAGGAATATAGTAAATATGGCACAAATAGAAAACAAATGGGGAATGACAGATTTATACTCAAATATAACAGTAAAGATACTATGTGAATGAAATAAAAACTCCAATTAAAGATAAAAACTGTTGACATCAAACAATATTCTGCTCACATGTAAGAATATATAATGGATAAAATTAAAAGGTAGAAAAAGATGTACTATACAAATAGTGATCAAAAGGAACTGGTATGGACATTTAAAAATCAGTCAAAGTGGATTTTGCAGCAAGAAATGTACATATTTTAAGGCTAAAAATGTTAACCAATTAGGTAAATACAACAATTCTACATGTGTCTGCATCTATTAACATAGTCTCAATGTATGTAAAATATACATTAACGAAAGTAAATTGAAAAATAGACAAATCAACAAGCATAGTCAGAGACTTCAACACAATTTTTAAAAAAGATAAAATAGAACAAGCAAACCAAAACGATCAGTGAAGATACAGAGCATCTGAAAAAGACAATTAAAAA
This sequence comes from Cynocephalus volans, assembly GCF_027409185.1. Taxonomy (NCBI): domain Eukaryota; kingdom Metazoa; phylum Chordata; class Mammalia; order Dermoptera; family Cynocephalidae; genus Cynocephalus; species Cynocephalus volans. Next base: position 107,352,519 of record NC_084470.1, read on the forward strand.
ACTTGATCTAATTGAAAAACTAGAATAATAACAAAAATACACATTCATTTTATCAACAATATGCTGGACTGCAAGTCAAGCCTCAGTCAGTATTGAAAGATTGAAATCACAGAGTATATTTTCTGACCACAGTGAAATTAAGGTAAAAAGCAGTAACAAAAAGATAGACATAAAATCTCCAAATGTTTGGAAGGGAAGCAGTGTACTTTTACATAACTCATGGATCAAGAATAACCACAATAGATCAGTTCTTTCAAAAGCCAAAAGCTGGTTCTTTCAAAAGGAAAATTAGCAACACTAATAAGTCTGGCCATAAAAGAAAGGAAGGAAGGAAAGGAAAAAGAGAAAGGAAGAAGGAAGGAAAAAGAGAAAGAAAAGAGACAAAGCTCAAATTAGTCTTCTGGAAAAAGGAGTCATTTCTAAATATTTTACAGATAATCAAAATATAATGAGAGAATTCTAAACAATTATATGCCAATAAATCTGAAATTTTAGGTAAAATGCACACTTTTGGGGGGGGGAACACACCATACCAACACTAACTCAAGAATAAACAGTAAATCAAAATAGTCCTTTAAATATTAAGGAATTGAATCAGTTATTAGATAACCTTTCTACAAAGCAAACTCACCAGATGGCTTCACTCATGAATTCTCCCAAATATTTAAGAAAGCAATAAAACCAATACAATAAAAACTCTTCTAGAGAAGGAGAAAAAAGTAACCCTTCCTAACTCATTTTATGATGCAGTTAAACTTTGATAGAAAAATTGATAAGAATATTACAAAAAGGAAAATTACAGGCAAATTTACCTTGTGAAAATCAATGAAAAAATCCTGAACAAAATATTAGCAAACCAAATTTTGCAATGCATGTAAGGAGTAGTACATCATGACCAAGTGGGGTTTAAAATTAAAAACTCAATTAATATAATTTGCCACATTAAAAGAAAAGGAGAGAAAAATCATGCAGATTTTTTTCATTTTTGTTATCTTTAAAGATACAGAAAAATATTTTGATAAAATTCAACATTTATTCGTGATAAACACTCTTAGATTCTAGAAATGTAAGAAAACTTCCTTAATGTGATAAAGGGTATATATAAAATACCTACATCATATTTAATGGTGATTCATTAAAAGATTTCTTCTTGATGTTAGCAATGGAGACAGGGTTCTCCATTCTATTCTTGTCACTTCTATTTAACATTGCACTAGAGGTCCTACTTAGTGCAACAAGGCAAGAAAAAGAAATGAAAGACATACAGATTGAAGAGAAAGAAATGAAATTGCAATTTTGGAAGGCAAAATAATTTTTAACTTAGAAAATCTAAATTATTTACAGCTAAACTATTAGAATTGATAAGTGAATTTAGCAAGTTTGCTGCATACCAGATCAATAAAGACAATTTGTACTTACATTTATATATGCTAGCAACAATTGTAAATAAATTTAAAAATACACTTACAATAGCATTAAAAACAGCAGAAATCTCTGAATAAATATAATAAAAGGTGCACAAGACCTCTGCATTAAAATGAAAACAATTAAACATAAAAGCATTATTGGGATAAATTAAAGAGGTCCTAAATAAATGGGGAATGTATACCATGTTCATGAAAAGTAAAAGTCATTATTGTAATGATGTTAATTCATCCTAAATTCATGTATACTTTTAATACAATTCCAATCAAAGTGTTAACATGATCAACATGTTAATCAAAATGCAAACATAATTTTTTATAGATTGACATGCTGACTCTAAAATTCATATAGAAATTAAAAGGGCCTATAATAGTCAAGACAATCTTTAAGAAGAAATTGTACAACTGGAAGACTTATGCTATGAGGGCTCAATACCTATTATAAAATGATGGTAATTAATACTTTGAGCAACTGTTGCAAGGACAGGTCAATAGAACAGAGGGAAACAGACTCACACATGTCTGGTCACCAGATTATCACAAAGGTAACGGGGCAGCACGGCAGGGAAAGGATAGTATATTTCAGTAAATGGTGCTATGTAATTTGAATATCCCTATAGAAAAAGGTGAATCTTGATTCCATGTACACCATATACAAAAATCAATTTTAGACAGAATGTAGATCTAAATATAAAGGACAATACAGCAAAGCTTTTGGAAGTAAATATAGAAGAATAGCTTTGTGACTTTAGAGTAAACAAAAGCATTTCTTAAACACAATTTAAGTGTTTAAGGTGCTACACAAAATGTGTTACACATACACAAATAATAAGCTGGATTAAATTACAACAAAGAATTTCTGTTCATCAAAACGCATCACAAAGAGAGTGAAAAGGTAGGGCAGAGAATGGGAGAAAATATTTGCCACCAATTTATGCAACAACAAATTCAGATTATGTTCTTTAGAATTCCTATGATTAAATAAACAACAATAACAAAAAAAGCCAGCAGAAAATGGGTAAAAGACATGAGCAGACACTTTAAAAATAAAATACCTAACTGCCTACAGACATGAATAGATGCTCAGCTTCACTGGTCATGAGGGAAATGCTAATTAAAAGCACGGTGCTGTACCACTACACTTCCCCAAGAACAGCTAAAAGGAAAAAATAATTGAAAATAAGTTTAGGCAAGAATATGGAGCAACTGGTACTTTCATGCACTTTTGTGTACTTTGCGTGGGACTTTATACTGATGCAATCTCCTTTGGAAAATAATCTGACAGTTATTGTGTAGCCAAACATTAGCATCATCTATGATCCAATATTTTTACTCTCTGATATTTTTGCACGTGTCAGGAGACATGTACAGGAATATTCATGTCAGTGGTGTTCATAAGAACAACACACGCACACACGCAATACACGCGCACACACACACACACACACACACACACACACACACACACGCACACATCTCTAACAACTCAATTCTGTCCATTAATAGCAGAATGAATAAATAGTGGTATTTTATTACTATGGAATATTGCATGGGAGTGAATTGAACTCAACGGTATAAATGAATCTTAAAAACATTCATGATGTTGAGTGATGGAAGAAAGAAGGTCACTAACAAGATGATCCCATTTTTATAAAGGCCAAATACCAGAGAAAATAAGTCACATATTGTGTGCATGTGCTTGCGTGTGTCCGTGTACAGTTTATTTTTTGAAAAGGAAGAGAATGATAGACAGAAAGCCAGGAAGCTAATGACAGTGGAGGGAAAGGGCATGAAATAGGTGGGAATCTGGAGGGTATACAGAAGTCATTGCTGACCGTCTAGTTCTTTGCCTATGTGATGGTTTCATTGTGAGATACCCATATAATGAAATATTAGGTGAACAGTCAAGTGAATATATGTGTGTGTACACACACACACACCAGAGAGAGAGAGAAAGGAGAGAGTGAGTGATCTTCCCAACATGTTATGTGAAAAACCCTACTATCTTGAACAATATGTGAAGACGTCCATATTATTTTTTTAAAAAGACACACATATATATATTTGCATGTTTGTGAATTTGTGTGTGTTAAGAGATATCAGTGTATGCCAAAGTGGTTATTTCTAGATGGTGAAATTCATTTCCTTTATGTATAATATAATTTTTTAAAGAAGTGTGCTACATTTAGGTACCTAAAGCTTCATAACTATTTTCTTCAATGTTGAGTAAGCTCTTCATCTTTACTACAGGCCTCATTCCCTGAAGCGATTGCAAAATACAACATTTTATGTTGAAGACAAATCAACCTGTCCCCACAATGGCTGAAATAATTGTACCAACAATCTGAAAATCCACTTATCAGTGCCATAATGACACAGCCTTAGAAACATTCATAATTAATATTTCAACACTGTAATTCCTTGCATCTGTTATAATTTGGCATCTCCTTTTCTAGAAATGGAGAAGAAATAGAAAGTCAGATAGGCTAGGAGAGAGTCCACTTTTGTGAAACTGTATGTCCTGGATGTAAAGAAAATAAAGGTACGAGGCTAGCATCTAAACCCGAGGCTGTGTGTTAATTTTGATTTCAAAGTCTGCCACTCTCATCTCTGAGAGCCAGGTGTGGCAAACAGATCCTCTTGCATAAGTCTATAAAGAAAACCTCATCGCCAAGAGTGTCAGAGCCCAGAGATTTATTACAAAGTGATATATTTTCAAAGAGCAGCACAGAGTCTTTTAACACTGAATTTGTCAGGGACCTCGCCGACATCAAACAGATGCTTTTCACTTGGAGCATTTGACTCTAAAACTTCAATGTTTCATATGTTAAGTGATTGGAAACTTGGGAAACATGAAGTAATGCTTTTCTCTGATTTGGAAAATTTGACTCTTTAACAATGAAACTTTAGATGCATATTAAGAAATACTTTGAGAAGTGGTATAGTGTTTTCTTTATAGAAACACTATCATTTGGTCCAGTAATATTACTCTTTCAAGGATAAAAAAAAAAAATCCCTAAAGTTGATTTTATGTTTTCACTTTGTTTTTAAACCCTCTCTACTCTTTCCCCCTTTACTCACCTACATTTCTCATTGATTTCTTTTAAAAGTAAAATAAGCACTGCGTGGGTGAGGCTTTAATAAAAAAAACTTCTAACATGGGTCATTTGATTTTTTGCCTTAAGAAGGAAATCGCATGTCACAAGCCAATTACTATCATGCCATATTCTTGAATAAACATGCTGCCTCTCCTAAACTGAGGCTGTTGCCAGTGTTTATAGTTTTGTATACATTTTAACCAGATGGTTATATTGAGCTTTCTTGGTTACCAATCACATTATAAACCACAGAAAGCATGCAAACTGGGAGAAGCAGAGCCTAGCTTTGGTTAAAAGTCCTACTCAGCTTTTGGTCCAGTTACCTCGACATATTGAGCTGGATCACAAGGGAAAGAGCTGTTGCTCTTGGATTTAAGAAGCATGCAGTGCCCAGCATTCCTAATGCACAGGAGGAACAGCTGGGCCACCCAGCACGATCTTAAACTTGTACCATAAATAACGAAGCACAAACTAGAACTTTCTCAAGTAAAGAAACTTACGAATTTCACTTGACAGATGTTTCTTTATAAGATTTTTGCGTTGCACTTTTTAACTTAATAAATAAAGCAAAACTTCTTTAGTTTGGATTCTGTTGCTCATTCCACAGGGGCAACTAAAGGGAACTAAAGAGAATTAATATTTGTTGACTATCTATAATGTACTAGAAACTATATTATAAAAGTTTGCTTTTGTTTAACAAGTCATTAAAATTACTAACAAGAATAATCTATTATTGAACACCAACTGCACTGAGTATAGAATTGGGTGCTTTTTTAATATGTCTAAATTAATACTCAAAATAGTCTTGCCAGAGAGAAATTATCCTTACTTTCCAAATGAGAAAACAAATTCAGGGAAGATGGATTATAAACCCACGGTCACATCATAATAGACCCAGTGTTCTAACTAAGGTGTTCTCACTTTAAGGTTCTGACCTTTCTACTACAAGATCCTTTATTCTCTGGAAAATGTAAATTAGAGTCAAGTCTACCTGTGAATACGGCATTTGTTCATCATAAAGGGAGAGAATTCTGGTGTCAGTCTCTCCAGGCTGGGGTAACAACACAAGATACATAAAGAGGAAGCCGTAAATAAAATTATTTTCTTCCCCTCTCATGTCCAGATATATTTGAGAAATCAGAACCAGATGGAGATAAAAATGTTTGCTTTATTACTGATGAAGCCAACTGGATAACATGACTTTAGACTGTTCATGAAAGGGCCCTGCTGCCCTATTTCAAGTCTAGACTTTGAGTCAACCTGCCTACAGGATCATTTGGAACCAGAGAACAAGACCTCTGCCTCTTGTTGATCTGGAGCTTGCTGCCTTGCAGTGGTTCAGTTCTACTCAACTCAGAAACATGGACCAGGATGGCATCTACCAATCAGATAACCTCATTCTTCTCCATGGATCAAGTAAGAGATGGGTAAGAAGCTAGGACTGCTGTGCTACCAGAAGTGTTGCAGAGAACCAGGAGGCAAAGGGAAAAGGGTCCCCCAAAACATTCTCTATCATTTTAATTTCTTAACCAACAAACCTAAAATGAACCAGAGGTATGGCTAGTGCTCTACCCTCCAACACAAAGAGGAGAATTCTTCCGATCTTCATGAAGCCCTAGCCCCTCTGTTATTTATTCACCTCGGTCCACGGTGTGCAGTTTAGATTTTGTCACCAGAAGGCATGGAAATAGGTCAAATTTTATACTAATCAAATTAACTTCAGCCCTAATTCTATCCTAGGACGAAAATTCTCTCCTTATTCTATTTCCTATTTCTAATTGTGTTGAGATATGTAATTCAATATAGCTTACCAAAGGTAGTGCATAAAATAACATGACACAACACAGATCCTCCTTTTAAACATCCTCCAGATATATACAATACTTGTACAGATCTTCTGCGTATATGGACAAAGATGCTTCAAATTTGATTATAAGGTCCTTTTTATTATCAAATCTTCAGGATGTAATTAAAGTAAAAACTCCCCTTGCTCTCTTACAAGTTAAAATGTAATTAAATGTAAGTTCACAATCATTAAAATCTAAAGCCCATCTTCTGTAGCCTTCCATTCTCACTCCTATGCCTGGGTAGAGTTAGGATTTCTCCAGCAACTGCTGCAGAGAATGGATGACGTTCCTTTAGGACTCCAGATGTTGAGCAGACTACAACTTCCTGAGTTGCTTACCTTCCTTAACCTTTCTTGTTGCCGTTGGGCTTGCAAAAAGTTAATTTTATTTTTTCTTTATTTCAATTTCAAAAAATACACATTTTTATTTTTTAAACATTTGTTTACAAATAAAATCCACCGTCCTTCTTTGGGTAAATCCAATGTCTAACTCTCTGAAATCTGAAGCCATGATCAGAACTTCTGGAACTAATAAATATAGAGCCATCTTGAGACCACATGTTTGGGGAGAAAAAAACCTGTGGCCAAACTACATGAATCCGGGAGGCTAGCACTCCTTCCCACCCCTTTTCTCCCCTGTTCCTGACTGCAGTTATGATGAGGACTAAAATGTAGGACAGCTGATCTAGCACAACCTGCAGAAACCTGGTCTGACATACACTAGTGCTCCTTAGTCCACATGGGACTGAGATACTTTTACAGTTGAAACATCAATGTGCAGACCTAACCGAGAAAAACTGTAAATGCAGTGAAAACATTGCTATGTCAAACTCTCTTTTAATTTCCACTGCTACTTCTGCATCTCCAAATACCTTCTGAATATCACCTGAGATGTTTTGTTTGTTTGTAATGTTTTACTGTGACTTAGGGATTCCCCGCACCCCATAGAACAAAATTATAAGCATAAAACTTCAGAAGTCAGAAAGCCTCGGGAGGCTGTTTTTCACTTTGTTCACGTTGTGTTTCCAGGCAGTAAGTGTGTCGTGCAGCTGTTGCACTGCTGTTTTCCGAGTGTACGACATGTGCTGTGACTCACAACGACTTTTCTCTGGGTATGGTCAATCTCACAGGAGGCCATTTCAGTCCTTACCACGTCGATGATAAATGCTTCAACATCAGCAGCTCCAATCTGAAGTTCTTGCTGCATTGTATCAAAAGAAATTTCCTTATTTTCCGCTGCCATTCCTGTAAAAGCAAGTAGTCTCATTTTTGCTATATTCTGTTCATGTTAAAGGCCAAGTAAATGAATGAATTCTTCATCAGTCTGACAAAACTTGACATATGATGCCAATTTAGCACTCACAAAAATGAAATGGTTAAAAGATCGTGGTTTAAGCTTGCCTTCCAAAAAAGTAAGATTTTCTTTTATTGCTTTCTTCTTTCTTTCTTTCTTTCTTTTTTTATTTTTTTTTTGTTTTAACTTCTCAATATACATTGTAGTTGATTTTCATGACCTTTTACCCATTCCTCTTCCAAGAAGATGGTTTTAAAGTAAAAAGAGAGTCAACAAGAAATGCATTTGGATCTTCCAATGTTCATATGATCCATACACCTGTGGTCACCAACCTGAGCCTAGGAAGCACCATCCTCTGTGTCACTTCTGAGCAAGTCCACCCTGACTGTTGAAGCAGCATCACTTTTCCTACAATCCACAAGTGCCTCGTAAAGTAGTTTTAAGGGTGTGTTTTTTTTCAGTGGTGAGATTTCAGTCAGAAATCCACTTTCTAACTTGATCCAGCTCAGTGAGAAGGTACTGGATGGCCCCACAAGATGCTGCTACTTTAATGAGGCTGCAATCACTGTACAGCTTACTGGAGTATTCCTATCCATCCCATGGAAAAGGTTGCCTAGCAACTGCAGTCTCAGAGATGGTTGGTCACCTTCCCGAAATATGACCAACTTTTCACAAAGGCTTTAGAACAAAGCTTCTTCAACATGTGTATCGCCTTCCTTCAGACATACATCATAGAATTCAATAATTTGAGTGAGATTCTCTTGAAGTTCACCGTCTGAATTTTCTTCTGAGATCTCAGCTCCCGACCTTCCACACTGATGTCGATGAAAGGCTGATGTGCTCATGGTGAAGGCCCAGGCACAGTGGGTGCCCCACTTGCATGCCATGACGACTGGAAAAGGGGGCAGCAGAGATGTTAGCTCTATAACTGTATTAATTTGTTTTTACAACTATACTTACTTAGTTTTGACAATAAATCCTTCCTGATTTATTGCCTCACCATTTATTTTTTATCCCTCTTTTTCCTGGATATGTATTTTTTTTTTTCTGGAGTACATTCTCTAACAAGTCTTCCAGCGAGACTCATTGGGGTCAGTTTCGTGTGTACTACATGCCCTCAATCAAAGTCCAGTGATGCAGCAGGGACAGGAGGAACCATAATTAAAATCTCCTATTCAGAAAAGTAAAGTGTGAGAGGCACCCAGCTGTCCCCATTCCATGGTAGTGATGACATTCAGTGAGGCGGTCACTGCAAAGTTTTCTTTTCCTCATAAAGTCTTCTTCATAAAGTTTTCTTCATGAAGTCTTTGCCCAGTGTACCAGTGCTCTAAACAGGCCCTGCCTGCTGCTGCTCTCTGGAAGCCACTACTTTTTCCATTATTCATGACCCCTGGCTCTGCTCTCCAGTAGGTTCTTCCTTGTCTGTTTGTCTCCTTGGACTCATTGGAGGTGGACACTGGGTGGTATGCCAGCTTTGTAGTCATGGAAGGTTGGAGGCTTCTAGTTGGCTTAGATCCATGTTCATGGCTACTCTGGCAATACAATCACTTTGAAACCTTAGCAGTCTTCTATCTATTTGCTTCCAGTCACTTGTATGTCAATGGTACTGGTCAATAACCCTACCGAAAATTCTTTTCCAGACATAGGTCCTTATTCTGATTTATTTTGCTTCCTCATTTTGATGCCTTTTTCTCTCAACTTTATAGCTACTAGTTTATTTTTATTTTTATTGATTGATTGACACATTGATTGAACATATTATGGGATATAGAGTTATATTTCAATACATGTATACAATGTGTGATGATCAAATCAGGGTAATTAGTATGTTCATCATCACAAAAATGTATCAGTTCTCTGTGTTGAGAGCATTTGAGCTCTTCTAACCAATTGGAAAGATATAGTAAATTATTGCTAATTATAGATGTCTAGTAATACTGTACACCAATAGAACTTATTTTTTTCTTTTCTTTATTTATATTTGATTATTTATATATATTTATGGAGTACAGAGTTGACTATTAGTATTCATTACAGTATGTGATGATCAAATCAATATTATTAGCATGTTCATCATTACAAATAGTAATTATTCTTTGTGTCCCTCACCCAATTACTTCCTAACCTCCCTCTCCCTGCCCCCATTCCCACCTGTAGTAACTATAGATGTGTTCTCTCCTCCTGAAAGTTCAATGTTTTTTTCTTCCTTCTTTCCTTCCTTCCTTATTTCCTTTCTTCGCTCCCATGTATCAGTGAGGACAGGCAGATTTCTCTTTCTGTGCCTGAATTATTTCATCTAATTTTCTCCAAGCTCATTCACGTTACTGCAAATGGCAGAATTTCATTCCTTTTTATGGCTGAGTATTATTCCATTGTATATATCTACCATGTTTTCCTTATCCAGTTGTGCATAGATGGATGATTAGGTTGGTTCCATGTTTTGGCTATTGTAAACAGAGCTGCGATAAACATGGGAGTGCAAGTATATGTCCGACATGACAATTTCCATCTCTCTGGGTATATACCCAGAATTGGGATTGTTGGATCGTATGGTAAATCTCTCTGTAGTTGTTTATGAAACCTCCATACTATTTTCCATAAAGGCTGTACTAATTTATAGTCCCCCCAATCCTACCAACAGTGTAGAAGTCTTTCCTTCTCTCCATATCCTTGCCAGCATTTGTGATTCATAGTGTTTTTCATAATAGCTGGTCTAACTGGGGTGAGATGATATCTCAGTGTGGTTTTAATTTGCATATCCCTGATGATTAGTGATGTTGGACATTTTTTCATGTACCTGTTGGCCATCCATATGTCTTCCTTTGAAAAATGTCTATTCAGCTCCTTTGACCATTTTTCAATTGCGTTATTTTTTTACAGTGAAGTTGTTTGAGTTCCTTGTATATTCTGGTGATTAATCCCTTGTTGGATGCATAGTTTGCAAATATTTTCTCCAATTCTATAGGTTGTCTTTTCACTTTATTGTTTCCTTTGCTGTGCAGAGGCTTTTTAGTTTGATATAATCCCGTTTGTTTATTTTTTCTTTTGTTGCTTGTGCTTTTGAGGTCTTATTCATAAAGTCTTTGCCCAGTCCTACATTTTGAAGTGTATCCCCTATGTTTTCTTCTAGGAGTTTTATAGTTTCAGGTCTTATACTTAAGTCTTCAATCTATTTTGAGTTAATTTTGGTATACGGCAAGAGGTATGGGTCTAGTTTCTTTCTTCTACACATGGATATCCAGTTTTCCCAGCACCATTTACTGAAGAGGCTGTCCTTTCCCTAAAGTATGTTTTTGGTGCCTTTGTCAAAGATCAGTTGGCTGTAAGCACCTACATTGATTTCTGGGTTACTAGGACTTATTTATCCTTCCTAGCTGTGATATTTGTATCTATTAACCAACCTCTCCCAATCTCCCCACCCCACCCTTCTCAGTCTCTAGTAACCACAATTCTACTTTCTACTTCTATAAGCTCAACTTTTTTTTCACTTTAGCTCCCACATGAGTGAGAAAATGTGGTATTTATCTTTCCGTGCTTGACATATTTCACTTAACATGATGTCTTCCAAGCTCATCCATGTTACTGTAAATGATGGGATTTCATTCTCTTTCATGACTGAGTAGTACTCCATTGTGCGTATATATCATATTTTCTTTATCCATTTATTTGAACAGCGATTATTTTAAAACCACCTAGAACCATAGTTGAGAAAATCATATTTTAAATTTCATCACAGACCTGATCCTCTAGGAAAGGATAGACTGTTTTCTGGTAATAGGAAGAAGTAACAACTTGAATTAGTTTTAAACCCATCCTACTAATCAATGGCAATTTTGACACTTTCATAGCTAGTCAATCAACAAAACCCTCCCTCCAGTGAACATCCTTATGAAAGATAGCTAGTTTACAACAATCTTACTCATTTTAGAGCTGAAGATCAATATCTAGCTTCTGTTGGTGAAAATTTGCCAGCTCTTAAATTCCATACTTCCCGAAACAAGGTCAGGTCTTTGCTTTGCCTGTAGACTGTTTATCTCACAAGCACAGCTCTCCCTTTCTTAGTAAGTAATAAATTCAAGATTTTGTTTATTTGTTTGTTTCAGATAGTGAGTGATGGTCTCTTCCATTGACAGCTCTCAGTCACTTTCCTAAACTGAGAAGTTTTACTTGTCCAATGTGGCTCAAAAGTCTTCTCTTTTATTCTTTGGGGTCTAGATTTATGTAATTGGATTTTACAACTCAAGAAGATTATGCATTTCTATCTCTTCTACTTTGTTTCTGCAAAGCTCATGCCCAACTTCTAGGTTGATTCTATATTATTTAGGTTTTGGTTTCACCACCAGCTATACCTGATACAAGCTTTCCTATATATATTAGGATAATTAAAACTAGTTGTTATAAACAGTCTTCTACCAATCTCAGTGGATGATATGATAAAATCTTACTACTCACTCATGTCATAGTCTCACGTAGTCTCTCTTCGGTTCTCTTCCAAGTGACAACTCAGAAAGCCAGGTTCCCTCTTTCTAGTGGCTTCACCAGCATGGATATCTTTGCTTCGAGGCATGTTGACAAAGGAAACATCACAGAAGATCCCATGGGACACTTTAAAGACCAGGCTTAGAAATGATGTATGTCATTTGTGGCTACATTCCATTGGGAAAGGGTATACTGTAGTCATCTTGTATGCAGTCTTTAACACAGAAGACTAGTCAACTTTTCTAAGTTCTTGGAGGTAAACTCACAGTTTCTCTCTGTACATCATAAGTATTACTTGAACTTATTGAAAACAATTTCATTGAAATGAACGAAACATGAAAATCTAAAATATTCAGTTTGGGGGATTTGGTTTTTATAATTTAAAAATCATAGAGAGCAAAAGGTTTTTTCCACTTAGTTTTCTGTTTGATGTTATAGTTCTATTTACATTTTAATAATATTTTCATATAACTCTAAATAGAAACTAATAATTAGCCTAGATGCAAATAGACTTAAGGAACTGTACATGTCCCAATTTAAGCATCTGGGCCATAGCTGTGCCCTATGTAATGCAATCTTTAATACATTTTGCATAAAATCTTCAAAAATGTGTCAAACCCTAGATCCATCACTTTGTAATTTCAGTTTCATTTTAAAGGAGTACCGTTGAGAATTTTAAGGATTTTCCCAGGTTTGTTTAAAGGTATGTATTTTTAATATGCAGATATTTATAAATTATACTCCTCTAGGCTGTTTCTATGACATAATTCACTGATTTACTTACCTTGACATTCTTAGGTCCAGAAAGATTTACAAGAGAATAAGTGATTTTAAAGTCTTTCAGTAGTTACTCTCCCAACTGCGTTATGAAAACCACACAGACACATGACTGTAGTAGAGTATGCTATGGAATCAAGTTTATATTTTTCCATATGTCTTACAACCCAAACCTCAAGATTTCAGACTGCATCATCTTGTCTTTTCCCATTTGGAGTCATCGTTTGACAAGGCTTAAGAATAGTGGAAATATTGTGACCTTTTCTTTGCCCCAGTTAGAAATATTTCATCTTAATGAACCTTCTGCTAAGCCATTGATTACTGTCTGACAAGTAGGGAAAATTCCAATGATCACATAAAAATATGTGACTGAACAGATTCAGTTATAATTACTGGATTAAATGCCTATTGGGACAATGCTCTAATTTTACTTCATCCCAGGCCTAAACGTGGAGAGAGTTGAAATATTGTGATGTATTCTAGCAGCATACTTGAGGATCTGCCAAGTTTTCCATTATAATCCTTACTTGTTAGGAGTCTATATTCTGCCGCATTTGGTTTGGCTGTAAATTGGAATATAATACCTAAATCTCACTTTTAAGTTTAGAATTGCTTATGTTTAAACTCTTATATGTGCTAACACAAGAAAACATACACACACACACACACACACACACACACACACACACAGAGTGAACCACAAACACACTTCTATGACAAAATCCTTTCTCCATATCCCAAGATAGTGCTTCTTTCACAGAGGGCATTTCACTTCATCTTAACCAACTCCCTGCACTGTCTTCACACTTCTGGCTTCCCCATCTACTTCTACCTATTTATCCACTTACTACTTTATTAATTCAGTAAACATAAACCGAGTACCTACTATGTGCCAAGAGCTATGTTGGATGCTGTAAATACAATGAGGCCAGCAGGAGGCAGAGGTGGCACACACAGTAACTACATGCTTGGGCTTTGTTCAGGTACCCTGTATTCAAATCCCATACCTCCCATTCATTTTATAATTTCCTACTCTATAACCTGAAAATAATAATATATTTCCTGGCATGGTGTCTGACTAGTAAACTCTGAATGAATGTTAACTATTATCATCTGATAGTTTTCCTGGCCAGGTCAGGGACAGGAGAGGGATTAAGAAAGACAAAAAAAAAATTAAATTTCTTGTGATGTACCAATTTCCTGGGACAGATCCTTATCAGTACATAATCTAAACACCTTCGAATAATTTCTCAAGGTCATTCTTTCTATGCTCAGTTATATCTGCCATATTCTTCTCTTGAAAAATATTCTTCTCTAACTAGTCTGTGGTTGAATTCAAGTAGACAACAGCTAAAACAGATTTACCTAAATAATGGTAATGAGAATATGTGTTTATCCTCATACTCCAATCATCTTGTTTTATAATAAGATTATTTTTAAAAATGGCTGATGACGATTTTAAATGACATGAGATTTATATCGTTATTTATCTGTGCTGGTATGAGGAAAATAGGACCCTATTTTATGTTATTTACTATTTGCTTTTTCCTGATGGCCTCAATACTGTAGAGCAGATGGTACGTACAAAGTCTGCAGTAGTTCACGACCTTGCCACAGAAGCTAAACGAACGCGTTGTATCTGGATGATTAGCTACCAGTTTGCGTGTGGAAGCAGCTCTCCCTCAATGTGTATGTGAAGTTCAGGAAACATCTCCCAGGCAGGTGAAAGGGTACTGTTAAGGGAGACTACTCCAAAGTGTTTATTACAGTTTTATTAAAAATTCAGATCTGTAAAATTTTTAGAACTCATCTTGCCTGCACCTCTCAGTTCGAACTTGAGGAAACTAAGGCAGAAATATGTCCAGTGATTTGCCAAAAGCTATACAATTAATAGTAAGGGCTAGAAGCCAGGTCTAAAGAGTTCCCACTCATTCATTTTTCATTCACTCATGATCTCGTTCATTCAGTATATATTAGGCAACTTGTACATGCCAGGGATTGTGTAAGATGCTGGAGACAGAGTGGAAATAAGACAGTTTTGCCCTAGTGGAGTATAAATTGAGGAGGTGACAGCTAGACAGGTGGAGAGAATATTAAATAGGGAAGGAGTTGTAATATTGTATAGGTGCCGTGAAAGAGAATGGATAGGGCTATGAGAAAACTCAGGGGGAGCCCGCTTTGGTCTCGATGCTCCCCAAAAAGCTTCCTGGAGGAAGAAAGGTGGAAGTTGAAATCTGAAGAAAAGAACAGACAAAAACCAGACAAAGGAAGGAAGGAAGGCAGAGGAAAGTTCATGATCAAACTGGACCCAGCAACAAGATAACTTATATAACTCTCTCACAAAATGGAGACATCATTACTGTTCTGAGATAATGCCATATGTCGTGGCTACTAATACTGCCTAGGTCATGAAGCCTAGTATCACATTATCCTATAAAACATGTTGACAAAATTCTTGGTAACTGTTGAAAACTCCTCCTCATCACTTTTTTTCTCCCCCACACAGGGTCTGGGTATTAAGAGCCATAGCGTGGTTAATATAACCACATTAATGTTACTTGAAAAAAAAAGAGAGAGTTTTCTGTTGTACTGAAAAGTAAATATAAGATATTTAAACAATACAATTTGGAACTTATAGCAATCCATATTTTATTCTGCTGCTGACTTATTTAGCAAAATAGCTCATTTAAAATTTTCTCAACCTCAAATGTGTAGTAGGGAATTTCCGATGAATGTGCATGATTATTTGTGCTGACCTAACTTTTTATGTTGTTTTTAGCATTAATCTCCTATCATCAAATACTCAGTTGGAAATTTCCAGTTAAGAGCATTACTTTCTATTTAGCATTTTCTATGGACTCATATAGTTTTAGGTGTTACTACAAGAAAACTAAAAAGTGCTTTCTGTTATATTCAATTGGCACTTCACTGATTTTAAAATTTATGAAAAGTACAAGCAGATTATTCAACTATAATATAGTACATTATTTTGTACTTTGTGTTATCATCGAAGACTAGGAAAACTCAGGTATATGATAACCACTGTTACTAGGATTAAATGAATAAATGGACCATTTTGGTAGAGGTAGATAAAGAGATAATTTTTTGTTTATTAGAAGAATGTCTTATTGATAGCTAAGTGTTCAATAAAGGTTTTGAGTGAATGAATGTCTGAAAATATAAATGAATGCATAAAATTAACATGAGGTCTGTGCAGACAACTAAGGCCATGCAGGCATTTGTAAGGTAACTCTATACAAGATGGAAGCATCATTACTTGCTTTGAGATAACAGTGAATGCTGTAATTACAAACACTGCCTCTCTTGCGAAGCTTACTATCACATTATCCAATCAAGTGTGTTGAACAAAACCGTGGTAACTGTTGAAAACTTCACCTCACCCCTTTTTCCTCCCCATAGGAAACCACATCTTCTCACATCCAACACCCCGAGACAGTGAGAGCAGTCCCCTGCCTGGAAGATCCTGTGCTCCTAGATGGATGGAATCCAGACACACATGTTAGTGGATGACTTCAATCACCCCACATGGGACCCATATAGCATACATTTTCCTTTTTTTCATTTTTAATGTCCATATGTTTGTTTGGCTGGAAATCAAGTTTCATTATATGCTCCTATTATTCCACTGTATAACAATTTTATTTATAGGCCATTCACATAAGGACTAATTTCTTTGATAGAAAGGCTGCTAATGCTTATTTAAGCTCACGATAATGAAAACAATATTGCTGGAACTCCAAACAAATGCTAGACCTTAGAGTCAGGGCTTTGGTCCTTTCTCCAGTAATGGAACTTCACAATGTCAACCTATTCTCTTGGCTCCCTACACAAATGTGCTGAAGGTAGACAGGAACTTTATTAAATGCTGGAAATTTGTATATAAAGCAAGCATGGTGTGCTTAATCTCCATATTGGCATTGAGAAGTCTTCCTCATGCCAAGACTATACTTAAATCTAAGGGTTCACCTATGTAATGAATAAGTCTCAGAAAACCAGTAGAGAGCAGGCAATTTTATTTCTGAATATACCCTATACATACATACATACCCTAAGCATACATAGTAGAAACAGCAATCTCAATTTCTGTGCTACTCTGCAAAAACATTTTTGGTCATGTCACACTCTCCAAGGCTGAATGTAAAATAGATTGTCTGAAATATTAAAAGTGCATTGATGTTGAGTCAGATCCTGGCCTATTCTCCCACACTGATCCATAGGTAATTGGATTATGTTCTGTAAACAAAGGCTTGGCTTGACAATTTCACTTGCTCATTCAGAGGGGTCTGGTAGCAATCAAAGCTGCCTCAGTATTAACTTAAGAGAGTTTATGTTCTCAGTGAAAGAAGTTTTCTGTTTCAAGAATGTCACCTTTGTGTTTCAGATGTTTACATTTTTGCTTACAGAGGTAGCCATGAGCAAAGACATCGGGTAGTGTGCGATCTAACAGCATGGTTATTTCAGCCTCTGCAAAGTGTCTTGTCTGCCATCTAAAACCATATGTTCTGCAGTCAAGCCCCAGTAATATTTTAATTAACTTAATCTTTTCTTTTCTTCAGGACATCTTGGTCAAAGTGAATTATGATGTACAAAAATGAGAAATCTTGTACTACATTGTGTAAGATATACATAGGAAGCCAGTGTGAAAAGTTAATACTGTTTTAATCATTTTAAGTGACTCTGATTTTTGTCACATTCTTATATTCATCAAATACAGGAATAAAGAAATAAGTAACCTTAAACATTTACAAAGAAAACAAAACTGTCAATTTCCCTCCAAACTAGAGTCTGCATATACATTATTATCCATTGTCTGTTCACAATTATAACTTGTCTTAGGGAACTAAACAAAAGATATTTTAAAAATTAAAATTCTATAGGAAGGGATGACTAATGCCTCAATGTGTTTTATAGCACTAGACAGAAAAGTCCACGAAGTTATGGTCAGTTACTAACAGAAGAGCAATATTTTCTTCTAGTTTAACTTGCAGATTTTAATTATTATTTTATATAAATTTCAATATTCTTTCTCTAAATATAAAATTTGAAACATTTTTAACATTAGATTATCCTTTGTGCATAAGTAAATGTGGGACTCCACACGTAAAATTATTTGAGTATTGTTTATTTGGTTAGGGAAAGAAACTGAATTTAACGAAATTATCTAATAGAGACAGATTTATTTGTTTTTAGACCCAACACTAATTTATCAATTCAATAACTTATGCATACAGGTTATGTCTTTTAAGTATAACCCCTAGTATGTTATCACTTTATTTTTCAAAGTTCAAAATGATTTTGATTTGAAGCAAAAACACATTTTGATGTGAAGAAAAGTAATAATTAGAGTAATACTGATAATATATTATTATGTTGTTTGTTCCAGGCTGTGTATTGGGTGCTTAACAAACATGCACATATTAATTCATCCTCAAAACAATCTTATATGGCTCATACTATTGCCTCCACTTAACAAGGAGAAACCAACGACCAGAACATTTAGTGAAATTGGCTGAATACAGCAATACTTAGTATGGTTCAAACAGTAGTGTAAATGACCCAAGAGCCGACAGTCTTTCCAATGTATTCTTTACTGCATTTTGTTACACTGTTTTTTTTAAACAAAAGTACTAACAAACACTCAACATAAAATTCACCACCTTAACAATTTGTAAGTGTACTGCTCTGCAGTGTCAAAAATATTCAGCTTGTTGTGTAGCCAATCTCCAGAACTTTTTCATATTGCAAAATTGAAACTCTATATCCATTTTAAAACTCATTACCCACTCCCCTAGGTCTGGGCAGTCATTATTTTATTTTCTGTTTCCATGAGTTTGACTATACCTCACGTAAGTGGTTGTCCTTTTGTGACAGGTTTATTTCATTTAGCATAACGTCCTCAAGCTTCACCCATGTTGTAGCATTTGTCAGAATTTCCTTCCTTTTGAAGGCTGAATAGTATTTCATTGTATATATTCCACATTTTGTTTGTCCATTCATCTGCCCATGGACGTTTGGATTGCTTCACCTTTTGGCTATTGCGAAGAACGCTGCTATGAACATAGGCGTACGGGTATCTCCTTGAGACGTGCTTTTAATTTTTTTGGAATATATACCCAGAAGAAGAATCACTGGGTCACAAAATAATTCTATTTTCACTTGTTTGAGGAACTGGTATACTGTTTATCATAAGGTCTGCATTATTTTACATCCTTATCAACAGAGCACAAGGGTTTCAGTTTCCCCACACCCTCACAAATACTTGTTACTTTCCATTTTGGGGGGCGAGTAGTCATCCTAATGGGTGTACAATGCTGTCTTGTGGTTTTGATTTACATTTTCCTAATGACTAGTGGTGTTTAGAATCTTTTTACATGCTTGTTGGCCATTTATACATCTTCTTTGGAGAAATGCCTATCTATATCCTTTGCCTATTTTTTTTATCGAGTTATTTGCTTTTATGTTGTTGAGTTATAGGAGTTCTTTATATATTCCAGAGTTTAACCTCCTATCAGATAAATGATTTGCAAACATTTTCTTCCATTCCTTTGGCTGCCTTTCATTCTGCTCATAGTGTCCTTCGATGCACAGAAGTTTTAATTTTGATGTAGTCTAACATCTATTTTCACTTTTCCTGCCTGTGCTTTTGGTATCACATCCAAGAAATGATTGCAAACCCAATGTCATAAAACTTTTCCCTTACGTTTTCTTCTAAGAGTTTTATAGTTTACCTCTAACATTTAGGCCTGTGATCTATTCTGAGTTAATTTTTGTATATGGTGGAAGGTAAAGATCCAATTTCATATTACACTGTTTTTTTTTAAAAAAATGTATGCATGTACATTTGTATGTATGTGTGTGTGTGTCTGTGTGTATACTGTAGACCCCATGCTGTGGATTGACGTTATCCCAAAACTTAGTCCCCACTGTGGCAGTGTAAAGAGGGTGGGAAGTCCTATTATGGTAATTGAAAGGTGGTGACTTTAAGAGATGATTATGTTGACGGTTTAATGATGGTCATGGGCATGGCTCTGAGGGCTTTAAAACGAGAGCAGGTAAAAGTTTCTCTCTCTCTGCTCCACCTGTTCACATGCAATGTAATACCCTGCATCACTGAAGTCACCACCAAAGAAAGCTCTCACCAGATGTGTTCCCTGGACTTTGGACTTCCCAGCCTCCAAAACCATAAGTGATACATCTCATTTTCTTAAAAAACACCCAGTTTCAGGTATTTTGTTATAAGCAACAGAAATGGACTAATATATCCCCCTTACCCTTATCCACGGTTCTGCTTTCTGAGGTTTCAGTTACCTGTGATCAACCAAAGACCAAAAATATGAAATGGAAAATTCTGGAAATAAGTAATTCATATGTTTTAAATTGCATGCTGTTCTCAGTAGCACCTTCTTGCTCTGTTCCTTCTTCATTACAAGAATAAGGGTGAGTGTAGTACAATCAGATATTTTTAGAGAGAGAAAGAAACCACATTTATATAACTTTTATTACAGTATAATTTTATACTTGTTCTATTATTAGTTATTGTCATTAATCTCTTACTGTGCATAATTTATAAGTTAAATTTTATGACAGGTATGTACACATAGGAAAAAACATAGTATATCTGAAGTTTCAAGCATTCACTGGGGGTCTTGGAACATATCCCCCATGAATGAGGGGTCCTACTGTATTTTGAAGTGAATTGTAACAAGGCTAGCTGAGCTTGGGTATTGCTGTTGAGTTATAGAAGAAGTAAGTTGTCTGAGGTAAAGATTACTATTTTGACTATCTCAAGTCTATATAAGAAACATCTACCTAAAAACTCACAGACTTTATGTGATATAGGTCATAGAAGTACTCTTTCTGACAAATAAATGATGACAGCTAAAAAAATTAAAATTTAGAATTTCAAGAAAAAAACTTGTCTCCTGAAACCTGATGGCCAGTTTTATGGAAAGAACTGTGGCAGAAATACATATTATTTCAATTATGTATTTATGGATAGGGTCTATAGTGTCATGATAATTCCATACTAAGTATTCTCAAGATATGTGTCATGGAGAACACAGGAAAACTACAAAAGGATCCCTATTTCTGAAAGAGCTTAGTACTCGTATTTGGTGAAAATCAGACAGCTAGTAAATGCCGCATACAAAATAATTACATATACACATTGATAGTTGTTAGACATAGTCTTTACCCTTATGGGAACATAAACGCTTGCCTATCGATACTGATGTTAAACAGGTAAGGAAAGTGTGCCATGCTTGTCAAGGCGTGGCAGAGTTCACAAGGAACTTGGTGCAGACAAAACATCAGTCTGCTCAGATTTCCCCAGACGGTGTTTTTACCATCTGTTTAAAAAAATGATGATCCTTTTTATTTTTATATTTTCTAGCTTTGGTATTGTTGTTACAAAAATTAAGAAATAAAGGTTTAATAATGAGTATTTTTCTATCACCTGCTAGTGACATTTGTCCTTTAAAAAACCTATATACATATAAATACACACATACATATACACAAACATATGTGCAATACACATAATATTGTAATATACATACATGTGTTTATTAATATGCATGTTTATATGAATACATTTATATGTTCAAGCTACTCTCTTCTTGATAGAAAATGCAAATACTTTTAGTCCACAGAAAGATTAAGTGAACATACCATGGGTTTTGACATCTTCATAGTCTTACATTGTTTTAGAATTTAGGACAGTTATTTCCACTGCTTACAATCACCGTGTTTGATGTTTTCAATGTTCTCCTCTAACATGTTTCAAACGGCACTTTTTTCATTCTTGTCATCTGGATCTCATCTCCATACACACAGGATATTCACCCACATGGCCCTCCATCTGTACAAAATTGTTAAGGGATCTTAAGGATGATTTACTTAAAATTCTAAGCATTTCAATATACTGACAAGAGGGACTAATTTAAAAGTAGAATTATATTTCGAAAATATTTGCAAAATATACATCTGACAAAGGATTAATATCCAGAATACATAAGGAACTCAAACAACTTTACAAGAAAAAAACAAGCAACCCAATTAAAAAATGGGCAAAAGAGCTAAGTAAGCATTTCTCTAAGGAAGATATACAAATGGCCAACAGACATATGAAAAAATGCTCAACATCACTCAGCATTTGGGAAATGCAAATCAAAACCACACTGAGATACCATCTCACTCCAGTTAGGATGGCTAAAATCCAAAAGACTCTAAATGATAAATGCTGGCGAGGTTGTGGAGAATGAGGAACTCTCATACATTGTTGGTGGGACTGCAAAATGGTGCAGCCTCTATGGAAAATGGTATGGAGGTTCCTCAAACGATTGCAGATAGATCTACCATATGACACAGCTACCCACTGTTGGGAATATACCCAGAGGAATGGAAATCATCAAGTCGAAGGTATACCTATTCCCCAATGTTCATCGCAGAGCACTCTTTACAATAGCCAAGAGTTGGAACCAGCCCAAATGTCCATCATCAGATGAGTGGATACGGAAAATATGGTACATCTACACAATGGAATACTACTCAGCTATAAAAAAGAATGAAATACTGCCATTTGCAACCACATGGATGGACCTTGAGAGGATTATATTAAGTGAAACGAGTCAGGCACAGAAAGAGAAATACCACATGTTCTCACTTATTGGTGGGAGCTAAAAATTAATATATAAGTTCACACACACACACACACACACACACACACACACACACACACACACACACACACACACACACACACACACACACACACACACACGAAACCCGGGGTAGGGGGGAAGAAGATATAACAACCACAATTACTTGAAGTTGATACGACAAGCAAACAGAAAGGACATTGTTGGCAGGGAGGGAGGAGAGGAAGGAGGGAGGGAGGTTTTGGTAAGCGGCAACAATAATCAACCACAATGTATATCGACATAATAAAATTAAAAAAAAAAAAAAGAAATACCCTATATAGGTTAGTTGTCATTGTTAGTGGTTTTATTGGCTATTTTCCAAGGTTTATACAATTACATTTTGACAAGTGATTTTTTAAAAATGGCCTGTAAAACTATCTTTTGAATCAGAACAATGTCCCCTTAGGTGAGTGGCCAAGTGGAATTCTATGTCTGCCATAAAGACTGAATGGAGACCTGCCCTGGTGTGGCTCTCGTACAGAATCTAGCTTTTCAACTAGAGCTTTGGTTAGTGAAAACAACTTCCAACCAGCACCTTAAAAATCTTTGCACCAATCCATGGGGATTTAAGCTGAACAAACACACATCTCAGCTGAGCACTTAGGTAACACTTGAGGAATTAATAACCAACTGAGGTAGTAAAATAAGATTAAAGAAGACACAGATGGAGTAGATTGTTACATTTGGGGATTGGAGGTTTTCACTGCTAAGCTTTAATTATAATTACAATTCAAAATTTTAATGCCATGAGATTAACTTCATACATATTTTACTTATATCTTGCTTTTATACACCATTAAAACATTATGACTCAGGAAAATACAATCCTAAATAAACTAATTTTTTTGACCAAAAAAATGGTTCATGATAATTCATGAGCACAAACTGGGAAAAGTTAGCAAGAAACACAGATTACGATATTAACCAGAGGTAAAAACCATAAGAGAGTATTCTATTGAACAACGAAACATGACTTCTCCATGACATTCCAGTGACGTAAAATACTGATGTGATTCAATGATCTTAGCAGCTATAACTATCTTAGCAGAAAATACTTTCACATGTCATTGGTTTTAATTTAATTTTTATTTTTTTTAACATGTTAAAATTAGTGTTGTATGGTTTGTGATACAAAATAGCATTTCTCTGCAGTTTAATTCTTCTAGTTGATTACACTGGTACTTACCGATGCATTTCTCAACAACACGTTTTAACTGTTATTTCTCGACCTTATCATCTTTCCAGTAGGGAAGATGTGCTTTTACCTGTGTTTTCTCCTTTCTCTGTCCTTAACACACACGTGCACTTTTCACACCCCCTATTCATTCTATCTACCTGTCATCTATCTATCTTCTATCTCCTCTCTCTCTCTCTCTCTCTCTCTATATATATATATGTGTGTGTGTGTGTGTGTATGTGGGTGTGTGTAGTTTTGACCATATACGCTTTTATTTTCTCAGTGATTACTATTTATGTTACTATGATTATGCAAACTCTATTTATAGTTGAGCTACATAGTATTCTATGGTTATATGACCTTGTATAACTTACATTCTTTGGAATTAGTAACTGTCTTATTGAATTCATTGGCTTAGTATTGTATGTACTCATCACTAATTCAAACCTCCAGCTCTCCTTAAGTTGTGTATATCTTCTCTCAATATGTTGAGTACATATTGGGGAAATCCTTCTTCTCCTATCTGGACAGGTAACTCACTCACTCTTTTGTTTAGAATGTGTGGTTTCTTATTGCATCTTCTCAGACCTCGAGCTTCTGTAAAAATACCTAGATAACAGGAAAGTCCCATTGAACATATTGTTAACATTTATTGGCTTGTTTCTTTTCTGTCTCTCCCATAGGCTGCAAGCTCCGTGCAGGCAGGAAGCATGTCTTTACTGTTCAGCCCTGTATGCCCAGCACACAGTGTGGTCCCTCGCCCAGAGGAGGGGCTCGAGAAATATTTATGGCATGGAATGGAAAGAATACACAGTATTGTAATTCCTTGAAGCTGGATTATCTCCAAGAGCTCTATTTCAGGGAAAAAAAATCTTTTATTTTTTATTTACATGGCTAAAAGACAATTTGTATGGTGGTCTTAATAATAATTTGCCCTAAAGATAATTTAAGTCTCACCCTTTTAAAAGACAGACTGTATTTTCAGCCTTTCAAAGGGAGTTGTGCCCTCTTTAAAAAATCTGTTTGTGAAATTAGAGGACCTTGAGGATACTAGTTTTAGGGCAAAGAATCTGGAAATACTTAGATACCTCTGCTTTTCCTTACTCCAAATAGCTAAAGATACATTTGCTAGCTGAGTGACCTTAAACAAATTATTTATCCTCTCTGTGTTTCAGTTTACTTATATGTAAAATGAGAGTAATAGTAGTACTTATCTCAAAGAGTCCATGTAAAGATTAAAAGAGTTACTATATGTAAAGTGCTTATAAATGTACTTCGAAAAAAATACTGCCAGATAACTGCTTACCATTTAGGTACACTGAATTATCAGTCAAGTGACCTATTCTTGTGAAGTTTAGGGAATATATAGTCATTGCAGTAAACAAAATAATAAATTAAATTATACCATATGGAAAAAGCAATCATATTTATCTTAGATGATAAAATATAGCAATATTCCTTAAAAAGATCTTCTACTGTTGGAGATTGTGGCAGGAATTCTGTTTGCCTACCTGGCATTTATTTTTTCACTTTCCAACTTCTTTCCTAGCAGAATCCAGTTCCATTCAGGTATCTGCTCCCCACAAAGCCATGTGCTTTAGGAGAAGCCGATTCTGTCCCCAGCTCTAGGGCATGAGCCTCGATTTGGCTAAGCAAATCATGATAATCCCATTTCTCTCCTCTTGTCAATGATCGATTTAGAAATGGCCATGTGATCCAGGTCTGGCCAATAACATGTGAGATGGAGTCTTTTGGGGACCTGTTGGGAAAGTTTCTCACCCCTAAGGAAAAGCCAGAAAAAGAGATGGTTTCTTTTCTCCCTCTTGATAATGCTGCATCTGGAAGTGCTGAGCCATCACTCTACCAGAGGGGGAGCCAGCCCTCGCAGGATGGCAGTGGTAAGGGATGGAGTGAGCCTGGGTCCCCAACAGCCTGGCTGCAATGGCTGGGGGAGGGGGTGCACTGTGCTTAGAGCTTGGCCAGCCTCTGATGTCTCACGTGAAGTGATGCATTTATTTCTTAAGTCAGTTTGAGTCTGTGTTTTCTCTTATGTGTTCCAAAGCATCCAAACTGATAAAATGTTCTTTTAAAATAGACATTAAGGAATAAGTTATTTAGCTAGACATATACTGTTCTTTAAGAAAACCAAACCATGGAGAAAAGTTAATACAATAATACTCCTTCTTTTCTTCTATAACGTGTCAAAATCCAAGGATTATTTTTTAATGTCATTCTTCAACCAATTATTTTTGTTGCCAAGTCCTATACAATCTAAAAACATTCCTGTGGCACTTTTCCAAAGCCATGTTGTACAGCAAAAGTTTCCATTTAAAGTATAAATGTCTTCCCAAATGGGACACACTAAATTTAAGGAAGGCTGGCTGTTAAAGTGCAAGACTACAAAATACTCAGCACCAAAATTGACCAAAATGAACAAAAAGATGCAAAAATAGCATTGCAAATGTCAGTATATGTAAGTAAGAAGAAGCCGCAGTTCACTTCTCAAACTAAGAAACATTAGCCAGAAAACACACAAGGTATTTCAAAAAGTTTATGGAAAAATAGAATTAAAAGATAACACAAATCTTTCCATGAAGTACACTCAAACAGGTCAAAGTCAAAACAGACATGAGAAATCAACACCCAATTCCTGTTTTTGAAAGAATAAAGCAGAGTTGCAGGAAGTAAGTACAGATAATTCTGGAAAGTCTTCTGAACTCCTCTGATTTAGATTTTTTCTCTAGTGGAATATGGATGTGCCACTAGAATGTAAATTTCTTCATGACAGAGATTTTTGTCTCTGCTGTTCATCACCATATCCCCAAATTTACAGTAATGTTCAATGAATGTTCATTGAGTTAACAAATACAAATACCACAATCTTGGCAGAATTGGGCTCCTACAAAGGGGTGTGAACAAGTTTAGGAAGAACAGATGCAGCTTTCTCCACACATTCATCCAGCAGAAAGACAAAAGTGTTGGTATAAACTTCAACCCTATATGCATATATATATAAAACAAAGTTAGAGAAACTTGGTTTTGTATGGCTTCTTTCTAAGGAAGGCGGGGCCGTGTAACACAGCTCTGAAAATTAGAATGAAAGGAGAAGATGACTGGGAGATTTCTGGAAAAGACTGTGTTGCCTGAAAGAATAAAGCAAGTGAGAAAATTATCTTTGCCCCGCTCCTTCTCGTCTTCTTGCACTGAATGCTGTGGTGTGAGCATGCACTGTCTGGTGCTCTGGCAGCCACTTTGTGACTACAGGATGACAGTGTAAGGATAAAGGTCAACGGGCAAAATAAACAGATGGAAAAGGCTGGGTCCTAATGACAGTATTGGATAGTTATCCTGAACCTGAGAACAATTCCTCGCCACCCCCAACTTTCCTATGTGAGATAAGTAACTGTTTTTCCTGTTTAAGTATATCATAGCTGATCAGAATTTCTGCAGCCAAAACTGTTCTGTACTGGTAAGTGTAACTTAATATGTTTCAGAAAAAGTTAGAAGGTACTTCATTATCACACATTACCTCTTATTCAAGGTAAGAAATTCATGAAAGAGAAACATTCAGTTTAGCAGGTGAGAAAAAATAAAAGCCTAAAATCAGGTTGCACCAATGAATAACAGGGATGAAAAAAGAAGGGAACATATAGGAAACATTTCAGAGTGGTCTCAGCAGAACTTGGGGACTAGGTTTGGGAAGGTAAGATGAAGGGGGAATAAAAGAAAATTCTACTACTCCTTATTTGTGAGATGAGTGGAAGGCTGCTTTCTCAGCTACAATAAGATGAACATTAGGAATGAAAGCAGGATTAGGGGGAAAGATGATTAGGTTTATCTGCCCTGAGGTTGGACCTCATAGGATGCTAGTGGTAAGGAGATAAATATCTAGCTACTCATTTGAAAATTTGGTCTGGTGTGCAGAAGCAAGACTGCAGATAAGAGAGTCAGGCACATGGAGGGGAGAGTTTGATGATTTCCATGGTGTAAATACTCTCGCCATGGCCAGTATCAGACAACCAGTGCTTTAACAACCAGCTTGCAAAATTCCTGAAAACATTACAATTGAGAGCTGGTAAAAGTCGGCTCCAAAACTACTCAGAATAATCACTATTATAATAATTGGACATATCTGAATGAACTAATAATATACATATATGTGTATATATGGGTGTGTACATGCATATGTATATGCATATATATTATATAAATACATATGAACACATAAATAAATATGTAAATGTTATAAATGTGTTGTAGATCTGTGTAGTTGTAAATGTACATACATGCATATATTCCTCAGTTCTTTCCACAAAGGCCTGAGAACAATAACACACTAACAGAATGAGTCTACTTAGTGTCCAGATCTTGGTTTCTAAATTCCATATTCCACTAAGAGGAACTGGGAGTCTTTGGAGAAATGGTTGATTCAGAGTCTTGGGCAAGACAAGATGAACCTGGTACATCTTTTTGAAACATAATGTAATGCAATGTTCAAAGAATGAAGAGGACATGCCAAAAGGACTGCAAAGATAACTCAAAGAGGTTCCAGTTGGCCAATTCTGGGACAATTCTAGCATCCCCCCAGAATGACATTAACATGTTCAACCCATTGAATAAGATAGGAAGCTATAAGTTGATTCTAGTATAAGTAAATAAACAAATTAGAACTTTGATAAGAAATGAGATACCGCCATAGTCTTGAAGCAAAATACTTATTAAGTACATAAAAGAAAACAGTAACTTTAGAGTGAATAATCCTAGAAGTTATCATATTGGTAAAATGATTAAAATGAACATCTCTAGTAAAGGGAGAAATTGAAACCATGAGCCACTTGATAGGATATAATGAGAAGTACACATCTATCACATTTTTATGAAATATCATTTCTATGATAGTTCCGCACAAAAGGACTTAACCAAAATATAACGGTTAAGAAAACATCAGAAAAATCCAGTTTATAAAAATAACTGGCCTAGAAGCTACAAGAGCATCAAGATGATAAAAATCAAGGAAAAATTGAACTGCCCTAGACCAAAGGCAACTAAAGAGACATAACAACTGAATATAATGTATGATTCTAATCTGGATTCTTTTGCTGTGAAAGACATCACTGAACACTTGGTGAAACTTTAATGAGATCTGAGGATTAGATAGTAATTTATTCATTTGAATTTCTTGATTATTATGGTTGTATTGTGAATCTACAGAATGTCTTTGGAGGAAATACACACCAAAGCATTTGGGAATAATGGGGTATTCTGTTTATACTCTTTCAAACAGTTCAGAAAAAAATTATCTTTGTTTTGTACTTATGACTTTTTTTTTGTAATATAAGTTTGAAATTCTTTTAAAATATACATTGGTCCTTCTTACTTGCCCAGTAGTTATAACACAATCATAAGATACTAAACCAGTTTTGCAAGTTAGCTATTTTATAGTATATAATATTTTAATTTAATGAAACGATTCTACATATATTATTTTAAACTTTTTTCCTAGTTAATTCACATTCCTCATTACAGTTTTTCTTACACCAACCACAATAGAAGCTTGAAAATTAACTGCCCCGTTGTTTCAATAGAGAAAATGAGACAAAAACTGTTTATTAATGAACATTGTTGAATATATTTGCAATGATATGTTAATCATCTTGAGTTGATCATCACACATGGTACACAGATACTGATATTCAACTGTGTACCCCACAAATATACAGAATCAATTACATTTCAATTAAAAATAGTTGTGAAAAAGGAAAAATAAAATCTTTGTATGGCAATATACCATGTGATTTGTGAAATCAAAAAAATTTTAAAAATAAAAATAAAAGGGTGACATGAGCAAAAAAATAAAAATAAGAATATCAGCAGCAAACAAGATATCACGTGTGACATGACGTGCATCTCAGAGTTGTCAGCAACAGAGCTGGACCAGAACTTGAGGTCACTGAATGTTCACCCCGTTTCTTGACTTCTTGTTATTCCAAACACAATTGCCAACTGCCCTCGGCTGATAGTAGCTACTTAAAGTGCTGTGTTGGGAAGGGCTAGGAACCTACGTGGCTTCTCAGGGAAGAACGCCTTTACTGACGATCCATATCTGCTGAGCCGTGGAGAAGAGCAGAATTCATCTATATGTCAGAACACACTTTGTATTCGACTACTACATTTTTGTAATCAAATAAAAAATACTGTCTTCATGAAAATTAAACCTCACCTCAAGGGAAACTAAGGCAAAAGGCCAAATGAGAGCCACATGCCTGGATTCTTATAAAATACGTTCAAAAGAACATCCAAATAAACCTAGCAGTTAAAGAAGCCAGCCAGAAATCATAATTATGGAGCCACCCATTACTGCATGTCTATTTTGTGCCAATCACTACACTAAGCACTGAGGAGAGAGAAAAATATACAACCCTTGCCCTTGAGTTGAAAATCTGGAGTGAGTACAGGAGCAATATATTGAAGATAAATACAGAAACCTGGAGAACAGAGCAGAATATGGGTAACTTCTTCTGCCAAAGGCAATTGGGCAAGGCACCGGATCACTCAAAACTGGTATCTTAAACATGATGATTTTGTCAGTTGGAGGAAGGAAGAGAGCATTCCAAGCAGAGAGACTAATATGCTACAGGTTATTTTGACCACATAGAAAGGTTTGGCATGTCTTGGAAATTTTGGCATGGCAGAAGCATTGGGTGTGCATGTGTGTGTGTTTGTCTATGCACATGTATTGTGACATGGGAGGCAAGAGAGACAAGAGGCCAGAAGCAGGGACAGTCAACCTCATGCATGACGGCGAGGCCAGAACTAAGAGGCCATGAGGATGGTTTAGAGGCCACAACCGGAGAGAACATCAAAAGATGAGCAAGAAGGAGGAGAGGATGACACAGAGACATTAGCACGTGGATGAAGTCATTTAAAACAGGTCACAAAAGTAGTAGTAGTTTCAGGGGTGAACCGCAACAGCAGTGACTCTCAACTGCTGTGCTGTGCCCTTCACATTCAATCTCACCCAATCCATCCACTTCACAGGTGAGGAAACAGAAACTTTGAGGTATCAGGTTTTTTTGTTTTTTGGGTTTTTTTTTCTCCCACCCAAATAGTGCATTTGGTAAGTGGGAAAATTTTTCGATGTTTTGAACATATTTAATACATAGTGGCTGTCTGACAACCAGGTGGGGAGGTCCAGCAGGAGGTTAGACACATGGTACTGGAGCTAGGATGAGAGCTTGGGGCCGGAGGTATAGACATGAAACTAGCAGGCTGAGGCCATACAAGTTGAAGAGCATCCAGAGAGAGAACGGAAAGAAACAGAACCAAAAGGAGCTTCCATATTAAGGGAATATCAATAAAGGAATCATTGAAAGAAACAGAAATAACAGCCCAGAGAGACTAGAAAAACCAGACTAGAAGGTCTGAGTTTCTAGAATCAGGGATTAATCAAAGTGTCAAATCCTATAAAGATACGGAATAAAATAAGGACTGAAGCAGGCTATGGAATTGGAAGTTAGAACTCTAAAAAATTAATGATCTTTAAAAACTTGTAATTACACAAATCTATACCACGACTATAAAAATTAGGTTGGGACAGCTATTACATTGAGGCAGAGAGAGAGAACAATACATCCCTTTAGCAAAACCGTAAAAATGGAGCCCAAAGCAGCATGAATATAAAATGTCTACAAAGGAGAGGAAGTAGCAGTGAATCTATAAGTTTTGAATTTTATGTGAATTTCTAGCTATACTTTCTGAACACTACCATTATGGCAGTGTGGTCCAGTAGTAATAGCTCCAGGAAGGAAAATTATGTTTCGGTCCTACATATTCAGGACTCTGAGTACATTACTGTACTTTCTTGGAGCTCAGCTTCCATATGTGTAATATGATAACCTCTGAATTCCCTTTCAGCAATAAAAATTATTTGATTCTATGGCAGAAGTAAGACAATGTTAACCAGCTGCCCCCCAAACACACTTGACATTTCACAGGATAATTAAGAAGCCCCCAAACAATGCATTTCAGCTACTATTTGAAATCGATATATTTTTCTTTTGCCATTTAAAAAATACTGTTTTTAAACTTACCTAGAGATTTATTGCTGTTGAAGTGAAATTTTTAAACAGAACCATTTATTTTCTTCTGCCAGTTAGTTGAATGCTGTGAACTTTCATTTTTAACACTTCTCTCTTTCTTGTTATGTGATAGAGAAATAGGCTTAATACCTAATGCCCAAGGGAAAGACTTCCGTCCCTCATGGACACTCCCACCCAATTATTCAATTTCAGTAATTTCATTGGCAAAAGAAAGCATACCAGAAGTTGCCAAAGTTAATATGTCAAGTAACTCATATGTCAAGTGTGTCTCTAGTTTCAATTGGACAAGCCAATAACTGACTAGAAAAAATTGGGGTGGGGAAAAAAGAGGGAAACAAAATGAAAACAAAGTGATTTTTAACTAAAATAATACTATGCCCTTAACAGTAGGTCTTGAAAACACCAAAAAGAAAAGCAAAACAAAACAGAACACTGCTTAATGAATTAGTCACAATAACAAAGAGTGAAGTAACGAGCTATTTTGAAATCACCCCTAAAATAAATTTAAAACAAAATGCAAAAGCATTAAACTTTCTCATCACTGCTTAACAATAACAACAAAAAGATCCCAGGGGCTCTGAACTAAACTATTGGCAAAAACAGAAGACTTTTATGGGCATTTTGCCTAAAGTATGATTTCTCCAAAACAGGATGTCCACTATTCATCACAGAACCATCATTTCTATTCCCAATATAAAAATCACATATGGCTTTCACAACCAAGCCGAAACAAAAGGCCTAAATAATATCACAAAGGTAATGCACATAATAACTGGAAGATAGCACAAAGGAAGTTTACTTTAAATAATATTTTACATTTTTGTAAAAATCCACTCAATATTTCAAATAAAATTTCACACACATATAAAGTACTGAAGAAATAGAAAGGAACGAATGAAGGCTTTGCAGGGGGTAAGAGGATCTGAGGGAAGTCCATGGAAAATGGTAGTGAACATGCAAGGTCTGCCGGGAAATAAGTGGTTTCTTACCTCAAGTCCTCTTAACAAGGAGAAATTAGGGAGGGGACAGTGGGCTGGGGAAGAGGTCCCATCAACTGTCCAAATGGTGCCCGTGTGTTCTAATTCTCTTCCAGCCTCATCCTTGGGCCCAGCCTTTCATAACTAGTATTCACATTCATTCTGGATGGGCAAGAAGTTTCTGTCCTCTTTCAGACAACAGTTACTGCTGTGGTTTGAATGTATGTGTTCACCAAAATCCATATGTTGGATGGAACTTAAACTGCAAGTTGATGGTACTAAGATGTGGGACCTCTTGGAATGTGATTAAGCATGAGGGCTCTACCCTCGTGAATGAATTAGGGCTCTTATAAAAGAGGTTGAAGGGAGCCTCCTAGCACCTTTTGCTCTTTCTGCTTCAACCACGTGAGGACACAGCAACAAATCACTATCCTGAAGCAGAGAATGAGCCTTCACCAGGCACCAAATCTGCTGGCACCTTGATCTTGAACTTCCCAGCCTCCAGAACTGTGAGAAGAAAATTTCTTCTTTCTAAATTACCCTGTCTAAGGTATTTGGTTATAGCAGCAGACATGGACTGAGACAGTCAAAGAGACACCCACCTGCTTTGAGTGTGGGAGATTCACAAGCCCTGTGAGCACAGACCAGGACAATCATTAGAAAGTTGGGTCATGTGGAAGATGAAGGGCAGCACATGATACTCACTGAGGAAGAAGAGCAACAGCTGGGCTCCTGCAGTCTGTCATGCCAACCGTGGGACTCCTCCAAGATGGCAGCACAAGATCTCAGAGCCTGGTTTTGTTTTGTTTCTTTACAGTGGGTCCAGCCTGCTGTCAGGGGGTGTTGGGCCTCTGGGGAAATTTCCCTGTGACAATTTCCCATGGCAAGCTGTAGATGGGGCATTGGCTAGTATTCAGGCTCTTTTTGCCCTAGATTGAGTTTGCAATGCTGATGAAGTTGATCCTCTGAAGAGTGAGAAACTGATGCAAGCAGCTGCCGTGCTCCTAAAAACTGAAATGTGGCTCAAGTGGTCACTCTTTCTCTCCACACTCCTTGATCCATCCCTCTTTTTTCCTTAACTGGCCTTAACTGGCTTAAGGAGAAAGAAGATTAGGGATAAGGCAACGTCTCTCTGCTCCCAAGGTGGATTAAAGGCCATATTTTTATCAAATATGTGGGGGAATGTTGAGGAGGGAAGAGATCCCAACTTTTGTGGCTGTTGGATACCGGCACCTGAGTTATCATCCTACTGGGTCCCGTGGGGTGAAAGTATGCCCAAATTCTACTTGGTATGGAGTTGGGGCAGAGATTACAGTGGGGAAGGAAAGTCACCATGACTCGAGGGTTGAGTCCTCTGTGTTGATTCTGTGTATTGTTTTGACTTCCTTTGCTGAAAGTATAAGTGTTATCGATGTTTTATATGCTCTACTGTGCTTATTAAGTATCAAAAGGGATTTTACTGATTGGGAAGAGCTGGATGTGGAGAGGTGCTAAGACTCCTGCAGCCCCACAGTTTCAATAATCTCTTTGGGTTAAAAATGTCTGTGACTGATGATGTTGCCAGTTGGAGACTATAGCAAAGGGAGTTTGGCCCTGCCTCCCTGACACAGCTCCTTGTTACACGTCTCTTGAAAAGCAGCTATCTGTTCACTTTTGCTTCTTGTTGAAACTGAGCACCTGATCCGCACAGGAACTGTGCCTCTCTGATCTTATATTCCCATTTTGGGGGGATTAACTCAGACTCAATGACTAACAAAGTGAAAAGGGTCCAGAAAGGCTCATTTGTCATAATGGAACTGGTAAGTTCAAGAACGTAGCCAGCCAGCCTGGCCTCAATGGCATCTTGGCACTACATGAAAAAATGACAGCTACTCCATTCCACTCCACCACCTATAGCAATGCTGCTGGCTCAGCTGCGCCTCTGATTCACAGAGGTCCGCCGTAGTGCCTGGGCCTGCTTCACTGACGGTTCGGCTAAGCTGAAATCTGATGCCGTACACTGTGTGGCTGCAACTGCTCAGCCTCAGGACCAACTATCCAGAACTGAAAATGGACGTGGTCAGTCCACTCAGCAGGCAGAACTCAAGGCTGTTCTTACAGCTCTGACGAATACTACCCTTGATGAACCTTGTTATATTTTTTACTGACTCTTGAGCTGTTGCCATGGCCTGTTTACCTGGACTGTCACTTGGAAAACTACAGACTGGCAGAGTTAAAGGCACCCCTCTTTGGCACTGCAAATTGAGCCATATGGGTCGGCCACTCATTTAGATGAATCCTTTCTCTGAATGCCATTCAGACATGGCAACACATCAAGCATCACACTGGGAACAAAGTAAAAGATTCCTGTTTTTGATGCATAGTATGCTACTGCATGCCAGACTTCTGACTCCTGCCAGAAGTTTGCCCAGTTGTCTCACAGTGAGGGCAGCCACATAACATGGGGAACTGATCATACCCATTCTTGATATATTAATTACATCTTCTCTTTGACCTCTTCTAGGGGAAATGAGTGGTGCCACACTGCAATGACCACTTTTTCAGGTTACGTGTTGTTGTTTCAGTCTGATAAGCTCACTCTGGTCACACCATTGTGTCCCATGAAACTAATCCATGTTATATTTTTAGCTTTCTGGACCACTTGCAGTTTGACAATGGTGTGCCTTTTATCATAAAGCAACTCAACAATGGGCTGGCAGTCAGGTATTCAATGGGCCTTTCAATGGTTCCATACGATTCACAGGGACATGGTACTGCTGAGCATTGGGACATTCTTCTCAAAACTTGACTCAAAAGATGCCTGTCTCCACCTCTCTCACTTTCTTCTGGCCCATACATCTTAGTAAGGCAATTTGGTCAATGAGTGCACTTGTCTCCAGAAGGGGATCATTCTACTCTCTGCCCTTTTCTGGGCAAGGGTCAAAAGTGTTAGGAGATTGTATAGAGCAATTTTGAAAATTCAAGATTCTACCTGACCATTCATGAGCATTAGGTATCTTCTTTTCCCTAATGGCAACCCCAGGCTGGCCTGGTTGGTGCACCTTCTGGAGGGTTAATTAGCCTAAAGGAGGCAGGATATTCAAACTCAATTCTGGTCTACCCATATGGATTTACTTGTCACACTGACATTGTATTAGATCAAGAAGATAATGGCCAGTTGGTTGAGTACACTGCTCAACTATGGGGGCATAGTTGTGCATGTGAG
Organism: Cynocephalus volans; assembly: GCF_027409185.1. Classification (NCBI taxonomy): domain Eukaryota; kingdom Metazoa; phylum Chordata; class Mammalia; order Dermoptera; family Cynocephalidae; genus Cynocephalus; species Cynocephalus volans. The sequence continues at coordinate 107,388,617 of NC_084470.1, forward strand.
CTAAGGTGGGGTGGAATGATGAGTCTCTGCAAGTTTGACAAAAATGCCCTCATCCCTCTTGTACCCAGCCCTTCCAGATGAAAGGTCTGGATTGGGGATGACTGGGAAAAAAAGATGAAGTTACAACTACAGGGATGGGACACGAATTATCTATCAGCACAGGGAAAGCAGTAATTCTGGGGCCTGAGGAGAGAACACACCTTAAACCCCGGGAACTACATAGGAGAGAGGGACTCTAGCGATTATTGTCTTTCAAAACCACCCCTGCAGCTTTCTTCACAAAGGAATACGCTGTGATGTGGCTCTCCCAAACTGTTGCACCTTAAATTTAAATTAAAGCACTTTAAGTTTGACTGCTGGGCCTACCATCTCTCAACAGGACTATCTGATTGTGATTCTCATTAACCTTACTGAAAATCCTATGAAACGGTAAAGGATAGCCCCAGCTCCTCTACCACACACACAGTCACCTATCAATATCCCAAGATATCTTCCCCACTTCTATTCTCACAGCTGTCACTTATTCATTCTTGGTTTGGACAGATGCCACCCAGCTGGTGGTGTGGACAAACAGCACGGGATGGGGTGACTGCTGCCTCTTGACATTCCCTGCAAAAACCAAGAACTAGACTCAACTGTTTGAACTGAACTGGGAACTCTAAAATTTCCACCTGTTCCCCTGCCTGCTGTTAAGTCCCATTTGAAGGGCCTAGAAATTGTAAAGGTGTTAACTTGTCTCTCTGGAGAACATTGTGACTTTCACCTTTCATAAGAGATTTTGGTGTTTAAGAAAGTGCCACACATAGCTCATGTAGACTTCAGGTGACTATGGGGATCTCTCCAACATGATGGTTTCCTTGGTTATCCAGGAAAACTTTCTGGAGAGATAATTAATTTGGTGATCAAGTACAACCTGAGGGCCTGTGACCCCCTCAATGAGAATCATCCAATTAGAAAAGTTGGTATGAAGTTTGTGCCCATCTTTAGCCAGTGATCTATGATAACATCTCAGTCCTGGAAGCATTCCGGTCCTCTGCAATTCACTAGCCATGGTTGTTGTAGATGACACATTGTCCTAGACTTCCTCCTTGTGGGCCAAGGTGGAGTCTGTGTAGTTGCTCATGCATTCTACAATGCCTGGACTAAAGCTTCAAGACATAGTGGGAAGGTCAACAGAGAACCTTAAGAAGGACAGCTGGCCTCCTAAGTTACTCCCTTAATGGTCTGTGGGATTTTTCCAGCTGGATGGAACCAGGACCCTGCAGGTCATGGTTGAGGTTAGTATTGCAGGCTAGCCTAATTCTGGTGCTTGGAGTCCTGTTCATAGCAGTCTTAATTTAATGCTGTATAAAAACAAATTGAACTGATTTGGGTGCAGTTTAATGGGAGAACTTAACAAATATGAGAGAACATATGCATGGGTCTGCATCATACCTTCATTATAGGAATATGCTAAGGGTGCACATTCTCTTCAGAAGAGTTTATACAAGTACACCCACAGAAACACACTTCTAAAGGGTACATTAGAAAGTAGAAGCAAAATATACATAACAGCTTGTTCTCTGTAAATACAGTTCTAACTCTTCCTGTATGAAAATTATTCAGTCACAGTCTGTTGAACCAGCTGTCGTAGGGATCATATAATCTATTCTTGAAATGTTTGCATGCTTTTGGTATTTTCTTGAAATTTTTGCACGACTCTGGCAATTCTGTTCCCTTACATATCAAGAAGTTCTTATTATACAATGAAGACTTATTGTTTAAAATATATTCTGGGTAATAACATCTAGACATTTTCTTTTACATATTAAAGTACCATAAACTCTCAGTTACAACCTTCATATGTGCTTCATGTCTTCTTCAGTTCATTTTGTTATCTCAGTACTTCAATTAAAATACTCAATGTCCTCTAAAGAATACATTTAATTTCCTTACTACTGATAATCTTTTCCTACTTAGTCTTTGAAAAAAAATGCTATCAATAAACATTCTGCATCTCTTTAAGGATTACAAAAGTAATAAAACTTACTACAAAAATCCAAACAGAAGAAAGATATTGTAAAAAGTAAAAAGCCTCCCTTTACTTACCTCCTAACCTGTCTACCTGTCTTTCCTCCTTTCCAAAATTCCAGGTCCCCCAAATATAAACATATAATTTACTACAATACTGATCTATGCTTTTTTCTTGCTGCAATTTCTCCTCTCCCACGTAAGAAAACATCAAGGTTATTTCAACTGCCTTTCCTTAGGAAATGTTTATATGGGCAAAGCAACAGAAAAGTTTTGGGGTGGCGCATGAGAATGGCTGAGTGGTTTCCTTAGGAGGATAAAATCTCAAACTCTGGAGTTCCCAGCCTTAGCAATGACTTTTCAGGCTCAAATATCTGGCTTTAGGAGGCCATACACAAACGGACAATAGGCATCTCAAGAAGAATGGATGGAGACTGGGTACTACTGTAGGGGCTCTCTCGAGTACACGGCCCTGTGCAAGGGGCCCAGACTGCAAGATCTGGAACAAGATGAAAGAGCTCATGATATCTGAGAATGAATATCCCATCAGCTGAATGGATGGGGACCAGAATCGAAGATCACCTATATAAAAGACTTAGATATATCTTCATGTATAACCCAGTCTGTGGAGAAAGATTTATAACGATCACACACATACACATCCTTGCACCTCCAGTGAAACAAAACTAGAAATATCTTGAATTTGTTTAACTTTACTTTTTATTAAAGGCTTTCACAAATACTATATGACTGTATCCTCACATGGCAATTTCACAAAAGAGCATACCATAGCAGAGGTTGAGATTTATCCCAATATACATGATTTCTAAGTGAAAGAATAAGTATTCATAAAATATCTGGATTTCTTTCTCTATTATATTTGGTATGTGTACACTGAATACTTCATAGGCCTGACAACTTCACGTACGACACATGTATATATGATACTCTTTGGGCAAACTGCAGCCATAAAAATTTTAAACATGAGTGACATAGTGTATATTTAAGAAAAAACATTTAACTTCAAGAAGTTGAAGGCCATTAAAAGCTTAAGGTAATTAAAACACTGCATGAACTAAGTCTTCTCTGAAGGGATTTTGGATTTTATTAGTTAAATTCTTAGTCCCTCCCTCTTCAAACTTAGAGCTTGTAAATAAAAGAGGAATGAAAGGACTTTCACTTTTGACCAAGATGACCAAGATGGAGTAAAATGGACCAGATTTATTCTTCAACCTGAGATAACTAGAAAGATGGACTAGACATATGTTTTCAGATATTGGACAGTGGCAGCACAGCACGTTCATTCCTTAAGAAGGGGAAACAAATGAGGCAGAAACTATGTTCGTGGATTGGAAGACTCAACAAAGTAAGAATGTCAATTCTCTCCAAATTGAAATAACATAATTCCTATTAAAATTCAGCAAGATTTTCTTTTTTGTAAATACAGACAAGCTTGTTTAAAATTTATATAGAAAGAAAAGAAACAAAAACTGCTAAAACAATTTTTAAAAAGAAGAGAGGACTCACTCTACCTGATTTCTAGATTTGCATAACAATAATAATTATGACTGTGTGGCACTGCTGAGGGATGGACACATGAATCAGTGGGACAGAAGACAGAACCTGGAACCAGCCCCACATAAGTAAGAGTCAGTTGATTTTTGACAAAGGTGCAAAAATACTTCAATGGAGGAATGATAGTTTTTTCACCAAATAGTGCTGGGACACTATTAATAAGCATATAAAAATTGATTAACATCATTAATCATTATGAAAACACAAACTAAATAACAATGCAATACTACTATATGCACCTACTAGAATAAATAAAATTAAGAAGACTAGTCCTGTGGAGTGTGCCGAGGATCCAGAGCAACTAGAGCTCCTGTGCACTGCTGGCTGGAATGTAAAATGGTACAACTACTTTGGAAAACACATGGACAGTTTCTTGTAAAGTTACGCCTATACTGTACCCACAGTATAACTCAGCCATTCCACTCCTACTTAACTGAAGAGAAATGACAACACAAGTGTACGCAGAGACTTTTACATGAATATTCATGGCAGCTTTATTTATAACAGCCCTATCCTGGAAACAACCTAAATATCTATCAAAGGTGAAGGGATAAACAAACTGTGGTATATCCATACAATGGACTACTACTTAGAAATAAAACAGGTGAACTATTCATACATGCAACATAGATAAATCTCAAAATAATTCTGTTGAATGAAAGCAAGTAGATATTGTAATGATTCCATTTATACAAAATGGGGATGATGCATATTCTACCAAACTTAAAAAACTGTTGTGAGGATCAAATAAGAGAAACTCAGATTATGTATGCATGAGATATTACCAACCAATAAATTACACAAATACAAACTGTTATTGAGAGCATTTGTAATGATGTAACGTAATTTCACTTTTCAGTTATTATCTGACAAAGTATTCTTGGAACCAGACCATGACCATCCTTATAGCTAACATTTACTGAGTGCTTATCACATAATGCTTTTTGGCTATTTATCTTATTTAAACCTCAACAACAACTCCATGGGATAGGTATTATTACTATCATTTTAAGAAGAAACTGAGATGTAGAGCAGAGCAGTGATTTGATCTAATGGAAAGAGAGCTCCACTGAGAATCAGAAGAACTGGATTCCAGTCGTAGCTCTCGAGGCTGTGGGAAAACCTTTAACCCTTTCATCTCTGTTATCAAATACCAATAATAAAAATGCAGATTATTTCATAAAGCTCTCATGAGGATCAAGTGAGACAACGTGAAACCACTTTTTAAAGTTGTAGTATTAATGTTATTCTGTTGAAATCTACATAAACACAAATAATTTTGGAAAGGTAATTTAAAGAGGTAGCAGAGATAACACCATGCTAAGTCCTTTCATGTCTTCTCATTGCCAGTTTATATATTTATGCTAGTTTAAAATAATTTATTTTTTTCTAATTTAAATGCTTAAATGTTTACCATAAACATTAATTTAGAAAAATATCTGTGCATTATTTTTCAGATACATTTTTATACATATTTGAAGACCAAAGTATTTAAACAATTAATATAGAAAAAATAAAGTATTTTAAACTAGCATAAATATATAAAGTAGCAATGAGAAAACATGAAAGAACTTAGAAACTGGTAAAGGGCCACAAAATAGTGACTACATTGTATAACGATAAATATAGTAATTAACCTAACTTGAGCATCACATATTACACACAGGAATTGATATTCAATGCTGTACCCCATAGATATGTACCATCAATTATGTTTCAATAAAAAATAATTGTTACCTTAATAAGATTATATTATTCCCTCTCGTGCCAAGCATTTTAATAATTAATAAATATGTAAGTCAATAAATATTTCATAATATTTTAACTATCATTGTAATTTGGCAATAAAAATCACTTTTCACAGAAATTATGTGCAGATAAACAAATCAATACTGGTTCATTCATTCTGCCTTTCCATTTCTCCTGGCAGCTTTGTAAGAATCCATGTCTTCAGTTGTTCTAGCTCAGTTTTGCTTAGCTCATGGTAAACATTTGGAAAACTATGGAACTTTGTGCTTACTCCAAGAGATTTTAACATTGAGTTTGTCTCTTCACCCCAGGAATGAAGAATTAACTCATCTGTAGTACCATGACACTGAAATAATTCAGGAAGTACACCATCACTTTTCTGAAGAGCCTACAGAAAAAGATATAAAAATGGGAAAATTTTAAAGATTTCATTTTAAGATCATTCTTAGAAATCAGAAAGAGCAGAAAAATTCCAATTTTACCAGAGCTTCAATAACTAAAGGGAAAAAAAGAGGCAGAGGTAGTGCTGTCTGAGGTCTATGATGGGCCAGGCCTGAGGGCTCAGCGGGAAGCCGGCACCACTTGAGCTGTGGTTCTATATGATCTCCATTTATTCTATACAGGACTGCCTCAAAAACAGCCAAAGCATTTCCTGAAGAAACTGAGTGCTTGGAAGGAGGGAGGGGTGCAGAGCCAAGGTACAATCAAGAAGAAAATTGCATTCTAGTTCTCATGTCTATATTTATCATTTCCACTTTTGCTAATGAATCTGCAACACTATAAGGTATCATATTCATCAATTGGAATATTGCTGCAAAATAAGTATTAACTATGTAATTGATTTTTTGTTTTATGTTCCTCACATAATAAGCAAACCTGGCAATAATCATCTATATTTTTAATATGTATAAAGGATACACACACACACATACAAGGGGTCTTCCAAAGTTCATGGAAAGATTTGTATTATCTTTTAATTCTATTTTTCCATGACCTTTTTGAAGTACGTGTGTGTGTGTGTGTGTGTGTGTGTGTGTGTGTGTGTGTGTGTGTGTGTGTGTGTGTGTGTGTGTGTGTGTGTGTGTGTGTGTGTGTGTGTGTGTGTGTCATCTCCTCCTTGATACATTGCTTTATAATATTCTTTGTAAAGGGCATTCTCTGAACATTAATGATCAGTGGGGATAAATCAATATGACTCATTTGGCCATGAATTCCCAGGAATGCTCAATTTATACCAATTGTGCAAAAACTGTACATCAATTTTTGTTGTTTAATTATGAATATTGCTTTAATTTCAATGTGTGTATGTCTCACATATTTTTTCAGTTTTGTTTTGTTTTTTAAATCTATAACTTACCTGGTAAACAGCAGATGCTTTATTCAGAAAACTAGAAAGAGCAAATACTCCTGCCACATCTTGATGGTTTCTATATGCTAAATGTATTGCCATGCATCCTCCCATAGAAAATCCTCCTAAATGGAGCAAAGCACACTTATTGGAAAAAGCAAAATACATGCAGCAATTTAGCACAAGATGTTTCTATGCCAATCTTCCATAAATATTTTTTTTAAATATGGACACCTTTCGTGAGATATAGTGTTAAAAAGAAATTTAGTCCACTTTAGGTCTCACAGAAAAAGATTTGCTATGAGTGAATCACACTGTTCCATCTACATCATTGCTGGTAAAGAGATTCGTGTTATCAAAGGAGCAAGAACTGAATAAAGAAATCATGTTCACCAAGTACAAATATTTACCATAATTCAAAATATAAGTCACAGTATAAGTGTTATTTACTTAATCTTCAAATGTCCACTTACATTGTTTATACTTACAGGAACCCTCACACTGCAACTACAATTAATAACACACACCTTTGGTATCACCTGACAAGCTATGAGCTCCACGAGGAATTACGTTTCCAGTGTCTGCTATGTAACAGATGCTTAGTGATCTTTGAATCAGGAAGGAGGATCAAAAACTTGGTGAGGCAGTTAAAACATTTTGGGATTACAGTATTATCTTGGAAACTGGCTTATGATGGTATAATAAAAATCAAACATATAAGTACTTTTTAAAGACAGAATTTGAAAAAAGTCATTTATTCATTTGACAAACTCTTATTGTCTTTTATGTGTCAAACACCGTGCTAGTCACTGACATATGCAGATTAAAAATATGTACCCTCCCATTCAGAGGGACTTTGAGGAGGAAACAGATACATCACAGAATACAGAGATAGGAGCATGACGTGACAGCAGCAGTGAGGGTGGCAATCCCAAACCTGACTACATGTCAGAGACTCGGTATGACATTCCCAAGCCTGAGTGAAAGTTAAAAGACATCTCATTTATACTTCTTGAGAAAATAAATACAGAAAGTAAATCACATAGCCACATGCTCATGGCAATACAAAAATATACTTTAGTGAGGAATTCAGATCTCATTTCTAGCCTGTACTTTATTTCACTTAACAAAGTAAAGCTGAGTCCTTAGAGACCATGAACTTGAATTTCCTATAACATTCTTCATTTATACATGAAGAGATATGAGGCCCAGGGAGATGAGGTTGTACCCCTAATTTTAGGACTAAAGATAGGACTCTTGTTTTTTTCTCCCTTGTGATATTTAACTTCCTTTTTCCTTTTTAAAATTTTTAATTTTATTGAAAAATAATGGATTACACATATTTGTGGGGTAGAGTTGAATATCAACACCTGTGTACAATGTGTGACCAAATTAGGATAATTAGCATATTCATCATTACAAAAAGTAATCATTCCTTTTGTCCATTAACCAATTTCTCAATACCCATACCCCCCAACGCCCTGCCAAGGACTTTCGGAATTCAGGTCTCTTGTAACAGCGCTTAATGTGCTTTCTACCATCCCCTGATATTTGTTAAAATAGGACTAGTTCATCCAAAATAATAATAATAATATTATTTTGGATCCAGGACATAAATATACGAGAGAGAACTATTACCCTTGCAAAGTTTAGATTTTTAAAAGGGCATAATATGTAAATAATGACAATGCATGGTAAGTATTATATCTGTGGTTTTCACCATATCAGAAATAACAAGGTCTCATCAGTAGCAGTAGTTCACCATGGATGAGAACCACCTGAAAGATTCTTTCCAAATACAACCCCCAGATCCCCTAAAGCAGATACCTCTAATTAGAAGTTCATGAATTAGCTTGGTGAGGGAGGAGGGAGCATAAACACCTTAAAACTGTACGTAAAACTAGTATAGGGACATCAGATTCTCCAAAAGGTTAAAAACAGCTGGGCTACATTAACCATGAACTTGTGCATTGATAAATCTGTACCATTTGAATATGAAAGGCTTATCTAAGGTAGACAAGATCAGTATTTCTGGTAGTGAAACATTCATCAGAAGTATGCAGAAAGAATTCTAATCTTTATTGTTTTCTGCCACAATTCTAATTATACGCTTTTCTTTGTTTCTGAAGTTTTTCTGTGTAGTAACATTATCAGGTTATAAAGCAAACACATTTCAAAATAAAATTCTTATCAAGTTTTAATTTATTGAATATAAATGAGTTCTCTGAATTTTGAAATCGTTAAGGCTAGGAAGCAATTTTCTTCAATCATGGAATTTTGATTGAGTGCTTACAATTAGTTGAACAAAGTGTCTCTGCCTTGGTGCACACATGCTAATGAGCTGGCTTCATCTTTATATGCTTAGTGGTGACCACAGTACCTGTCACATAGCACAACTCAATAAAAGTTTGTTTAAGTCAATTTTTAGAAACAATATTTTATAGGATGCCTTGGACTGAATGTCCCCCCAAAACTTGTTCCCCACTGTGACAATGTTAATAGGCCTTGAAGAGGTGATTTGATTCTGAAGACCATGCCCTAATGAATGGATTAATAATGGTGGTCAGGGGCATGGTTCTGAGGGCTTTAAAAGGAGAGCACATGAGAGTCTCTCTCTCTGCTCTGCCATTTTCTGCCATGTGAAACCCTTGCGTTGCTGTAAAGCCACCATCAAACAAGACCCTTGCCAGATGTATTTCCTGGACTTTGGACCTCCCAGCCTCAGAAACTGTAAGCAATAAATTTTGTTTTCTTATAAATCATCCAGTTCTGGGTGTTTATGTTATAAGCAACAGAAACGGACTAACACATAGGATAAAAGTAATAAAAAATTTACAAACATGTCTTAAATTTATCATAAAGACACACAAAGGGTTTTCAAATTTAAAGCTGGGTGGAAAGAGGAGGATTAGGCTAAAAATCAGTAAACTTGAGTTCAAGTTCTGCCTGTGACACACCCTACCTGACTATCTTTGTGTAAATTATTTCAAATCCAGGATTTCATTTCTAGTAAAATTAGATAGCTGGATTAGACGATCTCTAGGTTTTCCATCAAGCTTTTAAATACGAAAGCTTAAAAATCAGTTGTAAACACTGAAATCACAAAGGCTTTCAAAGTTTACAGAGTTATTGTAAATACAGAAACCCACTTTCATTTTAGGAGAAAAACCCTAGCTCTCAGAACACAATTCTAGCTTTATTAAAAGTTCAAAGAATCAATCTTAGCATATGCTCACTTCCTTCACTTCTTCTAATATCCCCTCTGTTCCTTACAGTCATTTACTTACAAAATGAATTCTACGTTGCTTATAATCAAATACACCATTACCAATAAAACTACATCTTTAAAATGAGAGGCAGGGAACATAAGAAAGGGAGAGGTAGGATTTGGGGGAAGAGTGAGAGAGAGAACAAAAGAAAAAAGAGACTCACAGACTATATTAGGGATAGAGGGACAGTAACTAAGGGTGCAACTGGGCATTTAACAATTTCTCTGTAAAGTCAGCATTCTTCAACAGAAAGAATCATTAACAAATCATACTAGGAACTTTTCCTAGCACTGACTTCCTTGGTGGACTTTATTAAGTGTATCTTTATTAAATATAAAACTCAAAATCAGACATTCTACCTATAGTCACTTCTGCTACTGACTCTTTAATAAAAGTCTAGGACATAAACATTTAACAGTCACTAGAATATAAAAATCATGGGACCAGGATTTTGCCTATTTTATTCACCAATGTATCCCCCTATGTTTAGAACACTGTCTGACACATGGAAGATGCTTAATAAATATTTATTGAGTAAATGAACTCAATGTAAACTGTAGTTCAATAAGGATACTTCTGCAAGGAGAAAATTTATCATCAGGAAATGTAACTTTTTGGTGATTTAATTAGACATATAAGTAAAGCTTAGATAATCTAGAAATGAATGATTAGTGTGCTCCAGGCCAATCACTCCTAATCTGGCTTCTTGAAGATTTTAGACTCATTTTCAGACCCACTACCAAAATCTCACTCATATGTCCAATTTTTAAAAGCTTTTATGCCATAAACCAGATGTTCTAGAATCACAGCTATGAGGCAAACAATTCAAAATGAAGTATAAAGTGTAAGAACAAAAAGTGCAAATATGGTTATGATTTTAAAGAAATCCATATGCTATAGATACCAAGGCTGCAGGAGGAAAATTGTTATTTTTCTGAGAAATTCAAGAGCTTGACTTATGTTTTTGCCAAATGTAGCTAATAAATATCTGAAATATGACTAGTGTGACTGAGGAATTAACTTTTAAATTTTATTTAATTTTATCTTGCTTAAATTTGAATTTATACAGCCACATGTAGCTGGCAGCCACCATACTTGGACAATAAAGTTCTAGATCATCTAAGCTGTACCAGTGACTGTAAAAAGCTTTAAAATTCATATATGGAGTGAAAATACAGTTAACATTTAATAAAAAGACAATTTTGAGGCTAAGAATCACTAAAAGATAAAATGTAAATAAAATAGGTTAATAGGAAAAAAGTTGCACTAGAGAATGATTTAAAAAGCATACCTATCAAGAAAATTTTATACACTAAGTGCCCCCAACACTTCATTTTTATTGACTAGTGAAATCTAATCACCTTCTGTGGTGTCAGTGCCCTCTTGATGGGACCAGCCCAACTATTAAAAAAAAAAAAAAAAAAAAGACAAAGAAAAACAAAACATTTATCAACACAGATGGAATATCCTTACAAACACAAACAAATGCATTCTGTAGACATTTAACCTCCTGTTCAATTCTCATCAGATACAATGAAAAAAAGTACTTATTGAAATCATACTATTTTAAGATTTAATCTAAGTCCCTGACCCTTTTATAATCTTATGAGGTAATCTGCAATTCTTCATTAGCCGTCTTTGACAATACAATCACCTTGAGCATGGGACCTACTGTGAAAAGGGACTTTGTGCATTTTTTCCTAATAGAAGAAAACTTAACACAAAGGACCAGTTATTTAAATTCAATTTTCCATCTGAAAGCCTAAAACCTAATATAAAATACACTGTTCAATAAGTAAATAACAAATAGTAAATTCATTGTAGGTAATGGTTATAATGGATATTTATAGTTGCTGGTGAAGTATTTAAAATGTCAAGAGTTAACATTTCAACATACATTTAAGATTAACAAGCCGAATAAAACATGTTAAAAAATAATAAACCTGCCTTTATGAACTCTTTATATAAAATAAAACAGAAACAATCTATTAAAAAAAAAAAAAACTACACTGGGAAAATTAAGAAAATCTATCTGAGGGCAAAATCCTAAAAAAGAAACCACAAAGGTTGCTATCAACTTAACAGGATATTTAAAATGTAATAAAATCCACCACCACTCTAAATATCAAAAGTTCTTCCATTTAATTTATATACTTTATAATTATTCTTTAGACTTAAATGTGATAGAATCTCAAAAGATTCAGAAATATACAAATTATGCCTATCATATTTATTTGTATATTTCCTCTCATACAAAATTTGTAGGATAAACAAAATATTTATTTTCTTCTATGACCAAGTATTAGAATAACAGCACCAAGCCTTTTTTTTTTTTTTTTTCCCTTTGTAAAAGTAAACTTTTTATTTTGGAATAATTTTATTTTTTATTTTTATTTTTATTTTTATTTTTTTCCTTAATTTTATTTTGTCAATATACACTGTGGTTGATTATTGTGGCCCATTACCGAACCCCCCCTCCCTCCTCCCTCTCCCCCCTCCCACCCAACAATGTCCTTTCTGTTTGCTTGTTGTATCAACTTCAAGGAATTGTAGTTGTTGTGTCTTCTTCCCCCCCCCCCCGGTTTTTTTTTTTTTGTGTGTGTGTGTGTGTGTGTGTGAATTTATTTATTTATTTTTAGCTCCCACTAATAAGTGAGAACATGTGGTATTTCTCTTTCTGTGCCTGACTCGTTTCACTTAATATAATTCTCTCAAGGTCCATCCATGTTGATGCAAATTGCAGTATTTCATTCGTTTTTATAGCTGATGGAAAATGGTATGGAGGTTCTTCAAACAATTGCAGATAGCACCAAGCCTTTAAAGACTTGATAATTGCTGAAGAAACATAGGTGTTTGATTAATACGAGGGTACTTCAAAAAGTTGGTGGAAAAATGAAATTAAAAGATAACATGAATCTTTCCATGAACTTTTTGAAGACCTTATTTTACACACACACACACACACACACACACACACACACACACACACACACACACACACACACACACGTTCAAAGAAGAAGAATGCTATTGCTCTCAAGTTTTAGCTCTCAGCAGGACTTCCGTAAGAACCTGTATACTGTATAGGTTCAGGAAAAAGCAGCCTGAAGATTTTGGTGCTAAGCCTCATCTTGAAAATTCCAACTATTCCTTCATTTTATTTTTATTTTAAATCATGAAATTAATAGAATAATGTATACCCATTGTGCAAAGGATTTCTACTGTACAGACACAACTAAAGCAAAAAAAATGAGTCATCCAAAATCTTACTAGCCATATATAATTTTCACATCCTTTTTTAAAATTCATTTTAACACTTAAACTCACTCTACATGTAGAATTTTCTATCTTGCTTTTTCTTTCATATAATATTGATCCAAAAGTCTTTCCACAGAATTACAAAACTTTGCAATTATTTTAATTGAACACATACTTACTGATATACAGTACTTAATGGTTATATAACCTTCAATTCTATAATTCTACTATAATTCCCTTAACCATTCCTCTGATGATGGGGATCCAGATCATCTATGTAAATTACTCAAGTGTAGCTCCAGAAACACTTGCTTTTCCCTGTTTCAAATATCTGATAATATGCTCATATTATCAAAATTCTGGTAATCTACTCCTATGACTTGTCAGATTCTATACATCTAGATCAAAGTTAAACCTAAATTATATCAATATTTCCTCTTAACAAATTATCACCACCTAGTGGCCGATAAAGGAACCTGATCATTGTACAAAGTTGTTGACTAAGTCAAGGGACCTGGGTTCTAGTCCCGACTCTATATTAGCCAGTAATGTCTTTGAATTTTAGTTTCTTCATTTCTGAAATAAGAATAATTATATTCTATTTTAACTATTTCAAGGCTCAAGAGAACTACCATATATGAAAACAACTTTATAACTTAAATGCTATCTGAATATAAAAACACTATGATACATAATTAAAAAACTGTCAAGTGTAATATTTAAATGTCAACTAATTTGAGAGCATTACTACCACACATGCTTTCTAAGCACAATAGATGCAGAGAAAAATAATACACGTTTCTCCATTTTGATTTTTCATGTTATACAGAAACACGCTGGAAGGAAGTGAAGAGTTTTGAGAGAGACTTTAACAGAAAGAATGTACTGACTATGAAATACGCTTATATTCTCTACACTATACAATTTCAATATGCTAACACAGCCAGAAGAAGACAGGATAATCTAATATTATTAATTATCTTCTCAGAATACAGAATTTGAATCCTGGTTCTGCCAATGACTATATTGCCAATTTTCAAAAAGTAATTTAAAAGTCACTATTTTATTGTCTGTGTCTCTCCTAAGTCTTATCATAACCTCTGCAGAATCAAGTGAGGTATAAATACACAAAAATAAATAAATAAAATACACATTTTTCTTATATTCTTAATGTGAAGAGTGAGAATTCAATAATGTCTCTAAGGAACATGCTTTCATCAAACATTTCTTATATAGGTAGTGAACCTTTTGTCTGGTTCTTCCTGTATGAACTAAATTTATTTTTTCTTTTAACAAAGCAATACGTGAAAGAATTTGTTTTCTTAGCCAAACCCTGTAGTCAACTATAATTTTCTTGAGTACAATCTTACTCATCTCTGTATTCCCCAAATCTTAAAATAGCATATGTGTCAGCTCAGTCTTTCAGCATTCTACACATCTACTGCATCTGCCCTCTTGCTGTTCTCCTGATCTTCAGACTCCACAGTGCAGTCAGCGTGACCTTCCTAGAATGCACATTCCATCATGTCAGACCTTCTCTCTCTATAATTCGACAACACTAGGGGTTGCTGTGCATACCAAATTACTACTTCCTAGGGAATCTGAGGTGCATCTCGCTTCCCTTCATGAATGTGTTTCTCTCTCTGTTTACCAGTCAAATTCTTCCACATTCTCTGAGACTCAGTGGAAGTGTCACCTCTCTCCCACGAAGCAGTTCCCAATGCCCAGGAAGATCTACTTGCTCTCTCCTCTCTGTTTGCACTGCGCCTTCTGCGTACTTCCACAATAACACTTGAACTGCATCACAACACGTCTCTTCACTATCCAGCTCATTAGCCTGCAAACTTCCTGAGAGTTTTTAACAATTTGGAAATAAAACATAGTATAAGAAGTGTCATTTTAAACATGACCAAGCTAGGTAGACTACCTACAAAAGGTGGAAGATCATATACTATAAGAAGAAATGTTTATAAAATTGAATTTATCATAACAAAATACCACTAATCAAAATAAAACCACAGAGAAAGAATGCGCTCCCACCTACATTAAATACAGAGTATTTATCTTTTTATAAAGTTACACAGGTTGCAATTATAATCTCAGAGACAGGGTCCCATTAGTACATATTGTCTGATATTAGATCAGAAGTCTGATTATAAAACAAAATAGATAAGGATAACAATTTTTTTACTTATTACCTTATTTTTTCCTTTTTAGTCTTATACTTTTTTCTAGTTTTTCCTGTTATAATTAATTTTGTTTAAATAACCTAACCTTACTCCTCGCTATAGGGTGTGTGTATGTGTCTGTGTGTTAAATAAAAATTGTTTGGAATCTCAAATGCATTTTTTCTTTGATTTCCCACTGAATTTCTCCTTCACTAAAATGTTATAAATAACACTTAAATCTTACTTAAAATGTACTCTGATGGATACCATTACAAAAAGATAAAGACCAGTACAAAAATATTATGCAGTAACTTCTGTTTAAATAATCTATGAGCAGTGCAAAAAGAAGAAAGGCGGGGGAGGCAGATGGAGGGGGTAGTTCATACACCACTAGAGAAAAAGCAAACAGCTGTTACAGAAGAAACAATGAGCTACCCATAGGTCTCCAGGTGGTAGCACTGTTGTTGCAGTATGACCTTTTTTGCTATCTGGGTGACCATGTTATGGGTGATATAGAGAGTATGTAATAACAAAAGAAAACTTTCAAAATTACATGTCAGACACATTTCTAAGCATAAGTATTTCACATGAATTAACTAATTCAATTTTCATAACTTCATAAAAACTTGGGCTCTGGACTCAGACTCCTGGGTTCTAATCCTGGATTCACCACTTTGCAGGTATATTGGCAGTGATTTCTAGCTCTCATCATAGAGATTTTTCACCCACTTGGTTAAATTTGTTCCTATGTATTTAATGTTTTTTGGGGTGACTACTGTAAATGGGCTTGCTTTCTTGATTTGTTTTCTGCTTGTTCATTGTTGGAGTATAAAAACACTACCTATTTTTGATTGTTGATTTTGCATCCTACAACTTTACTGAAATCACTTATCAGCCCTAAGAGTTTCTTGGTACAGTCTTTAGATTTTTCTATATATAGGGCCAAGTTATCTGCAAACAGGAACAATTTGACTTGGTCTTTTCCATTTTGGATGCCCTTTATTTCTTTCTCTCACACAGCTGCTCTGGCTAATACTTTCAATACTATATTGAATAGGAGCAGTGAGGGTGGGCATCCTTGTCTTGTTCCTGTTCTTAAAGGAAAAGCTTTCAGCCGTTTCCCATTCAGGATGATATTAGCAGTGGAGTTGTAATATACGACTTTTATTGTGTTCAGACTCTTTCCTTTTAAACCTAATTTGTTGAGAGTCTTTTCACCAAGGATGTTGAATTTTCTCAAAGGCTTTTTCTGCATTTATTGAGATTATCATATGGTTTTTGTCCTTTATTTTATTGATGCAGTATATCACATTTATTGATTTGTGTGTATTGAACCATCCTTGCATCCCTGGGATGAATCCCACTTGATCATAGTATATAATCTTTTTGATGTGCTGCTGTTATTATTTTTGTGCATATGTTCATCAAGGATATTGGCTTGTAGTTTTCTTTTTTGGTGTTATCTTTGTATGATTTTAGTATCAGGGTGATACTAGCCTTGTATAATGAGTCTGGGAGGATGGCTTCTGTTTCAATTTTCTGGAATAGTTTGAAAAGAACTAGTATTAATTCTTCTTTAAAGGTTTGGTAGAATTCAGCAGAAAAGCAATCCAGTCCTAAGCTTTTCTTGTTGGAAGACTGCTGATTACTGCTTCAATCTCCTTGCTTAGTATTGGTCTATTCTTTAATAATTCTTTGTATTTCTGTGGTATTGGTTGTAATGCCTCCTTTTTCTTTCTGATGTTTGTTATTTGGGTCTTCACTCTTCTTTTTTTAGTTAGTCTAGCTAATGGTTTGTCTATTTTATCTTCTCAGAAAACCAACTTTTTGTTCCATTGATCTTCTGTTTGTTTTTTGGTCTGTATTTCACTTAGTTCTGATCTGATCTTAATTATTTCTTTCTACCTACTAATTTTAGGATTGGATTATTCTTGTTTTTCTAGTTCTTTGAGGTATAACTTCAGGTTGTTTATCTCAAATCTTCCTATTCTTTTGATGTAAGCATTTATTACAGTAAAGTTACTTACTAGTACTACTTTTGTCATATCCCATAGGTTTTGGTATGATGTGTCTTTATATTCATTAGTTTTAAGAAATTTATTTCCTGTTTAATTTCTTCCTTGACCCATAGGTCATTCAGAGGCACGTTGTTTAATCTCCATGTATTTGTATAGTTTCTGAAGTTTTGCTTGTTATTGATTTCTAGTTTTAACCCATGTGGTCTGAATAGGTACTTGAAATGATTTGTTTTTAAAAATTTATTGAGACTTGATTTGTGACTTAATATGTGGTCTATCCTGGAGAATGTTCCATGTGTGATGAGAAGAATGCATATTCTATAGTTATTGGATGAAATGTGTCCTAGATGTCTGCCAAGTCCAGCTGGTCTAAAGTGTAGTTTAAATCCTGTGTTTCTCTGTTGATTTGTTGCCTAGATGATCTGTCCAATACTGAGAAAGGGATGTTGAGGTCCCCAGCTATTTCTATATTGGGGGTCTATCTCTGTCTTTAGGTCTAATAGTGTTTGCTTTATATATTTTGGTGCTCTGATGTTGGGTGCACATATATTTATGAATTTTATAACCTCTTGCTGGATAAATCCATTTATTATTATATAATGACCTTTCTTTGTCTCTTTTTATAGTTTTTGGCTTAAAGTCTATTTTATCTTATGTTAGAATAGCTACTCCTGCTCGTTTTTGGTTTCCACTTGCATGGTATAATATATCTTTTTCTACCCCTTCACTATTAGTCTGTGTGAGTCTTTACAGGTGAGGTGAGTTTCTTGTAGGTAGCATATAGTTGGGTCTACTTTTTAAATCTATTCAGCCAGTCTATGTCTTTTAAGTAGGGAATTCTATCCATTTACATTGAGGGTTTTTATTCAGAGGTACTGTCTTACTCTTGGCATTTTATCGAGTTTTATACAGTTGTTGTAAATATATCTTCTTCCTTTCTTGGTCTTTTATTGTCTTTGGTGTTTATTGATTTTTTTCAAGTGGTAAGATACAGTTTCTATCTCTTTCTCATTTGCATTATCTGCTCGACCAGTGGGTTTTGTTCTTTCTTGTGTATTCATGTTAATGATTATCATTGTTTGGATTTTGGATGCAGGACTCCCTCGAGGATTTCTTGTAGGGCTGGTTGTGTGGTGGTTAACACCCACAATTTTTGTCTGTCTGGGAAACATACTATCTCCCCTTCATTTCTGAAGGATAGCCTTGGTGGGTATACTATTCTTGGCTGGCAGTGTTTTCTTTTAGTACTTTGGATGTATCATCCCATTCTTTCCTGGACTGTAAGGTATCTGCTGAGAAATCTGCTGTTAGTCTGATAAGGACTCCCTTATAGGTGACTTGACACTTTTCTCTTGCTGTTATTAGGATTCTCTCTTAATCTTTGCCTTTTGACAGTTTGACTACAATGTGTTTCAGAGAGGACCTTTTTGGATTGAATCTGATAGGAGATCTTTGAGCCTCTTGGATCTGGAAGTCCATATCTCTTCCAATACCTGGGAAGTTTTCTGTTATTATTTCATTGAATAGGTTAGTAATGAGTTTTCCTTTCTCGTCCCCTTCCAGAACACCTATAATCGTACACTTAATGTTGCCGGACAGCTCTCATAAGTTTTCTTTATTTTATTAAATTCTTTTTTTGGTCCACCTGAGTTATTTCAAAAAGCCTGTCTTTGAGGTCAGAAATTGTTTCTGGTGCTTGCTCTGGCCTGTTGCTTAAGCTTTCAGTTATACATATTTTTTTTTTTCTAATGAATTCTTCAGTTTCTGGAGTTATGCTATGTTGTTTTTCAAGGTATTTATCTGTTTATAAAGTTCCTCCTTTGGATCCTGGATTTTTTTTTTTTTTTTTTCATTTCATTGCATAGCCCATCTGAGTTTTCACATACCTCATTGAGTCTCTGTAAGATTGTTGCCTGAAATTCCTTTTCAGTCATTTCACAGGTTTCTTGTTTGCAGTCTGATATTGGAGAATTATTACATTCCTTTGGGGGCATCATATTTTCTTTTTTCATATTTCTGGTATTCCTATGTTGATGTCTGGGCATCTGGTGAAGCAGTTGCTTCTTCTACTACTCAGGAGTGGCTTTTGAGGAGAGAGAATCCCTCCTGTAGATATGTTTTATATTGAATGTTGTGTAGGGTGTTTCAGCTTTGATTCTGGACAGAGGAAGTAGTGTAATCTCCATGTGATTACTTTGACCATATTCAACACTGGAGTTGTCTGTGAGTGCATCTGTGGCCTAGGCACTGGAGCACTCAGTAGTTACTTGCTAAAGTATGTGATACTGGGTTGGGTCATTGATGTTCTGGGCGAGATCTTGGGCTCTTCAGAGAAGTACCTGGATATTCAGTTGTTCCTTGCCTAAGGTGGGTGACCCTGAGCAGTCTTGCTGACACTGCAGCTAGCATCCCATGACTCTGATAGGTGCTCTGGGGTGATCTGAATAGATGATCCTACATGGGGTTTCTGGGGTTCATGATTAGGACCTTATGCTTTGAGGGGGATAACAGCATGCTCGGCAGCCTCTCAGCTAGAGTGGGTGACTCAAAGTTGTCACTGGGGCTCCAGGAAGAGCCCAATAATCCCAGGAGGCATTCAGGTACTCTGCAGTTTCACTGTTTAAGTGGCAACATTGAGTGGTAACTGGAATTGTGTGTGGGGTCCTGTACTCTCAGGAGGGACACGAGGATGGTCTGTAGCACCATGTTGAAGTGATGTTGAATGATTAGTGATGTTGAGCATTTTTTAATGTACTTGTTGGCCATTTGTATGTCTTCCTTTGAAAAATGTCTATTCATCTCCTTTGCCCATTTTTCAATTGGATTATTTGGTTTATTACTATGAAGGTATTCGAGTTCTTTGTATATTCTGGATATTAATCCCTTGTCAGAGGCACAGTTTGCAAATATTTTATCCCATTCCATTGGTTGTCCTTCCACTCTGTTGATTGTGTCCTTTGCTGTGCAGAAGCTTTTCAGTTTGATATAATTCAATTTGTTTATATATTCTTTTGTTGCTTGTGCTTTGGGGGTCTTATTCATAAAGTCTTTTCCCAGTCCTACTTCCTGCAGTGTTTCCCCTACATTTATCTTTTAGTAATTTTATGGTTTCAGGTCTTATATTTATGAGTTGATTTTGTTATATGGTGAGAGGTACAGGTCCAGTTTCATTCTTCTGCATATGGATGCACAATTTTCCCAACACCATTCTTTGAACAGGCAGTCTTTTCCCCAATGTATGCTCTTGTTAACTTTGTCAAGGCTCAGTTGGCTGTAAGTCTGTGAACTGATTCCTGGGTTTTCTATTCTATTCCACTGGTCCGAGTGTCTGTTTTTATGCCAGTACCATGCTGTTTTGTTTACAATAGCTTTGCAATATAATCTAAAGTCAGGTAGTGTTAGACCTCTGGTTTTATTTATTTATTTACTTTTGCTTAGGATTGCTTTGTCTTTTGGGGGTCTTTTGTTGTTCCATATGAATGTTATAATTGCTATTTCTATTTCTTTGAAGAATGTCATTGGTATTTTGATGAGGACTGCACTGAATCTGTAGACACTCTAGGTAGAATAGACATCTTCACAACGTTAACTCTTCCAATCCAAGAGCATGGTATGTCTTTTCACCTTTTTGTGCCCTCTTTAATTTCTCTCAATAGTGTTTTATAGTTATTGCAGAGATCTTTCATCTCCTTGGTTAAATTGATTTCTAGGTATTTTATTTTATTGGTGACTATTGTAAATAGGCTTGCTTTCTTGATTTGTTTTTCTACTAGTTCATTATTGAAGTATAAAGACACTACCAATTTTGGGGTGTGATTTCATATCCTGCAACACTATGGAAATTGTTAATCAGCTCTAAGAGTTTTCTGGCTTATGTTTTTCTATATATAAGATCATGCTGTCTGTAAACATGGACAGTTCAAAAGAACAGAAAGATTTCAAATAAATGACCTACACTACACCCTGAAAGAACTAGAAAACAACAATTCAATCTTAAAAGTAATAGATGGAAAAAAATTAACATGAGAGCAGAAGTAAATGAAATAGAGATCCAAAACATGATAGAAAAGATCAATGAAACAAAAAGCTGGTTTTTAAAGAAGATAAAATTGACAAACCATTAGCTAGGCTAACTACAAAATGGAAGGGAGAAGACCCAAATAACAAAAATCAGAAAGGAAAAGGGAGACATTATAACCAATACCACAGAGATATAAAGAAGCATTAGAGATTATTATTAGAGATTATTAGAGATTATGAAAATATGGAGTAAATGGACAAATTTCTGGACACATACAAACAACTAAGACTGAACCAAGAAGAAACAGGAAACCTCAACATATCAATAACAAGCAATGAGACTGAAGCAGTACAAAGAAAAGCACAGGACTGCATGGCTTTACAGCTACATTCTACCAAACCTTTAAAGGGTAATTAATACCAATTCTCTTCAAACTATTTCAAAAAATTGAAACAGACACCATTCTCCCAAACTCATTCTATGAGGCCAGAATCACCCTGACACCAAAACCAGACATAGATACAACATAAAAAGAAAATTACAGGCCAATAACCTTGATGAACTAGATGCAAAAATCCTCAACAAAATATTATCAATCAGAATACAGCAACACATCAAAAAATTATATACCACGATCAAGTGGAATTCATCCCAGGGATGCAAGGATGGTTCAACATACCCAAGTCAATAAATGTGATACATCACCACAACAAAAACTGTATGATTATCTCAATAGATGTGGAAAAAGCATTTGACAAAATACAACATGCTTCATGATAAAGACTCTCAGCAAATCAGGTATAGAAGGAAATTATCTCAATACAGTAAAAGTAATATACGACAAGCCAATCGCCAATATCATGCTGAATGTGGAAAAGCTGAAAGCTTTCCTCTTAGGAACAGGAACAAGACAAGGATGCCCAGTCTCACTCCTCCTATTTAACATAGCATTGGAAGTACCAGCCAGAGCAATAAGGCAAGAGTAACAAATAAAGGGTATTCAGATTGGAAAGGACAAGTCAAACTAAATAACCTCTTAATTGAAAACTAAACTAGAAAGAAAATCTTATCTGTCAAAATATGTTACTACTCAAAAAAAAATCAAAGTTTAATGGGCTATTAGTTATAATTCTAATATCTTTGAAACCTTTGGTTTATCTGAAATTATAAATGAACAGCATACAAGTGCTTCTAAATAATGTTCCAAGAAAAATTTGATGTTTAGAATTAGACAAAAGTGAAAATATAAATTAACAATATTTAAAGTTCTTACCTACTAGTATCCTGTTCTTCTTGATGCCACTTTTTACCTCCTCATCAATCAAGTCAGTAAGCACTTGACACATTGCATCAATTGATTCAAGGTGTTCTGGGCAGTCATTAGATATTTTAAATCTGTCAAACCACACATTTGAGATTCCTCCTTTCATAGGAGTATACGGTCTGTTTAAAACAAACAAAAAAAAAACAAACAAAAAACAGAGAAAAAGAGAATAACACTAAAATGAGTGCTTTAATTTCCACAAGATTAGTGTTTTGAATGTATAATTTCAATTTCCTCTAAGTTTTAAGTTAAAAAATGCATATTAAAACTACTCCCATGCATATTACATTAACTCCTATACTTACCATTTACTAATGCCAATTAATCATCTTTATTTTCTCTCTCCATCTTTTAAGAGGTGGAACAATTACAGTTCTAGTGAATTTTAACCCATTCATCATATACTTATGGTCTAGAATGTTCCTGCTTGTTTATCATTCCAGATAGTGTGTGTGTCCTCATGTGTCATGATCACAAGGTATTCCAAATATTTGATTTTGATCAATTACAATGGATTTAATGGGGTGTATGTTGGTAGGTGTAAATGAAAGGGGAACAAAAACAATTTTAGAGATTCCTGTAGGCAAATACAAAGAGGTACAGGTAAATACGTTGGATAAACATGGAGAATGATGGTTTTCCAAAGAGGAGAGATAGGAGAGTTGGACAAAAGACACTGCTTATCACTTGCAAGCCCTGCCTTTTCCTTATGTAATGGAGAAAAACAGGGTTTGCTATATACAAGAATGCCATAGAAAACACAGCCAGTGAAAAAAATACCCACTGTGATTTGAAAGATCAATGACAAGTAATGTTTCCCTTTGATGACCACAGATACAAGATTCCTCCCACACCAATACCTCTACTACTTTGCCATCTCAGATCTAGTTGTATACTTTCACCCTCCAAAATCAGTGAGGTAAAAACATGAAACGTGTGGCCACCTTTAAAAAAAAAAAAAAAAGAGTGCTAAAAGACACCAGTTGAGACTTGAATGTGCTTTCCTGTATTTTTTCCAGTGAAAAACTCCAGTGCAACCTCAGCAAACCCAAGGAACCCTTGGGGAGCATGCAATCTTTAGGACCAGTGGGTGGTGCTGAAGGGAAAAGGAGAACCACACCACCACTTTTCTGTATTGATCACAGCAGTCCAATGTAAGTGGACATTAGCTTAAAGAGTCTGGGAGTCAAGAGAGTAATATTTACAAAGTTCTTAGAGAAACTGTAAGAAACCTGGAAACAAAAAAGGTACTCTGACTCAAATTTAACCTACACTCATATACAGATTTTTTGTTTATTTACTCAAAAAGAATCATCTCATAAATATTATTTTGCTACAAGAACATAAAAACTTAACATTTTCCCTAATTTATGCAGATACACAAAATTTTACAAATATGGGACACACACACATGAGGGTACTTCAAAAAGTTTGTGGAATTAAAAGATAATATGGATCCTTCTGTGAACACTGTGATGACATTTGTTGTTCTGATGTTTTTCATATAAATCTTAGTAATTACTTTTTTCTTATCTCTCCATTCCCCATCCCCTCTGCCGCTCTGCCACACACCTTGTCCTCCTCACTAGGAAAACCATGTTAATGATCTGGAATATATCCTTCAATGTTTTTCTTACACATACATTAATACATGCATATTCACAGCATATTTTTTAGAGCACTATGTGATTTTCAAAAATGAAATAAGCCTATCTGCTTTCTTTATGTGCACGATGCCTTCCCCTCATGGAAATCCCTCCATCTGAAATATTTTTAACCCATCCTTTTAAATGGCTGCATTATAACCTATGATAAAGATGTTCTATAATTTAGTCAGCCATTCCCCTACTAACGGGAATTCATTTAGTACCCAGGTTTTACCCACTAAGAACAATGCTGCATTAAACATATATGCATAGATGTTTTTAGGTACTGAGACTTGTATTCCTATGGAACAAGAGTCCAAGAAACAAGACAGCTGAATTGAAAGGTATAATTTTGATCTTAGTAGATGTTTCAAAGTTGCTTCCATAAAGGTTGTAAAAGTTCACCTTTCTATAAGAAAGGAGAATATCCTTTTGTCCATAACATGAATAGCAGTAGTTGCTGACATGCTTTAAAATGTTACCATTTAAGAGTATCAAGTGAGGTTTTAAAATCAACTTCCTGGAGGCATAATTTACAGATATAAGTACACATTTGAAGTATATAATTCAAATACTTTTGACAATGCAACTACCATCTCCACAATGATACAGAACATTCCCTTTCCTTGGAAAGTTCCATTATGTCCCTTTGCAAGCAACTTCCATACACTTCCCAGGCAACCACTGAGTGATTCTATCAATATTGATTAGTTCTGCCTCTTCTAAAACTTCACATGAATGACACTGCTGATCAATGGCACTTGTTATTTTTTTTTTTAATTGAAGACAGAGAGAAGGAACAAAGGAAGGAGAGAGAACGAAAAAGGGAGGGAAAGAAGAAGGGAGGAAGGAAGACACCCTTCTCAGACAAAGGTGAAATTCCATCTTTGCCATATATTTAATTTTACAGTTCTGCATTACAAGTCTCTCTCAACCGGGTTCTGTGAGGAAATTATGCGCTAATACCTAAGGCATACACTATATACAATGAATTAACTTCTCTCTAATGCATGTAGAATGGTTCTACACTATCCTTGGGAAAATCAAGAATACAGTCACTCAAGTAATTTTCTGTGTTCTGTGATTTAGGTGAAGAGCTTTGGTTGAAAGAGGATCTATTTTGTTCTGCTAATCTATTTATCAGTTAGTTTCACACTGACCATATTGCAATGGTTTTAAAGCATGCTCTGAAGGGGTATAAGGAAAGCCCCCTCTCCCTATATCATTACCACTAGTCTGGTTTTTCATAGTTGCCCTGGTTATTCTAGGCATCCAGTGTTCTTTATTTATCCAATAAATTAATCAAAAAACTTAGTAAACTTTGAAACACTTTCAAATAATTCTCCTTCAAAATCCTTTTTTTGGAATTTTAATTAATATTGCAATATTGTCTAAGAATTAACATCTTATGACATAAACTTGAGAGGAGGCAGATTTTTGCAGACTGAGCTCTTAGGGCTTCTTTTGCACTGCTTTCCATCCAGGGTCTCAACTGGTGCAGATTAGATAAAATCCTATATGCCTTCTGACATCAGAAGCTACTTGGCTCAAGAGAGAGATAAATTGGAATCAGAAGAGCAGAAAGTATTGAAGCCTTCCTCCTCCCAGAATCTCTTCTCAGGATTAACTTTCTTAAAGCACTCTGAAGACGAAAGCAGGTGCTTTCAAATAGTCATTGTCAGACAAAACGAAATCCCAAACTGTATTTGAATTGTCACTAAAATCACAGTAAAGTTCTAAATCAAAACTGAACATACAACCCTCACTTTAAAGTTCAAATTAGACTTACCCTTTTGAATTATTTCTAATTCCCTTTTCATTTTACTCTGCTATTTCTCTAAGTGTTTATTTGTCTGTCCAAGCACTTAAATAAGGATGATATCATAGGCAAAAATGTGAATCATTCTGGGAACTGAGCCATTAATAGAAAATAATGACATTCACTTAACTTTTTTTCTTGACAATGCCTTAATTAATTAATTAGAGATAGATGCTCCACAGAGGTAGAATCTCAATGTAAGTATTTTACTAACATGGTAGCTTTCTGTTCTCTCAATTCTCTAAGAAAATTAAAATTCTGTTCAAAGGGATTAATTGTAAAAAATTTACAAGACAAAGAAAACTTTAGAGCTTTTTTGCTAAGAAAACATAATCAAGAATGCATAAATCTCCTAAGATGTTAGAATAACCTTTAAATAAGCATAAAGTTTTTTTTTTTTTTAACAGCTAAAAAAAAAAGTGGCACACATGTTATACTCATTTACCTTCTTCCTCAAATAAATCACTTTATTAGCTGGTATAAAACAGGTCAGACATTACCACAATAAATAAATATGTTTGGCAAAGAACGTCTGTATGGCTCCTAAATCAATCAATCAACCCATTACACACTGGTAAAATATTAGGCTAAAATAAAATGTCCAAGGCAAAAAAGAAAAAAAAAAAAAGGAAGAAAAAAAAAGTTGACATTTAGCTTGATATCAAGTTCTATTTTGATCTGTGCTTCCTTCAAGTCATAAAATCAAAAGGCCATTCAGCACCTTTAAAATACCCATCTGGCTCCAGTCTTCCTCTCTGTCCTCATTCCATACCACTTCTCTTAGCATTCATTAGGTTCCAGTCACTTTGCCCTCTATCTTTTCTTCAGACAAGCTCACTATTGATCCAAGGGCTTTGCATATGATATTCCCTCTACCTGAAAAGTTCCTCAACACATTTCTGTGTGGTGGACTCCCACTAATCATTCAGGTCCCAGCTTAACTGTCACCTTCTCGGGGGAGCTTCTCTGACTCTTCAACTGAAAAGTATACCTCCCTGCACCATGCCACACACACATACTCTCTATATACCATTACTCTGTTTAACTGTCTTAATACCATTTATCACTATTTGAAATTGTTATATTTAATTTCACTTTTATTTCCCATCTCTATGTGAGCTCTCTGAGAGCAGGGACTTTGTCTTTTCCATAGTGATAGCCCCAGTGCCATGAACAAAGCCTAACATATAGTAGATGCTAAATAAGTATTTGCTAAATGACAAATGTCCAAAATCATGTGTATCACTTGGGAATAATATGTCAGCTAGAGATAACAGAAAATCTAAAATTATTTTGCTTTGAACATCTTTTGACTTTAACTCTTCTAAAATCCATACTGTGAAAGAAATGGTCAAATTTTCTTTTTTTTTAAAAAACAATCTAAGAATATGTTTTTAAAACATATTCTATCATATTTCTAAGAAAACAAATTCTTATATACACTAATTGGTATTTAAACATACTATTTAAAATATTTACCAAAGAAGTAAGCTATTTCTTCAAAATAGCTGGGTTTTGTAGGATTACTAGCATACCTGTAGTACAGATCTACTGGTGTCAGGAAAGGGATCTCCTAATATCATGCTTCAGGTAGAAATGTAAGTGATGGAGTAAAGACAAATACATTGTGTACCATGCCTGAAGAAAAAGTGCCTAAGTCTATTTTAGAATATATATTTCACAAAAGAATATAAAAGTGCACTTTGTGTGGAAAAATAGTTGATCAAAAAGTAGAAGCACTATGCAAACTGCATTACTTTTAGAATTTTTCAGAACACCAAGAAAAACTATAGCATCACGTAATTACAAATGGCTTGTTAAAAACTGTTATTTTTTTTAAAAAATGGAAATTCTAATATTAAACCAAAATTAAGAAAACCTCTAATTGTAAATATAGCTAAAGTATGTCACAGTAATAAAAAGCTTTATTGGGTACTTCTATTAAAGACTCCAAATTACCATAATAAGAAAAAGCAATATGTTCCATCTAAATCAACACAGAAAACTAATTTCTGACTTTTACTTAATATGCCCCTAACTTAGCTGACTAAAAACATATATTAAATACAGTTGAGGAAAAGGAATATCCTATAGCCAAAATAGTAATCTGCAATTTAATCAAAACACACTGATACGCTGTAACAGACCACAATCAAAAAAATATAATAGACCGCTGTTCTCTTAAGTTCTTTAAAATATGCATGAATATTGAAAATAAAAACTATAACCTCGTTTAGTGAACTTTCCAACATACACAGATGACAACTATAACATAAAGGAGAAGGAAAAAGAGACTTATACAGTTGTGAGGCTACTATAGTTCACTTAAAGTGGTACAAAATTAACTCTAAGTAGCTGAAAGATTTGCGATGTATATTGTAATCCCAAAAACAATCAAGTGAACAACCTAACACTTCACCTTAAAGAACTAGAAAAACAAGAACAATCCAAACCTAAAGTTAGCAGACAGAAAGAAAACATAAATATCAGAGCAGAACTTAATGAAATAGAAACCCAAAAAACAATACAAAAGATCAATGAATCAAAAAGTTGGTTTTTTGAAAAGATAAATAAAATTGACAAACCATTAGTATGGCTAACAAAAAAAAAGAAGAGAGAAGATTCAAATAACAAAAATTAGAAATGAAAAAGGCGATATTACAACTGATTCATCTGAAATACAAGGAATCATTCGAGACTACTATAAACAACTATATGCCAACAAATTTGAAAATCTGGAGGAAATGGATAAATTTCTGGACACACACAAGCTCCCAAAACTGAGCCATGAAGACGTAGAAAATCTGAACAGACAAATAACAATAAAGGAGATTGAAGCTGTTATCAGAAGGCTCCCAACAAAGAAAAGCCCAGGACCAGATGGATTCACAGCAGAATTTTACCAAACATTCAAAGAGGAATTAATACTGAATCTTTACAAACTATTTTAAAAGATTGAAATAGACGTAAATCTCCTAAACTCATTCTATGAAACAAACATCATCCTGATACCAAAACCAGGTAAAGATATAACCAAAAAAGAAAACTACAGGCCGATATCCTTGATGAATATAGATGCAAGAATCCTCACTAAAATACTTGCAAACAGAATACAGCAACACATACGGAAAATTATTCACCACAATAAAGTGGGATTCATACCGGGGATGGAAGGTTGGTTCAACATACGCAAATCAATAAATGTGATACACCATATTAATAAAATCAAACACAAGGAACATGTGATCATCTCTATAGATGCTGAAAAAGCATTAGATAAAATTCAACACTCATTCATGACAAAGACCCTCTATAAGTTAGGTATAGAGGGAAAGTATCTCAACATAATTAAAGCCATATATGATAAACCCACTGCCAATATCATCCTGAATGGGCAAAAGCTGAAAGCTTTTCTTTTAAGAACAGAAACTAGACAAGGATGCCCACTCTCACCACTCCTATTCAACATAGTGTTGGAAGTACTAGCCAGAGCAATCAGAGAAGAGAAGGAAATAAAGGGCATCCAGATTGGAAAAGATGAAGTCAAACTGTCCCTGTTTGCAGATGACATGATCCTATATATCGAACAGCCTAAAGCCTCTACAAAACAACTCTTGGAGTTGATAAATGATTTCAGCACAGTAGCAGGATACAAAATCAACACACAAAAATCAGTAGCATTTCTATTCTCCAATAGTGAACATGCAGAAAGAGAAATCAAGAAAGCCAGCCTATTTACAATAGCCACCAAAAAATAAAATAAAATCCTTAAGAATTGAGTTAACCAAGGATGTGAAAAATCTCTATAATGAGAACTACAAACCACTGCTGAGAGAAATTAGAGAGGATACAGGAAGGCGGAAAGATATCCCATGCTCTTGGATTAGAAGAATCAACATAGTGAAAATGTCCATGCTACCCAAAGTGATATACAAATTCAATGCAATCCCCATCAAAATTCCAATGACATTTTTCTCAGAAAAGGAAAGAAGTATCCACACATTAATATGGAATAACAAAAGACCATGCATAGCCAAAGCAAGGCGGAGCAAAAAAAATAAAGCTGGAGACATAACACTACCTGACGTTAAACTATACTACAAAGCTATAATAACCAAAAGAGTATGGTACTGGCATAAAAACAGACACACTGACCAATGGAATAGAATAGAGAATCCAGAAAGCAACCCACACACCTACAGCCATCTGATCTTTGACAAAGGCACCTAGCCTATACACTGGGGAAGAGACTGCCTCTTTAGCAAATGGTGCTGGGATAACTGGATATCAATATGCAGGAGAATGAAACTAGACCCATACCTTTCACCATACACTAAAGTCAACTCAAAATGGATTAAAGAATTAAATATAAACCCTGAAACAATAAAACTTCTTAAAGAAAACATAGGAGAGACACTTCAGGAAGTAGGACTGGACACAGACTTCATGATTACGACCCCAAAAGCACAGGCAACCAAGGGAAAAATAAACAAATGGAATTATATCAAACTAAAGAGCTTCTGCACAGCAAAAGAAACAATTAACAGAGTTAAAAGACAACCAATAGAGTGGGAGAAAATATTTGCAAAATATACATCTGACAAAGGATTAATATCCAGAATATATAAGGAACTCAAACAACTTTATAAGAAAAATCAAGCAACCCAATTAAAAAATGGGCAAAAGAGCTAAGTAGGCATTTCCCAAAGGAAGATATACAAATGGCCAACGGACGTATGAAAAAATGCTCAACATCACTCAGCATCCGGGAAATGCAAATCAAAACCACACTGAGATACCATCTCACCCCAGTTAGGATGGCTAAAATCCAAAAGACTCTGACCAATAAATGCTGGCAAGGTTGCGGAGAAAAAGGAACTCTCATATATTGTTGGTGGGATTGCAAAATGGTGCAGCCTCTATGGAAAATGGTATGGAGTTTCCTCAAACAATTGCAGATAGATCTACCATATGACCCAGCTATCCCACTGTTGGGAATATACCCAGAGGAATGGAAATCATCAAGTGGAAGGTATACCTGTTCCCCAATGTTCACTGCAGCACTCTTTACAATAGCCAAGAGTTGGAACCAGCCCAAATGTCCATCATTGGATGAGTGGATATGGAAAATGTGGTATATCTACACAATGGAATACTACTCAGCTATAAAAACGAATGAAATACTGCCATTTGCAACAACATGGTTGGACCTTGAGAGAATTATATTATGTGAAACAAGTCAGGCACAGAAAGAGAAATACCACATGTTCTCACTTATTGGTGGGAGCTAAAAATAAATAAATAAATTCACACACACACACACACACACATACACACACACACACACACACACGAAAAAAAAAAACTGCGGGGCGGTGGAGGGGGGACGAAGACATAACAACTACAGTTCCTTGATGTTGATACGACAAGCAAACAGAAAGGACATTGTTGAGTGGGAGGGAGGAAAGGGAGGAGGGACAGAGGTTTCGGTAATGGGTCACAATAATCAACCACATTGTATATCGACAAAATAAAATTTAAAAAAATAAAGTAAAAAATATAGATAAACTTAAATGGAGTATTAAAAAAGTAAAATAATGCAAAAGAAGGTGGAAAGGGGAAATAGAAAAACAAAACACAGCAGAGCTAAATTCAAACCAATCAGTTGTTACATTAAATATAAATGGCCTAAATATATCATTAAAAGACAAAAATTTTCACAATGTTTAAAGAAAAAAACAAAGCCCAATTACACGCTGTCTATAAGAAACACACTTTAAATATAATGATATAGACTGGTTAAAAATAAAAAGATGTAAAAGTACATGCTTTGTAATCAGTAAGCATAGGAAAGCAAATGTATATTATATTATTATTAAACAGATTATACTACAGGGTATGACCAGAAATTAAAAATGAGCATTTTATAAGATAAGAGTAGCTATTAATGAGGAAGACAATAATTCTACATGGGTATGAACCTTATAATACAGCCTAAAAATACATGTAGAGAAAACTGATAGAACTAAAGGGATAAGGAGACTAACCTACAATCACAGTTGGAGATTTTAATGCCCATCCCTTGATAGTTAATAGAACAACTTAGAAAAATAATCACTAAATATACATGTACAAAATCAAAGTAATACTATAAACTACCTTGAACTACGGATATTTATAGAACACTATACACAAAAATGCACAAGAACAGTCACCAAGATAGACTACATGAGAAGCCATAAAACAAGTCCCAGTTAGTATCAAAAGACTGAAATTGTACAGGATATTTTCTCTGACAATGGAATGAAATTAGAAATCAACAGCAATAAGATATTTAGAACAGCCCCCAAATATTTGGAAATTAGCAACATACTTCCAAATAACCCATGGGTTAAGAAGTTCCCAGAACTATAATTTCTGCATCTCGCTAGAACGCTACCTTCCATCCCACACGTCTTTCTTACCTCTTACTCTAATACACCATCAAGAGTGGGAGATCTATGTTCTCTCCTCTTAATGTGAGTGGTCTTCTAATTAATGAGGAAATAAACAAATCACTTAAATAATCATGTAGTTGTTACAGTAATAAGATCCAAGGAAGGTCCCAGCTAATATCTAGCATTAACTGCCAGATATGTGAATGAGCCTTCAGATGATTCCAGTCCCTAGAAGTCAAGAGTCACAACCCGCCTTCAAGTTTTCCCGGCATATAATAAAACAGAATCAAGTCATCACCAATGTGCCCTTTATGAATTAACCTACAAAATCTGTGACCATAATAAAACTGTTATTTGGGGTGGTCTGTTACACAAGAATAATAATGGGAACATGAAGGAGATTAGAAAATATTTTAAAATAAATAATAATTAAAAAAAGAGAAAAATAGTGAGATTTAGCTAAAGCAATGATTAGTGAGAAATTTATAACCTTTAATGTTTACAGTAGGAAATAAGAAATATGAAGGTACTTTAAAAAGTTCATGAAAAAAACATAATTAAAAGACAATAGGAATCTTTCCACAAACTTTTTGAAGTACCCTCTTATAAGACTAGGTATAAATGAAGTAGAAAACAAACAAATAAGAAAGAAAATAACAAAGCCAAAGTTCAGTCTATGAAAAGATTAAGAAAAATAACCCCTTGGCAAGATGAACCAAGAAAAAAAAAGAGAAGATACATATAATTAATATCAGTAATGAAATAAAAGTATCAACAACAAAAATAAAAGCTTTAAAAGGAAATATCATGAACAATTTTATGCCAATAAGTTTGACAAATTATAAAATATACAAATTTCATGAGAAATACAAATTATCAAAACTGACCTCAAAATAAACAGAAATTCTGAATACCCTGGTTCTATGAAATAAATTGAATTCATTATCAAAACCGTCACACAAGAAAATTTCAGGTCCAGATGATTTCAGTAGTGACTTTTATTAAATATTTAAGGAACAAATAACACAAATGAACTCAGAAAACAGAGAAGAAAACACTTCCTAACATATTTTAAGAGACCAACATAACCCTGATAATAAAATGTTTCACAGACATTAAAGAAAATCACAGATCAATATTCCTCATGGATAGAGACATAAAATTCCTTACCAAAATGATAGCAAATCAAACTCAACAACATATGGCCAAAGGGCTTTATCCCAGGAATGTAAGGTTGGCTTAACATTCAAAAATCCATCAATATAATTTCCCATGTTAACAGAATGGAAAAATAAAAGCCATGATTATTTCAAAGGTCATAGAAAAGGCATTTGACCAATTCACAAAGAAAACTTTTGGCTAATTAGGCAAAGAAAGGTCCTCAATATACTAAAAAGCACATAAAAACAAACTTACAGCAAACATTATACTTAGTGAAATACTGCATGCTTTCCCTCTAAGACGACACAGGAAAGAGGTCCTCCCTTCTATTCAACATTGTACTGGAAGTTCAAACAAGTGCAATAAGGCAAGACCATGAAATAAAAGGCGTAAGGATTGGAAAGGAAAAAGTAATACTGCCTTTATTCACAGAGGATATAACTATTTACAAAAAAATCAGAAGGAATATACTAAATTACTAGGAATAAGTGAATTTAGGAAGATAGGCTGCAAGAACAAGATACAAAAACAAAATTTATTTCTATGTACTAGCAACAAACAATACGGAAATTAAATTTATAAAAATTCCATTTACAATAACATAAATAAACAAAGAACATGTGAATAAATTTAGCAAAAGACCTCTACACTGAAAACTTCAAATCATGGCTGAAAGAAATTAATAAAGGTCTAAATAAATGGTGCGACATACTATGTGCATGTATTGAAAGATATCAATTTTCTCTAAATTAAACTGTAGATTCCATACAATTCTAATCAAAATCCAAACAGGTGTTTTGTAAAAGTAGATTCTAAAATTTATATTTAACTACAAATAAACTAGATCAAATGATCAAAACTTACACCACTTGATTTCAAAATGTCCTATAAAGCTATACTAATTAAAACAGTTTTGTACTAGCATAACAGTTAGACAAACAAACCAATGAAAACAATAGAATCTAGATAAGTATCATTCAGTGAGAAATTGGTAAAGGACCGCAAAAAATGATTACATTGTGTAATCTCAAATATACTAATTATCCTGATTTGAGCATCACATATTGCACACGGGAACTGATATTCAATGCTGTAACCTACAGATAGATACAATCAATTATGTTTCAATTAAAAAAAAAAAAAGAGCTCTGTATGGCAAAACAAAAACAAACAAAAAATACTATGTTAAGTAGAAGAAGCCAGACACAAGAGATTAAATGATTCCATTTCACTGAAATTCAAGAACAGGAAAAACTGTGTTATAGTGACAGAAACCAGAACAATGGTAGCCTATATAAGACAGCAATTGACTGGCAGAGGCAACAAGGAAACTTTCGAGGGTGATGGGCACATTTTCTGTCTTAAATGAGGCTGTTAACTAGGTGTATATGTTCACCAAAATTCACTAAAATACTTTTGTATTTCACTGCACATTTTACTTTTAAAGACACATATTAGGACTTACATCTACAAGATGTCATCAAGAAAGTGAAAATGAAAACCACAAACAAAGAGAAGACGTTTGAATAAATATGTCCAACAACAACAGTAAACTGTATCAAAAAAAAAAACAGAGAGCTCAAACAAATCAATAAGAAAAAGATGACCAAAATAAAAGCATGGAAAAACTATTTGAATGGGAATTTCTTCTGAGGGTATCTAAATGCTCAATAAGAATATGGAACAGTGTGCAACATCATTAATCTCAGAGAAACACAAATTAAAAGCACAATGAGATACCACTACGCATACACTAGACTGGTTAAAATTAAAGACTGACAATGAACAGTGTTCAGGTGGATTTGAGACAAATGGAACTCTCAAACACTGCTGATGAGAGTACATAAATTGTTATAATCTCTCTGGAAATATGTTTGTCATTATGTACCAAAGCTAATAAAGCTTAACCTGCTTTTACATTTCATTTTCATTCATTTCCCTAAATATCTGGCTTGGGTAAAGTCACATAATAGTAAAGTAGTAAATTGAATTATGTCCCCACAAAACTCACTGGAGCTTGAATTGTGTCCCCCAAGTTTTATGTATCAGAAACTTAGCCCCACTATGATTGTTAAGAGGGTGGGAAATCCTGTTGTGATTATTGAAAGGTGGGGTCTTGAAGAGGTGGTTAGATTGTAGGACTGCGCTGTAGTGCATGGATTAAAAACAGTGGTCAGGGGCGTGGTTTGGGGGGCTTTAAAAGGAGAGGAAAGTCTGTCTTTCTCTGCTTCCACCATCTTGCAATGTGAGACTTGTGGGTCACTGTGGCCACCACTAGATAGACTTGGACTTCCCAGTCTCAGCAATTGTAAGCAATAGATTTTATTTTTCTTTATAAATCACCCAGTTTCAGGTATTTTGTTATAAGCAACAAAAACGGACTAATACCATAAGGTTGTTACAATGATGGAACTAACAAGCCATTTAATTCTGCATACCAAATAGATGGCATCAATGGAAAGATTTGAAAGCCAAGTGATATCTCTGGTATACCCTGGTAGGAATAAAATAGATAGTTGATGAAATATGGTATAGAAAAACTTAATGATTCACAAGGAATCAAAGAAAAAACAGGCGTGTGCTGCAAAATGCTGAAGCATAAAATCTTGATAAACTTTTAAAAAGGCTTTTGAAGTTGACTTTTATCAAGTACCAGTTACATTAAAAAGAGTGAGAGTTACAAAATATCTACCACATGGTTCCTTCTGATGCTAGTGGAAAGACAGCAAGCAAGGCAGATGACACAGGAGTCTTCCCTAGGAGCAGCAGCTATCTTCATGCTCCCAGATAAAGCCGCATTGTGCCACAAAGGCAAGCCAGTAAATCTACGCCCAGACTCCTGGCCTAAACAGAGGAAACTGGTAGGAACAACAGTCAGAAGTCTTCAAACAGTAGGCTATGAACGCAAATTATTCTAATAAAATACTATCAAACAGCATTTTAAAATTTGGGAAACAAGTTAAAAACTATAGGCTTAATGACACTTCAGGCCTCCTCAAATTGAGACTCATCAGTTAACAGTGATCCGTGATGCTTTACACACCACAACTAATTAATCTCATGCTTACTGTGGATTAACTCTAAAATGAACAACTGCAAACCCTTAGGAACAACAATTCTTAGGTTATTTAACACAACAAAACATGCTTTTTAAAAATTCACAGGCATAAATCATTACGCAGTTAAAATATTAGTATTACATATAAATATCCACATTTTCTCATTCCTACTAGAGTATTTTAAATTATAACAATAAACAAATCGTGCAAGATATTTATTCAATATTCGCTAAAGGTCTTCTATTTATTAGGTTCTTTGCTAAGTGCTTAGGGATTCTGTATATCTAAGTGTCTGTAGAGACACAAAGGTGAATACGATATAAACTGCTCTAGAAATCAGTACAGGACAAGGTGGAAAAAATCAGCTAATTACAATACAATATACTAATACATATTATCTCTCTTAACTGACCTCCACTTAACTGCCTCATAGGGTTAACCAAAGCTGTCTTATTCCATGTCTGATGCTCATGGCAGGCTAAATGTTTTTGATGAAGAGACTTCATTCTAGAGCACCCTCATACTTGTGCTCCTACAAGTTGAGCTTTATGTTTTTTATGCTTACCATGTCAACTAAGTTTGTTCCCAAAATTGTTTATGCCAGTTTTATTTTCTATTGCAAGTAAATAATTTAATATTTAAAGTAATGTATTGTAAACTTTTTGCACTTTAACAAAAAGTGAAAGCTTGAGTAAATCACAAGTATTGCACACTTAAGTAAATATGATGATTTGATCTAGAACAGTGGCTCCCAACATACTGTATATGGGAGCTCCTTTTGAGAGCTGTCCAAAATGGTAGCCCCTAACCACATGTAGCTATCAAGCACTTAAAATGTAGCTAGTGCAACTTTGGGAACTGAATTTTTAATAGTATTTAATTTAAATTTAATTAATTAGCATCCAAATTGAGATGTGCTGTACATGTAAAACATACCAGTTTTCAAAGATTTAGTATGAAAAAAAGAATGCATAATATCACTTTAATAATTTCATATTGATTACATGTTGAAATGATAATATTTTGGATATATTGGGTTTGGGTTAAACAAAATATATTACAAAAAGTAATTTCACCTGTTTCTTCTTCCTTTCTTTAATGTGATGCCAAGAAAATCTAAGTTTATATACACAGCTCATATTACATTCCTATTGGTTAGCACGTTCTAACATGTTTGATGATCTCTCCAAACAACTATTGATTATGAAAACATATATCAAAAAGTGTCTACAAATTCAGTGAATCAGTTCAATGATTTTATATTTTACTAAATCACAACAGCACTCACAAATAATGCTTACTGCACATGGAGATTTTTGGACTCTTTAAAATGTATCTCTAGCCTGAAGTTTGAGAAACACTGATCTAAAATTCATATCGCAATTGGTGGTGTCATAAAACTCAAAAGATAAAAAATATTAATTCCTATAATGTTTCCAATGGTCTTCCCTATGATTTATCAGACAATTATATTTATATTCAGGCAGAAATGATCTTACCTTTTCCCCACAGAAATACCACTATTTTTCTCCCTCCCAACTTCATCCATCCTAAAAACCAACAGCAACTAGATCTTTTGACATTTTCAAAAACATACAATTTTTACAGTACAAAAATAACCCATCGGTGATCAGGTCTCTTATCTGTACTACCAAACTTTTAAACTGTCCTAAAATTACATTAAAACGGTAACTTTTTGAATCTTCAATCTTACATTATCTTTTTATTTACCTCTTTCAATTCTATCAACTGAGGTAAGCAAATTCCGATTAGTGCATATGAAAACATTCTTGAAACTGTGGTTCTGTTTCTCCCTAATACTAAGTTAACAGAAAAATAAAGCAAAGCATTTGCATAAGCACATAGTGTGCTTAATAAGAATAAATCAAGAACAGATAATAAGAAATCGTATTGGTCCATAGCTAGGCATATTATTTCACTTACACAAAAATATCTGCAAACCCTGGTTTAAAGCATGTGCTCAGAGTAAGACTGTGCAGATGCTAATTTATTTATAAAAAGCAGTTTGACTTAAAAACTATAACAGTCTTATTATTGCGAATTTTGTTAAAAACACCTACAGAAAAGTAGTCAATTCCATTTTCCTATTCTGGTTTACTGATTCAAAAAGCATAATATTATTTCTAAATAATCCTTTTAAATGTGGAAAGAATGTCATAAAACTCTTTTCCAGAGATTATGAACTCTGTTTTAACTAAATTATTAGGAAGATTATAACTGAAGTTATTAAGTTTCCTTTTGGGGTAAATGAGGAGAAGAGAGTTTGAAAGATGAGCAATCTGCAAGGCCAGAGGAGTGGAGTCTCATAGGCCATGCTTGGAATACAGTTTAAACTCAGAGCTTCAGGGAATGCTTTACAGAGAGGGAATAAACTACTCACCTGGAAAAACTTGGCTTAATAGTGTAACTGCAATAAACAATACATTCTGGAAAAAAAGTACCCTAATTTACCTTAAATACAGAATTAATCTTAAAAAACATTTAGTTGGCAAATCTACTTATACATTTTATGCCACAGAGTTATACTGAGCAGTGAGATATATTGCTGCATACCTGGGAGGAGCTGTTGGATAAATAATTTTTATGTGTTGGAATGTTAAATCTTGATTTAAAACTTGCTTGATCCATGTTCTCAGTCCTTGTCCAGAATCACCTGATGAATCATAAAATCTACATTAAGACAAACATTTTAATAATACAATGCATTTAAAAGCAGTCTGTAACTTTCATATCACACCAGGATTGAAATAAGGGGAAAAATTTTCTATACATAAAAATAACTGTATAGAAACCAATTTATCACTATGAATTAGTTAACAGGCACCAGTAACAAGCAATAATTTTGATTATTTTACCTAGGCTTTCCAATGATCACTTTAAAGACCTTGTTTAAGCTTGAGTTACAAGAATCCTCATTTGTTTAGTTTAATAGCAACAAATAGTGATTTTTTTTTTTTTTAATTTTTTGTATCTATAACTGATTTTTAACACTGTCATCTCTTTTTTTCTTTTTTGGTGGCAGGCCAGTATGGGGATATGAACCCTGGACTTGGGTGTTACCAGCACCACTCTCTCAAGTGAGCAACCAGCTAGGCCTTATCATTTCTTATCTTACTCTTAAAAGTAATAAATTTCTAAAGTTATTGTTAAACTTTTGTAGTTGGAGCAACCTAATACAATTTTCTTGGTTAGAACAATAATAATCCTTCAAAAGGGGTACTCAGCATACTTTTGTTTTTAACTTAAAGAAATCAGAATTTAAGTTTGATAACATGTTTACATGATCTAAAATAATGTTTATATACTCTAAGGCTGAAAAATAACCAAAAATCATGCAAAAATTAATTTTTGCATATGTGCAGCAAAAAAAAAAAAAAGAAAGAAAGGAAATATAGGTCCATCCTATGTAGTGCTGAAGAAGAAATTTTAAAGGTCATAACTTAAATTTTTAATCAATAATTCATGAAGACATCAATTCAAGAACTGTCTATCAAATACCTCTTAATGTGCCAGGCACTGTGCTCACTGCTACAGAGGCGGTGAGGGGGAGGTGACGGGGGATAGAGTCCCTAAGCTCCAGAATTGCATAGTTTATATGAGAAACAGACATTAGTCAAACAATCACACAAATAAATGTGAAAGACAAATGTAACTGCTGCAAAGATGAGACACTTGGTGCTTCAATGGTTTATTATATGCAGAACTGACCTAGTTAAGTAGTTCAGTCATAATTTCACTATAATATAAGCTCCACATGGCAAGGTTCATTTTGTGTTTTATCCACTGTGTAATTTGTTCACCTGCTGCCTAGAAAAGGACTGACCCAAACTGGGCATCCAACAGACAGCTGCTGAATGGTGTGAGCTAAAATCTACAGGATGCGAGAAGAGATGTGCAGAAAGAAAAAGCATCTCAGGCAGAGGAAAGGGCAGGTGCTAAGACTCTGGACAGGAGAGATCAGTATGCACCTAAGAACTGAAGGGAGAGAACAAGAAGAAGGCCAGTGGCTGCAATACGAGTTTGGAGAAACTGTAGGAATCCAACAAATCCTAAGAGCATGGAGAAGGCACAAGTACTTTTGACCAAAAAGTGGCACCATTCTAAAGGATCACTCTGGAAGCTGTGTGAAGACAGAACTGAAGGGGGATGAAAGTAAACGTGGGGAGATCATTTAGGTGACAGATGTTTAGACTAGGGTGGTAAAAGTATAAACAGAAATAAATAATAGAGATATTTAGCAGGTAAAATTAACAGAAATTGGCCAGTAGATTACTTATGAGGGTCAATGGTGAAAGGTTTCAGGGATGTCTGCTAGGTTTTTGGCCAGAGTAACTGGTGAACAACAGTCTATATACAGAGACAGGAAACACACAAAGGAACAGGTCTATACACGCTGAGTGTGAGGTACCTCTTTATAATGCGTACAAGCTCTTACAGAAGGGACTGGATGAGCAACAAACCATGACCAGCTGAAGGGAAGGACAAAATCCAGCCTAACATCCTTAAGGACCATGAACTAAGAATGGGTTTTACATTATTAAAGAGTTATTAAAAAAAAGAAAAGGGAAAAATAAGTGAAGGAGACCTACTGTGGCCTGCAAAGCCTAAAAAGGTTTACTATCTGACCATTTACGGAAAAAGTTTGCCAACATTTAACACTACCAGTATGCCAGTACCTCTCGGATATCCTCTCCTACTCTTCACTCCAGATACGGTAGCCTTAGTGTAGTTCCTTGAACATGTTGTGTCAGGGAATCTACCTCAGGGCCTTTGCTTAGCTTTTTCCTGGTCTGGAAGTGACTAACCTAATATCCACATGAAGCACTCACCGAAGTGTAGCTCCTGAAGTGCCATCTTCAGTGAAGCTTACCCTAACCACCTTATTTAACATTGTAACTCCTCCCTCCCCTATTCCCCTTATCTTGCTTTCTTTTTTTCTATAGAACTTACTACCTCTACTATATTATTTATCTCTTCCACTAGAATGTAAGCTCCATAAGCAGGGATTTTTGTTTGTTTTATTCACTGCTGTATGCTCAGAGCCTAGAAGAGTACCTTGCACATAGTGGCCATACAATATATTTCTTGAAAGAAAGGATCAGTGAATGAATGTCTATCAGGTAGTTGGATAAACAATGTCTGCAACTCAAAAGAAGCCTAAAATGGGGACACCCATTTGCACAAGTTTATAGGTAAAAATAGAATCTATGGGATTGTATAGAGGTCAGCCTGGGCAGAAAAGTGTAGAGTGAGAAAAGGACCAAAGACCAAATGTTGAGGAACCCCATCATTAACTGCCATACAGAGGAGGATGAGTCTGCAAAAGAAACCAGAAGGAGCAAATAGAGGTAGAAAGACAATCAGGAGAGGATTTCAAGAGGAAAGCTGAATGTTGCTGACATGTCAAAAGAGAGGAAGACTGGAAAATGTCCATTTCATTTAGCAACACAGAGGTTACCAGTGACTTTAGCAAGAACCAACTCACTCGACTGGCTGAGACTTACTATATGGGAAGAAGGCCATTAACACATATATGGTTTGGGCTTTCATGAACCTTATAGTGTGGAATACAGACATTAAATTAGGTAATTACAAGTATGATGAATACCACTGAAAAGAGAGCCACAGTGTCCTACCGGAGCAAATAATAGAGCGAATTAATCTAATGTGGGAGACTGAACAAAGCTAATTAAACTGTCATGTATTTTTACCATCCTAAAAGGCACTTCTTGTGCCCGCCCCGTGGCTCACTCGGGAGAGTGCAGCGCTGGTAGCGCCGAGGCCGCGGGTTCGGATCCTATATAAGGATGGCCGGTGCGTCCGCTCACTGGCTGAGCGTGGTGTGGACGACACCGTGCGGAGGGTTATGACCCCCTTACCGGTCAAAAAAAAAAAAAAAAAAAAAAAGGCACTTCTTTAGTATTTTAATGGTAGGAAAGGCTCAAATTAAGTTGGCTACATATACGTTACATACGTGTATGTTCTTCTATGGCTGCTATATCCTAGAAGGAATCTCAAGCTTTTACAATTTTTTTTTTTTTAAAAACAAAATCTGTCTCTAAACACTTTTTCAGCCTTGAAAAGTAGAACTGAATGCAAGACAACATCCATTCACAATGTCCACTTTTTAAAAAAGCCAGCACCTTATTCCAAGAGTATGGTAAAACGGTTATAATTGGTTTGCTCATTTTTGGATTAACTAGAAGTCAAACATCTCCTATAGCATTACTACATATATTAAAGTCTAATGTAAAATCATTAGCCTCTAACCTGGGTGATAAAGACCTACTCCCAATAAGAGTTTTATTTACTTCAATGGAGATTTAAATATATAGGAATCACATTATAGTTGTATACTTGGCAGAATTCTTTGGATAAATTCTTTGTCCAAAGTACAATGGGAAATAATTTATATACAACATTTGACTCTGGGTTTCAGAGACATGCCCTCACAGGTTATAAAAATGTGAGTAATTTAAATTGAAAGGAGTAAGGACAGTTATTTGAAGCAAGTGGTCTAGGAAAAAAAGACGATCTAGATCTTCCTTAAAATATTGTGAATTAATTATTTATGAGAAGAGGTATAGTATTGGGGAATTTCTGGGTACTTATGTAAATGAACACCCTTGGGGCCCTGAATAGTACCACTGGTCTCCTGGTTATAAAGCCCTGCTATCATCTTGGACCCTTCACCTTCTAAATATATGTCAAGTCTTACTCTTTAAACACCATTGGCCCTTTTCTTCCCCATTCCCAAAATGATACATCTCAGTTCAGTGTTATTCACCTTATCTCATCAGGGCACTGATTTTTGCAGTTAAATTCAAATACCAATTCCACCACCACTCACAGTAATAGCCAGGTTACCTTGGACAGCTGTTGAACCTATTTGGCCTAACTCTCAAAATAAAAAGAAAACTTCCCACAACTGTACACTTCCAGGTCTCTATCTGTACCTTTCCAATTGCTTTAACTATCCAATCACCATCCCCTTTAAGCTTACACATGTCTTAGCTCAAAGACCCCTTGCTCTGAAAAATCTGACAAACTCTTTATCTTCCTTAATAATAATGCCTAACCACAATTTTTTGTTTTTTGGTTTTCTTCCTCTTACAATTCACTTGGCAGCAAATCACGCACCATCTTGTGATCTCCCATGCACTGCTGACTCAAACTAATTGAACTGTTTTTGTTTTTAACTTTAGGTAGGCCC
Organism: Cynocephalus volans; assembly: GCF_027409185.1. Lineage (NCBI taxonomy): Eukaryota > Metazoa > Chordata > Mammalia > Dermoptera > Cynocephalidae > Cynocephalus > Cynocephalus volans. The sequence continues at coordinate 107,432,713 of NC_084470.1, forward strand.
CCTGAGGACACCGGCTGCATCTCATTTCTTTAAAAAAAAAAAAAAAAAAGACATTTCCTGAGAACTTGCCCTGGGCCAAGCACTGGGGGTGCAAAGATTAAAACAGGGGACCTTACTCTTGAGAAGCTCACAATCCAGTGGAGAAGACAGACATAAATAATCACAGATGACTCTAAGAAACGCTATACAGAATTAAGTACATGTTAGTAAGGGCAGGCAGTAGAAGGAGAGCATGTGCCCCTGGGACTCACAGTAGACTCTGTGCTGTTTCTAGGAGGCTACGACAGAGGGAGGAAAAGAGGAAAGAAGGGAGAGCAGGAAAAAGTAAAGGCAGAGAAGGACCTCCAGCCCTAGCACAGTGCCTCACAGAGAGGAGAGACTCAGTAAACGTTATGTAAGTTAACTGGGAGTCTCGATTGTCCACATTAGCACGGGAGCCTGGATTATTTGCAATGGCAAATCATCTGCTGGGTTTGAATATTCAAATCACTAGTAGCTGGCCCTGAAAAGCACTACATAATTTATCTGTGTCTAGCAGACTTACCTTACTAACTCGCTCTGTCTAAACGTGGGGCGCGGGCTGGGGCGTTAAGGGTCGCACTAGGGAGAATGCTGTGGATGGAGGCTGGCCCACCGCGGCGGGGCACAAGGCCTGAGGCGAGGGGGTGGGCCAATGACTGCAGGACCGAAAGAGGAAGACAAGAGGGGTCTGCTGGGGAGCGGGTTACTGGGCCGAGCGGCCCCCGCCGGGGCTGGCAAGCGGAGAGCCGCCCTCTCCAGCCTAGCCGGCCCTGCTTGGGCCCGGCGCCTCCTGCACTAGGGCAACACTGTGGCAACCGAGGGGAGGATGTTTCCCAAGCTGCAGAAACCGGGACGCAAAACTGCAATCCACCTGAGCCGTGCAGGAAGATGAGAGAGGCGCTGTGCCTCCCAGCCGGCGACACCACACAGCGCTGCAGGTGCACGGAAGCCGCCGCCGCCGCCATCGCTCCTGCCACGACCGTCACTACGGCGGAGGCGCGGGGGCGCGCACGCAGGCGCGCACGCACCGCGCAGGAGCGCGCACGCGCCGCGCCGCGTCATCCTGCCTCTAGAAAGCCTTTACTACTCGTGGGTCAAGTTTGAGGCTCTTGCAGCTGTACTAAGAATTTGACTTTGCTAAGAACGGTATTTGACATGCGTTAGCCTCGCGTGGGCTTCTGTAATGGCTAATGGATATATTATATACTGGGCATTTGCTGTAGGATTTTTAACTCAGAATTACCTTCTTAATTGGAGAAATATTAGCGTTATGTTTAAAACTTAACAGAGATAACCATATTTTATCTTCCACTTTGGGAGTTGCAGAGGATGTTTGCAGCTTTTCATACACAGGGTAATCAGCCATATATAATAACGATTCCTGTTTGTCTCTAAAAAAATAGTTTACAAAGCAAATGTAATTAAATGAGATACCAATTCCCACCCATTAGGATGACTATTTTCAAAAAAGTGGAAAATAAACGTTGGTGAAGAAGTGTAGAAATTGGAACCCTTGTGCATTGCTGATGGGAATGTAAAGTGATGTAGCAGCTGTGGGAACAGTTTTGTGGTCCCTTTAACAGTTCAACATAGAATTACCATACGTTCCAACAATTCTACTTCTAGATATACATCCAAAAGAAATGAAAGCAGAGACTCAAACAGATACTTTGTACACCAATGTTCATAGCATTATTTAAAATAGCCAAATGATGGAAACAACCCAAATGCCCATCTACAGATGAATAGATAAACAAAATGTGGTGTATACATGCAATGGAATATTATTCAGCCTTAAAAAGGAATGAAATGCTGACACATGCTACAAATGGAGAAACCTTGGAAACGTTATGCTAAGTGAAATATGCCAACCACAAAAGGACAAATAGTCTATGACTCCACTTACATGAGGTATCTAGATTAGGCAAATTTATAGCCATGGAAAGCAGAATAGTGGTTACAAGGGCTAATGGAGGAAGGGGAAGATGGGAAGTTATTGTTGAATGGGTACACAGTGTCTGTTTGGGGTAAAGAGAAATTTCTGGAAATGGACGGTGGTGAGGGTCGCACCACATTGTTAATCCCATTGAAATGTACACTCAAATGGTTAAAACAGTGAATGTTATGTATTTTTTGCCACAATTATAAAAATACCAAAAAAATGAAATTATTTCCTGTATAAAATCCTACACATAAGACGCTTTTAATGCTGAGGGCTGTAGCCCCAGCAAGTGGCTCTTTCCTTATGTAAAATTCAACAAAACAATCCAGTAAAAGTTTAAGTGCTATTAACCACCAGCCTTCCATTAATTGTAGTCTGCATAACATTTAAGCAATTATAATTTATCTTTTATTTGTTCAAGGTAATCACTCTATGCCCAAGTGACTAACTTGCTTATTAGCCAGGGTTAGTTGCCAAGATAAGCTCTATGCTATCACAGTTATTCCAAAGCTTTTGATGGAGATGGTCCTACATGCCATTATTAACCAGATAAAAGAGAAACATTCAGTCATTCCTTTAAAGCCTATAGATTTGTGGCTGACAGTACTGCGAGTGAAGTCATTGAGGTGGACAGGCTGGGATTGGCGGAGCTCTGAGAGCCAAGTCAAAAAATACTCTGTCTCGGGCCGGCCTCGTGGCGAACTCGGGAGAGTGCAGCGCTTGGGAGTGCAGCAGCGCTCCCGCTGAGGGTTCGGATCTTATATAGGAATGGCCCGTGTGCTCACTGGCTGAGCGCGGTGCGGGCGACACCATGCCAAGGGTTGCGATCCCCTTACCGGTCACAAAAAGACAAAAAAAAACCAAAAAAAACAAAAAAAAACCTCTGTCTCCAGACCTGTCTCCTCCATGTGCGTTCTAGGTAACTTTCAGAAGCTGGGTAAGAAGAGGGCAGTGCTACTAGGAGAGGCCCCTTGGAAACATGCCAAGGAAGGCTTTGAGTTCTACCATCAGAACTTCATTTACTGCCAGAAAACCTTCCTGTACACTACCCCATGCTTTTGAGACAGCAAAAAAAATCAGAAACATAATTATTTAATGCATATGATTATCATTATTGTTAATAATAATAATAATAAGCAGTTGACATTCATGTGACTTACCAGGTGTGAAGTTCTGACATAAGTAAATGCCCATGAAACTCTGTACTATTACTGTCTGCTTTTGCCAGTGAGGCTAAGAGAGGTAAGACTCAAGGTCATACTGCCAAGTCATTTGTAGAGCCTGGACAAGTGTTGGGCCTGATTCCAGAGTGCAGGTTCTTAACTGTTACCCGCATTTACACATTAGCCCACAAAAATAAAGGAAGGGCATGTCCCAACTATTTTATTTCAAAAAAAAAAAACTTTTGGAATTTGGACTGTAACTCTTTAGAATTTGTATTAGGAGTTCTTGTGTTTCCTCAGCTTTCCCCAAGTCTCCTGGTGCCTAGTTCCTGGTTTGCTCCTCCAACTGGATAAGGGTAGACAGCTGAAAGTGGGAATTCTGAGTTTCACCTAGAAGTAGAGCCTTCTCCGATTCAGGATCATTAGAATGAGCCAGATTCTTCCAAACCTAATCAAAGTGCTGTTTTACTTCCTGTGATTGAAATGCTTAACTATTATTGCTCTAACTTTTATCTTTATTTATTTATAGGACAAACAGAAGGTTTTGGGTTACTATATTTAGAGATGCCATCTGGTAGGCAAACTATTGAACAAGAATGTTTTGTTCCTTTCATGTAACTGCACTACTCTGAAATGCAATTAAGTTTGTGAATGGCTATTTGCTTCTTTTATGGTGGATCTTTTGTCCTGTTGAATTTAGCTAAAAATTATCCCTGGAAGATTTTTATTCATACATCCTTTTACTCTTTGTGTATCTCCTAATTTTTTTGTTGTTGTTGTTGCTACTCGTTTTCTTTTAGCCAATCTATAAGCAACCCCTTTTGGTAGCTTTAGTTCTAAACTAAAAAAAGAGAGTAAACAAAACAAGAGCAAAAAAAAAAAAAAAAAAAAAAAGGAAAAGAAAAGAAAAGAAAAAAGCCTGTTATGCAGGGTTTAAATATTGGGATCTAAAGATATAAATGTCAAAGTCAGAGTTTAGTTCACTGTTCTGCTATGTGTTAAGAAACCCTTAAAGGCACACTTGTTGGCTTAAAAAAAAAATAGCTGAAAGTTTAGCCATTTACAGTAGTATATTTGGTATTTTCATTCGGTATTTTCAAATAACAGTTAAGTAAAATTACATTAGTCATTCAGACAGCACACAGGTAATCATTTGTTGTTTTCCTTATTCTTGAATGTCTAATTATATAGTCTCCATTGGTTGGTTATTATCTGTTAAATTATTCAAAGCGATGGAGAAACATCCCTCTGAATATACATAAACAATACATACACACGGCACAATATGTCTCAGCTTTAGGCGATTTAAAGTTTTTATAAATTAACAAAGCAAATTTAGTTATACATTCTCCTTATCCATTTATGACAGAAAAACTAGAAAAAAAAATGCTTAAAGGCCCTGAATTATTATAAAACCATAAAACTAAACTTTCTAGAAATGAGAGTATTAACTTTAATATAACCATTGCCCCAGTTCCAGTTCCAGAGACCTTACCCTTTCTCAGTTCAGTCCTTGTAGAAGCAGATATGAGAGTTCCTCTCCTCCACCCCACTCCTCCTACAAGATGCTCATGGTCCCATTCCCTTTTTAGAGCAGATGGATCACCTGGGGCATTGTGAGATGGGCTGAGGCAACGTTGGTGGTGGGGGTAGGAGGACACATAAGTTGCTCAAACACAGATTAAATACAGTCTTGGAGCATGGATAATTATCACTCTGCTGGATTATTAGCAGTCGAAGTGATCCACTCCAAAGCAGTGTGCAGGGCCTGGAGAGGACAGTGGAAGTCACTCTCTTGAGTGCAGGCTTTGTGATCAGTGCATATGCCTGGGCACCAGAACAACGTTTTTTGCATTGACACATGTCTCTTGTCTTTGTTAGGAAAGGAGTCTTTTCCCATTTGAGCACCTCCCCTGGCCAGTTCTCAAATTCCCAAGCTACAATCTGGAAACACTTCTCATTAACTTCCTCTAAGTCCACATATTAGTCTCAAGAATCCATCTTTTGATCTTCATATTTGCCTACATACTCTAGATGCTATTATTTTGTTCTTCTACAACAGATCTTAATGGCTTTTCAAATCCATAGCAAGAACTAGTGGCAACTCCTAACAAGGTTCTCTTCTCCTGAGGGCAGGAATGGCTCATTTTTAAAACCCTCCCATAAGATGAGGGGAAGTCATTGCATCCCACACATCTGTTACAAAGAAAGGAAAGATAAGCAAAAGGAGCAATTTTCCTATCAATACAGTGTGAACATGTATATTCTGCCACATTCATTTAAGAGAAGGTTATATATATACATATACACACATACATATATAGGATGAAAAGAGTACTGAAATATTGAAATGATAATAAGGAGTCTCTATTCTAGCTTCAGGGACAAGCAGCTGTGTAACATTAGGAAGGCCATTTAGTCTCATTAAACATGATTCTCCAACTGAGAACTAAAAGTACAACTTGTTAATCTCTCAAGTTCTATGATTCTAGGATCATGAAAGAGGTTAGATATGTGATATGTGGCACTTTTATAAATATGTCTCTGATATTTAATTCTTATTATAAAATTATGGTTCAAAACTATGCATAAATTTCTAGTTAGTACTATTAGAAAGAGCAGAAAATATGATCCTTCTCCTTTGTGTGGCTGAGTTTAGCGTCCTTACTCTTTGCTTTTTCCATGGTGGCTTCAAAACGGCAGGAAAAAAAAGAGTTAAAAAATCTATTTTAAAGGTAACCAGAAAATATGAAGTCAATCGTTGTAATTTAAAAAAGGAAGGACAATTTATTCTGAAGTGAACTATTTTCAGGATGTGCATGTGTGTGTGCATATCTGTATACATGTTTATTATATATGTACCTATATAAATATTATTGACCCAAATGTAAAGGTATGACAAAGGATTTTCTGTTGTTCTAACTGTACATTAAGAAAATAAAAAGGCTTTGTAAAATTCTCCTTAATTCATATTCAAAAGGTAAATTAATTTCATTCCTTTGTCTTATTATATTTTCAAAGAACTTACTTTCTTGTCAAATGATGACAAAATGTCAGTCTTTGAGAGCAGATATTTTTTGTGTAGCTTAAAAATGGATGCAAGTATATGAATCTAGAAAAGATTGAAAGCAGGGTCATGAAGAGATATTTGCACACTTATGTTCAAAGCAGCACTATTCACAATAACCAAGAGGTAGAACAACCCAATATCGACAACTGACAGATGAATAGATAAACAAAATGTGGTAAATACATATAAACAAATATTGCTCAGCCTTTAAAAGGAAGGAAATCCTGTCATGTGGTACAACATGGATGAATCTTGAAGATATTATGCTAAGTGAAATAAACCAATCACAAAAAGACAAATATTTATGATTCAATTTATATGAGATATCTGAAGTGATCAAATCCACAGAAACAGAAAGTAGATTAGTGGCTACCAGGAGCTGGAGAGAGATAAAAAAGGAAAATAGCTATTTCAGATTTGCAAGATGAAAAAGTTCTGGTGGTCTGTTACACAACGATGCGAATATACATAATGCTACTGAACAGTATGCTTAAGAATGGTTAAGATGGTAAGTTTTACATTATTGCTTTTTATTAAAATAAAAAATGATGCAAGTGACAAGAAAAGTTTAAAACAGTCATTATTTAAAATATTAATTTGTCATTCATTGTATGTTTTTATTCATATGCATTTGTTTCATTTTCATTCACAGAGGTTAGTAAAGTAAAAAAAATAAGTGGAAATAAATATCTTTATTACATACTCTTGAAAATCTGAAAACCCATACACAATTCCAAAGTAATTATAGGCAAAACTGTGAGTGATCTGTGGTGGAAGGTGCAACAGATTTGAGGTAGGAAGACCTAGGTTTAAATATACATCCTATCGTGGCTATTCCTGTGACTACTAAATTGTAATTTCCTTAGAGGCAAGAATTACTTTATCTTTGTATATTCCTGAAATACTTGGAGCAGTGTCTCCAATATTGAAATTAAGTTATGCTTTTAATTGAGTTATACTTTGAAGAAAAAGAGTAAAAAATGAGTAAACCGTACACTCCTTCTGGCATCGACTTGTCATTTCAGCACGTAGGCAGCAGCTGGCCAGAGTGGTGGACAAGCCAAGACTTGGAGAAAACCAGACAAGGGCAGGGCCAGGACCCCATATTAGCACTGGTCTTCAGCTTTGTTTGGGAAGCACAAGTTTTTGAAAAACACAAAGCCCAATATCAAGAAGTCTTGTAGTGGGAACCAAACCAAGCTAGGCCATGACCCTGAGCAAAAAGAACTAGGTCATGAGCAAGGAAAGGAAAGAGCTGTAATCCAGGAAAGCTGACAGCTTAAAATGTGGCATGAGTGATTGAAGCACAGAGGTCAGCCCAGGAAGAAGAGGCTCTGACCTGTTGCTCTGCCTCACATGTATTTGTCACCTCTCTTCCCCTGTGTGACAAAGCCACAAAAGGATTACTCAAAGCCCATTTCTTCTGAGCAGTGAGAGACCCCAAAGGGGTTAATTTCCCAGAACCCTCAACAGAGAGGCATTCCTTCTTTTTGGAATTTAACCCTGAATGGGGGTTCTCACCCTGCATTTATTCTCCAGACCATGAAGTTACAGGAAAAGAACACAGGTGGGGTTATAGTTTAACAATAGAGTCTGGTAACATCAGTGAAACAAGCAAAGTGACATTCCGTAATGCAATTTGCAAAAGGTTGAGTCGATCCACCAACAAAAGCTTGATCTTAGCAAACACTGTTTTTTCCTACAGCAATTTCCCCAGCATTTTTACATATCAGTCAAGTAACTTGTCTGTCCTTGAGCCAGCAACCTTGCATGCTACAATTCTTTATCTTACAACAGAGACTTTAGCCTGGGGAAAATTTCCTGTCTTTTGCAAGGTTAACATTTCTATATGTACTTTTAAGAAGTTAGGCTAAACCTGAAATTACAGGGCTTTGGAGGCCCTGTGAGATACATTTGCTTTATAAATATTGGTATATTCCACACTGACCTATGGCAAAGCTATTAAATGATGGGTAGGGGCTATTTCTGGTCTCATTTAAGATTTAACTTAAAGTTTTTGTACCCTCTTAAGTAAAGGGGACATCAACACACACACTGCACCACAGAGGTTTTGTGAACTCCCTAGAAATCTGTGGATCTCTGGGTGTGACTCCTCTGCTCCAAGCTTTTACACCTTGAGAGCAGCAACACGTAAAATCAATGGCCAGGTTCATTCCAGTTACTAACAAGGCAAAGCTCATGAGAGGTCCTGTGCTTTATATCTTCAATGAAATCAAAGCAGCACTGTTCACCTAGTGCTAGCTACCACGTGAGTATTGTCCAGTTCAGTTGGTAGGAGAGAAATAATCAACTTCTACAGTGGTTGTAGGGTTGGGTCACAGACCCCTCTGCCCTATCCTGTGCAGGTCCCGAGCCAGGTAGTTGAAAAAAGATTCTGGTGGCCAATAACAGGATAGACATGCTTTATACTGATGCAAGCTCTGCTGATCAGTGGTTCAGAGCCTCCGCCTTTTATACCGAAAGTACCCAATAGTATCATCAAGCCAAGGAGTACATGGGTGTAGATGTACAGTTACTCCACTCTTATATAATTTGTTTACAACGGATGTGCTGAATTATACCTTGCTGGATATGAGACAAGGGGGCCTGACTATACTGACTCCATTTTCCCCACAGTGGTCATCTCCAAAATGTTTCTATCATAGGTTTCTATTAGTAAAAAGTCTTCAGAACATCTCTAATATATGTGAATTTATTTGCTTATAAATTATATAAATGCACTATTGTAGTAATACATATCATACAGAACATAAGCAAGAGTATAACTGTAAAACATGAGATAAAAGTAAAATATAAACCAGTTATAATATTTTATTTCTACATTCCAAAGGACTATCTTGTACACCCTAGAGGTGTAGTCACCTTATCTAGAAAACATTATTCCTTAGGATGATTTTTGCAAATCAACGTATGGAAACAAGCAAATGAAGTCATTTTTATAGAAATGTCTCATTTTAAGAAAGTATAATTTACATTCCAAAGTCTAAATTTACAAGATAAGTTAGATTACGGTATAAATTGTGTTTCAGTGAGTGTCTATTTCTGTGATGTTCTTGAAGACAAATGGACTTTTTCATCTTCATATTACCAGTACCTAGATTACAAAAGGGTTTTCAGAGTTGTGTTTTTAAGATGTTTTCACAATGCATTTAATATAAGGATTGATACCAGTTTTCTGAAAACTCTTCAGGAACACACCTCTACTTACATTTTCTTTTTTGTTTCTGGAGACGCCCAGTCTTGTATTCTACTCTTCTCACCGTGGTGAACACCAGCAGTTCTCCAAATGGGCAGTGCCGCTTCCTGTCCCTTCGTTTGCACATTCGAATCTCGACAGGTGTGGCTCTCCCCTACTCCCTCCTTTACCAGCCTACTTATTCTTCAAAAACTCAGAGCTGTTTTCTCTGCCTTTGTTCAGCCCTAGAGCCCAGTATGCCTCTTCTGCCCGCTCCTGCAGGAAGTGCAGCCACCACTAATGTGGCATTTGTACATTTGACTGCTTGCTTTTCGTTTTCCTCATCACTCCCACATCAAGAGCCCGACAAACAACAATACCAACAAAAATAAAGAGCTTCCATTTAGTATTGGCACTGCACTGAATCTTTCGCAATTATTCTCTCAAAGGTAGGCTGCAAGCGTGTGTGTGTGTGTGTGTGTGTGTGTGTGTGTGTGTGTGTGTGTGTGGAGAGGGTGTCGAAAGAATTTTTGCTCAATTTTTCTCTCATACTCCCCATTAATTTATAGTTAGATGGTCATTACAGAATGCATACTCAAAGGACTTTCACAATATCATTAACTACAGCTGATTTGATAGAAAAAGTATAAGAAGCAAGAAATTTATTCAATAATTTAGATTTCTTGAAAAGACACACTAAACATCAGCTTTTGGAACCTTAACTGACAATCTCAACTGCTTGCTTTAATTTGTGTCAGTAATGGCCTTTGAAAAACTATTTTTACAGGTATTTTATTTCTCTATTCTAACAATCTGTATATTTTCCTTACTAACATTGAAGTCTAAATGGAAAAACATTGGTAATATTCTGTTTATGAAGACAAGTGAGTTGACTCTAACAAAAATATTGATTCATGTCTTGCTTCTCAGTGAGAAATGCCACCCATGAAGTCTGCTGGCACTTGCTGCTAATAATAACATAATTTCAAGAAAGCCAGAAAAAGTACATACCTTCACTTACAAAAGTGTGAATTACTTATTTTTCTTAATAGGAAATGTCAAGTGCATCACTGTTTAACTTTAGCTGAAAACAACTTAACAACATATTTTTACCTAGGTTATATAAAACTTCAAAAGGGCTTGTCAGAAATCAACATAGACTATAAGAATATATCTCCCTTGTTATAGAGCAAAATCTAAAAAGAAAGTATTGAAGGATAAATTATTTATAACTTTCATTAACTTAATTATTTCTTCTTTTAAAAAAAGAGACCAAGTTTAGAAATTTAAATTTTCCTCTTCCTTACAAAAAAGTATCTTTTTTATGTACGTTTTCTATATCATGCAGGTAGAGTTGATAGACAATAAAGTATTTTTCACAGTTATTAAAATCATCATCTATACTAACAATTCCTCTTGACAATCTTGTCAGGGTATAGTTCTGTTCAGTCACATGGTTAACATCTGGCAGTCACTCAAGGTAATAACTAACACCATCAATTTGTTGCTTATTTAGAGGAGACATACTAGAGTGGATGTAGAGAAGGCTAATTCCATGTCTCTTTTGACACACACACAGACTCAAATCTCAGCTTTGTCTTAAAGCCATTCAACAGGCCAGTAAAAAGATAGATCAATAAATGTGTTCTTTGTTTTGAAACAAACTTCCAGAAAACATAAAAATGCACTGCCAATGAAATTTCTTCACTATTTCAGTTCACAGAGGGCATGATTTTTATTTTGACCCATGGCCCCGGCCATAAACACAAGATGCATGCATTTTTTCCTACAGTTTGTTCTTTGTGTAAAGCATCTAGTTTTGCTCATAACATCATTAAGAAAGCTTGTTCATTTCTGAGTGTGGAAGAAAAGACAAGAAAAAAATACGAGTGTGATATGGAGAGTTACGCCACACTCTCTGTTCTCAATGGCAGCCACTGCTTACCTGTGCCCCACAGGTCTCCAGTAAGGCGTTTCCAATGTGCCAATTCAAGTAGATTCTCCAGGGATTTCCCTAATGCAAAATTGAACTAATAATATATTAATACTGGTTCGTGGTTGTAACAAATGTACCACACTAATTTAACATATTAATAATATTCATAATAGAAAATAATAAGATAAAATTGGGACTAATCTAAAAACAAATAAATTTGTTAATAATGTCATGTTTTCATTTCTGCTCCTACGACTATTCCTATAGATCTTATGGCCTTTTAAAAGACTTATATAAGCTCAGAAAAAAGGGGGAGGGGACACAAATACTGTGACAAATCACATTTTTTTTTCTTTTAAATAGTGATTTATGTCCCAAATTAGGGGGAAAAGGTTGTTTCTTATGTGCATAGATTATGCTAATCCTGTCAACTACTTTGAGATCTGTAGCTTAAAATAAAATCCTTTGAAGACAGAACTTTAATTTGTGGCTATGGCTGTTGTTCTCAGAGACTGTCATTGTTTTTAATGATTGTCTTTTTTGACCTGTGGTTGACTAAATCCTTTCCCCCAAAAATGTCACTACTTTCGACATTACTGCATCCCTACCTCTTCTGCTGAAGTGTCTTGCCCACCTCTGTGTCATTTGTGCTTACTGCACCTGTAAGAGTGTTTGTCAGGTCTTGATGATTGCAGGTGACACACTTATGTTTTGCCTAGCCCAGTGAAGTTATACTGGGATAAACACAATTTGAATTCAAGTGGATAAAATCTCACTGTAAATGATACAAAATCAGTGATTACTCACGTACGCTGATATCTCATGTTAATGAAAAATTGTTTAGTATTCACCACTGGCCAACTGTATACAAGTCTTTAAAAAATTCTAATAATCCTCCCTTCCTGAGTAAAATCAGGAATTGGTGTTAGCTTCCTAGAGATAATGCGGAAATGGGGTAAACTGATTTTCACAGTGTTTGTTAACTGCAAAGTTCAACTGGATACCAAAAATTTAGTTACTATTACCTGATGATTGTTAACTATCTGAGGATCAATAGTAGAAACTTTTCATTAAACTTAATCAAGTCAGTTAGAATGTTAATAGCACTGGCGGTTTACCAGCTATGTCCTGAGCACTGTGTAAAAAAAAAAAGAAAAAAAAAAAAAAAAGCCAACTGGCAAGTCTGTATTCTTAAAGAACTGTGTTCCCTTTCTTAACATTCAGAACATAGCTATCTGCTTAATATTTAGACCCTACTACAAACAACTAAAATTCTTGTTTTTACCATTTCCATGATACTTAACATTAGCAACATTAAGAGTAATAATAGGCACAGGAGAATAGATTTGTTCTGGAATTGACCTGCTATTTGCAGAGTTGCATTTGTTTGTGAGGAAAATATCCCAGTGATGCATTTTATTAAATTATGGAACATAACAATGGTAATACTATGCAGCTCACATAATTGTAGTCTTCAATTGCATTCTATAAAATACACTCAGATACTTCTGAAAATTTGAAAATGGTCACTTTTCAGTGGCTTCTTTAGTAATTCTACATTTTAAAAGCTGTAACCAGAATTCCCTTATTTCATACTATTGCTTAATAATCTGCATATGATTTAGACTACTTAAATGGTACCTTTCCCAAATATTAGTCATGCTTTTTGTGTTTTTCAATTAGTACTTATATTTTTGGCATTATTTCCTACTACAATAAGTGTTATTCTGATGCTATGAGTATTTGATTATATATTGGTTGAATTCATTGAAAACTTTATTCAACCAAATTTTACAGAATATCTATTATTGAAATGCACTGTGCTAAATACTGTTGTTGAATGAAAGATAAATCAGACATTGTTCCTACCCTTAAGGAGTTTACATTCAGTAGGGCAAGAAGAGGGATACATATCTGTAACATAAGGTAAATAATAACCACTGCTATAAGAATGTTTTAGGTAAATTTTTTACAAGTTCAAAGGAGAAAATATATTTCTAGCTGTGGGAAACCAGAGAAGGCATGTGTAGAAAAGACAATCACAGTTCTCTAAATGCTACAAACAGAAATTCCCAGCCATTGGATTCTAACAGCCTCAGGGTGGGGCCTTTGGCTACTCTAAATCCTCTCCTCTCACTGAAGTTCAATGTTTTCTTGGGGGAAAGGAATACACCCTCACAATGCCTCCTCTTGCCTCTCTTTTTTTGCTTACCTCGTTCTAGCTCCACCTCATTTATTTCAAACCTCCAAATAAAGGGATTTCTTCTCTGATAAATTTGGGGTCTCTTGCTATAGTTCTCTGTGATTTGCTAGGCCTATGTGATTTGGATATGGTAAACTTGCAACAGATGTTTGCTGATTGAATGATGAATGAGTGACTAGTGAGTGAATGAGTGAGAGTGAGTGAGGGAATGGCCATCAGCTAGGAAACAAAGTAGCCCAAGAAAAACAGCTGGGTCTTGATTATACTAGTCCATGTAAATCACACAAGAGCTCTTAGCATAATTCTTTGAACTCTATTATAGTTATTCAGTAAATATTTGTTGAATGTGATGTTGATGTTCTTCAAAATCCTCAAGTTGTACACTCATACTGCAGTATTTATATTGCTAGGAAAAGCTCAATCTCCTTGTAAAAGGGATAATCCTGTTTCACTACTGGATAAATAGATCATTATGCAGTGTTTCCAACAGCCTTTCTCGAAATGACCCCTTTGAGGTTCAAAAAGGAACCAAAAGTGATTAGATTTTACAAATGTTATGCCACTTCTTATTACATATAGTATTCAATAAAAAGAAAATCCCACAAGACAATTCCTTTTGCCCTGTGGGTCTAATACCATAAAGTCTCATACTTACAGCATCTACATTTTGGCATTTGCTTGTCAAAAATGGGGTGGAGGTAAAAGTATTCTTTCTGCCAGTTTATGTGATGCCATAAAGGAGCATTTTTCATTTTTCAACACTTATTAGCTCAGCTCCCCAGCTGTGCAGCACCACGCCCTGGTGTGAAATTGAGAGAAAGGACTCTGACAAGTTTATATTGGCTTAAATTTATAGCTTTTCTTTTGGGTGGGGGCAGGGTTTTTTTTTTTTTTTTTAAAGACATTGAAATTTTGTGATTTTGTTTTACAAAACCTCTATAGCATGGAAAAATAGGTCATGGGAATGATTATAAGTATATCATATTTGGCTATCTTTAAGAAATATTAACAGCTATGTAATGAGAGGAAAAGCGACAGAGGAAGTAAATTAATTAATTAGTTAATGAAGTCATTGACCTATTTAACCTCAATGCTTTTGTATCCTTCAAAATGTGCAGCTGAGTGCCTTGCATGAAAAATATGTTCAAAGTTGTGAGCCAGTAAAAAAAAATGTAAGCTCAAACCCCACTCAAATAGTTGGATTTAGACATAATTATTCACATAATTGTTTCAAAACTTTATTTTTCTTGTTTTCTGGAGAGCAATTTCAAAGAGACAAAATTAGACTGGTTTTACAGAAGGTTGGGTATGCCAGTGGGAGCTTGGTTACCACAGTTGCTGTAGCATGATGTGGCACACTAAAGTGTAATGATTGACCACAAACTTAAAATTTTAAGATAAACAAACTTAACCCTTGGCTGCCTCTTTCCTGCTCACACACACCCTAAATGTGATAAACAGGGGGAAGATTCTTAAAGCATTTTTTAAGATTCATCTTGAGGGGGATAGTACAAGTAACTCAGATAAAGCTCCTTATATTTATGTTGTATGGAAGGCTTAAATATCAATACAAAATCAGCTTTTTAGCTTCTACTAAGCAATGCTTTGCATTGGAAGGCAGAATGGAAGAAGACCCTTTTCAAATCCTAAACAAGGCTTGAAAAATATGCCCCAATACTCTCAGCTGTGGTGGGAGGGGAGATCCGTGCATCAAGACTTGCAGAATGCCCAGGCTGGCACTGACAGGGCACCAATACCTTCTTGTGCTGTCAGAATAAATTGCAAGCAGCCTTAATTGGCTCAATGGCTTTGTTTGTACATGTTAAATGCAAAGTGACAATGTAAATTTTCTAAAATAATCTTGAAAATCCAGGGCCATCTTCAATTAGGTGAGTTTTTAAAATCCCTATAATCAGCATCTTCTTCCAGAAAGAAAGCCAGGATGCTGGACATTTCAGCAGGTGTTTTTAAAAGTGACAAGATTAAATTTTATGCCAAGTGAAGAGACTGTTCTTCAGATACAAATGAGAGATCATTAAGAGAGCTCCCTAAAGCACAAATTATATCTCAGCCGTGGCGGGGAGGGAGAGAGGAAAGAGCGGCAGCAGTACAGGAGTCTGGGGTGTGACCACGGAGGGGACAGCCTGTTTTTGAGCAGAGAGAATTGCGTCTGGGAAGAAGAAATGATTTCACAGGCAGCACCTGATACTTTCAAGAATAGAACAAAATAGGGACAATGTCTCTAATAAAAACCATACTGGCAAAAGTTATACATTGATCTTCTCAAGCAGTCTGTACCTGTAGACCTTGTTTTGACTTAGGAAGACACATAAGACTGGCTAGCATTTAGAAATGCATCTCACATGGAAGGGGTTTTTTATTATTGTTTTTATTTTTACTTTTTAAAGATAGGGGTGACATGTTCATGTACATGCAAGCTAGCTTTGGCAATATAGGGATAACTTTAAGGACAAGTGGTTGTGAGAAGAGACTCATTTGAAATCTTTTCCAACATACTGGGGAGTAGGGGAGACAGCAGATTGGAAATGTCGAGTGGGTTAGGACTTGAAGGTGAGGTATAGGACGTGGTCTAAGATGACTACTGCGAAGACCTCTGGTGAAGCTGTTTACAAAGATAAAGAACACATAGGAAGGAGCAAGTTCAGAGTCAGGATAATGAGTTCAACTTCTGGTAGGCTGTTTGAGGCATCAATGGAAATTGGGTCTAAGTCTTAGATTGGAGATGGTGGAAGCATATTGTGGGAGTCATCAGGATATAGGAATCAGACAAAACTACAGGAATTGAAGAAATCATTTTGGGAGGAAATCTACAGAACAAGAGAAAGAGAAACTAGTAGCAATTTTTTAAAAGACCCACATATAAAGGCAAGGCCAAGCAAGAAAAATTAGTGAGAACCTCTCAGGAGGAATCATGGGGAGAGAAGAAAATATGGGGGAATGTCATGAAAGCAAAGGAGATAATTGTTTTGAAATGCAGGTAAACAACTGTGGGGTGCTATAGGAGGATGAAATAAGGCCATTGAATTTGGCGGGTAGGAGGCAGGTGACCAGGAAAGCTTTTGAGAACCATTTCAGTAGAACAGTCGGGTTAGGAGTCAGATTTCGATTTGGGAATTGAGAGTACACAGTAAGTGTAGTTTATTCCTTTAAAAAGTTTACTTTTAAAGCCAAGAAAGACAGGGCTAAAAAAATGGTATTTTAAAATATGGGGATGATTCAAACATATTATGAACTGACAAGAGAAGCTGAGGGAGAGGAAGAAATGACGATCTAGAACTCAGAGAAGATAGAAGGGGAAGGAATGGAAAGGCTTGGAGAGCAGGGTCCACTTCCTCTAAGACCAGAAAGGGAAAAGTGAGTAAAGAAATACAGGTCAATCTGAATGTGAGGATAGATTATACCCTACAGTGGCCATTTGCTAAGAGTCAAAGAAATAGGAAAAAGGATTAGGAACTTTATGAAATCTGAAACGGTTTAAAGGAAAAGGGAGCTGAGTAGGAATGGGGAAGAATTGCTAACTAACTATAAATGCAAATAGAAAATTAACCATAAGTGCTAGACTGGAATGCCATCAAATTTGTACCAGTTACCTCTGAAAAGAAGCAGAAGAAATAAACAATTTATTGATCTTGTATTGGAGATAGCAAGGCAAGAGGTCAAGGTGAGGTGGGGCTATTGATCGATTGGTGAGAATGTAGCACTGTATAGGTTAAGAAGGGGAAGAAAGGAGCCAAGAAAGGGCAAATTGACTGGAAAAATAATGAGGGGATAAAGCCTGTAGGTTGCCAATGAGGTCTCTGAGCCAATTTAGTGGGAATGAGGGAATAAGAGAGATGGAAGCACAGGAAGTTAACTGTAAAAAAGGACGTTGGAAGTTAATTATTTTAGAGCTGAGATACTATCATGCATAGTATAGTAGCATGAGAAGGCTCCCTAAGGAAGTGGGACTGAGCTGCATCTTTAAGAGCTGGTAGGGTCTTAGTGGTGGGGAAGAGGGAGGATATTCTGTGCCTAAAATCAAAGAAGAACTGCAGACAGGCAAAAGAGTAACCAGTAGCCCCACAGAAGGGAGAGGTCCAGATCTTTCTGGAACAGTGGCTGTGTGCTGCAGCTTAAAAGAGAAAGATGGCGAGATCAATTGAGCTAATTATAGGAGGGTTTGGGATGAGAGCTTTTATCTACTACACAATTGGGAACCATAACAAAATATCAAGCAGGGGGATGCCATGAAGAAAGTGATGTTTTCTACACATTCATCTGGACCGGGACTGTGGAAGGGATTCCAGACGGGAGGAGTCTGTGCCAAGGGAAGCAGGAGATGGGGGGTCTGAGCTTTGGAGTAGTGACACGAATGGAGACACCTTCAGTTAAGAGATGACAGGATTTGATGACAAACTGGATAAAGGGGAGATATAGAAGAAGGAGTTCAAGTGGTTCTAAAATTCCGAGCTGGAACACGAGAAAATAGTCTTTCTACCAAGGGGAAGGAGAGGAGGGACAGTGTGGGGGTGGGGAGAGGAGGCAGGGTGTGCAGCGGACCCGCTTCAATGCCTCTTGTTTGTGCTATGAAAGAAATAAATTTCTTATGAAGCCACAGGATGTCAAAAGCTCACAAATAGAGTTATCATCATGTTGTCTTCTTTTATTAAAACCGACGTGCGACAGAACGGCACACTGTTGAGAGATTGTCAGTAGCAGACATCAACCTGGCATGAAGAAGTTAAGAAGCTGGGTGGCTCATTTGGTCATTTGGAGTAAAGACTTCTGGTGAACAAGCTCTGTTAATGATGGCCGTGTTCCAATTAAAAAACGTTTAAGGGAGGATAATATGAAAAAGAACATTTAATCACACCTTGATTTTTTTTCAGTCGCAGCTGCACATGGGTAGCAGGAACCATGCTGGGAGCAGTACCCTTGATTGCAAAGCATAAAATTTTTACAGGCTCTTTTTTTTTTTTTTCCTAATAAGTTAAAATTTGGGGTCCCTTGCATGTTGCATTTGGGTAATAATTCAGGACAAAATATTCAAAAGTGCATAAGTAGGTCCAGTCCAAATATTTTTTTTAAAAAAATCATCTTTAACGATTCCTAGTTGCTTAGGTTGTGGAAAAATGTAGATTAATAAATATTTTAAATAAACTTTACTGTGAAGTAGATTTTAAACTGGGCAAGATAGATCAGTAGTACTAAGAGTAATGAAAATATTTCTTGAGATGGTTGTTTCATGGCAGAAAAATGACAGCATTTTATTATATTTTTGGAATTCGGGTTTTTTTCTAAAATATTTCCTTTAACTTTATTTTTATAGAACTAGAATGTGTCTTTTAAGAGCATGTGGTTTTACAATTATGTGGAAGTATGCTACACAGGGGAAAAAAGGCTCTTGCTGTAAGTAGATTTTTCTCTAATTATTAGACCATCAAAAGTGAGAATAATGTTGCCAGTAAAGACTGTGTTTTCCCGGTGTAGAATATGATTTACAGAATTCTTCCTCATGTAGAGGGTGATTTACAGAATTTTACTTTAGTTCTATACTTAGAATCTCTAATTCTTCAGAGGACTCTAAAGTCCCTGAAATACCTTCTCTAATTCTTCATAGAATAAGCAGTGGTAGTAGTGTGTCAGTTTCCTAAGGCTGCCCTAACAAATCACCAAAACTTAGGTGGCTTAAAAAAAACAGGAACCTACTCTCTCATAGTTCAGGAGGCTAGGAGTCTGGAAGAAAAACGTCGGCAAGACCATCCTCCCTCCTGAGGCTAAAGGGAAGGATCCTTTTTTGCTTTTTCCAGCTTCTGGTGGCTCCTGGCAATCCTTGGTGTTCCTTAGTTTGTAGCTGAATCACTCCAATCTCTGCCTCTGTCTTCCCATGGAGCTCTTTTCTGTGTGTCCATATCCTCTGTGACTGTGTGTCTCTGTGCCCAAATCTCCCTCCCTTTTTTCTTGTAAGGACACCAGTTATTTGATTTAATGTCTACCCTAAATCCAGAATGGGTTCCTTAACTGAAAACCTTAATTATATCTGCAAAGACCCTCTTTCCAAATAAAGTGACACTTTGAAGCTCTGGGTAGATACGAATTTGGGGGGATAATATTCAACCCACTACAATGGTAATAACAACATCACAGGCTCGCTTTATTTCACATTTTGAAAATTGTCAGCCGGAACAGCTGTAGAGGGGAGGGCCTGCTGGGTGAGTGGCCAAAAATGTGGAGGCCTCAGGATGTAACACAGGAAGTGGTCTGGCAGTGAAGCCGTCCCTCGGGCCTCCATGTTCCAACAGAGCACTTACTGGAGAGACTCGCAGCAAGATCCTTGGCCTTGCATATGTCTTCTAAGGGCTCTTGACTTTTCTATACATGGGAGTATAATCAGCAAGTTCTATCCTGATATATAAACCTAATTCACCGTATACTGGACTAGACCAAAAAATGAGTGTGGAGCTCAGAAGCAAAGCAGTCTAGCTAGCCATTCAAATGCTGTCATTCATTTCTGGACAGATATTGCTCAGAGCACTTTACGTATGTCCAATATGTGTTTTCTCATTGAGACACACATATCAGTGAGGTGTGAAGGTGAACTAGGATTGAGAGATTTGCAAAAGAGCATGTGGTTTATCAGTGAGCATCTGTTTGGTCCTGGCCTCTGGCTTGGAGGTCTCTGAACCAGAAACAGAATCAAGGTTTGCTGACCACTGGTCCAGTGGCCATTGATCATATCATGTGCTTCATGCAATAATGGCCATGAAGTGGGGCTCTGGGGTTGGAATCTAAGTTACTACATTTACTTCTCTGAACCTCAGATGTTTCATATATGTAGATGGGGAATAATAATAACTACTTCATAGGCTTGTGGCAAAGATTAAATCAATTTAAACAAGTGAAACACTTAGAACAGTTCCTAAAGCAAAGCAAGTGTTCAATAACGTTCAGTTATTATAACTACTGTACACAAGTACTGTAGTTGAACAGGAGTGTACATGATCTTTAACCTCATGGAGGTGATTATTATTATTAATACTAACAGATTTGCATAGTGCTTATAATTTGCAATTCTCTTTGTGCAATCCTTTCAAAACCTCTTCAATTTAATCAATACAGGTATAGGCTAAAAAACTGGACTTGAGGGATGTTAAGTGATTTGTTTAGTGATTTGAGTTAGTGACAGAGTTGTGGACTCAAATCTAGGTTGTCCCTTCTATAAGCCACACCTTATATACTAGGGGAGAGGGAAAAAAGTGGGATATACAGTAAGTAACTCTATCCAAGGCTTCAGTGATATAGAAAATTGAATTAAGAAGCATCCAGTGTAATGAAATCCAGCCCTTTCAATTTAAACTGATTTCAAAGTCACAAAACTTGGATTTTAGTCCTGTCTCTGACATTGAGCTGAAAAATGATGTCCACGATTTTGCAAAGTCAACTGACTATTAATGACGTAGATCCTCACTTCTCAAGTCCATGTGATGTGTTTCAAGTAGTAGAGCTTTGAGTTGTAACATGTAAGTCCTTCCTTCACTCACTGAGTTTGTATTTTCTGGAAAAACTGCAGAGTCTGGCTCATGGAACAAATGTGTTTATGTAACGTGCTGGTTGCCATGTGTTTGGGAGGTGTTCCCATGTGCTGTTGTTAATGCAACAGGGATGGGGCTTTTAAACATTGATTCTATGAAAATGTAATGTGACTGGAATTGGACAGGTGCCTGAAACAGACCACCCATCACATTTATGTTGCTGCCAGACAGGTAAAACAAATTCAGTTGAAGGGCTTTGAATTTTCTTGATAGTGAATAACTCGCATTTCATTTCAAATGCAATTCTGAGTTGTACTGAAATACTCATGCTGAAAACTAATTTTTGGTGCAAATTTTTTCTAAGACTTTCCCCTTTGTCAATTTTAATTTTAGAATTTATTATGAAAAAAAAATATCATCCTACTTTGTTGAGGGGAAAGAGAATCTTCTTGCCCTACTAGATACTCTTGCATATGTCTTACAGGAAAATGTATTACTAGGGACTAGTGTTGTGCCTGGCATGTAGCAGGCATTCAGAAAATGCTTGCTGACTTGAAGTGTGTATCCCATCTCAATAACACAGGTCGTCCTGGGTCTCGGCTCTCTTCCTAACTGATCTGCCCCCCTGACTACTGGGATTACAGTTTCTGTTTTGAAAGCTCTGTGTCCAGGTCTCACTGACAGCAAGGAGAGCTTCAGGAAGATGCCTCAGGACGTATTTGGCATTAGAGCCCTCTTGTGGATGATAATTGGGAGTCACGATTAGAGCAGCCCTGCCCTGATGTCAGAAAAAAGTGACATTTAAAAAAGTGTAAGAGCCTGTTAGCCCCTGCATGGCTGTGCAATTACCCTAGGCCTAAGGGAATGACTTTTCCTGGCACCTAGGAAACTGCATTCCCCCTGCTATTACCTTCAGTCTGGTGAAACTTAGTCTGGAATTTCTATATTCCTTTTATTTTGATAAATATCACATAACCCGGGCCAGCATCAAGGAATATAAGAAATTCCTAGTTCTCATCTTCTAGTTGATCCACATTGTGCAATCCTCAGTTCCACTCAGAAATTTATTTCTTTGTCTAAGCTTCCCCATGACTCTCAGACTTCCCTTCCCCAACGCCAAGAACCCTTATTCTTCGAGTGGCAGCTCATTCTAAATTTAACCGGAGCTACCAGCTCCAAGAGGTGCAATCGTGGCTGGGGTATAGAGCGTGTGAGAGGAAAAGACTATCGAATCCTTTCTCCACAACTGCATTTAGGAATTCACAGTGACAGAAGCACATTATTAATTTCCCAGTTAGAAGTCTTCTTTTTTCTGGAAGCACCATAATCCCTTTCTCCCATGAACTCCCTAGAGCTTTTCTTGTTGGGCAGGGTAGTCTAGAGGTTAAGCTTGTGGACATCAGAGCCACATTGTCTGGGTATGAATGGCTTTACCACTTACTAATTCTCTGACCATGGGCAAGCCACTTACTCTTTTCTTGTGCCTCAGTTTTCTTATCTGGAAAATGAACCTAATTACAGTACTTAATAAATACCAATTAATATGAAGATTAAATAAACTATATATTTATATATCTATAAGAAAATGTGGAATGTCATAAGTACTCAATCCATGGTAGCCATTATTAGTCACTATTTCCAAATAGCCCCTAATTCTGTAGCTCCACAAGAAGATCTTTACTGTGAAATTCCCGCAAATATGCAGGCTTGAGGATATAAATTGGATTCTATACAAAATTCAGAAACAAAGGTAAAATTTACTTCTAAGAAATCTCAAAATAAAAGCCATCCTTCATGCCCCTGATGTTTACTGGAAACTATAAGGGGTGAAGCATCGATATTTCTCATTGATTTCAAACTTTATGTGTGCAGAATCTTCTGGTGAGCTTATTAATATATGAAAGATTCGATAGGTTTGAAGTGGGACCCAATAAAGTACATTTTAAACAATGAATGAGTGAACAATGCAAACCGTCCACAGATCATGTGCTGAAAAAGCTCTTCTGGGTTTTGGTAGGATGCTGCTCTCCTCTTGTTCGTTCATTCCATGTGTGTTTTGAGCACCTGGTATGCATGAAAAATCATGCTTGGAGCTTTGAAGGACCCAACGTGAATTAAACACTGTTTTTGTTTTTCAAGAAACCAAAAATATAGTAAGGGAGATCCATCATATACATCTTTTAATCATTTAAGAAAGCCATGAAATACATGTTATATATTTTTGTTGAGCATTGGGATTAAAGGGCAGAACTTAATCCGTTGGGTGAACATAAGAATTGACTCCTTAAACTCACAAGGGACATATCCAAGAATTTTAAATTCAAGAAAATGAATTATAATATTTTAAGAAAATGAACCCTGAATAAATCATAAAATCTAAGTTTTCTATAGTAGAAATGTGAGAATGTAACTCAAAAAAAAACAAAAAACTTTTCAAAGCTAGTCCTCAATTAGGTTAACTAGTTTTTTGCTTCATCTTTAAAAGTTGAGCCTGTGTTTGCTACCAGTTTATCACCGTTGAGAGCATTTCCTCCCCTGTGAGCATAAACTATTCTGTCCCTAAACCCACTACCAGGAGAATCCTGAGAAGGAAAGAGTGTGGCATCAAATGCGCAACTTAATCATGTTCGTGGGACAAAAACATTCCTGTTAGCCTTATTGTTATGAAAATTAAAATAGAGTAAGCTTTTTAACTTCTTCTACTATTAGATTCCAAGCTCTTTGATGAAAATCTTATTTGCCTTATGGCCTATTCAGTTGCAAGTCCCTGTGAAAGTAAAGTTACGGGTTTTAAAGGCATGTGTAAAAATTGTGACTGGCATTTTTCTGATCGGGACCTCAGGCAGTATCTAAGTTAAAACTTGAAGTGGAAACTCAGAGAACTAAGTGGCTTGTGCAAGGGGGAGCAGCTGAGTGGTAACAGGTCCCAGTGTCTCAGATCCAGGGTTAATGATCCAGGATTCTTTTTGATACATCAGTAAGCTTCAAACATTTTTGATCATGCATCCCCATTAGTAAAACAAAACACAGCAAAACAAAAGGCGTTTTGAGCCTAACCTCCCAATATCTGGGCAATTATGTGTAAAAGGTTTACATGTATTACCGAACCAGTATATTAATTATATTATGCAATATATTTTAAAAATAAAAGTTTAAAGGATGAGGTTAAAAATAAATAACATACAGAAATCCTAGGAATTTCTTTCTCTCCCCACTTTGGAGTTGGGCCACGCAGATTTTTATCTTAATAGGGCAGAATGATTTATGTAAACAGGGAAATAAAAAGTCCTTAATGGTTATAAGCAAGGGATAACATACTTCCATCCCCAGTGCCTTATTTTCTTCAACACCTTGGTCTAGGAATGTTTATTAAATGAGTGTCTTAGAACCCATTTCTGCAGTTTTTTTCATTGTAGTTTCTTCCCTGATAAGTTATACCACTCTAGTTCGATAAAAGAAAAGATTAGGACCTGCATTTAGGAAATTCAGGAGGTAGATTTTATGCTGTGTATTGAAAAGTATATATATTTTTTTCTCTAAGTACTGCACATATCTGTTTCATCTCTCTTTAATTCCTGAGAGAGTTGATGAAAGAGAGCTGTTTTTCTCCTTAGGAATGTCCTTTGTGTTGTTCTTATTTCAGTACACCAATCCTCTGTTTTTAAGTTTCTTCTAAAGAAATTACATGTATCTCAAAGCCAGAGGATTTTTATTTCTAATTTGCTATGGGTAGCAGAAGGAAAGGAGTGCCTTTAGACCTAAGATCTTGTTTCCAAAGGAGCCCTTAGAAGTAACAGGGAAGGGAGGGGGTTCAGCAATGAGGGAGAGGGTGGGGGTGGCTGGAGGGACTGGAAGACGTCAGTATAAGAAGGTTACTCCAATGTTTTACAGAGTGTTAAGGGTCTTCATAGATACAAACCACAGAGAAAGCAGGATCTGATAGCTGTTGGAGGAATGCCTGTGGGGGTAGGAGGAACAGAAGGTGTGGTTGTTAATTTCCAAAAAATACGAGATGTCAGCGATTTTAATGAGAAAAATAAAGCCCGTGGGATGATAGATGGATGGCAAAGAGCAGCTAGCCAGGGTTCATAATGTTAGGACCAAACGTCTTTGATTAAATACTCACACCCAGATCTTCAGTGTATGTGCTCCTGAGTTGTCAGAGAAAAGCAATATATGGGTCCATGCTTTATCAAAGATGCTGAGTTATTCTTGAACATTAAGAAATAATTAACTTGTGATAATTTTATACTCGTTCATTCAGACCCCAGAGAAAGCCAGGTAAAAAATTCTTTCTCTTTCTCTTTCTACATAAGCAAATAAATTGTAGCAAGTAGGTCATGAGAAATTACTGGATCACACTGCTTAATTCTCTTTATTTACGACTGGGAGAGAAAAGCCTTCCTTTGGGAATCCCTTGGTGGGCAGCCTACCGATCACAGCACTTTGCTGAACTTGCATAAACAGACAGAGCTAATGGGGTGTCACCCAGTCCTGACTCAAACAAGTTTGCACCATCAAAGGCTGATATCCTCTAAAATAAAAGTGACAAGAAATAGAGCGAACTATTGAAATAATTCCGCCCAGCTGCAAGATTTGGAGCAAGGCACCACTGTCAAAGGCAACATGTGCCTGATCTAGTTAAGAGCTCTCTCATTCTTTATGGAGTTTGACTATTAAATGAAGCCCCAAGATTTCTGGGTTCAGGTTCTAGTTGTTTACTAACTAAAAATAAAAGAGCCCACAAAAACTGTTCATGAGGCTTTGTGCTCCAAATCATTCCTACCAAACATGTTGATGAGTTAAGTATAAATTAATCAGAAACATACGGTTCAAATTTCTGTGGAAATCCACAGGGTATATTAAGGGAATTAAAGAGAAATGTGTTAGGCCAAACATATTTAAGAATTTTATAAAACCAAACTCCACCAAAACAGTTTAACATTTTCTGGTGAGTCTGTTCCAGTTTATTCTTCTTTAATAGTGTGTTTTCTCAATTGCTTTAAACTTACATTTTTATGTGATATGATAGATCCATAAATATTTATAATATATTACAATGAAGTTACCAAACTAGTTCCTTATATTAATCCCAAATTTATCACAGCTAATGATGCTATGGGTAAGCATAATTCAAATATATTAAAAACCCTAGAGAATTTGGACCAGTCACAAAGAAGCTAAATTGTGAAATGATGAAGTCGAAGTTATATAATATATTGAATTTAAATCAGTTCAAGTGTATACATTCTTATAAATCATTCATCAGTATTTAGTACTATTTAAAGCACTGTCCCTAGGTGTTTTGGAGCCTAGCAGATTTTTAAAAATAAGTGAATTAGATGTGGGTTATGCCTTCAAGGGATATACAAGACTTTTACCTAGCCTATGCTAAGTATCATAAACTCACAGATACAGTATTCTTTACTATGCAGTTTAATTATAAGCAATATTATAGGATTTATTTTTAAAGTGACTCTTCTAAAGTGGGGGAGATTCTATTCCTCCAAGAAAACATGTGCAGAGGTGACAAAAGTTCATACAGTTAATACTCACATTCCTGAAATAATCTCTTGTTACTGTAAAGATAGGTAGCAATTGTCCTCTGTACGAAATTCTTAAAGATAGTCTGGCTTTTTAATTAATAGTCCTTCTAGTGAAAGAGAAGATTGGGTTTATTAGATATTGCTTTTGTCATTGGTATTTTAGGGTCCTTCAATAACTGTTTCTAATTTCACTGAAGAATATTATGCAAAATAGAGTGCATAATAAAGAGGAGGGAACTTAACTTCTTGTCTGATTTCTTATATCAGTGTAAAATTCAGAACCATAGTTCATGCAAATGATGAAAGAGGAAATCTGTGCCTTAGGTGTCAGAAATTATACAAGATAATTCTAAAAAAGCACCTCACCAACTTGTGAAGGTTTATGTGAGGAGTATGCACTAAGGCACTTACCTCTGTACAAAAATACAATCATCATGGTGTTTATCATTTTCAGGCTTTCCAAGTGTCCTGGAGAGATCATTTTCCTCTTGCCTCATTTTTCTTGGAAAAGAGAACGCCCTGGGCTGACAATATCCCTCAGCCAATGGCCCTCGATAGAGGCAATCCCTGAATCTAAGACTTTTTGGGGATTGTGGTTATTTAAGGTCTCCTCTTGCAATGGATCCTGGGGGTGCAACCTCCTCCCTGACAGAGAACCAAGTCATGGGTGGAGCCATGTCGTGAGCAGAGCCCAGCCTAACTATGTGGGTGATGTTGCCACTCCAGTGAGAGGCAGAACATTGAGCCAAAGAGGATTCTTCTAAAACTTTAAGATTTTATGGAGCTTGCCTTGGTTTTGAACTTGCTTGGGATCTGCCACCCCTTCCTTCTTTCCTATTTCTCCCTTTTATAAGGGAATGTTTATCCTATGCCTGTCCCACCATTGTATTTTAGAAGCATTTAACTTGTTTGGTTTCACAGATTCACAGCTAGAGAGGAATTTCGCCTCAGGGTGAAGCATACCTCTAGTTTCACCCATATGTAACTCAGATGATGTTTAGATGAGAATATGGACTTTAGATCTTAGAACTGAAGCTGAATTGAGTTAAAAAAGACCTCTGCGGCCATTGGGATGGAATAAATGTGTTTTTCACTTGAGAAGGACATGCATTTTAAGGGGGTGGAATTAAATTAATTAAATGAACATTTGTGTCCCCCCCCTCAAATTAATATGTTGAAATCCTAACCTTTAATGTGATGGTATTAAGAGGTGGGACCTTTGGGAAGTGATTAGGTTATGAAGATGGAACCATCATAAATAGATTAGTAATTTTATAAATGGGAGCTCACAGAGCTCTTTCTCTTGCCAGCAGGTAAGGGCACAGTGAGAGGATGCTCTCTATGAATCAGGAAGTGGGCTGTCATCAAACACCAAACCTTCCAGTGCCTTAATCGTGGACTTCCCAGCCTCTGGAACTATGAGAAATAAATTTCTGTTGTTTATAAACCATCTGATATATAGCATTTTTCTATAGCTGACCTAGCTGACTAAAACACTGTCATTAGTTGGCATCTAGATTATTATGGTCCTTGAAATATATGTTCTGATTGAGTCCAGTCCCATTGGAGAGATGGCCAATGGAGAGATGGCCATGCCACAAGAAGCTCATCCTTGTGGCTGACAGCTTTATGTGGAGGTGTTCTAAGAAGGAAGGGGAGTATCTATGGTCCCATGGGCAACTCTGAGGAGTGGTGGGGTGGAGCCCCAGAAGCCCCAGTCTGTGGAGAGAATCAGACAAAGTGCTGTTTTTTTTCTTTTTTCCACTGTCAGTATGTATGCAATTATGCGGTGGGTCATTTGCGGGCCTTCTGGAGATAATGCTCAGAGGTGGTTGGGGGAAATTATCTGTATATCAGAAACTGGGGGCTATCTAAAGGGTGTGAATAACTCAGATTCTGGTTTGCCTGGCATCAGTCCCTGAGATCTTACCAATGAGTGTGAATAAGTACAAGAGCTGACTCTTCAAGAAGCTTTGGTTTTTCAGGGGGGATGGGGCTGGGAAGTAGTGGAAATACTCATAGTAGCAGGAACTAAATGAAGAAACCAGAACCCCAATTATGGCTGCAAAATTAAGGTCCAGCTTTGTTCCAAGAAAATGGCAAGAAATTCAAATAGAAGCAGAGTAGTATAGAGTACTGGGGTGGAAATGAGAAGTGGAAGTGAAATTTGGTCAATCCAAAAATCAATTGTCTAAGTCAGTTAATTTGGGACACCAATTATGCACGAGAACATTAAACACAACTTATTTCTTACTGTAAGTTCCAAAGTAGTTCAAGAAACCTATTTCACTGAGAATATGATTCAACATCCAAAATATAAAGAACCCCCCCCCCCCATGATTTCAACTAAGAGAGGGACTGATAAAAAGATCTGTGATCTAGTCTACTGGAGTATGGAGACACTTCCTTATATTGTTGTCTGTATTTAGAGTCCTACTTATTAAATGAAGATTCTGTGAGAAAATAGACCTTATTGTGGTATTTTAAAAATTGCTCAAAAAATTAAAAACAGGGACTGTAAAAACAGACCTGTTAATGGTGACAAAGAGAGCTGTGTTCTGTAAGAAAATGGAATATTTCTAGGGTTGGATTCCACAGATAGGATGTTTAAAAAAAATATTTTAAAAAATTATCTCTATACAGTTTATTTATTTATTTATTTATTTATTATTTTTTTTTTAAATTTTTGACCGGTGAGGGGATCATAACCCTTGGCTTGGTGTCGTCCACACCACACTCAGCCAGTGAGCGCACCAGCCAGTCTTATATAGGATCTGAACCCGCGGCCTCGGCGCTACCAGCGCCACACTCTCCCGAGTGAACCATGGGGCAGGCCCTCTATACAGTTTAGACTGACCAATTAATTAAATCAAATATTTAATCTATTTTGCTTTTTGGTAGAATTGCAATACTTGGAATTTGAAATGATCAGGCAGTCAGTTTAGCTACCCTAATAAAATTTAATCTACCTTCAGCACACCAATCACTTGCTCAGTTATAATCTCTTAAAGTTAGTATGGAAGTCTACTTCATTTCAGGGGAACGCGTTTTTGGCTTCAGATTAAGGAGTACATATTCAGCAAATAAGTACTGGCTTCATCTGTTGTGAAGCTGTGAAAACAAAGTGGTGAGAGTCTGCAACCGTCCATGTTTCTGCTCTGTGTCCAGGCGGCATCAATTTGTCCCTTCTTCTCCATGATCTTTCTCTCTCACCACCATGTATTTACATCTCTGCAGGAAATGTCCTTCTCCAACCTACTATCTCAGTGAATTCATGCTCATCTTTTAAGTAAGACTTTCCTAACCTTCTCTCCCACCACTCAGAATTAGGTGCTCCATCCTCTGCTCCCATAATGGATTTTTAATACATTTAAACAGCGATTTCAAAAATACTATGCATTCCTGCCTGTTTATGTGATGGCTGTGTAACTTAGTGGCAAAGAGAGCAGGGGTACCAGATAGCCTAGACTCAAATCAAAGCAACTGGCTCTGTGATCTTGCACAAGTCACTCAAATCTTGGGGCATTTGTGTTCTCACTGATAAGATGGAGATGATAATAGAATTCACCTTACAGACTTTTTGCAAAAAATACATGTATTAATATATGTAAAGAGTTTAGGTTTGTAAGTTTTTTCTCTTATTTGTTACTGTGTCTACAAAACTTAACATATATAGTATTTGTACAGTATATGTTTATTGCATAATTTGTTATCATAAATATTGCTAAAATCTCTTAAATTACACATTCGTATTTCTTACTCTACATTCATAAAGCATGAAGAGGAAACTTGGCAATACATAGTTAATACTATAGAAAACTAAAAATAATGGTACAATTAAAACAAACAAACAAACTTTGAGGCTATCCACATTAAACAAATTAACAAGAAGACTGCCAGATCTTCAGCCCATACTGCCTTGGATCCTCCTTTGATTTTAAATTCTCAGCCTTACTTTAGAAAAATAATGTTTACTTCTATTTTGAATTTTTACTAATTAAATGTGGCATAAGAGACCGAAACATGCTTAAATCTTAATTAATTTCGTCTTCACTTCCTCTAAAACATGTGGAATATGTTTGCTTTATTGTTTTAAAGCATTGTTTTATCGATCGTTTTATATGATCTCTTTACTACAAAATGTTTTAATACAGTGAAACAGTATGCCACAAATCTAATAATAATAATGATACGTTATTAAGACCTGGTGTATATTTTCCCATATCAGTTGCTTGCCTTTTCACTGCTGTTTTAATTTCTACTGTCCAACTTTTAAGCCTCTTCCCAGTTATTCCAGGAAGTGAATTCCCAATGTTGGCCAGCTCTTGGTACTCCCCGTCAGAGAGAGAAACTTTTACCCTTGCTTTTTTATTCTGAGAATGTATTTCAAGGGCCCATTATTTTCAGCTGAAATATTTTCCTGTGGCTTGGCATTGAATCCTTTCACTCATTATTAAAGCTAAAATGCCTTACCTTGCTTCTACTTATTTTTACATATAGCACCTCCCAGTCCGCTCTACTAGATTTCTTTATGTTTTTTTGAAGGCTTTCTGCATATAAAAGTTTTATAGCCTTTTTCCCACTTTAGTGTAGTAGCCTGTATTATCCTTACCCTGCTTGGTTTTAACTTGAAACATTTTTAATTGCTGGGTCTTTAGTAGTTTCTTAAATATATTTAATCTTCCCTTAGTAGGCTTCCCATAAGTTCTCAGAAAACCAAATTAGGGTGCCTTTGTCTTTAAAGTCAATCCTATAATTATCCTATCATATTCTGAGCTGGCTATTAAACTCATATTTAGTCATCTTATGTATATTTTCCTAAAAGTTGAATAAAATATTTTTATGTTTCTTTCTATCTTTTTTTTAAACCATGGTTTCTTGGCCTCAAATGCTTTTTAAATAATGGAAAATTGGGCCTCTGAAACTAAGAATCTTACTCTAGCTGTCACTGATGGCTTTCTGAAATGCTTTTTCATTAAACGGAAAGATGTGGGCTCATCTCTTACTCTGGAGATGTTTTTAAATTAAAAAGAAAAAAAAAGTATTCACATGTTAGAGAA
The DNA here is from genome assembly GCF_027409185.1 of Cynocephalus volans. Classification (NCBI taxonomy): domain Eukaryota; kingdom Metazoa; phylum Chordata; class Mammalia; order Dermoptera; family Cynocephalidae; genus Cynocephalus; species Cynocephalus volans. Next base: position 107,464,382 of record NC_084470.1, read on the forward strand.
AGAATACTATCTTCCTGTGAGGCAGTTGAGAGGACAATGAGCACAGGATATTTTACAAGTAATATGAGGGGTCAGATGTAGGTTAAGAGAAAGCCAAGGAGGAATATAATTAAAGAACTTAAGAATACGTAGGAGATTGTACACATCATTTTATTCAATCTTCACAACAATCTACAAATTAAACATTATTATCCCATTTGTCAGATGAAGAAATTGAGGCTTCAAAGATTAATTTTTCAAACTGATTCATTTAAAAACTGGTTTGAGACAAATACTAAGATACATATGTCATATATACCCTCTATCCCTTCTCCTGCCTCAAAAAATTTTTTCAGTGAAGAATTCTGAAAAAAATCAGAGAAATGGAAAGCCCAAACTGATAAGCCATGCACATATTGGTTGTAGTTTAGTATTAAAAGGCCCTTGTCATGGTCAAAGATTTGGGACTCCAGGGAGTTGCATTTTGTAAGTCTATATGAACAAAAACACATGAATTATCATAAAAAAAGGGGATATCAAGTATTGTGAAAGTCACCAGGCCAATGGTTTATCAGTAGGTAGGAGGAACTGCACCCTAAAGATCATATTTCAACTATCTTTGCATTCTTCCACTGATCTCGTTAACTGATGCTACCTACCCATAGGCACCTAATAAAAGTTGAACAAATTAATAATGAGTGACTAAAACAAGGGAAATGCAAGAAAGAAGAATTGATGACTGTCATAAAATAAAACAGACAGGGGTACTGAGAACATCAATAGCTGATTTCATACCTGGCATATAATAGCACTAGTAATTGCAGTTGAATATATCTATGAGCTCTGTAAGTTTGCTCTTGGATACACCCCTGAATCTATGTCTACACGTCAATCAGTTATTTATTTATTTTTTTAAGAGAGCAGAATGGGAATCAGCAATTTATAACTGCTCCTTTAGTTCCTCAGATGCTTCCACAAACCTTTGAAAACAGAGGCAAAGGGTAACCTCAGGGGAGACAGGGGCTCCACAGCATTATCAGTGCTGGCATTGCTTCTGTTGTCACAGCAACAGAGAATTCACTTGTGACCCCTAGACCCTGAGAAGAGAGGAAATCTCCAAGTTCCTTCCATGCAGTAGATGAGCACTATTTTATCACTAAAGAAAAACCAGCGAGAAAACTTCTCAGTTATTTGCCAGCACCAGAGATGTGCATGAGGCCGTAGTGGGCTATGCTGAGAGGGGGTGGGGCATAGCAGTTAAGAGCATGCGCTTTGCAGCCAGACTGCCGGCCTTGAGTTCCAATTTTGAGCAGTGTGATGTTGGGCCAGTTGCTTAATCGTACTTCAGTTTCCTTTTCTATAAAACGTGGCCAATAGTGGTGTCTATTGCATAGTGCTTGCACAAAGATCAAATGAGCTAATATATAAAGTGTCTAAAATAGTGCCTGGTTCTTATTAAGCTCTAATGGGTTAGCTATGATTACCGTAAGGCAACTATTTGTATAAAGGGGAGAAGAAAACCAATGCGATTTGGGGAGTTAGAGCCAAGTGAGACAGGGAAGGGCAAACGTGAACATAGAAAAGAGGCGTAGTCATGTGGGCAGAGGCACCGTTGTTTCTGACGCGGTCTGCATTGCCTTGTTGGCTTGCATTTGTGTTAATCTCAAAGAAGTACCCGCGGAGGGGGTGCACAACTTGTACTGGGAGGGGAGAAGTGCTGAGAATAGGGAAAAGGGTGGTTACTTGGAATTGTTGCTTGGCTCTGACTTTCTGAATAGGCCTACTCAGTGGTTGGATAGGAAAATAGCTGGTAAGTTTCCAGATGTGTGTCAGGAAGAAGAGGAAGAAAAGTCATGACCCAGCAACCTGATGTTAAGATCATGACGGGGACATGAACTGTGATTTAAAAAAAAAAAAAAAAAGGCCAAAAAAAAAAAAAAAAAAAAGTGCTGAAAGAGCCCACAAAATAATAATAAACAGTCCAGCACCATTTGTTCTCAACCCTGGACCCTAAACCACATTTCTGGTCAAACAAGTTGTTAAGAGAAGATGCTAAGAATTAAAACATGGAAAACTCCACGGCCAATTTAATCCTGTTAGAATTTTTAAAAGCTGTCTTTATACAATTGAACTGTATCTACTGAGTGCAAACAAGGGAAAAATTTTGCAATTACCTGGTTCACTTGATCAATTCAGACAGCCAAACTGGATTACTCATTTTGGTCTGATTACTTAATCCAAAAAAATCCATTTGGAGGCTTGAATTATCTAATTTAGCTGTCTAAATTGATCAGATTAATCAAATCTCAATGAAGTTTTGGATTGAATTTCATCCAGTCCTGACTTTTATGTTTAGTCATTTTCTACATCTCTAGCTTGAAATAGCAGTACAATCAAATGGAGTTAAAACAATCTGAGACAATTTAGTAGTTATACAAAGCATTTTATCTTTTTTCAGCTATTACAAAAAAATGTCAGTGATCATATTTGAAATATACCCAGATGGTCTGTCCCCTACAGCCACAAAATTAATCAAATAAATGTAGTCAGAAATCTTTCTTCCTTGATCAGCATATTCTTGCACGCCCTTGATCAGGAATCTGCCGTGGGACAACTGAGTGCCACAGAATAGCAGCTGAGGCAAATGCTTGTGACACTGTTAAAATATTTTCCATCCTCATCTTTGTTTTCTTCTTAAATCCTTTCCTTCTTTGCTTTCTCCTCTATTTGTTCCTTTTCTCTGAGTTTCTCCTTTATTTCTCTTTCTCTTAGTAAGAGATCTTGTGAACCGAGTTATGCTCTCAGAGAGGCGTTCAGTGCCTGGGGTTGAGATGGAATGCTGACACTCGGAGGCAGTGAAAACACCCAGGGACCTACCAAGCATTGCTCTCACACAGCCCCTAGGAAAAACTACAAAGCGGATGACAACTTTTTTTCCAATTTATTTATAATGGTAAAATACACATAATGTAGTATTTATCATCGTGACCATTTTTAAGTGTACAGTTCAGTAGTATTAGATGCATTTCTAGTATTGTGTAGCCATCACCATCATCCACCTCCATGACTCTTTGATCTTGCAAAACTGAAAATCTATACCCATTGAACAATAACTTCCCATTCTTCCTATCCCCCAGCCCTTGGCAGCCACCATTCTACTCTCTGCCTCTATGATTTTGACTACTCTAATAATTTTATTTAAATAGCATCACACAGTATTTGTCTTTTGTGACAGGCTTATTTCACTTAGTATAATGCCCTAAGGTTCATCCATGTTGTAGCATATTTCAGAATTTTCTTTGTTTTAAAGGCTAAATAATATTCCATTACTACATTTTGCTTATCTATTTTTCCAAGGATGGATACTTGGGTTGCCTCCATGTTTTAGCTGTTATGGATAATACTGCTATGGACATGCATGTACAAATACCCCTTTGAGACCCTGCTTTCAATTCTTTAGGTATACACACAGAAGTGGAATTTGCTGGATCATACTGTAATACTATTTTTAATTTTTTGAGGAAATGCCATACTATTTTCCACAGCAGCTGAACCATTTTGCATTCCCATCAACAATGACAAGTGTTCTAATTTCTCCACATTGTTGACAACACTTTCTATTTTATGTTTTGTTTATTTTGATAGGTAGTCATCTGTATTACTAAGATTTCTACAGAAAAACCAATAAGATTAGATAGATAGATAGATGGATGGGTGAATGGATGGATGGATGGACGGATGGACGGACAGACAGACGGATAGATAGATAGATAGATAGATAGATAGATAGATAGATAGATAGATAGATAGATAGATAGATAGATAGATAGATAGATAGATAGATAGATAGATAGATAGATAGATGGATGGATAATGGGAAATTTTTCATGGAAATTGGCTTGTGTGACTATTGAGGTTAAGTCCCATAATATGACACCACAAGCTGGAGTACCAGAAATGCCAATAGTGAAATTCAGTCTGAGTCCAAAGGTATAAATCCCAGAGTCTGAAGTCCCAAGAACTAGGCATTCCTATCCAAGGGCAGGAGAAGAAGGATGGGCCAGTTCAAGAAGAGAAAGAGAGAATTTCCCTTTCCCCACCTTTTCCTTCTATTTGGGCCCTCAATAATGCCTTCTCAGAATGAGGAGGATGTATCTTCTTTACTTAGTCTACTGACTAAAATGCTAATCTCTTCTGGAAACATACTCAATGACACATTAAGAAATAATATTTTACTAGCTATTTTGGCATCCCTTAGCCCAGTCTAGTTAACACATACAATCGACCATCACATTATACTAATGGCTGCGAGGTGGTATCTCATTGTGGTTTTGATTTGCATTTTTCTAATGAGTAGTGATGTTGAGCATTTTTTCATATGCTTGTTGGCCATTTGTGTATCTTCTTTAAAGAAATGTCTGTTCAAGTCTTTTGCCCATTTTTCAATTGGGTTTTTTGTTGTTGAGTTTTAGGTGTTCTCTATACATTCTGGATATTAATCTCTTATCAGATGTATGACTTACAAATACATTCTTCCATTCTTTGGGGTGCATTTTTACTCTGTTGATACTGTTTTTTGATGCAAAAAGTTTTAAATTTTAATAAAATTCAATTTACTATTTTTTCTTTTGTTGGCTGTGACTTTGGGTCATATCCAAGAAATCATTGCCAAATATTTTGATATAAAGATTTTCTCCTATGTTTTCTTCTAAGAGTTTTATAGCTCTAGGTCTTACATTTAAGTTTTTGATCGATTCTGAATTAATTTTTGTATTTGGTGTTAGATAAGGGTTCATCTTCATTCTTTTGCATGTGCATATTCAGTTTTTTTCACATAGCTTTTTGTTACTGTCCAGAATCTTTGTATTTCACCCTGAGCGACCTTCTTCAGCAGTTCTTGCAGGGCAAGTCTAGTGGTAACAAATATCCTCAGCTTTTTTTAACCTAGGAATTTCTTAATTTCTCCCTTACTTTAGAAGGACAGTTTTGCCAGATATAGAATTCTTAGTTGACAGGTGTTTTTTTAGTTTAGTACTTTAGATATATCAAATCTGCCAATAATATTATTGAGGATCCATTGTATGTAATGGATTGCTTTTCTCTTGCTGCTTTCAAGATTCTGTCTTTGTTTTTTTCGTGCTACAGCTTGACTATAATGTGTCTTGGTGTGGGACTCTTTGAGTTCATCTTATTTAGAATATGTTAAGCTTCTTGGATGTTTATATTCATGTCTTTCATCAAATTAGGAAATTTTTAACCATTATTTATTCAAATATTCTCTCTGCTCCTTTCTCTCTTCTCCTCTAAGACTCCCATAATAAGTATGTTGGTCCACTTGATGGTGTTCCACAGGTCCCTTGGGCTCTGTTCACTTTTCCTTAATGTTTTTTCTTTCTATTCCTCAGACTCAATAATTTCCTTTGTCCTATCTTCAAATTTGCTGAATCATTCTTCTGCTTACTTAAATTTGCCTTAGAATTCATCTAGTAAGTTTTTCATTTCAGATATTGTAATTTTTAACTCCAGAACTTCTCTTTGGTTCCCTTTTAGGTTTTCTATCTATTTACTGATATTTCCATTTTGCTTATACATTTTTTTCTTGATTTTTCTCTACATCTTTCTTTAATTGTTTGAGCATCTTTAAGACAGTTGTTTTAAAGTCATTATCTAGGAGATCTGCTTTCAGGTCTTCTTCAGGGGCAGATTCTGGTAATTTATTATGATTTTGTCTTTGACTGGGCTGTACTTTCCTGTGTCTTTGTATGCCTTGTGATTTTTGTTTGAAAATTGGACGTTTAAATCTAATCATGTGGTAATTCTAGAAATGAGGTTCTCTTTCTTCCACAGAGTTTGTCACTTCCTAGCATAGTTTTGTTGATTGTTTGTATGTTTGGTTGTTGTAAGCTGTCTCCATGCTGAGGATCAGCCTGGGGTAGAAAGTTATGCCTTCTCACATCTCCTATGAACCTTTCCCTGGGCATGCCTGGTAACTTTCTAATTTCTCCCACACACACTGCTATTTTTGAATATCCTAGTCTTTAATATTTGACTCCCAAAAGGGGGGAAACAGAAAAATGAAGAAAAAAGGAGTGGATTCTGCCAGTGCAACTGTTGTTTAATTGGGGAGATAGTACTTCTTTCTCTACTGTCTTCCCAGAATCCTCTCACAAACTGGCCAATTTTATCTTTAAAGCACTCCTACACCTCTGTATCCTTATTTTTCTTCTAGGATGCCCCAGTTTGTGTCTTTTAGGCAGCCTGGGACTTTATTTTGTTCTATGTGCATATTTATGTTTAGCTTTAATCCATCCAAACCAATCTTTTTCTTGAAGTACACCACTTAGTATATTCCTTCCTTCTAGCTAAAGTATAAAAACACCTCTTCCTCTAACGTGTGAGGATACTTTAAAAAATTCATGGAAAAATAAAATTAAAATGTAATATGGATCCTTTCATAAACTTTTTGAAATACCCTCATATATATTTTATTTTAGAGAAAAGCAAACTGATTTTTTTAAAAAATTGTCTATTTTCAAAGTACTAGTACATTCACTTCACTGCATGTGCCTTTACCTGGACAACATTATCTCCTTCAGGGACTATTTCGGTAGCCTCCTAACTGGTCTCCTTGTTTCTGATTTTGTTTCCCTGTGGTCTATGCAGCAACCACAGCAATTTCCTACAACGGAGTTCAGGTTGTCATTCTTGTACTCAAAATCCTTCATGGCTTCTCAGTTTAATGACAGTAAAATCCAGACTCCTTACCTAAAATGGCCATGGCTCAGGTACAGTCTCCTTCTCTGACTTCTCCTCCTATTCCTCCTCTGCTTGCACTTTGTGTTCCAACCATATTGCCCTCCTTGGTGTGCCTTCGACACACCAGTGAGTCCTTGACCCTTGCTGTGTCTCTTCCCAGACACTCTTTGCCAGCTGTTCATGTGGCTGCTCCCTCATATCTTTCAGGTGTTTTCTCAAATATCTTCTCAGTGAGACTTTCCTGCAAACCTTAATTAAAATTGCAACCCCCTCAACACTTCCTAGCCTCCCTTACTTGGTTTCTGTCCATGCTCTTTATCACCACCACACACTCTGTTTTATACTTAGTTATGTTGTTCAGTGTCTATTGCTCCCTGCTAGAATGTAAGCTCCTGAGGGCAGAACATTTGTCTTTGCCTTTTTGCTACCTTTTTATATTCTCAGTGCACAGAGCAGTATTTGGCACCCCCTTGATGCTTAATAAATATTTGCTGAATGAATGATTATATAATTAAGGTAATTTACAAATGCATTGACGTGAAGACAACTGCATATATAGGAATTTTTTAGAAGATGCTTATTAATATTTTGAGGCTATATTATTTAGGTCATGCTTAAAAATAAGTATTTTCTTATGCTAATAAATATGCATTGAGTGAAAGAATGAATGATCATTTCCTTTTCTGAAGTTCAGTCATCTTTCTTCTCTGCCTGGGCCTGCCAGAAGAAAGGGTAGTTTATTGTCTTAGCTGTAAATAATTCCACATTCTGCTCTAGGTCATGTAGTCCTAAACTAAATCTGATCATTGTTTGTATTTTAAAGTTATATTCATATATCATGAATCTTTTATAGAGATGCACTTACTGTGGATTAATATTGATCTTTTCAGGAAAATATAAAATTAATGAATAAATAATCTGTATACCTGGTAACCCCTATATAACTGAGGCAACTGTGCACATTCTTCAACTAAGGTTTTTCCTGTGTTCATGACCATTACCTCTGCCCATTTGCAGAAATGCATGCTTGCACATCTGGAAGCATTTAACATCTTTCAAGTTAAACTTTGGCACCTCATAGAATACAAGCCATGTCTAAGATAGTTAATCATGGAAGCTAAAATTCTTATTTTCTGCACTTTAAAGTTGAAGCCTATTTAAGATTATCTTTTTTTTTTTTCGTATTGTTTCATCAAAACAAAACTCTCAGAGCATGAAACGATGTGGTTAGGGCAGTAGATAAAAAAAACACTGCAACATTTTCCTGTGGCTACGTAATGGCAAAGTCAAACCAAGTTGCCATCTGTTTAAATTTCTGTCTTAAAATTCAAAAGGAAGATCTGAGCATTGGGAAGAATGCTTGAAAATAAAGATCAGTGACCAACATAAGAGAAAAAAACAACAAGAATCCTAGTTATTGTCCCCTTTTTTTCCCCTGCATGCAAATAAGCCAATAGGAGAAGCTATGTATCGTGGATATCACATTGTTAGCCAGGAGCCCAGTGGGAGTTTCTAGTGCCTCACAAATGTCCTGTATCCTTTTGAAGTGTCTCTGTGGTCTGATTCTCTTCATCAGCATCCAAACTTATCTCCCACTAATTCCATTTCAAGGCCTCTGTTTCCTTTGCAATGGCGCTGATCATCTCGAACCCCATCACACTCACACCTGCTTCTGTGTCTTGTTTAAGTGGCTCCCTTTGCCCATATTCACTCTCTGTTTTTACCCCCATTTTAGCAGTTTTAAAGACACATTTGAAGTTTCATAACCTCAGAGATAGCTTCCCTGGAGAAACAAACCCATATAATCTCCCTTTTCTAATTCCTTTTGTATTCATTCATTAATTCATTCACACTACAGTCAATCTTTCTGTGTGCCAGATTCTGCTAGAAATAATGTGGATAAAAAGATGAATAAATGTCAAAAAACTAACAATCCAAAATAAACAATGATGGAAACTAACAGAGGGTACTATAGGAGTATTCACTGATTCCTGCCTGCAGCTCTTTATATACTTTTCTCAGATTACTAATTTCAATATTTTGCTATATTTGCTTTCTTTCTTTCTTTTTCTCCCTACTTTTTCTTTTTTTGAACCACTTGTGAGTAGGTTGCATATATCTGTGCCCTTTACTCTTTAGTACTCTGTATTTCCTAAGAAGAAAGATATTTCTCACATAACCACACCACAACTAAATTCAGGAAATGTATAATTGATACAGTATATACTCTTATTCTTTGCTCTATTCACTTAATGTATTTAGGAATTAACTTTCCTATTGCTTCACTGAGTTCTTTCTCATTTTATTTTCAGAGCTAAATAATATTATGATGCTGTATTGCATGCATGTAACACAGTACGTTCAATAAATTTCCTATGCGTGGACATTTAGGTAGTTTCCAATATTTTGTAATTACAAAAAATGAGGTCATGAATAACCTCTTGCAAATATTTTCATACTGTTCAGGGTAAATTTTAAGAAGTGGAATTGCTGCATCAAAAGATAAATACATGTACAATTTTGTTAAACATTGCCAAGTCTGCACCCCCAAGAGTTGTACCATTTTGTCTTCCCATCAGCAGTGTGTGGGAGAGTCTTGCCAACCATGCATCATAAGCCTTTGGGATTCTGCCAATATGACGAATAAGAAAAGTTATCCGAGTGATTTTTATTGTCGATTTCTCATTTTTTATAGCATTTAAAACAATTTTTTTCTCTCAACATTCAAAGCTTTTTACATATTAGGGAGATTAGCGTTTTTCTTTCATATTTGTTGCAATTATTTTTTCCTATTTTCCGTTTATCTTTGAGTTTACTTATGGCAGTTTTTTTCTTTGTTTATTTGTTTTGCTATTCAGAAGGTTTTTAAAAAATTTTAATATAGTCAAATTTATCAATCTTTTCTTTTATTGTATCTGGATTTTTGAGTTATAGTTGGACAGTTTTCCTCTGTACCAAAGTTAATAAGGAGGAATTCATGCATGCTTTCTTTTACTACTTGTATGGTTTCATTTATTACATTCAGATTGCTGATACATTTGGAGCTTATTCTTGATTATGGTATGAGGTATAGATCTAGTTTTATCTTTTAGTAAATGACTATTCAGTTGTTCCAGCACCATTTATTAAAAAGTCCTTCTTTGCCCCATTGATAATGCCTTGTACATAGCTAATATTTATATACATGTAATACATGAGAGAAAGAGAGAAAATCTATTTCTAGACATGGTATTCTACTTAATTGGTCTGTTTATTCATGCATCTATCTGTACAATATTTAATTATAAAACTATGCTTATTTAATACAGTTGTCATTAACCAAATGTGGATATTTAAATTTCAATTTATTGTAATTAAATTAAAAATCCAGTTATTTACTTGCACTAGCTACAATTTTAAATGCTTATTTAGCCACATGTGGCTAATGGCTATTATATTGGACAGTGCAAATATAAAAAATTTTCAGCATCACAAAAATTCTACTGTACAGTGCTGTTATAGAGGCTTTGTAGTATGCTATAATATCTAGTATGACTAGTTCTCCTTATATCTCTTCTTTTTAGCCTATTTATAAGCTAAAAAGCTAGCCTGTTACTATTTCATGGATGCTAGTAGAAGACATGAGATTCATGGGTCAGACACAAAGGACTTTATTGACGAAATTAGTAGCTTCTCCTGACAGTGGTTTCTAAATATTTGGTAAAATTTTCCCAGGAAGCCACCAAGTCCTGTTAAACTTTTGTGGAGTATTCTTTGATGACTTTGTTTTGTATAGGCAAATTGATCTTATTAAGCATTCCTTCTCTCCTGGATATAATTTTCATGAATTGTAAAATTTGCCCTTTTTTGTCTCATTGGATACTTTTTACCCTAAGTTCTGCTTTGTCTGAAAACATATCTTCACCCATGCCTTAGCCTTTTGGAGTCACTTTAAGTGTCACCTTTACATACAAAATCCACAATGCCCAATAAATATATAGCAACTGTGGATAACTATGCACCAAAAAAAATAACATCCACCTGTATAAATCAGAAAGTACAAAAGATGCAAGGAGAAAGAAAAAAACACATAAATCATAGGAGACTTTAACACATCACTCCAGGACAAGAGAACAAAATAAATAAATAAATAAATAATTCAAAAAACATAATCTAGAGTGTAGATCTTAGAGATATATAGTAAAAAGGAAAAGAAACAAAACTACAGAGTTTCTGAAAAATTTTGTGGATAAAAATATAACATCAAAATCTATGTGATGCATTTTAAAAGTGACAAGAGCAAAATACATCAACTTAAACATTTATAACAATAAAATGAAAAAAGGAAAATAAATGAAATAAACTCTTAACTCATGAAGCTAGAGAGGACAAAACAAAGAACCAAAAGAGAGCTCAAGAAAGGAAATAATAATGATAAAGCAGACATTAATGAAATGAAGATAAAAAAGCAGATAAAATGAAGAAATCAAAAATCTGGTTTTTATTGGGAAAGGAATCAACAAAATAAACAGATCACTAGCTAACTGAATTAAGGGAAAAGGGAGAGAGTGGTGCATATCATATACACAAAGTAAGAAATAACACTGGGAAAAATATTGATAGGAAAGTTTAAAGGTCATGGCAGACTATTTTTTACAGCTCTATACAAATAAATTTGAAAACGTAAATGAAATGGATAATTTCCTTGGAAAATACTTAATGAGTCAAGTTGAAAATAGTTTTCTCTTAATAAATAAGTTAAGCCCTTTCACATTTATTGATATGACTAATAATGACTGGTTTCAACTCCTTCCTATTAAACTTTTGGCATATATTATATTTTATGTACTATGTTTCTTTCTTTATGAGGTATGCCTTTTGTTCCCCCTTTTTAAAAATTTTAGTTTTTAAAAAAGGTTTTTGTTTTGCTGTCCTAGTGGTTTCCTTTGTATCCATATCCTTTGTAGTTAATCCCCTTTTACTGCATACTGTCTACAGACTGTCTGATTTATAAGTTCTAAATTATGTACTTTGACTCCCACCTTTACTACTTTGTTCTATTTTGTTTTCTTAATTATGTCTTAGTTAAATAAAAGTCATCCTCTTCTCGATGTCTCAGGAAGGGTTTGTGAATATGGAATTACCTCAGCTCTCCCATTTTTAAACTTGTTTTTTATCTCTGTGATGCTAGAAGAAGAGTTGTGCTGTACATAAGAACATCTGTCATTCATACTTCTTTCCTGGAATTTCTTGCAAGTGTTGGGCTGCTATATCTATGCTTTGCATGTTGCTTTTGAGAAAGCTTCTACCAGTCTCATTTTATTGGCCTTAGAAGTAATTTGACTCTTTTGCTTGAATGTCCTAAGGCATCTTTTTAAGGTTTTATAGTTTCACTAGTATCTCACAGTTGATTATTTTGGATTACTCTTTTTGATATTCCCACGGTTAGCCCTTTCAACATGTAGATTTAGATTTCTCTTATTTCTGGAAAATTTTCTCATACTATGCATTAAATATCAGTTATGTTGCATGTATTTGTTACATGTTTGTTGGCTCTTCCACTTTAACTACTTTTTCACTGAGCCATTTTTATATTTTTCTTTATTTCATTATCTTTCTCTGGGTACTTTTTGTTTGTTTTGTTTTTCTCCAGTCCTCCTTATTATATTTTCATTTAGATTTTATTCACATGTCCTTTTGCCACCTTGCAGTTTATTCTTCACTCTTGAAATGGATTTGTCTTACTTCGATATCTTTTAGAATGTCAATCAACTGATATTCCATTTTTGTTTTTTGTCCATTTTGCTATTAGTTTTTAAATTTCTGATTTTTGTTTTGCTTCTAAATGCATATTTGGATTTATTTTATTCAGTTTGGAGTGTTGTGTTACTCCATGTTTGTTTGTTTTATTTTTAAAATTTTCATATAATAAAATATTTTGATTTTTCTTTTTTATTTTTACTTACAATAACTTTGTATAAAGTTTTTCTACTTTTTTTCTGCTTATAGCAATGTTGTAGGCTTCTGGTCAAGATGGCAGAATAGGCAGTCCCCAGTGTCACTCTCTCCCACAAATTAACCAATTTATAATTATTCAAAGGCAATGACTGCCAAGCTGGGGCCGCTAGAGCTCAGGGGAAGAGGAGGAGAGACCTATGGAGTTCATGAAGGTGGGAGAAGCCACGATGAGAGAAAGAAAAGATGGCTCCCATCATTTCAAGTCCCAACCACTTCAAGGCTGGCCCTGGTGAGCTCACAGAGCAAGAGCTGGCAAAATCCACAGCTGTGCCCTTCATATGACGTTGCTTGGAGGCTGAAGGAGAGAAGAGGACCTTGGCGGCCCTCAGGCCAGCAAGACCATTAACAGGGCTCCTGTGGGCCCACATAGGAATGAGGAGCCACAACAACTGAAAAAAGGAGCCACTTAGAGGCCAGTGAGTCATTGCAAGGGATAAGCTCATGGCCCATCCCATGGGAAGTGTTTGGAGTGTGGGCAGTGGGGGAGATGGGTCTACCAGGAGAACACTAGGGCACAGCAAGGACAGCTGATCTACCCCCAATCAGCACAGGACCACTCACAGGAAACTGGTCAGGAGTATAGAACTGCTGGGGATGTACTTTACAGAAAAGACTCAGGCTCAGACCAGAGTTTCTACACAACCCAGGTGCACCAGATCTCACAAGACCCAGAAGTGCTTACAAGGTCAACAATTAAAATCTGAGCTGTAGAAAAAGCCTTCCCCAGGGAATCAGCAGCAATGAAGCAATTAGCTTAATAACAGGGCTCAAGTGCTGTTTCCCACAGGAAGTTCCCCCATTTTAGAAGTAACCAAAGGACAATAAATTAGTTCCAGCGTACAGTGTAAGTGGTGGGAACAGCAAATAATCTGACACAGAACTGAAAGAAAAAACAAAATAACCACAGACCAGAGGCAAAGTCTGATATTAACTAGTAAAGGTATAACACCATCAAAGAACACTTATAAAACCTAGAAGGACCAAAAGCCCCCCAGGCTCCCAAGCTAGGCAGTGGGGAGGACCATGGGCCTCAGTCATGCCCCCTGATGACCACACCCAGCCCAGTGATGACCACCATGCCACCACTAGTAGCACAACAGGCTCCCAAGCCAGGACAGTGGGGGGCCAAGGGCCTCAGCCACACACCCCTCAACATCTGTACCAAGCCCAGAGATGACCACTGAGCCACTGCTGGAAACAACCTGGGCTCCCAAGCTGGGGTGGTGGGGGGCCAAGAGCCTCAGTCATGTCCCCCAACATTGGCAACCAGCCCAGCGATGACCACTAAGCTGCCACTGGAAGCACCATGGGCTACCAAGCCAGGGTGGTGGGGGGCTAAGGGCTTTAGCCACACCCCCCTGACATCTGCATCCAGCCCAGCAATGACCAAGCCACCACTGGAAGGCCCCTGGTCTCTCCTGCCAGAATGTAGTAGGTGCCACAGGTCTTGACTATGCCTCCTTTACTTCTTCCTCCTCCCACCCTATTTTCCTACCCTTTCTCCCTCCCCCTCCCTCAACTGTTCTGCAACATCTTAGAATGTAAAAATATGATGATATTAATAAATAATTTTTTAAAAAAGTAATCTTGTAGCTGGAAGATTTCCTTTTTCAATAGCAACATTTCTCTCATAATAGTAAAGCACAGTTGCACAGTTTCCTTAATGAATGACATTGGTGGCAGCTATGGGGAGAGGTTGGTGTGTTTCGTGACTCTCTTTTATTTCTGCAGGATCCTCAATTTTACTCTTCCTTCCTTCTTTTTCCTTTACAGCTACACCAAAAGATACCACCAACCTTTCCCTCTTCACTTCCTTTTTTCCTAGAAGAACTTCATCTCCAGGGGTGCCTCCTATGGGTCTTACCCACTTTCAAGATGCTTCTCTATGGCTGGTGCAGTAAATTGCCAAATCCAGACACAACGGCAGGCTTTCTCTTTATTGCAGTATTTTTTTCTATCTTGTCCTTTACATATGTCCCCACCTACTTTCTTTCTTGTTTTCTGTGATGTCTCTTAAAACTCCCTGATGCCACTGTTCATACCCGCAGGCTGCAGCAGTGCTGAGAGCTCCAGTGGAAGTTCTGCTGGAATGTCATACTTATTTCTCTATTGACAGGAATTTAAAATTCATTGTCTTCACTGTCTGCTATTGTGGTTGAAAGCATGGTTCATGTGTGGTTTTATTTGTGCTCCTTGTTTTCATCTTATCAATTTGGGGGAGGGTTTGTGGAGAGATTTAGATTCAGGTTGCTGCCATTATCTCCTGGTTTCTTAAAAGTGAGAAGTGAGATGTGTTTGTTTGTTTCATATTGTTGTGGTCACCCATTCCAGATGCAGTGTGGAAGGAATAGAAAACAACTAAATTAGCAATGGGATAAGTAGGACAATTGATCTTGTATTGTTGCTTCGTAAATACTTATAGAATATCCATTATGTTTCAAGCACTGCAGATAGAGTAGTAATATAGACTGACGAATTCTGTGTCCTCATAAGCTTACATTCTACTGGGAGAACAGCTACAAAATAAAGGCATAGCGTGATGCTATAACTATTAAAATTAAGCATGGTAGGGGACAAACAGTACAGCTGGTAGTGGCATGATATTTAGTTTCACAAGGCTCTCTCTGAGATGGTATTTGTCTAAAGACTTAAAGGAAGTTAGAAAGCAAGTCATGCAAATATTAGAGGGGAAGGAACTTTAGATAGAGAAAACAGCACATGTAAAGACCCGAGGCAGGAACAAACGATGTGTTTGAGGAGAGAAAGAAAGTAAGGGTAACTAGAACTGAGATCGGAGAGTACTAAAAGATAAATTCAGAGGATTTGAATTCATAAGGCTGGAGCCCTATCACATAGGGTCTTGTAGGCTGTGACAAGGTTTGGACTTTGTTTTAGGTGTGGCGGGAAGGCACTGAAGATGTTTAGTCAAGGAAGTAATGGGATCTGTTGTACATTTTTAAAAGATAGCCCAGTCTTTTGTGTCCAGGGTAGACTTACCAAACAAAGAGGAAAATCAGGATGGTAAATTTTGATTCTATTGCCTCCATGTGACACTAATGACCTTGTTCTTGACACGAAGTCACTATCTTATCACATGATTCTTATGACTGGGTATTTGCCTTTTCCCTACCCATGACTGTACACAGACACTGATGGTCATGCTGTGCAACTTCCCAGTCTGTCTGCACTGCCCCAGTAGGCTTCCCACAGGATAACTGAAGTGTTGTCTTGACTTTCCACTTTTGTCACTGTTTTCTTGTTGTTCTCTCACCAGAGATACCCCTGAATTTAAATACCTGCCTATATTCATGAACATTATCTGATCTACCTTTCCTTATCACCATCTTTCCATCTGCCCACAGAGATATGGTCTGTTATCCCAGCTATATCTTTTGATACCATGAATGTCTTCTGGTCCCCACATCTTATACCACTCTTCACAGTCTCTGCTCAGTGCTTTCAGTGGCTCAATAGCCTTTTTCTATCTCCCCCAACTCTCCATTGTTCTCCCACCACAGTAAAGGTCTATTCTGTTTTAGCACCATCTGTATACATACTGTCATTCCTCATGTGAAAAGCCACATTGTATATAATTGATAGTAATTCTTGTTCATTCATTCACTTGACAAATATATATTGAACATGAATTGGATGCCACATTCTGTACTAGATACTCATGTATCAGTCTCATAATTCCTGTCCTACCTGAGTTTAGAGTTTAAGGGGAGTTGTGAACAAATTAACAAGAAATATCTTTAATGAGAGGAGCACTGAGTGTAATTAGGAAGTCAGAAAAAAATCCTAAAAGTAGAAAATATTTACCTTAAGCCTAAAAGGTGAAAATAATATAATTAAGGGGGAAAAATGTAGAGGGAAGAGTATTCTAGGCAGAGTTTATAGTAGGTTCAACAGCATGAGAAAACCAGGATGTGTGTGGAACTCAGAAAGGTCAGCAGAAAGGGTGGGAAGCACGAGGAGTAAGGTGACGAGTAGAGAAATTACATGACGTTCCAGCTCCTGTTGTGGTCATCTTTTACATGAGTAAATCAATTTGTGAAGTGGTCTTCATTTTTTATTATGTCACTTTGGGTTTCATTTTTGCCCTGGCTGAAAATCACGGGTTGCAGGACAGATATCACCCTACTTTTCAAAACATAAATCAGTAACTGCTCCTTATAAAGAGAATGCTATTGTTCTCTTTTATTAGGAAAACATCACAAATCTCAAATATGTTTATTTGTTTTGTTAAAACTCCCTGCCTTGACAAATAGGACCTAAGTTAGAGTCTCTAGAGGCTGGGCTGGAGACACGTTGGGTGTTTCTCACCAGAGGGTGTAAGAGCAAGGATCTCAAGCAGATCCAAGGATAAAATCAAAATCAAAAGCCAAGAAGACAGTTTAAGGGCTCAGACTTAAGAGGCAAGGCAGAGGGGCAGAAACCACTAGTTTATCCAGGAATAAGGCAGCTGGATATGAGGCTAGATATGAGGCTGGATATTAGAGTAAAACAAGGGCTTTGGACAACAGACTGGGAGAGGATTCTGGACATACTCCATGAAATGTTGGAGTAGCCCCAGGGACATTTTTATAGGGCACATATGGTCTCAGCTGTGAGTGAGAAAGGAGCTGTTAAGGGCTAAGCTAGTTCTTGGGGAAGTCTTAGTCTTTTTGGGGTAAACATATGTGAGAACAAAATAAAAACACCATGCAATTTGAGAAGTTCTATACTAAAGACATGTGCCAAGTGGGAGGAAGCTTTAGGGTTTTAATGAAGACTTCATAAGAGTGCTATTTGAAAGATTGATGGGTGTTAGATGGTTGGACAGAGGTCAGACAAACCTAAGAAGAGCAAATAACATGGGTTAGGATGGATGGAAAAAGAGCACCATGCTGCCACTCACAAATTAGTGGCTAGACTGTAGAATCATACCTTATGTCGAGTATGCCAAAATGATGCTGGGACCTGTTAGGCACAAACTGGCGTGTGCATGCTGAGGGTTAACCCAAGCGATATCAGTTACAAATCTTATGGCTGCAAGGCTATTTCCAGACCCTAAAGGTCTGGTCCTCCCAAAAACCTTAATTGGCTCAGGCAGGGTTAATTCCAAACCCTGGTAGGGCTGTTTTCTGAGTGAAAATCTGTAGAAGCCATAGTTGAATAGGGTTGAATAGGTTGTAGTTATATTAATCAGAGTTTTCTATGTCATGCTAAGAAGTCTGGGCTTTATCCTTTGGAGGACTGGAAATCTTGGAAGAATTTCGAGATGTGAACAGACATAATTTTTGTTTTTGGGAGTTGACTCTGGTGGTGATATGGTGGACCTGGAAACATCAAATCCTACCAGGAAGCCTTCTGCCTTAGGATAGGCTATGTAGTAATGGTTTGAGTTGAGTCAATGACAATGAGGGTAGGGTGGATATAGGGGATATCAATTTATTTCTTTATGAATTTTTTGTTCCTGAAAATACGTGGCTTAACACTTTTTGAAAAGGCAGTTGAATTGCCTGTGTTCCTTCATAAATACATCCAACCTCACATGTAAATGGAGAAATGTGTCCCCTATATGTGTATCCACCTTTCTCCTAGGTACACATTAAAATCATTCTATTTTTGGGGTGATATCCTAAACTACCTTTTATATATATATATATATATATATATATTTTTTTTTTTTTTTAAGTGCAAGAATTGGATCTGTTAGCTCCTGATAGGATATTGAACCTTAAGCTATCAGTCATTTTTTTTTTCTGAGTATGAATGAAATCAGGGAATAATTTTGGAATGAGGGAGAAAGTAGACATATAAAGGTCCTAGTCCCTTAAGAGAAGAGAAGGAAATAAAGGGCATCCAGATTGGAAAAGATGAAGTCAAAATGTCCCTGTTTGCAGATGACATGATCCTATATATCGAACAGCCTAAAACCTCTACAAAAAAACTGTTGGAATTGACAAATGATTTCAGCACAGTAGCAGGATACAAAATCAACACACAAAAAATAAGTTGCATTTCTTTTCTCCAATAGTGAACATGCAGAACGAGAAATCAAGAAAGCCTGCCCATTTACAATAGCCACCAAAAAAATAAAATACTTAGGAATTGAGTTAACCAAGGATGTGGAAAATCTCTATAATGAGAACTACAAACCACTGCTGAGAGAAATTAGAGAGGATACAAGAAGATGGAAAGATATCCCATGCTCTTGGATTGGAAGAATCAACATAGTGAAAATGTCCATACTACCCAAAGTGATATACAAATTCAATGCAATCCCCATCAAAATTCCAAAGACATTTTTCTCAGAAATGGAAAGAACTATCCAGACATTTATATGGAATAATAAAAGACCACGCAAAGCCAAAGCAATGCTGAGCAAAAAAAATAAAGCTGGAGGCATAACACTACCCAACTTTAAGCTATACTACAAAGCTATAATAACCAAAACAGTACGGTACTGGCATAAAAACAGACGCACTGACCAATGGAATAGAATAGAGAATCCAGAAATCAACCCACACACCTACTGCCATCTGATCTTTGACAAAGGCACCAAGCCTATTCACTGGCGAAGGGACTGCCTCTTCAGCAAATGGTGCTGGGATAACTGGATATCCATATGCAAGAGAATGAAACTAGTCCCATACCTCTCATCATATACTAAAATCAACTCAAAATGGATCAAGGATTTAAATATACACCCCGAAACAATAAAACTTCTTAAAGAAAACATAGGAGAAACACTTCAGGAAGTAGGACGGGACACAGACTTCATGAATACGATCCCAAAAGCATGGGCAACCAAAGGAAAAATAAACAAATGGGATTATATCAAACTAAAAAGCTTCTGCACAGCAAAAGAAACAATTAACAGAGTTAAAAGACAACCAACAGAGTGGGAGAAAATATTTGTAAAATATACATCTGACAAAGGATTAATATCCAGAATATATAAGGAACTCAAACAACTTTACAAGAAAAAAACAAGCAACCCAATTAAAAAATGGGCAAAAGAGCTAAGTAGGCATTTCTCTAAGGAAGATATACAAATGGCCAACAGACATATGAATAAATGCTCAATATCACTCAGCATCCGGGAAATGCAAATCAAAACCACACTGAGATACCATCTAACCCCAGTTAGGATGGCTAAAATCCAAAAGACGCTGAACAATAAATGCTGACGAGGTTGCGGAGAAAAAGGAACTCTCATACATTGTTGGTGGGACTGCAAAATGGTGCAGCCTCTATGGAAAATGGTATGGAGGTTCCTCAAACAATTGCAGATAGATCTACCATATGACCCAGCTATCCCACTGCTGGGAATATACCCAGAGGAATGGAAATCATCAAGTCGAAGGTATAACTGTTCCCCAATGTTCATTGCAGCACTCTTTACAATAGCCAAGAGCTGGAACCAGCCCAAATGTCCACCATCGGATGAGTGGATACGGAAAATGTGGTACATCTACACAATGGAATACTACTCAGCTATAAAAACGAATGAAATACTGCCATTTGCAACCACATGGATGGACCTTGAGAGGATTATATTAAGTGAAACGAGTCAGGCACAGAAAGAGAAATACTACATGTTCTCACTTATTGGTGGGAGCTAAAAATTAATATATAAGTTCACACACACACACACACACACACACACACACACACACACACACACACACACACACACACACACACACGAAACCCGGGGTAGGGGGGAAGAAGATATAACAACCACAATTACTTGAAGTTGATATGACAAGCAAACAGAAAGGACATTGTTGGGAGGGAGGGAGGAGTGGGAGGAGGGAGGGTGGTTTTGGTAAGGGGCAACAATAATCAACCACAATGTATATCGACAAAATAAAAGTTTAAAGGTCCTAGTCCCTTAGGTGATGGCAAAGGGGCTAGTTATGCTCCTAGATAGGGAGGCTGAGTTCACTGAGAATAAAAATTTTTGGCTACTTCACAGTCTTGACTGGGTGATGCGATAAAGAAATAGAAAACTTTCAGCACCAATGGAGCCTGAGAAGACTGGATTTCATGAGATGATTTGGAAAGTTTTCATCAAGTGCACATGCAGGGATTTCAGGGGCAAGTGATAACGGACTCCGAGAAGCTCTTCACATGTGTTGTATTTGCGCTAGATAATTCACACAAGATAGAGGCAATGAGCTAAACCCAGTGTTTATTTCAAGCCACCTCACTTCTTATTAATGGAAACCCATGCTTCTTTACAAAATTATTAAATTATGCTTAATTCTGTCTTATTTTAAATTGGCATCCATCCCAAATGTCAGGTGGCTTTGTCTAAACTAATGGTCTTTGTTTACTTTCCATCTTTTTTATTATTATGGGTCACAGTTGTGTGCTGGTGAATATAGGGTCATGTTGGTAAGCACGCCACATGTAATATCTTTTTGCCTTTGTTAGAGGCATACATTGTGAAATAAAAGTGCAAAGCTTTCACTGGCTGTTCTATCTCCAGCCCACTCTGTAGACAAACTTTTGTCCTTTACTTCCTACCAAGAACGAAACATTTTAATGTACTGTCAATTTACAAAATGAGAGAAAATTTCTATTTACTGTCTAAGATGAAGTACTAGTCTAAATTGTATCAACATGGAGCATCTGACTCAAACATTTCTATTGAAATTTATTTTGTTACCCATACAAAACCAGAATAAATACATCGATAAGGGAGAAACGAACAGTCAAAGTGAAGTAAAAAATTTTGCAAATCATTGATTTTGAAGTGGCCTTGGAACTTAGAAGAACACCTGGAGATGCTTGCTTCTTATTTCGGGATACTCAGCAGAAGGCAAAAAGCATTTAAGCATGATTCAGGATGTAAAAATTTGTAACCACTTACCTAGTATACCATAGGCATCAACTACTCAAAATCTTTGAAAGACCATCTCTAAATGTGTATGGTTCCCTATAGTGTAAATCCCACTTTCCAAGGTAGAATTGCTTTCTACTGGGAACAAACATTTAATTTGGTTTCTATAAATCAGACGTACCTGAGGAAGATTTTGGTTTGGAATTGAACCATGCAGAGAAAAGTGACAGATGTGGCACCTCCCTTTCTCAGAGTGGACCGTGGCAGAGCTGTAATCGCGCTCTCTCAATCTCTAGCTTCCCTGTTTTGGCAGAAACATCAGCTTCCTTGGTGGGCCAGTTGCGAGTGTGATTCTGGGAGTCGTTCCTGGATGTTAGCCTGAAGTCTATTTCCTCAGCCTCGCGATGAGTCCTCAAGCTACCCAAAGCTCCTAACAAAACCCTTTTCTCTTAAAGTAGGTAGAGTCTGTTGCCGTGACTAAAAATACTAATATTTTGATCATCGCTTTTGTGGTATTGACAACACTGGCATCCAGTTTGAGCTGGGAAACAATCAAATCATATAACAAGAGTCTTGGCATGTAGGAAAATTATTTTAAAAGAGAGAGACATTAACTAGTTTTGACTGTATTAATTTAATCTTCTACGGTTGACAAAAGTATTTAAGCATCTGAATGACCATGTCTTCTATTTATTTCATATTAAATAAAGCCCCGTATGTGATTTAGAATATTGGTCTTGAAAATATTTTACCATAGAAACATTTTCACATTAGTCTGTTATTTTGATCTTGGTATATTATTTTTCAGAATGGTGAAAAAAAAAGCAAACACAAATGACTTTTTTCACCCCAGATCTCCTAAATCTGAGATTCTGGGGTTGATACCTAGGACCTGCATTTTTGGCAAATTTACAAGATCATTCTTAAGCATACTAAAGTAGTGTTTTAGAATAGTGAGAAAAAAATACATTTAAAGAATTCTAATATTTTTTAAAAATAGTTAAAATTTGTTAATAAATACAACAACTGGTTCTCAGTTCAATAACTTTCACTGTAAAGTTAAACACTGAGTATCAAAAAGATGTTGTTCTTATTTCAGAGATGCAATTTTAATAGTTTTTTCCAACTATCTTTTAAAATTCACAGCCAATAGTTTAAATATTTTAGACAAACAAAAATTTAACTTTTACCCAATTGTCTTTTCCTAACCACATTTTTAAGCCTTTTTCTGATCATATAATAGGAAAAATCATCCAGCAGAATCTGAAGCAATTTACAATTCCTTTCCATTTAATTCAGTGTTTGTTGAATGCTTATTGTGTAGTAGCCATTTGCTAGCCTATACACTTGATATAAAATGAAATAAAATAAAATAAAAGAATAGGATTCTTATGTCTGAGGGGTCCATAGTCCAGGATGGGAGATGGACATGAGGATAGCCAGTTTCGATATAATTTGCTAAGTGCTTTGACAGGGGTCTGCACACAGTGTTTAGGAGCATAAACCAATGATTCTCATCCTTGGGCACACACTGAAATCACTTGGGATGCTTTTGAAATGCTGATGCCGGGTTCCCCCTTCCAGAATTTCTAATGTCTTGCTCTGAGATGTGTGGCGTGGGCATGAAGATCTTAAAAAACTCCCCTGATGCTTCTAATGTGAAACCAAGTTGACAATCAAGGTTCACAGTTGGTTCCTGGAGGAGATGATACCTAAGACAAGCCTTGAAATGGATAAAGCAGGTGTCACATCAATCAATCGATAGATCTACATCACAACCTAACAAGCCAATTGCTCAGTTTATTGTTTACCAGGTTGACAAAGCTAATTTAAATAAAGACTGAAGCTATAGTAAAGTTATTTCCCATAATATTTTATAGTATACAAGCAATTGCACATATTTGATCTCATTTGATTTTCTCAACAATACCATGGAGAGTAAAAGAAAATTAGAGGAGCTGTTTTCAGGAATATGACAGTGAAGTTGCTGTGCATGTGAGAAAGTTCTGCTACCTAGATTCACTGTGCAAGATTGGGCTTTTTTCCAGCAGCTGTTCTTATTCTTGGGAGAAGTCATGAAATTCAAGTTAAAATACCTTGGACTTGAATCAAAAAAAAAAGTAAAGACATCTGGAGAAAAGAATGATGCAAGGCTATATACTTGGGTGGAGGTCAAAGGAAAGGCAGGGGATTCAGTGGCCAAAAAGCAAGGGAAAAGGGTTGATGGGCCATGCTACCATGACTCCGCAATAACAGTGAGCACTTGGGAAAATCAGCAGGTCATGTTGAAAACAACACGTTCTGAGAAATGATGACAGATCCATTTATTTGCAACTTGGATTTGACTCATAAAAATGAACAAAGGAGGCTGCTGAAAGAAAATGTTCTACAGGAAGAGCTCTCAGAAAATGCAAACTCAAACTTTACCTATCAAAGAGCATGCTATCAGTTTAAAAATAGATAAAAATTCTAAAAACCAGCTTTCAGTGCGTGCATTTTGCACAAGTCATTTAACCCTTCTGTTCATGGGTGAAGAAATAGAATCTTTTGCTCAATAGGGAATGGATTAGCTTTGTTTCGTATAACTTGTTCGTGTCGTAAAATAATCAGGCTCCTTTAAAAAAATTTAGGCTGCAGAGTCATGCTAAGTCATTCATCCAGGCAGAGCCTGATTTACCTCATTAGAAACAGATGGTGTCAGGGTGGTGCCATTAGTGCACATTTAGCTGCACACCCTTCCAGCCTCACATGGAGATGAGCAGGATGTTAAAATTGTGACAAACCTATATGTTAGGAAAACAAAATAATTTGGGGTAGAAAATAATCGTTTTCTATCATTCTCCCTGCAGCCTTTATGGAGAGAAGAGAATGGAAGCTATAATCTCCTCCTTTCTTATCTTGATAATTTGTTTAGGATGGATTGCTTCTCTGAAAGTTCCCGCCTGACTCTACCTCCCCTTTTCTCATCACCACATTTACAAAGATTGGGTTTGGTGACCCTCTTCTGTGTTCCCTCAATCCCATCATATTATTACTCTTATTGTTATTACTTCACTCAATTGTGATTTTGCATTTACATCTTCTCAACAACTGAATTTATTCTTTATGACAATTAATAAATACAATTTAATAGTTATTCACATATTAACAGGTTAGTGTTTGTTTGCTAAATGTAAGCCTCAGGAAGGCAGAGACTATTGGTCTAGTTCACCATATGGTCCTGTACCTGGTCTAATATTGCATACAATAGATGCTTAAAAACATGTTTGATGAATGGGAGAATGAATGATGAATTAATGAGTGAATGAATGCATGAACATGCATGAGCTATTTGAGCTCAAGGACTGGGTCTCATTTCTCTCTATTTCCAGCATTTAATAATCTTCATGGTCAAAGGAATGAAAATGTGAATGCATTCAAGGGCCAGGCAGTTTGCATAAATGTGTGAAGCCATCCTGCCCCTTGTAAACCTGTCAGGATGAGCCGACACCAATCAAGATGGCATATACTGCCTAAAATCATGCACATGCCAAACTCTCTTCTTGCTGAAAATACATGTCTGCAAGCTAGATTTACATTTGGCCCACCAGTTTTATTTGCTTTCATAGGCTTTTAATATTGGTTGAAAAATTAATTGTTTTTGTTAATTCCTCTTTGTATTTTTTTGCTCAGTGTTCTTTGGGTACACAACACCCTTCCTTCTAAAACTTATTTATTTCTCTTTATCACGTCTCCTGGAATTTGCCTATTCTACACAACACTGCTGAAATCTATCTAAAATGCTGTTATTTCTATCAAAGCTTTCTGCTCCAAGGAAGGCACTATAAAGTAGTCTAGAGGATGGACTCGAAAGCTGGCTGTCCACCTGCAGTGGTTGCTAACTGTGGGATATGTGAATAAGTACTCAATCTTTCTGCACTTTCTGTCCATCTGAAAATGGGGATAATAATAACATCTATTTATTATGAGAATTACATGAGTACATTTTTATGAAACAAGGAGAACAGTGTCTGATGCATATTAAATGCAATATAAGTATTTGTAAAATAAACATTTTAGAATATAAAATCAACTCAACGTCAATTTACCTCATATTTTTCTTCTATGTATGACTTCTGTGAAATTATTTCTTATGGATCCTTCAGTATATATTGATCACATTGCTCCCAAAGTGCAACTGAATGAAAACAATTAAACTGGGGGTGACAGAAATGCTAACAGCTGAATCCAGAGGAAAATTGGAGGGCGTCAGGAGAAACCATTGCGCTGCTATCTTCAGCACTTATGATACAGATATATTTCTTTCTCTATTTGTTTTCTCTTTCTGTGCCTGGCTTATCTCACTTAACATAATGTTATCCAAGCTTATCTATGTTGCTGCAGATGGCAGAATCTCATTCTTTTTTAAGGCCAAGTAGTATTCCAGTGTGAATATACACTGCATTTTCCTTATCCAGTCATCCTTTGATAGACATTTAGGTTGGTTCCATATCTTGGCTATTGTGAATAGAGATGCAATAAACCTGGGAGTACAGGTGTCCTTTCGACATGATGATTTCCATTCCTTTGGGTGTATACCCAGCAGTGGGATTGTTGGATTGTATGGTAGATCTATCTGTAGTTGTCTGAGAAACTGCCTTCCTGTTTTCCATAATGGCTGTACTAATTTACAGTCCCGCCAACAGTGCTGAAGTGTTCCCCTTTCTCTGTAACCTCACCAGCATTTGTTGTTCTTTGACTTTTTGATACTAGCCAGTCTAACTAGGGTGAGATGATATCACCCTGAGTTGATTTGATTTGCATTTGCATTATGCTTTGATTTGCATTTCCCTGATGCTTAGTGATGTTGAGCATTTTTTCATGTGTCTGTTGGCCATTTGTGCATCTTCCTTTCAGAAATGCCTATTCAGCTCCTTTGCCCATTTTTTAATTGGATTAGTTGTTTTTTTGCTATTAAGTTGTTTGAATTCCTTTTATAATCTGGATATTAATCCCTTGTTCAATGTAGAGTTTACAAATATTTTCTCCCATTCCGTAGGTTGTCTTTTCACTTGATTGTTTCCTGTGCTGTGCAGAAACTTTTTAGTTTGATATAATCCCATTTGTGTATTTTTTTCTTTTGTTGCCTATACTTTTGGGGTCTTATTCATAAAGTCTTTGCCAAGTCCTACACCCTAAAGTGATTTCCCTATGTTTTCTTCTAGGAGTTTTATAGTATCAGTTCTTATATTTAAGTCTTTAATCCATTTTGAGTTGACATTGGTATATGGTGAGAGGTATGGATCTAGTTTCATTCTTCTACACATGGATGTCCAGTTTTCCCAGCACCATTTATTGAACAGGCAGTCTTTTTCCCAATGTATGTTCTTGGTGCCTTTTTCAAAATCAGTTTTCTGTAAGTATGTGAGTTGGTTTCTGGGTTCTAGACTCTGTTCCACTGGTCTGGGTGTCTGCTTTTATGCCCATACCATGCTGTTTTGGTTATTTTAGCTTTGTAGTATAATTTGAAATCAGGCAGCATAATGCCTCCAGCTTTATTTATTTATTTATTTATTTCTTAGGATTGCTTTGGCTATTCAGGGTCTTTTTGTTGTTCCATATGAGTGTTAGGATTGTTTTCTTTATTTCTGTGATGAATGTCATTGGCATTTTGATGGGAATCACATTGAATCTGCATATTGCTTTGGATAGTCTGGACATCTTCACAACATTAATGCTTCTAAACCATGAACATGGAATGTCTTTCTACCTTTGTGTGTTCTCTTAAATTTCCTTTAGCAGTGATTTGTAGTTCTCATTGTAGAGATCGATCTTTCATCTCCTTGGTAAAATTGATTCCTAGGTAATTTATGGTTTGGGTAGATATTGTAAATGGGCTCGCTTTCTTGATTTCTTTTTCTGCTCATTTGTTGTTGAAGTATAAAAATGCCACTGATTTTTGTATATTGATTTTGTATTCTGCCATTTCACTAAATTCATTTATCAGTGGGGAGTGGGACAAACTGCTCTGCAGGGAGAGGGATGGCAGTGGTGACAGTGCTCTGGGGCCAGGTGGTGATAATGGCAGTGGATGAGGTGTCATGCTTTCCTCTGCAGTTTGAGAGCCAGACTGCCAAGGGCAGAGCTCTTAGCCACTTCTCCAGAAGTGGATGAGGACACTAGGTAGGGCTACAGTGAACTGGCTTGCCCAGTTGCTTCTTGTGTGATTTGTGGGGCCACAAGTCAGGCCTGCACTGAAGTGACCCATCCAGCTGTTTCTGGGCAGTGGGCAGAGCTGCTGGGCAGTCCTGCAGTGTTGCATATCTGAATAGTAATTCCTTTTTGTTGCTGAGCAATCTTTAATTGTATGAATAATCCATAATTTATTTACTCATTCACTTGCTGATGAACATTTAGTTGTTTTCAGTTTTTGGTAATTATGCATAAAGTGGCTATAAACATTTTGTGCCAGCCTATGCATGGATATACTCCTTCTTTTCTCTCGGATACTTGGCCAGATTACATGTAAGTGTAGGTTTTAACTTCTTTAGAAACTGACAAACTGTTATCTAAAGTGATTGTATCATTTTCCATTCTCACATATTTCTCAATATCCTCACCAATACTTGGTATGGTCAATCTCTTTTTACTTTCAGTCATTTTAGTACACATGAAGTGGTATCTCATGGAGGTTTTGATTGGCATTTTCCTAATGACTAATGGTGTTGAGCATATTCTTATGGTTTTATTTGACAAGTGTTTATTTTCTTTGGTGAAATACTTATTAAAATCTTTTGCTCATTTTAAAAATTGGTTTGTTGTCTTTTTGTTATTTATTTTTGAGATATCTTTATATATTCTTTATTTAATATTTAATTTCAAAGATTTTCTCCTCATTTGTTACTTTTTATGTACTTAAGAGTATCCTTTGAAAAACAAAAGTTTTAAAATTTGATAAAATCTAAATTATCATTTTTTTCTTTTATGGATCATGCTTTTGATGTCATATCTAAGACATCTCCTATGGATTAAGCCTCATAGGAGCAGGCATATTTTGGACCAGAGAGTATTGCTTTTAAAGAGGCTATTGAAATCAAGGAGGTTAAGAACACAGCTCCAAGGCATAAAAGTATAAAATGACCAATAGACCTCTGTGTAGAGGTTTTCAAGGGAATCTAGTTTTCAGTTTAAAAAATAGCTATCACTTACAGTTGCCCATTGGAAATTTCTAGGGTGCTTTAGCAAATCTTAATGCCTGTACCCCACTCCAGATAATTAAATCACGATCTCTAGGGATGGGACACAGGCACTAGTACTTGACTAAAGCTCAATTAGTTATAAGAGAACACAAATGGACATATAAACAAAATCAAGAAACCAACACATGAACCAAATGAGAATATCAACAAAGAGATAGAAACCATACATAAAAAACCAAACAAATTCAGAAGCCAAAGAATACAATAACTGGATTAAAAGTAGAGAATTTCAATAGCAGACTTGATCAAGCAGAAGAAAGAATCAGAAAACTTAAAGACAAATCATTTGAAATTATCCAGGCAGAGTAGCAAAAAGAAAAATGAAATGAAAAAGAATGAAGAAATTTATAGGACACTGTGAAGTGGATCAATATGCATTATGGGCATCTCAGAAGGAGGAGAGAGAGAGAAAGGAGCGCAAAGATTATTTAAAAAAAAAAAAAAAAAAGGCTGAAAACTTCCCAAATCTGGGAAGGGAAATGGACATCAGATTTATGAAGTTCAAAGAATGCCAAATAGAATAAGTACAAACAAGGATACACTGAGACACATGTAGTCATATTCTCAAAAGCCAAAGACAGAATTTTGCAAGGAGCAGGAGAAAAGTGACTTGTCATGTAAAATAGTGCTCCTCGTAATGCTATCAGCAGATTTCCCAATAGAAACATTGCAGGCCAGAAGAGAACGGAGTGATATATGCAAAGACTGGAACAGAAAAAACAAAAACAAAAACAAAACAAACAAACAAACAAAAACACCAAAAAAGAATGCTATATCCAGCAAAACTGTCCTCCAAAAAGCAAGAAAAGGTAAACACTTTCAGAGAAAAACAATAGCTGAAGGAATTTATCACCACTAGACCTGCCTTGCAAGAAATACGAAAGGGTGTTATTCAGGCTGAAATAAAAAGACGCTAAAAAGCAAAACAAAAACATAAAACAAAAAAACTCACTGGTAAAAGTAAATATGTAAACAATTAAAGAATGTCATAATATTGTAATAACAGTATGTAAATCATTTTTAAGTTTAGTATAAAAGCAAAAAGACCAAAGTATCAAGAATAATTACAAATACAAAAATTTGTTAATGGATACACATACAAAAGATGTAAACTGTGTCATCAATAGTGTAAAGTGTGGGTGAGTAGCGAGCGCATAGAGCTTCTGCATGTAATAGAAATTATCAGCTTAAAATAGACTGCTTTAACTATGAGATATTTTATATAAGTCCCATGAATCCCACAAAGAAAATATGTATAAAGACAAGCAAAAGAAAAAAGAAAAAGGAATCAAAGCATACCATGACAAAAATATTAATGAAACACAAAGGAAGACACCAAGAAGGAAAAAGAACTTCAAGACAGAAAGTTAACAAAATGACAATAGAGAATCTTTCCATATCAATAATTACTTTAAGTATTAATGGATTGATCTACCCAATCAAAAGACATAGAGTAGTTAAATGACTTAAAAACAAGAACATAAACAAAACCAAGACCCAACTATGCTATCTAAAAGAGCCTCACTTTAGGTTTAGGGTCATATATCGGCTTAGAAGTGAAAGGATGAAAAAAGATATTCTATGCAAATGATAAGCAAGAGAGTAGGTGTGGCTATGCTTATATCGGGCAAAATAGACTTCAAGTAAAAAACAATCAGAAGAGATGAAAAGGACATTATGAAGTGATAAAAGAATGAAATAATTAGGAAGGTGTAACAATTACAAATATATATTCACCCAACATCAGAGCACCTAACTATATATATGGAATATATCCTATTCCAAGCCTCAGGAGGTTTTGTTGATGGGCAACAATAATCAGCCACAATGTATATTGACGTAATAAAATTTAAAAAAATAATAAAAATAAAAATAAAAAAAAGAAGGGAGAAATGGACAGCAATACGATTATAATAGTAGACTTCAGTACCCAACTTTGCGTAGTAGATAGAACATCCAGAGGGAAAAGCAGTAAGGATACAGTAGACATGAACAAAACTGCAGACCAAATGGATCTTACAGAAATATACATAACATTTTAGTCAACAACAGCAGAACATACATTCTCTCAATTGCACATGGAACATTCTCCAGGATTGATTACATGTTAGGTCCTAAAACAAGTCTTAACAAATTTAAGAAGACTGAAATCATACCAAGTAACTTTTCTAACCACAATGGAATAAAACTAGAAATCAATAGCAGAAGAAATATTGGAAAATTCATAAATACGAGGAAATTAAACAACATTTTTCTGAAAAACTAATGGATCAAAGAAGAAATCAAGAAGGGAATAAGAATGTGTCCTGAAACAAATGTGAATGAAAACACAATATACCCAAACTGGGACGCAGCAAAAGCAGCACTAAGAGGGAAGCTCACAACAAGAAACACCAACATTAAAAAGATGAAAAATCTCAAATGAGGAACTTAACTTCACACCCTAAGAAACCAGAAGAAAAAACAAACTAACTAGCCCTAAAGTTAGTATAAGGAAGGTTATAATACGAATTAAAACAGAAATAGATGAAAGAAAGTATAGAAAAACAATAGGAAAAAACAACAGGAAAAAATCAATATGCTAACAATAAAATATCCAAAAAGATAATTATGAAAATGATCCAATTTATAATAGCATCAAAAAGAATAAAATACTTAGAAATAAACTGAACAAAAGAAGCGAAAGACCTGTACATTGAAAGTTACAAAACAATGCTGAAAGAAAGAAGACACAAGTAAGTGAAAAGACATCCAGCATTAAAACCCATCAAATTGTGTACATTAAATACATGCAGCTTTTTGTATAGCAATTACACCTCAATAATTAAGATAATAGGGAATCCTGTTAAAAATAAAGGGAATATTCTGAACAAAGGTGGGGGACAAAGGTTGTTGGTTGACTGCAAGGGAGTACTTCCAAGAATTTCAGAATTGAGGGGACAGATCAAAAGCTGGGTCCGGGTCAGGAAAGTCAGAGGAAACAAAGGTAACAGGAATATGAAGTGTTGCAATCCCAGCATCTTGAGGAGATGGGTACAGTAGCCAATGATCAAAAGCACACTGGGCCGGGGGCATGCCTGTTATTGGATCTCTGATTCAGGCTCTGTCCATGACAGGAGACTGTCAGTGGATTAGGTGATTTCCATGATGAGAATACTTCTACTACTACTGGTCCTGCTGTGACTGTGATGGAAGAGATGACGGCACCTACAAAATACCTCCTGAATTTATTCATTTTCCTCCACAGCCACCCCTCTATCCTATTCCAAGCCTCAGGATCTCTTACTTGGAACATTGCAATAGTCTCCTGCACTACTTCTGCTCTTACCGAGTTCTGGGACAGTTCTCCAAAAGTCAGCCAAATGTGGAATGATTTCATTGCCAATGTTATTTCTTTTAACTAGTTGTTTCTTATTTATGGTTAGGTTTACCTTGTCTGCATCAGCTTCCTGTGGCAGCTATAGTTTGAAGAGGAGAGGACGACATCGCGGTGCGAGAGAAGAATGTGTTATAAGAATATTGCTTGATTAAGAATCAGTTTTACTGGATACTGCAGTTTAATTTAGAAAAATCCTGATGAGGGCTTTAAAATCATATTTTAAATATAGTTGTGTCTCTTTCATACCTTCTGTGTTCTCCCTAGATTTCCTATGAATCTTGTGTTTATCCATCTTTTTTTTAGAAATACTTTTTCAGGGCTGGCCAGTTAGCTCCCTTGGGAGAGAGCATGGTGCTGAGAACACCAAAGTCAAGGTTGTAGACCCCCATACCGGCCAGCTGCCAAAAAAAAAAAAAAAAAAAGTTTATTCACGTGTGCATGTATGCCTAAACTGTATATTTTTTGGTTTATGCTGTTTTATATTTTCACAGGCATGGTGTATTGTATGTAGTCTTCTTGGCTTTGCTGTTTTATTCAACATTATGCTTCTGCGATTCATCCACATTATTTTAGGCAGTTGCAGGTCTCTCAGTTTCACTGTCGTGTAAAACTCACATATGTGACACACCACATTCCCGTTGGACTCCGGTGTTCGCCAACACTATAAAGAGCACCACTGGACACACTTTTTCATGTCTTGCACGGTCACTTGGTGTTTGTGAGCAAGAGTTTTTCCAGGAGTGGAACTTCTGGGTTGCAGGGTATGCATGCTCAAGTTTGGAAGATAAATCTGCACAACTGACCAAAGTACTTGTACAAATTTATACTCCCAGGAGCAAGTATGTGAATGCTCATTCTGACTAGATACAGTCGGACTTCTTAATTTTTGCCAATCTATTGGATGTAAAATTTCTCATTTTGGTTATCTTTTTTGTATGTCTGGCCATTCCTTATCAGTAAAATGTATGTTCAGGTCAGTTTTTCCTTTGACTTTTTAGCAATTTGTGGGACTCCTTTATGGACTCTGGACTTGAATTCTTCGTTGAGAAAAGAATATGTGTTGTAAATATTTTCTGTGTTTGTGGCTAGCTTGTTTTTTTCTTACTAGGCAATATCTTTTGATGAGCATGTGTTCTTTATTTTAATATAGTTAAATTTAACAAGTTTTTTTCTTTTAAGATTAGTGATTTTTTGTTTTGTGTAAAAAGGCTTCCTTGACCATAGATTAGAAAGATATTCTTCTATATTTTCAATGAAATGATCTGTTCTTCACATTGAGTTTCTTGACCTAGCCAGAATTGTTTTTTCTTTTTCCCCTTTATGGGTAATGATTGTCATAGTATCATTTACAAACCAGTCCCTTTTTTCCACTACCTGCAACACATATAACCAATGTTTCGTAAATATTAGGTCTGTCTGGTCTTCCTATTCTATTTCACTGGTAAATTTTTTCTCTCTACCTTAGTCAGTGTCCTACTTTATAGTTTTATAATAATATATCTAAATATATAATAGAGTAATTTGCTTATTCTCTTCTCTGTTTGCTTAAGAATGTCTTGGCGATTCTTGATTCCTTGCTCTTCCACAAAAACCTAATACTCAAAATCGGTTTGTCAATTTCCACTTGACTTTACTAGAGATTTGCTGAGAATTAACATTTTTACAGTTTTGAGTCTTCCAATGCCAAAACTGGTGTCTCTCTTCATTTTAAGCATATATTTCCTATAGTAGACTTTAATAATTTTCTGCATGCGGGTCTTCCATATATTTCATTAGATTTATACTCAGGTATCAAATGGTTTTCATTGCTGACATGAAGAATGTCACCTTTTAATATTATACTTCCTAACTGTTGATGATATGTAGAAATACAATTGATTTTTACATATTGATCTTACTGCTTGATCTCTCCTAAAATCTCTTAGGATTTTTAATCATTTGTCTTTGGATTCTTTGAGATTTTCAAAGCAAACAATAGTGTCATTTGAAAATCATGATAATTTTAGACTTTTCTAATCCTTCTGCATTTACTTGCATTCTCTTGAATTACCTGCTGACTAGGACCTCAAGGACAATGTTGGTTAAAGTTGTAATATGAGACATACTTGTCTTGATTCTAAAGGGAATTTGTCCAATGCTTCCCCATACAGAATGATGTCTTGTTTTGGATACATATTCTTTATAAGAGACAAGGAAGTCTTCTTCCATTCCCATTTGGTAAGAATTATTATCATGAATGTGAATTAAGTTTCATAAAATATTTTTCTTATCTGGGATAAGACGAATTCCAGTTTTTTCTGTTTTTCTGGTGAATAGCATCTATTGATTTTCTGACTTAAACTGCCTTGCAAGTTTGTGTGAAAGCCCAACTTGATTATGGACAATAGTCTTTTTGTATGTTGCTGGATTCAGTTTAGTAGTTTTTGTTTCTGTTTTTGTACCGATAATAGAATCTCTTTCTGAGTGAGAATGACCCATAATTATCTTCTCTATTGTGTTTGTATGATTTTGATACCAAGGATATGCTAGCCTCATAGAATGAGTTGGGAAGTAGCCCCTCTTTTCCTATACTCTAGAGGAGTTGCTGTACAACAGAATGACTGCTCCTAGAAAGTCAGATAAATAATCTTGGTGTGGCACTTTCTTTGTAGGAAGATTTTCAACCCCGATTCAATTTCTTTAACTTGCATGGGACTTTACAGTCTCTCATGTGCGCCTTGAATCAGTTTGTAAAGGTTTTTATTTTTGTAAATTCATTCCTCTTGTCTAAAATTTTGAATTTATTGGCTTCATCTTATTAATTTTGTTTTCCTATTTTTAAAATTCCTGTTGTGCCTGTGATATATCCATGTTTTTGTTACTAAAATTGTTTACTTGAGAGATTTCTTTTTCTGTCTTGATCAATATTATCAAAGTCTGTCTATATGATTATTTGAATAACCAACTTTTGGTTTACTTATAATTCCTATTATACCTGTTTTCTATTCATTAATTCTCATTAATATGTTCAATCTATCATTATTTTCTTAACTTCTTAACTGGATAATCAAGTCACTAATTTTCAGCCTTTGTTTCTAAAATAAGTATTTTAAGGCTATAAATTTCTCTCAAAATTCCACTTCTGCTTCATCCCATGCTTTGATATTTTAATTATCATCTATTTCTAAGTATTTTATAATTTCCATTATGGTTTCTTTTCTGATTGAGTTATTTTCAATTTACTTTCTGAAATGTATAGATTTAGGAAGTTTAAATTATCCTTTATGTACTGAGTTCTAATTTAATCACATTGGAGTTGTGGTCAGAGAACATATTCTATTTGGTATTGATTCTTTGAAGTTTATTGAGTCCTGATTTACAGCCAAGTGGTGTTCTCAGTATCCCATTCTGCTCCTGTTTGAAGGAATCATAACATGGGGGGACAGACCTTCTCTCCCACTACAGAGGGATCCATATTTACCTTATGGACTGCAGCACATATGTACATGTCTCAAGTTTATGTACTAAGATTCTCTTGCCTGTGGCTTTACATCATGAGGCAGTAGGGTCAGTTGGAGATTTTCCCCAGCCAGTGTGGAGTAGTTAAGTGGACAGCAGTGTGGCAGCAAGAATCCAGTAGCAGCAGTATCAGTTCCTGTGTCCTGAGTAGACCACAGGCTTATAACCTACTTCCCTTGGTTTTCTGCCAGAGTCTCGTTCTCCACTCCTTCAGTCAATTCTCTAGTTATTGATATCTTGCCAATGCATTCCTTTTCTGTTTAATTTATCCAGAGTCAGTTTCTATTGCTTAAAACTGAAAATGCTGACAAGTGCAAAAGGCAGTACTTCTGAGGGAATACAGTATATTACTGTTTTGAAAATTTCATTTAATTTTACAACGCTGTGCTCAGTAGGTGTTGTTTATTATCCTTGTTTAACAGATAAAGATACTGGGGCTTCAAGAGTTTAAGCAATTTGCCCAGTGCCACACAGCTTGTAAACAGGGAAGACAAGATTCAAGCCAGCTCTGCCTGATCCTTGAACTGCTACTCTTTAACTTTTACCATACATTCAGTAATTTTAAAGCTTTCTTCTTAACAACTGAAAGAATAAATACAGATTGCCAAGTGTAGTTGAAGAATAGCTTACATACTGAAATGCCAAACTCTAGGTGCTACAAACATTCATATGTTCTTAAGTTTTAATTGGGAAAATGTACTTCTCCCAGTCCTTTTGGTTAACACATGCTGTGAGATGAATTTTTAGAAGCTGACCTTCCCCTCCTCACCCCTCTAACTCTGCAAATTTGCCACACGTGCCTTGGCAGCATGAGCAACCATCACACAGGGAGCCGGTGACTTAACATACGTCATCATCTTCCTGGCCTAACAGAGGGGTTCTTTCAGGTCATGGGCCACTTTCCCTCCTGTAGGTTTATTGAAAGTTT
Source organism: Cynocephalus volans (assembly GCF_027409185.1). NCBI lineage: Eukaryota > Metazoa > Chordata > Mammalia > Dermoptera > Cynocephalidae > Cynocephalus > Cynocephalus volans. Next base: position 107,500,996 of record NC_084470.1, read on the forward strand.
GTGTGTTCATGCTCATTAACTACGAGTAACCTTGGCCAAATAAGCTGGTAAAAGGGTGAGCTCACAGTCAGCATTGCTTCATAGTACACACATGCAGAACTCACAATACATGTGACAGTCAACTCACCTAAGTCACCCAATTAACTTTTTGTAGTCCTATGTAAATATAATAAAGTAGGTATAGAAATGAAAGATGTTTTCAAGTTAAATTTGACTCCACTGAACTCATAGAATCAGAGTGAACTTATATTTTATTTTAGGTGATTTTACAGAAAGTTGTTTTAAAGGCAAAATATTCTTAAAAGACTGAATTTGTTTCTGCTCTCATTTTTCTTAATTACTTTCATGAAAAGGCTACTGATTTTATAACCTATTAATTTGTAGTGGAGAAACTGTACTCTTTTGTTGATGTAGAAAGTTTATTTTACCAATAATGTGTATATATGTAACCTCATCTTAAATATCTTTGGTTTCAAATAACACATAAGCAGCATTTTAAGATATTTTTTGGCTTCTCCCACTAGCAGAATACTTCAGTGCCTTAAGTGATACTTTCAAACTGAAGTGAAATAGAGCTGTGAGGGCATTTGGATGGGAAGTAGTTTAGATGTGTATTAACTGTTGATGTTCGTCTCTCTTCCCGCTGATTGTGACACTGACTGGGCCACGGCGGTGCAAACTCTGTCAGAAGAGAGAAAGAAGTAGGGTCTCACAAACGGTAGCTAGGAACCTAAGTCACATCCAACTCTTCTCTGCCAACAAGGATTTGTTTTTTGTAAGGCAGAAGTGTTAAGGTCATCCATCAATCACACACCAGCTGAGTTATTCTGGTAAGGCTACTGATGTTTTCCAAGTGACCAAAAGAGCCGTGAAAATTAGGCATACGAAATACAAATCTGTAGAAACAGAGGAAAACGTGTCACAGGAGTAACTTGAGGGAACCCATCTGCAGATGAAAACCAAGAATCCCTCACTCTGTTTCCGTTGTTACTCACCCAGAGAGCACAGCAAACTCTTAGACCTGCCTGCAGTATCTCTTATGTATCCTGAGAAAAAGTAAAGTGGGGAAAAATGGAGAAAGGTTATGCAGAAGAGGAAGTTGAAGGAACCTTCCTTTAATTTTTTTTTTTTCCTTAAAAAATGGCCTCTGAAGAGAACCTGAGTGCTTATGCGCTATTTCACTCAGGCTTAGACTCTGTTTATGGCAGACCCATGAAATGATGGATTATGGATTGGTTGGCCATTCTTTGGCTAAAGCCAGCAACCAAATTAACCAAATTCAGGGAGGCATAGCAAATGTTGCTGATATATTTATATGAAAAGAACTGAAGAGAAAAAAAAAAAAAAAAAAGGCCCAATTGTCCACCTGATTTTTTTCATGGTTCATGAAATATACTGACCTGATATGTTATGTGATATCAGTAATATTAGTAACTAAGGCCCCTAAATTAGCAGACAGTAGGCCTACATCTCCATGTTCCTTTTCTATTATATGTTGTAAGGATCCACCAGAGTTGTGGTCATTAGCAATAGGAGTCTCTTCTCTTTGTTTTTATTTTCTTTCTTGCTCAAATACTATTTATTCTAAATTATTATTTTCTAATTAACACTAAATAAAAGTTATGTGCTTTAAACACATTTAAGGGATTTTAAAATAACTTTATCCCTTCATTTCTGTCTCTAGATTGAGCTATTGCTGTTTATTATTAAGTTTTAATGCATTGGGAGTATGCTGGTATTTCAACAGCATTTTTCTCTAACAATCAATAACTCATATCTGTAATATGTATTAAAGCATGAGAGTGTGCACATGAAGAGAAAATGCTTTTCTCAGTCATCAGCACTTTACATGCAGTCTTTGGAATATTCTACACATGATCTTCATTTTAATTCTTATTTTTAGCATAGACTAGTTTATCAGGGTGTTCACTACAGTAATTTATTCTTCCTCTAGATTCTCTTTCCTGGGATTACACTGACATCATTGTCCTAGATTACAGTCTTCTGTATTCTAATAGGCTATTTGTGTTTCCTCTGTGGATTGCGTGAAGATGGAATGATCTTTGGAGAAATTAAGAAAAAGAAAGAGCACTTTGCCTCCATTCCTATTTAATGTAATAAAGATTTTTGTCAGTTGAATTTGTGAGTTCATAGTCTTTGCTCAGAGAATGGGCTGATAGATTTTTAAAATTTTCTGCCTAAAAGATTGTGCAAATTTTTAAAAAAGTATTTGTATGTATGTGTGTGTCCTTTAAATAATTTCAATAAAAAATTTTGTTGACATCCATCTGGGTTTTTTTCTCAAAAGTGTAAATTGTATTACAGTATTCCTTTAGTATCTTAGATTAGATCATTTTTATACACCATGCAATTTTCTGGACACTGCAAGGACAACAGCAGAAAAACAAAACAGACAAAAACAACCAAAAACATATTAAGTGTCTGTCCTCCTGGAAGGTATATTCCGGGAAGTGGGCAGGCAGAAAACAAAGAACTAAGTATACGAACATCATGTCAGATGCCAATAAGTGCTGTAAAGGGAAAAAAAGGGAATAGGAGTGTGTGTTTATTTCTATTTTATGTTCAGTTGCCCTGGAAGGTAACATCTAAGCAGAATACTGAAGAAAATTAGAGAGCAAATGGTTCATTTAATACATTCAAAATAGAGGGTGCAGCAGGGCCAGCCTGTGAGGTGAGATCCTGCTCGGCATACCTGGGAACGACAAGCCAGCTAGGTGGCTGCGGTGAAGGAGAGAAGTAACAGGCGAGGACACAGAGGTGGCAGGGGCCAGATGTGCAGCCTCTCGGGAAGAACTGGGTTCTTCATTTAATGGGATGAAAAGCTATTGGTAGTGACATGATCTGATTTAAATTTTAAGAGAATCACACTGGCTGGCTGCCATGGGGGAGAAAAGTAATGAAATGATTGTCAATTCAATTTGAAGACCATGGTCCAGAAAAACACTTTTTGAGGTATACACCCCTTTCGTGTGTGCAAGAAAGCAAGAGCAAAAGTCTCAAGCCTGATAGGGAAGTGAGGTTTTCATTGTGCTCATTTGGACATCTCTTGCTGATGTCCCACTAAGTAATGACAGTGGCTGCTTCAGTAATGAGCATGAGTATGGATTTAATCAGGACTGAATATCTAAAGTGTATGTATCTCTGCATATTTTGCTGTAATATGGAGTTAGGCACTCTAAAAAACGTATCTGAAAGTAAAAAATCAGGCAGTGAAATAATTGTCCAAGCCATTCCACTTATTTAATGCTCTAACCTAAATAACAATAAGTACAAGCAGAAATTTATTTTTGCATAAATCCTTTTCTATGATCACTCTTCAGCTGCAAGCACAGGAAAAGGCTAGATATAATGCCATATTAGCTAATTACAAAAGTCATATAGCCAATCTTAAAAGAAAGGAAAGGGAATCTAAAAGTGCCAGAAACAAATGAAGAACTCAATTCCAAAAGGAACCTTGAATTGATGCTGTAGCAATCTACAGGACTATCAGATACAGCCTTGAGTCTCTTCAGGATAGGGAATTAGAAGAGAGACTTCTGAAGATAGCTCCAAAAAAATACAAAGAAATCTTTCTGACTCCCCAGGCTCTGGAAAGCACTGTAATCATCTCATGAGAGAACAATGAAAAACCCATGCCTGCACCAAAAGCAACTGTGTGGTCAAAATTTGTGATAACTACATAAAGCAGGAATAACAAGCTTTAAAATTAATTTGAGAAAAAAACAACAAACTGATCTGAGACCAGGGGAATCCTTTGGATTGAGGTAAAGCAAACAAACAAACAAAAATCTTCAATCATTCTATAAGGAAAATTCTACACCCCTGGATGAATGGAACACACGAAAGAAAAATAAACTACCCTCTGAAAATGATTTCTCTTTCTTTGTATATGCATGTGATCTATTTTTTATAAAGATATGATCTTTGCAGAGAGTTAACAGAGACAAGCAATTACCAACCAAAGATGATATCTCAAATGTATAAATGTATGAATGTACATATACTCATGATTGGTTCTCCATATCCGTGCATTCCACATCCATGAATTCAACTGACCACGAATCAAAAACATTCAAAATTATAATTGCATCTGTACTGAACATGTATGGACTTTATTTTCTTGTCATTGTTTCCTAAAACAGTATAAAAACTATTTACATAGAATTTCCTTTTTATTAGCTCATATGAATAATTTAGAAATGTTTTAAAGTAAAAGGGAGGATTGCAAAGTCACATGCAAATACTATGCCATTTTATAAAAGGGACTTGACCATCTGCAGATTTTGGTATCCAAAGAAGGTCTTGAAACAATTCCCCAATAAATACTGAGGGATACATATACACATAGTATTTTTTTTTTAACAAATACACAACTTTGAGGGAGAGTCATCAGAGGCAAGCATAAATTTAGCATACTAAGAAACAGTGACAAGGAAACAATTTGAAAGAGAGTGAAAGAAAAAAGAAGACTTAAAACTATTCTTAAAGGGTGAGTAGATGAGCAAACTTGCTACTCACAGGTCTTTGTTGAAAGATCTCCATCAGGCACATCAGTAAAATTAAACCCAAAGAAAACAAGGAGCAGTGGTGAGTTTGAAAACAAGTGGGTGAATATAAACATGCTGGACTGTAAAACAATTACAATTACAGTGACCATCTTGAGGGGGTTTTAAAAACAAGTTAGAAAATCAACTGACAAAATTTAACAGCCTTCATGAAAAAAAAACATTCAACAAACTAGGAGCAGAAGAGAATTTCCTCAACCCAGTAAAAGGTATCAATGGAAACCCTACAACTAACATATTACTTAGTGGTGAAAGTCTGAAAGCTTTCACCCAAAGATTAGGAACAAGACGAGGATGTCCACTCTCACCACTTTGTATCAGCATCGTACTGGAGGTGCTAACTATGGCAACAAACAAAAAAAAAAAAAAAAAAGAAGAGAGAGAAAAAAGAGAGAGAGAAATATAAGGCATTCAGATGGGGAAGAAAGAAGTAAAACTACCTCTCTACTTGCAGATAACATGATCTTGTATATAGAAAACCCTAAAAAATCTACAAGAAAGCTATTAGAGCTAATAGACAAATTCAGCAAGGGTGCAGCATACACAATATACAAAAATCAGCCATATTTTTGTACAGTTACAATGAACAACACCAAAAATAAAATTAAGAAAAAAATTTATTTACAATAGAGTCAAAAAGAATAAAATATTTAGAAATAAATTTAACAAAGGAAGTGCAAAATTTATTTGCAAAAAAAGAAGTTAAGGAACATCTAAATAAATGGAAAGACATTTCGTGTTTCTGGATAGGATGATTATACTTTTGAAATGATCTGCATCTAGATTCAATTCAATCCTCATCAAAATCTCAGCTGGCTTCCTTGCAAAAATTGACAAGTTGACCCTAATATTCATACGGAAATTTAAGAGACCCAGAGTAGTCAAAATAATCTTGAAAAAGAACTTATTAGGAGGACTCATACTTACCAATTTCAAAACTAAGTTTTAAAACAATGTTAAAGAGTTTGGTACTGGCATAAGAATAGATAGGGAGATCAACGGAATAGAATTTAGGGTCCAAAAATAAAACCACGTGTTTATGGGCAGCTGATTTTCAACAAAGGACCAATACCAATCAATGGGGAGGGAATATTCTTTTCAACAAATAATAATGGGAAAATTGGATAGCCACATGCAGAAAAGTTAATTTGAATCCTTATTTCACATATATAAAAATTAACTCAAAATAAATCAAAAATTTAAATGTAGGAACTAAAACTATGAAACCTGCAGATGAAAATATGGGGGTAAGTCTTCCTGACCTCAGGTTTGGCAATGGATTCTTAGATATGACACCAAAATCACAAGCAAGAACAACAACAAAAGTAGATAAACTGAATTTTATTAAAATTAAAAATTTCTGTTTGAAAAAACACAACCAAGAAAGTGAAAAGATTAACTTACAGAATGTAAGTATTGGTAAATTATCTATCTCATAAGAGACTCATATCTGGAATATATAAAGAACTCTTATAACTCAATAATAGAAAGAAAAATAACTCAGTTAAAATTGGACAATAGATATGAATAGACATTCTCCAAAGAAGATATACAAATGGTTAATAAGCACATGGAAAGATGTTCAAAATTATTAGTGACCAGGAAAATGCAAATCAAAACTAAAATGAAATACTACTTCATGTTCACTGGGAAGGATATGATAAAAAAGACAGATAATATCTGACAAGAGATTAATATCCATAATATACAAGGAATTCAAGTAATTATACAGTAAAAAAAACAAATAACTCAATTAAAAAATGGGCAAAAGAGATGAATAGACATTTTCCAAAGGAAGACATACAAATGGCCAACAGGTACATGAAAAAATGCTCAACAGCACTAGTCATCAGGGAAATGCAAATTAAAACCACATTGAGATACCACCTCACCCCAGTTAGACTGGCTATAATCAAAAAAACAGTGAATAACAAATGCTGGCGATGGGTGTGGAGAGAAGGGAACACTCCTGCACTGTTGGTGGGATTATAAATTAGTACAACCACTATGGGGAACAGTGTGGAAGTTTTTAAAACAAGTACAGGTAGATCTTCCATATGATCCAGCAACCTCACTTCTGGGCACATACCCAAAGGAATAGAAATCATCATGTCGAAGGGAAACCTGCATTCCCATGTTCATTGTAGCTCTGTTTACAATAGCCAAGACATGGAACCAACCTAAATGTCCATCGATGGATGACTGGATAAAGAAACTGTGGTATATATACACCATGGAATACTACTCTGCCACAGAAAGGAATGAAATTCTCCCATTTGCATGGATGAGCTTGGAGAAACTTATGTTAAGTGAAATAAGCAAAGCACAGAGGGATAAATGCTGCATGTACTCACTTGTAAGTGAGAGCTAAGAGAGAAAGAAGGAAGGAAAGGAAGACCACAGTGATGCATTTGACTTGCAGAGGGAAAGAGTGTACCTTGGGCTACAAAATGGACTGGAGGGGATAGGGGGAGGGGGAGGGAGGATGGGGATAACTGGGTGGGGGACACAGGGTACAAACACAATTTGTGGTAATGGACATGCTGCAGTATGGATATGGCCTTCACATCTTGAGCACGAGAAGCAACAATCAGCTTTGTATCTCATGATTATCCATAATCAATAAAAATAAATAAATGAAAAACTTTAAAAAATAAAAACATCCTACAAAAAATAAATGGAGAGAATGTGGAGAAATTGGACCCTCATATACTGCTGTTGGGAATGTAAAATGGTGTGGTTGCTTTTGAGAAATTATCTATCCCTTCTTCAAAAGGCTAACTGTAGAGATACCGTGTGACCCAGCAATTCTATTCCTAGGTATACAACAAAGAAAAATAAAAATGTTATGTCCACGCAAAAACTCGTACACAAACGTTTGTAGCAAGATTCTTCTTAATGACAGTCAAGAAGTAGAAGCAATCTAAATGTCCATCAACTTGTGAATGGTAAATAAAATGTAGTAGATCCTTACAATGGAATATTACTCAGCAAGAAAAAGAATGAAGTAATAACACATGCTACAAAATGAATGAAATTTGAAAATATGCTAAGTGAAAGTCAGACACAAAGAACCAATGTCATATGATTTCATTTATATGAGATGTACAGAACAGGCAAATCTACCGAGACAGAATTAGATTAGTGTTTGCCTAGATCTGTGGGGTGGGGAACAGTGGATTTATATGGAAGGGATGTGGGGTATCTTTTTGTGGGTAATAAAAAAGTACTAAATTTTGTTGTGGTGACAGTTGCATACCTCTGTGAATATATTAAAAGTGATTGAATTGTACACTTTAAATAGTTGAATTGTATGATATGTGAACTATAGCTCAATAAATCTGTAGAAAAAATTAGTAATTAAATATTAGACAAAAACATGGAAGATATGAAGGGAAAGATTTTATAAAAAAATTTTGTTTCATATATTGTTCAGGAGGATTTGTAGGGATTTATTTTAGACTGCTAAGCATGTATGCTAAAATTTTGAAAGCAATGACTAAAGAATAGAAACAATATTTATCTTACAAACTGGTAGCTGGAAGGAAAGGAAATAAACAAAACTCAACTAACAGAAGGCAGAAAAGAAGAAGAAAAAAAAACATCATAAATACAAATATATAGTGATCACAAAACATGTAAATAATCTAAACTTGCCTTTTTAAAGACAGAATTTCTCATACTGAATAAATAATAAAAACATTTTCTAGTGAAGATTTCTGTAAGGTAAAGAAAAGCAGAAGGCATAGGGATGGACGAATCCATCAGGAAAACAGCAATTAAAGAAAGCTGGTGCAGCAATACAAACAGACAAGACAGATTTCAACACTTAAAGAATTCTCACAAATGAAGACTCATATTACTGAGTGGTAAAAGTAATGTTTCTCTAGGAAAATATAATAATCTCAAATGTCCACACACCTAAAAATTAGCCTCAAATATGTATAAGTAGGGTCATTCCTTCAAATGAGATTTTAACTCAGCTCTCTCAGAAACTGATAGATCAAGCAAATAAAATTAAAGTTAGAGGAGATTAAATAGCACAGTTAACAAGTGCAATGTAATGAACATAGTTGTATGTAGAACCCTGCATAATTTGACAGAAATCTTTAAAAGCAAGAGTGGAACATTAAAATTAAAAAAAAAAAAAACCTAAACATGTACTGAAACAAAAAAGAATCTTCACAAATAGCAATTGATATCTCAGTAGATAATAAACACTGATCACAATGAGATAAAAATAGAAATCAGTTAAAATATATAACTTCACCTCCTCCCCTTATGTTTAGACACCATTAGACACAAATATAAATAATTATTTGTGAAAGAATAAATCATAATGGTAATCACATAATGTTTAATACTGAATGTCAGTGAAAACACTATATACTGAAGCTTGTGAAATGCAACTAAAGGGATGTATTCATAGCCATTTGTAACCTTAGGTACTTATACTTGAAAAGAAAACATGTTAAAAATGAGCTAAGAATTAAATGCCAAGTTTCAACAACAAAAATTAAAACATGGTAAATTCTTATAAAATAGAAGAAAGGTGAAATAACTTCATTTGACTATATGATTAATATCAGTAGTGCCTCAGATTACTTAGGAAATGGTTACAGCACAGGGCATATAAACAGAACTTGGGTATTCTCCACCTCTCCTTAGTTTTCATTAACACCTATGGAAAAACAGTCATATTTTATCACATATTACAAGTGGAAAAATAAAGAGCCTCAAAAGACAAATTATTACCAAAAGTCAGAGTGCTATACTTTCAAAATCATTGAAATTATATCCATCTTTAAAATGTCAGTCTTGTATGCAGGATGCAAAATCAACAGTAAAAATCAGTGGCATTTTTGTATTCCAATGATGAAATCCAGAAAGGAAGCCCATTTACAATAGTCTTCAAAAAATAAAATACCTAGGAATCAATTTAACCAAGGAGGTGAAAGATCTCTACAACAAGAACAACAAATCATTGCTGAAAGAGATTAAAGAGGACACAAAAAGATGGAAATACAGTCCATGCTCTTGGATTGGAAGAATTAACATGGTGAAAATGTCCATAGTACCCAAAGTGATCTACAGATTCAATGCAATCCCCATCAAAACACCAATGACATTTTCCACAGAAACAGAAAAAAACAATCTTAACATTCATATGGAACAACAAAAGACCCCAAATAGCCAAAGCAAACCTGAGCAAAAATAATAATAATAATGATAATAAAAAATAAAGCCAGAGGCATAATACTACCTGACTTCAAATTATACTACAAAGCTATAGTAACCAAAACAGCATGATACTGGCATAAAAACAGACATTTGGACCAATGGAACAGAATAGAGAACACACAAATCCACCCACATACTTATAGATAACTGATCTTTGACAAAGGCAACATGAGTATACATTGGGGAAAGGACTGCCTCTTTGGTTAATGGTTCTGAGAAAACTGAACACCCACATGTAGAAGAATGAAACGAGATACATAACTCTTGCCATATATCAACGTCAACTCAAAATGGATTAAAGACTTAAATTAAACCTGAAACAATAAAAACTCCTAAAAGAAAACATAGGGGAAACACTTCAAGAAGTAGGATTGGGCAAAAACTCTATGAATAAACCCCCAAAATCACAGGCAACAAAAGGAAAAATAAACAAATGGGATTATTTAAAACTAAAAAGCTTTTGCACAGCAAAAGAAACAACAGAGTGAAAAGGCAACCTACAGAGTGAGAGAAAATATTTGCAAACTATGCATCCTGCAAAAGATTAATATTCAGGGTATACAAGGAACTCAAACAACTTAACAGTAAAATAACAAGTAACCCAATTAAAAAATGAGCAAAGGAGCTGAATAAGCATTTATCAAAGCAAGATGTACAAACGGCTTACAGAAAACATGAGAAAATGCTCAACATCAGTCAGCATCAGGGAAATGTAAATCAAAAACCACACTGAGATATCATCTGACCCCAGTTAGGATGGCTATTATCAAAAAGACAGAGAAAAACAAATGCTGGTGAGGATTCTGAGAAAGGGGAACTCTCCTACACTGTTGGTGGGGCTGTAAATGGGTATAGTCATTATGGAAAACAGTACGGAGGTTCTTAAAATAACTACAGATAGATCCTCCATATGATCCAGCAATTTCACTGCTGGGTATATACCTAAAGGAATGGTATATACCTAAAAGAATGAAAAATCATCATGTTGAAGGGATACCTGCACCCCCATGTTTATCACACCTCTATAATAGCCAAGAGTTGGAACCAACCTAAATGTTCATTGTCAGATGACTGGATAGGGAAAATGTGGTATATCTGCACAGTAGAATACTACCCTGCCATAAAAAACAGTGAAATACTGCCATTCAGAGCAACATGGATGAACTTAGAAAAAATTTTAAGTAGAGTAAGCCAGGCACAAAAAGAGAAATACCACCAGGCACAAAAAGAGAAAAACCACGTCCTCGCTCATAAGTGGGAGCTGAAAAATAAACAAATAAAAAGAGGAAAGAAAGATACAACAATCACAATAATATGTTGAACTTTTAAAAGAAGAGAGCTGAACTGAGGTTACCAGAGGTGGGAAAGGGGGAGGGAGGAGTAAGGGAGGAATTGGTAAATGGCCACAAAAAAATGATTACATTGTATAATTTTGAATATACTAATTATCCTGATTTGAGCATCGCATATTGCACATACATATTAATATTCAACTCTGTACCCTACAGATATGTGCAATCAACTATGTTACAATAAATAAATACATTGAAATAAATATGAAAAAATAAAATTTCAGTCTTTAAAAATTGTGAAATCACTGCTGAACTGTCAAGTAGTTTGTTAATACTGTGACTATTATCCAGATGTTTGGCTAACTTAACTGGTTTCTTTTGTACATGTAAAGTAAAAAATGAGTAAAGACACAGCATTTTAGTGTCACTGAGTTCCAAAACCCTAAAGGATATGGAAATCCCTTGACAGAAAATTAAACAGCCTAACTTGCACCCCCCCCACGAACACTGCCCCTAACACCCACCCCCGCACTTTGTGCTGTGATTCCCAAGATGATTTGAGGGAAAATGCCAGAAACAGATCCATAAACTGCCCAGGAGACATACTATAAACACAAAACAAAACCAGGCTTATGTCAGAGCAGGTGAATGAAAAATTAGAGGGGCTTAGGTTGGAAAACTCTGCAACTCCAGATGGTATCCATCCAAGGAACGTGTGTACGGGTGATAAGTGACTTGCGGAACTCGTGGCAGACATGTGTAAGTCATCTCTGAAAACCAAGGGTGCACAGGTGGCTGTTCTGGAGTGACCACCATACCTGTCTTTGTAATAATGCTTGCAATTCTGCACTGCCTTTCATCAGGGCTTCTTGACAGATTTTGCAGACATATCACTGCAGCTTTTAGAGGGAATGTTAAACCCATTTTGGAGAGGGAAATCTTAGAATCTTGTGAAGAAGTAAATGCTTGAGGGTCGCAGCATGAGCTAGACTGGAACAAAAAAAATCCTGATAGCCCTCTTTAAGTGAATATGTTGCATGGTTTGCTCTTTATTAAAGCTGATGTCTGTTTAAATTTGGCTCAGAAATTAAACACACCTTTAGAAATCACCTGCTATATGTGGGACAACATGCAAGACCAGGCATACACAAAAACGAGTACAGACTACTCCCTGCATACAAGAAATTTGTATTTAAGGGATAGAGAAGCATTCATTTATGACATGCACACAGGTCAAAAATTTTAAGTGTCATAATACTGGTATAAACAAATGTTAGTTGAGCATAGAATACAGTGATTTTGGTGGAGTAATGGTGAAAGACTTCACAGAGTAAATGACAACAGAGTAGTTCATTAGTTTTTCACAGCAGTAAAGGTTGGAAGAGAGCAGACCAGACAAAAAGAGTGGCTTAAGTAAATATATATGCATGTGAAAGTTTATGAGAAATTTATAAATTCTCACTTAGTCTGGGATTAGCAAGTAGTCCGGACTGGCTAGATTAGATAGCATATATGTACGACTGTGTGGATGAGTGCGAAGAATAAGAGAGAACAATTGTGGGAAGTAAGTGGGCTAGGGTCATATTGTGCAGACCTTGAAACTATGAAAAGGAATTCATTTTCTATTCTACAGGAAATGGGGCAGGGTCTGGGGATGGAAAAGAATGTGAACATGATACTTCTGGTTGAACTGTGGATAGCTAATTAAGGAAGGAAAGAGGTAGGGTAGTTGAATGGCTATTAAAATGAATCAGCTGAGGGATGGGGCTTGAAATGAGAAGATGGAATCAAGGTATTTCAGACACAGAATACTTGTATATATTTTCTCTGATTAAATCCTGAGGGTTAGGGAAGGGAAAAGTTGAAGATGAATTCAAGATCTTTAGCTGGTGACTGAGTGGTTGCTGATGCCATTAATTATGAGAAGACTCAAACATTGGCAAGCAGGTTTAAGACTAGAAGAAAAATATTAACTTAGCTTTTGATATTTTAAGTTGGGTGTGCAAATGAGGCACCCTTAAGGAGAAGACTAGTACAAAGTCAGAAATTAATCTGGCCATAGAAAATATCCAAGTATAGTCCCACATTCAAGAAGCCACTGGGGTGCTGGAAGGAGACTCAGCGAGATTTGGATAAGGCATTATGTGGTCCTGACCCAGAGTGTGATTTCGAAGGGAGGTGTAGGCTCTAGATGGGCACGTCCTTTTGGGCCTGCGTACTGTTCACCCTGGGTTGGGGGTGGTGGAGATAGTGGGGACAGAGCAGGTGTCTAAAGCTTAGAGTCCAGAAGAGGACTCTTCTTGCCTGGCCTAAAAGCAGTAATAAGAAGACTTTCCCAGTAAAGGAGGTTTGAGAGCCAAGCACATTCATAGGAGTGAATGAAATAAATTGTTGATGGAGCGATGAAACCACATTTAAGAGGTAGATCATATGGAACCCAAAGACAGAGCAGGAGGGGAGGAGACTGTGCAGCAAGCACAGTGCACACCCTCAGGAAGTTTATCAGCAGAAAGGAGCACTGGAGAAGGGACTTAGAAAGGATGAAGAATCACAGAAAGTTTTGTGTGTTTTTTTTTTTTTTTTTTTTAAGTAGAGGGTCAGTTTTTCTCGTTAAAGTGTCTTGTAATTCTGAAAGCTCCCCAAAAATGAGATGCAAGAACTAAAAACAGAATGTCATCTAGAACAAGGGGTTTAAAAAACTGACCGAGGCTCTTGGGGAAAGAGTGGGAAAAACCAAGTGGTGACTGTCTGTCAAAGATGTTCATCTCCACAGAGATCTGACCCGATTAGTGGCAGCCAGTTGGCTTCGGGCAACGGGCAACAGGTTTCGAGTGAGGCGGAATGCAAAGCGGTTTCAGCCACGCCCAGTTGAGCATGCCCCAGTTCACTGAAGGCACCAGAAAGAGGCATCTCGTTCAGACCTGAACCCAACCTGCAACTTTAAGCCAGGTGCATCTGAGCCTAACAAGATCAGCCACATCCCTACTGACCTGCAGAACTATTTTTAGATATTGTAAGATTTACTATCTCAGAAATATGTCATAGTTGGTCCGGTCAGGATGGCAGAAGACAATCCCCAGAGTCACTCCCACAAATCAACCAATTTACAAGTATAAAAAAGCAACAACAGCCAAGCTGGGGTCACTAGCGCTCAGGGAAAGAGGAAGAGAGACCTATGGAGTGTATGAAGGTGGGAGAAACCACAATGAGAGAAAGAAAAAACTGCTTGGAGCATTTCGGGCAGCAGCCACTTTAAGGCTGGAGGTGCAGAGTGCATGGAGCAGGAGCTGGCAAAAGCCACATCTGTGCACTTCAGATGGAGTTGCTTGGAGGCAGCATGGGAGAAGAGGGCCTTAGTGGCCCCCAGGACAGCAAGACCACTAATAGGGTTCCTGTGGACCCACATAGGGGTGAGGAGCCACAACGACTGAAAAAAAGGAGCCACTCCAGAGGCCTGTGAGTCATCACAAGGGACCAGCACAGGGCCCATTCCATGGGAAGTATTTGCAGCATAGGCAGTGGGGAAGACAAGCCCACTGGGAGAACACTCAGACACAGCAAGGACAGCCAGTCTACACCAATTAGTCATGATTGTAGCATCAGGGGATGGAAAATGGAGAGAGATAAAGAAATCTTGGATTATGGTAATAGACTGTGAGAGATATCAATCAAAATCTTAAATAAAAATCTTTTTTAATGGCCTAAAAAAATGTCATAGAAAACTTATATTACTGAAGTTTTAGACTGAGCATTTGTCAAATTAATGAATATATAATTATTTTGGCTCTAAAAAAAAAAAAAAATGATCAAGCCTAGACTTGTAAACACAATCAGGGTAATAAAAATATACGAATGAACCCAGAAATATTTACAAAAAAATGGCTATACTGACTACCATTGATGTAAACTTTAACAAGTAGTTTCTGTGAAGGATGTGGTTTATGGTATTTCAGTCAATACCTATAGTGGACTTTCTAAGTGCTGTTTTGTCTAATCTTATACATGATTTTAAAATGTCTATCCTTCTGGGAAGGAAAGTCTGAGCCCAGTGCTCTGCTTAGAGAACAGAAATGTGGGTGTTATACCTAGGCATGGAGCAACTACAGCTTGGTGTATTGGACAGGCAAGATGCATACATGTAAATAATGAAAGATACCACAGAATCATCAATGGGGAAGTGTACATATTTTAGTAATAATCAAAATAGGGAGGTCATGTAGCTGAGATGGAAGTCCAAAAATCCTAGGATTTTAGCCTAGTTTTGACTATAGATTGCTTGGTAGGCAGGATAAGATATTCAACTTCATCAACCTTATTTTTTTCATTTATCATGCTGAACTGTGGGGTTTTTACCCCTTAAAGCTCTGGAAGGGTTTAGCAATTTCTTTCTGGGAAAGGTAAGTAAATAAAATGATGAAAGCATGTTCATTGAACAAGGTGTGCCCCGGGGCTCTGCTGGCCACTTGGTGTACCTGCCATTTCCAACCCTCTCTTAAAAGGCTCCTTAGTGTCTCTGTGTTGCACAGTTGGAAAATATTTGAACTAGCTAATCTCTAAGATCCATTCCAAGTATAAAATCCTACGACTCTACCAAGTCAGGTACAACGTTGCTGATGAAGTGGAGCTTGAGTGGGCCTTTGAAACTAGGCCATGTCTTTGGATTAGTGGGTAAGAAGAATGAAGATATTTAAAACAGGAAGAGGAGTATAATAAAAGAAATAGCAAAAGGAATAATACTGGTTTCCTTGGCAAAAGATGTGTGGAATAATAAAGAGACTTTTCTAACTAAACTGTAGGGATTGTAAGGTAGAGCTGTGGGAAATAAAATTTAAGTACCGGGCACTTATTTTTTGTATAAGGGAAGTGTTATTCCTGGAGACTTTGCATAACTTACAACTCAAATAATTCAAAACAAATTTTCCCAAAGGGGAAATGCATTTTTGGAACTTACAAATTTATAATTATTTCAGTGTATATGTGCTTTGAAGTTGCTTTTTACATTTTCTTTTTTTATTTTGCTGATGGCTCTTTCTTATATTAATATGGGTGGTGGTTTGCTCTCCTTCATAGAGCTGTAGCACATCTTACGTCTGTTTCAAAGCTATTGATTTTGGGTTTCTTAGCACTAGCTTTAGCAACACTGTTTAATGAACTTGAGTAACATTGTGAAAAGATATGAAAAATAAGATCTGAAATTATAATAACAGTGCTTGCTCAGATTATAAAACCAAAATTGACTTTCAGAAATTCTGATGCTAAAAGTAATGAAGTGTGGTTCTCGTAATACTGACAAAGGAGGGTTTGTGTTTCATTCTGCTAGTGTTGCAAGTGATGGCAATAACATAAACATGGTTTGCAATTAACTCAGTTTTCAAAGTAAGCTATTTTGCAAGAATTAAATAAATTGAATTTCTCATCAATTCAAATTTGGCACAAAAATTTCCTTAATGCCACAATTTTAAGTTTTTTATAATTTATAATCCCACTCCTATATATTGTGAAGCAGGTCTGAAGGCAGGGAATATATGCTATTTATCTTTGTAATCCCTGAGGCATTTTAGCCCTGTGCCTTCCTAGAAATGCACATTTGCTAAATAAAATGGAATTGTTCCATGGATAGCTTGCCCTGAAAGGAGGTAAGATTAGAGAGTGGAAATTCATAATTTAGGTACCATAATTTAGGTAATCATAATCGGGGCCAGGCTGCCCACTACAATAAATACTTATTGATTTCTGGATTAGGTTTTTCTAACTGCACCAGTCTTGCCCATTGCTGCATCCTGTAAAGCTATAAAGGATCAACTAAACCTACAATGACTTGTGCCTAAGCAAGACTCAAGGAAGAAGTGTGTCTCAGACAGGGAGCAGAGTGAGGCTTGGAGCTCAGTTAGGCTGGGATGACATATGGGGGAAAATGTACCGAGTCAGGAAGGAGTGTCGCCAAGAAGAAAGGTGAAGCAGAGTGTAGTGCAAAGCCTGCGGCTGGACACAAGTTACCGACTAGAGCCCAGAGTGCTGTAGTTCTGTCTAAGCAGTGCCAAAAGTCTAGGTGAAGAGTGGAAACATCAAATCAATCATCGGGATGATTCAAAACATCCAGATGTGTGCTGTCATCAGGGCCATCACTAGGGGGTATGTGGGGTTAAGGCAAATATCAGTCTTCCCACACTCCTCCCAAATATTTGTATTCAGTTGAAATCTCCTGAAATGGAGACTTAAATAAAAATAAGTCATAAGGAGCCCTGCACATTCAGCCTGTAAAGAGCCTGTGTAAGGCAGGAAGTAGTTATTCCTCTTGCCTTGGTGGCCCTGACAGCAGTCTCAGGAGCTTCGACTTGTGAGACTCCAGTGATGGTAAGTACTGTGTATTAGAAATGATTGAATAATTAACTTTTATAAATAAATTCTATCCAGTTCTTTTTGATCCTATTTTCTGAAAGACAAATGTATACCTAATGTATCGTGGCAGCAGAAATATAGGAAGGCAGTTATAAATGAATTGAATGACTTGGAATAATCCAACACAGACCTAAACAATGTGATATTTAAAAATAAATCTTAAGAGCAAACATGAGGCAACACAAGTGTACCAGCAGAAACGAAGCCACAGCATCTTTTTATAAAGAGGGGATCTCTGTGACTACTTTCACTTGTTCCTGAGGCTGCAGACTGTGACTTACATATCTCTTGTAGCGTGTAATAGACTGTTTTGTTTGGCCAACATATGCATTTTGAATGAACAGTGCTAGAAAGGGGAAAGAACTTTGACCTTTCCGGTTGGCCACTAGAACACTGGTAAACAGAATTTATTTCCAGGTCAGAGTTTAGATTCCCAAGCCACACTATCAAGCAAAAGTTCAATTGGGAATATGGGTTAGGTTTCCAGGCTAGGCTCACAAATACTTGATGGGATCTTTGGGTGAAATAGATACAGAAAGCAAAAGATGAAGGGAGGAACACTGACATGTAGAGCATGCAGGGCCAGGGACGCATAAAAGCTCAGTTTCAAAGGCCACAGGGACATGTGCAAGTCACTCTCAGGAAGGGGACAGCTTAGGGGACGCCCTTGGCTTCGGTTACTGTATAATTGCACCATTGTCACTCTTCCCACCTCCTGATGAGGAGAAGAACTTACTCTAATTTTTCTCACTCAACAAGCATTTCTTGAGTCACTACCTTGACCGGGCATTATTCCAGGTGGTAGGGGAACAGCAGAAAATGGAACCAACTTCCTGTGCTCCTGAGGCTTATGTGCCAGAGAGGGAGAGGGGCAAACAGAAAACAGATACATGACATGTCTCATTTTTATAAATCTTTTGAAGAGAAATCAAGGTGAGTAAGTGAAAGCAGAGTGATGGGTCCCAGAAAAGTGACCACTGAATTAGGAAAAGGTCGTGGAATACATTGGTATGTATTGGTCAGATTGTGTTCTGAAAACCCTTTCTAGAAACCAGTAGCCAATCTACTTCCTGAGTATTTGAAGCATTTCTAGATACAACAGGAGAGAAAGATATTGCTTGATGGAGAGTTAGGGCTAGGTCTTACAGACCCCTTGAGCCCGTTCATAAACCCTTCATACACAGGTCTATGAGCTAGATAACAGGAAAAAGGTCCTTGGAGCTGTAGGTGAAGTAATAATAGGCTTTATTTCTAGACACGAGCTCTGCTGACCAGCAGTTCAGAGCCACTGCCTCACACACTCTGAAGAAACACACAAGAGCAGCAACAAGCTAAAAGTACCTGGGTGTGCATGTGCACTAACTCGACCCCCACACAACTTGTTTACAAAGAATGTGCTGCACCACCTCCAACTGGACCTGAGGTGGGGGGGCCTGACTAAACTACTCTATTTTCCTCACAATCCACCCCTTCAGGGTCCTTCACCATACAATCTATGCATTCAGAATCTTCTGTGATGTTCCATTAGCTAGGATAAATGACTCTTACATTCATATAACCTATTGTCTGTTCAATATACCTTAAGGCTTGTCCTTAAGGCTAATAACATGTTCAGTTATTAGCCATCATTGGTCTGATACTGGTGGGCAGTTCAATGTGTATTCAGTAGGTTGACACATTGGTCATGCAACTCAGGTGCAGTGCCTGCAGCCAGAACACTATGGGCAAAAAGACAGAAGGGTTATTCATACCAGTGGGGGAGCTCTTGCCCCTCTGGTAAGATACATGCCAGTTTGCCATCCTGAGAAAGGATGGTTGCAGGAATAGGTATCTTACCTGGTTTGGGGCCCCACAAGGCCATACAAACAGAAGACGAGTAACTCTCTGATTTAGGCAGTGGTCCTACAAGATCCACCTGCCACTTTATCAGGGGCGCTCTCACACGAGTTATCTGCCTGCTCATTAGGAGCACATCTGCCCATCAGGGGCATTTTTCTCAGGTTTATGTGGAACCCAGCTAGCCATCAACCGCCCCATCTTGCAGCCAACATGCTGCATTCTTCAATGCAGCCACCCAGATACATCAGCTGCTAGAGCTCTCTCCAGCCACCTTACCTTAGCCAGTGCATCAACCTCATCATTGCCAATTCAACATGAGGCCTCTGGTCCTCTCTTGCCCTCAAAAGACAAACACCTTGGCCAGCTCCCTAATCAAAATGGAACAGTTCATCTGCCTCCTCGGGAGCAATCAAAAAATCCTTTAAATCCACTGAGCATACCTTTCTACCTGTTGAAATGCTGTTCAGGGCACAATTTCTGCCACAAGGCAAAAAGAACGCATTTGGCTGCCCGTCAGTTTTCTTGCTATCAACCCCTGCTGCAAGCAAATCAAGCCACATCTATTTATGGCTAGTCTTGCTTAGTCCCCTCGGGATAAAATCCCAAGCATGTCTTGGGAGTTTGGCCTTAGCCACCTTTCGGACCCCTTTCACTTGTCTCCTCTCCTCTACTTCATCCAAGCTGGCTATCATGGTCATTACCTCATGTATAGGACAATCAATGTATGGGGCCAGTATGGCTATCAGTGATCCAAAGGACGTTGATGGGGCATTTTGCAGCACTATGTCTAAGAGTCAGGCAGTCCAAAGAGAAACTGAGCTGCTGCTCAGCTTTCCTTTGGACTGCCTAGCTCTTTGACGTGTGTGATGAATAAAGACTATTCTTTCTTCAACCAAGGCTCCAAGGACATTTTCCTGTTACCTAGCTAATAGACCTGCATGTGAAGGGTTTGTGAATGGGGTCAAGGGGTCTGTGAGCTCCAGACCCTAGCCCTAGCTCTACACTTGATTACAACTATTTTGCATTGAGTCAGAGCTGGAAGACAGGAAAATTTCCAGCTTTGGTCTAGACAGGTTGAAACGTGGAAATGGCCTCTAAAACTTTTTTTTATAATGGACATATATGGAGACCCTCTGCACTCACATACTATTTTTATTATTCATTATCATACACTAGACTTTGAAGCTATTGAAAAATAGTTCTTTGTTTATTGTCCCCATTTTATCTTTATTTTATTTTTCATTTTAATTTATCAATATACAATGTAGTTGATTTTCATGTCCCTTTACCAATTCCTCTTCCCCCCACTTCCCCTCCCATCGCCATCATATATTTTCACTTGTCTTAACAAGTTCAAGGAATTGTTGTGATTGTTGTATCTTCTTCCCCATCCCCCCCATTTATTTGCATATTTATTTATTTATTTTTAGCTCCCACAAATAAGTGAGAACACGTGGTATTTCTCTTTCTGTGCCTGACTTATTTTACTTAATGTTATTTTCTAAGTCCATCCATGTTGCTGTGAATGGTAGTATTTCATTCTTAAATGCTGGTGAGGTTGCGGAGAAAAAGGAACTCTCATATACTGTTGGTGGGACTGCAAAATAGTGCAGCCTTTATGGAAAATGGTATGGCAGTTCCTCAAACAATTACAGATAGATCTACCATATGACCCAGCTATTCCACTGCTGGGAATATACCCAGAGGAATGGAAATCATCATGTCAAAGGGACACCTGTACTCCAATGTTTATTGCAGCCCTATTTACACAGTGGCAACCAATACTTTTTTAGATGCTTAAAAAAAATTGATATATGATTCACATGCTATAAAAATGACCCTTTTAAAATGTTACATTTCTGTGGTTTTTAGCATGTTCATGAGGCTGTACAATCATTACCAGAAATATGCTTTGGCATTCTATGGGTACAAGTAGTAAATTTTGATGAGTATTCAGGTTGGGAGATCCTTGTGACTTAGGGTATGGTAATGGCAGTTCAACCCGACTAAATGACTTTGGTTCATCCTTAGCCTGATCTTCCACTTTGTAGCAGATGAGTACATCTTCTGCATGTTTGTACCTCTGGGCATCTGGAGTTGGGATTCCTGCAAACCTGATTACATATATAATGTATATAAAAATATATCTAAAAATATATATAATTATATATATATAATTCTTGGTCCTGTCCTGGTCACAAGGATAAGGAACCTTTAGAAGCCACCCAATTTAAATATGGATGGTGACACTAACCAATAGGGTCCTTGAAGAGGTAAGGTGGGGCACAGAGAAGCTGGGGGGGGGAAGGGCAAAGAGAAGGGAGAAAGGAATGACAACAAAGATGAACCACAGCTTCCTCAAGATTTTACTTAGGGTCCTGCTGTGACCTTTCTTCAACCATGAATGAAAGGCAGTGTTCACCCCTTTGTCCACAAGATTACTTCCAGGCCACACTTCCTATACATGGTACAGTGATTATTCTAGATGTGTCTTTTTTTATAAAGAGCTGAAAGATGCAATAATTTGTATAGCTCATGGAGAGAAGTCTTTTCCTATAGGTTCAGAAAGGGCCATCTCTCTATATAATTTTTTCATTTCCAATTAATAAAGGAGTGTATACCCAAAGTAACAGAATCTGTTATACCTACAGTTAGACCTACTAAGCATAGGCATTGGGCTCTTTAAGACAATTTTGTTAAGTGTTAGAGTTGGAAAAAAAGCACAATAAAAATGGAAAAAAATACATCTGTTGATTAACCATTTCTTAATTACCTAGAGTGTGTCTGTCCTATAAAAGTGGCTCTGACACTAGATACTCTAGTTTAATCTGAATCCCTATATCATCAAACCAAATCATCACCTCAATCCACTGAATAAGATAGTCAAGCTGGTAGCTACCTTTGTGCAAATAATACACCTTCTGTTTGACTGAATCATACAATTTTTAGACAAAATACATTAAGAGATAAATGTCCATAATAGGTACTCAAAAACAGAGAGACTGTTGTTCAAGGTAAGATGCTACTTTAAATAAATGGTATTATTGAGAAAAATTTTTAAAAGCTGAGTTCACTGAGAACTTTCGTTTACAGAGTTGATAAAACTATACTGATTTTATAAAATGCATGAGAAAATCAGAGTTAAAAATGAAGGTTCTAGTCTACTGTATTGACTCAATACAGCACAGGGACCAAAATGGTCTCCCTGAACCCCTTGGGTCTGATAATGACCCATAGCCAAGTACACTTAACCAAAATGTACAAACCGTTAGTCAGTTTTTACAAAATGAACTTTGGCTCTTGGCGAAATTCATGAGTAAGACGTGTGGCTAGGTCTGGTGGCCCAGGTCAAAATTGGAAAGTTTTTTAACGTTTTTTTCAGATTGTTGTCTATCTAGCTTTAGGCTCCTGGGAGGAGAGATCTCCCTGTCCTATCCTGGGCCCACCAATCTTTTGACTCTCTCTCAATCTGTGAATAATGTCTGCCTATGCAGGTGAGAGAGGTTTATCATCTTCTCAGTTGTATGTGTTATTTCCCTACCTACAGCACATGCTAGCTGTGGGGGCTTAAGGTAGATGCACCTGTGCTCATCAGACTGTCTGCAGCAGTGGACGTGGGAGTCGGAGGCAAATCCTTGCCTCTCTCTCAGCAGAGCAGCGTGGAGATGAGCTCTACACTTATTCACTGAACTTTTTCAATCATGTCCAGGGTACAATAACGTCGCCTTCTTCTTCTTCTTCTTTTTTTTTTTTTTTTCTTTTAGCATTACAGTACTTCATTATTGCCACAGGGGGAACTGTTGGCTTAATTTTGCTTTGGAGACACTGCTGCTGAAATTATTAAGCTAATGATTTATGCCCTGTGTGATACAGCAATCTCTTGTGCTTAAAATGGTTACTATGTTTTGTTTACTGTTTATAACTACCAGCAGTTGTGCCATGAAAAAAACTCCTGCCAGCTTGCAGAGTTTATTTATCCCTGTGGATCTGTAGAAACCACTGATTAATATAGAAAATATTTGGATGGTTTATATTTTTTAAATGCCATGCGCTATGAATTGAACCACTGTGCTCTGCTACATAGGAGGAAAAGTTCGGTGAGCATGAGCAAACCTAGGATGTCAAAACCTACCGACTTTCGCATTTGCTTCTGGTTTTATCAAAGTGGAAAGTATGAGTGCTTTTCAGGAATACAGCGCTAGGTCTCCGTCAGTTCTGGGCTATGAGATCACCAGCATTTCCCCTTGGGTGCCGCACATTTTACCATATTAAGGAACCAATTTGCTTAGAGAAATGTTGCTCATGTTTAAAGGCTGTTAAGTTTGATGGCTGGCAGAACTCTCCCATTTAGCCCTGAGGCTGGGTCTCAGTGAATGAAGGCCTTACAACTGGCCTGCAGTTTTTGTTCTGAAGTGCTTTTTGTAACCAAAGGCTTACACAAGGTAACCATAGGGCAGGGAGGGACATGGTGTGTGTTGATTTATTTAAGATGACCAAATGGTTCTTACACAATGTTTAAGTCTTGACACTGTTCTCTCTCCCCAAGCAAAGGAAAGAAAACACCACTGTTTGGTTGGGCCACTTCAGCCCAATTCCACATTGTCAGTCTTAGGCGTCCCTTGCTTATACTCCAATGACACCTTCCTGCTGGCTCCTGAACCCCATAGGTCCTTTGGTTCTCCACCTCTCTCTCTGACAGCTCCATGTCTCTGCTCCTCCTCTGATTGGCCAGTTGTGATTGTTCACAGGGCTCCTTTTTCTGTGGTCTGATGTGCGCCTATCAAACAGTGGGTGCCCTTTCCTGAGTAGATACTGAGCCAACCCAAGTTACAAGGCAGGGTTGACATTTTTGCCACAGGGCTGGGTATAAAGATGAAACATTTCTCCGTTAGGGTGTCTATAGATGTGATGAATGTGGAAAATTCCACCTAAAAGGTAGGACTTGAGCGAATCAGTTTCTAAGAAGGAAAGTGAGGAACAAGCTCTAAGTATGGGAACAAAACTGTTCCTGTGTTTTATTTATTTATTTGTTTGTTTATTTGTTTGTTTGTTTGGTTGGTTGGTTGTCTGTCTGTCTGTCTGTCTGTCTGTCTGTCTATCTATCTATCTATCTATCTATTTATTTATTTTAATTGAAGCATAATAGATTACACATATTTTGGGGATGCAGTGTCGACTGTTTCTGTGTTTTAATGTTATAATTTGAACATTTGTGTACAGACTTAGCCTCAGATACTCCCTTGAAATATCTTCTATACCAAAATGCTGTAAGATACTTAAGAGGAAGATTTGGGCAGGTAAAATACCAAACCAAGGGGTAATAAGATCTGTTTTATTTCTCCTCATTACCCACTTTTTTCTTCATAAAGATGCAAGCTTTGTGTGTAAAGAATATTTATAGTATTATAATGTGTAGGGGTATGGAAAACATATTATCGAAGTAGCAATTTTAATTGGAAATACTTGCCTAATTTCATAGATGTTTTCATTTATTATGTGTTTCCATTTAGTCTTAGAATTACTCTCCTTCTTATATTAGAAAAGTAAAATTAAAGAAACAGAAATTCTGATGTAATTTACTTAGAAATTTTTTTGATGAGTTCCATGTTTGAACTTTATTTTAACACAAAAGTAACTGAATTATGTACAGCTTATCTTTGATGTCTTGTTGATCATTTTTTAAACTCAAAATTTAACTTAATTACTGAGGATTTCATGATTTGAAATTTTTTAACTAAGCACAAAACAGATTAAAATATAAAGCTTAATAAACACAGCAGGCACAATATCTGTGATGTGTAAAATTTTCTAACAAGAAAACTTTCAGGCTTTAGTAGATAGATATGGAGATTAGACTTCTCAGAGTTAATCAACCAAATAAATTTTCAAGTATCCACAGTGAAAAAGTGTGAGAATAACTTGAAAATCAAATGCTTTTTCAGGAAAACCAGATATCAACAATTAAGCATATCAACCAAAAAAATTGATATTGTATTTTTAAGCATTATGTATGATCATACATCTTACTTCTACAGAATTGTAATACTGGGGATTATCTTGTGACATTATCCTAGACATAATAATGATATTAGGTATTGAGTGTCTCCTTGTCCCCAAACAGCTCCTCTTGTTTTTCTAAGTCCTCAGGGTTTTGAAGGTAGACTGTACATTCAAGAGTTGTCAGAGACTCCCCAAGACATAACCTCAACTCCAGAACACACACATAAAACTTCATTTACAAGAAAAGAATCAAGAGGACTCCTCTTACTTGATTACCTTTGGGGTTTTAAAACAAATAGAAGATGGTAGAACTGTGGCCTTACTCTGATTTTTTTTTTTCATTTAATTAGCTTTTATTGAAGTATAATATAAATACAAAATATGTGTCAACTTTAAAAGTATAATTTGATGATATTTAACAAATTCAGTTGTGTAACCAGCATTACAATCATGGTACAAAATATTTTCATCATCTCCCAATTTTCTTTCATGGCCTTTCAAGTCAATAGTTAACCCCCCCACATCCTGCAGCAGACACTGATCTCCTTCTGTCACTCCACTTTTATCTTTTCGTGAATTTTGTGTAAATGCAATCATATAAATCCTGCGATATGTCACTATGCAGTCTTCAGTGCTCGGTTTTTATTTTAATTTAGACTAATGCTTTTGAGATTCTTATATCAGTAAGTCAACCTCTTTTAGTATTGAGTAAATTGTATGGATATAACAAAATGTGTTTATTTATTCATCACATGATGGACATTTTGATTGTTTCCAGTTTGGGGCTGTGTTAATAATAAAGCCCTACAAACATTCAAGTACAAGTTTTTTGTGGATATATGTTTCATTTCTCTTAATTCCCAGGAGTAGAATTGCTAGAACATATACTTTTCTAAAAAAACTGCTTGTATTGTTTTCTAAAGTGGAATATTTTACATTTTTACTAGCAATATATGCAATTTCCAGTCGTTTTATATCCTTTTCAGCTCTTGGAATTATCAGTCTTTCAAATTTTGGCCATTTTAATGGATGTGTAAAAGTATGTCATTGTGGTTTTAATTTCCATTTCCCTAATCATTATTGATATTGATTATCTTTTTAGGTGTTTATCTGCCATTTGTATATCTTCTTCAGTAAATCTGTCCAAATCTTTTCCCCCTTTTTGATTGTAATTTATTTTTTTTATCATGGAGTTACAAGAGTATTTTGTATATTCCCCATTCAAGTCCCTTATCAGATACTTGTTTTGCAAGTTCTGTCTTTAAGTATGCAGCTTGTTCTCTCATCTTCTTAGTAGTGTCTTCTGAAGAACAATTTTAAAATATTTTGATGGAGTCTGATTTTATCATTATGATTTGTGTTTTTTATTCCTGAGAAATCTTTTCTAGCTCAAGGTCACAAGAATTTTCTGTTTTATTCTAGAAGTTTTAAATATTTAGCTCATATTTAAATCTAGTGTGCATTTGGAATTAATTTTTTTACATGGTGTGAGGTAAAGGAGGTTTTTAAAATTTTCTTGCATATGAATGAACAATTGTTCTGCAACATTTGTTGAAAAGACTATCCTTTTCCCTTTGAATTACTGTTGTCGACCAGTACCTGAGGGGAGATGGTGGGGAATGAAGAAACACATGTATGGGATCAGGAGGACCATACAGGCTGATGACCTGCAAGGTGTCCTAGTTTATTTTAGTTTCCTTTTTACAAGCCAGTGAAAATAATATATTGTATTGATTAAGTCAGACATGCCTGTTACAAAGCTGTTTATAGAACATTTTCTGATGCCACAGTACTTGAGGGTTCATGGCTAACTTCTTATCAGCAAAATAAGAGCATAAGTTCCTCATTTACAAAGCCCTCAGGGTATTGGGTTCAATCAAAGGTCAGACCTCAAAGGGAGGGAGAAGGGGAAGCAGGCAAAATGGGAAGCCAGCCTTGCTGGCCTATTCCCTAGAATAGGAAGGACTTTGTCAGCTTGCTATTCAATATTCCACAAATTACCTTGACACATTGTTGAAAATCAATTGACCATATGTGTATGTGTCTATATCTGTTTTCTCTATTCTGGTCCACGGATCTGCATGTCTTTCTTTACACCAATAACCAATACCTTGGTTACTATACCTTTAGAGTAAGTTTGAAATCAGGTAGGGTGAGTCCTCCAAATCTGTTGCACTTTTACAAAATTGTTTTAACTATTCTAGGTCCTCGGCATTTTCATATAAATTCAGAATCAACTGGTCAATTTCAACAAGTAAGCCTGTTAAGATTTTGACTGGGATTGCCAGTTTCAAAAATAAGCCTATTAGTTAATTTAGGGAGATGAATTTGAGGAGAATCAATTTGTGTCTTCTAATGTTGTGTCTTCTATCAATAAATTGCGTCTTCTAGTCAATAAACATGGCATACAAGTGTACTTCAAAAAGTTCATGGAAAGATTCATATTATGTTTTTTTTTTTTTTCTGACCAGTAAGGGGATTGCAATCCTAGGCACTGTGTTGTCTGCACCACACTCAGCCAGTTAGCCCACCAGCCATCCTTATACAGGATCTGAACCCATGGCTTCAGTGCTACCAGTGCCACACTCTCCTGAGTGAGCCATGGGGCGGGCCCCATATTATCTTTTAATTCTATTTTTACACAAACTTTTTGATGTAATGTCATATATCACCATTTATTAAGTGTTCTTTAATTTGTCTCAGCGTTAATGTGCAGTTTTAAATGTAGAGTAGGCGCACATAGTTGGCTAAATTTATCTATAATTCATATTTTATGCTATTGTTCATATTTTTATTTTAATTTTCCAGATACTAGTGATTTTTCTTTAAATACTGCTCTTGGATCCTGTGGTCTCGCTAATTCACTTATTAGTTCTAGCAGGTTTTGGTAGATTAGTTAGCATTTTCACCATAAGCAATCATGACATTTATTAATAAAGATATTTGTGCTTTTTTCCCCCTTTTTCTTGCCCTTTGCTCTAACCAGGACTACCAGCACAATGTTGAAAAGAATTGGTGAGAGCAGTCATTCTTGCCTTGTTCATGATCTTTCAGTGTTTCACCACTAAGCATGATGTCAGCAGTAGGATTTTTGCAGATGCTCTTTCCAGAAGGTAAAAGTTGCTTTCAGTTACTAATTTGCTGAGAATTTTTATCGTGAATTGGTACTGACCTCTGATGAAAATCTTTCAGTTTTTCACCATTAAGTATTATATTATCTGTAGTAAAAACAAACAAAACAAAAACAACTCCACAAACTTCAGAAAATTCTCTTCTACTTTTAGTTGGCTGATAGTTTTTGTCAAGAATGGGTACTAAAATCTGTCAAATGCTTTTCTTACAACTATCGATATGATTGTGTAGCTTTTATCCTTAATTCTGATAAACAGTGAATTACATTGATTGATTTTCAAATGTAAACCAACCTCGCATTGCTTGGCTAAAGCCAGTTTTATTCATCTTGCATGACTGAAATGTTATGCACTCCCCATGTCCTCTTTCATGTACCCCCAACCCCCTACTCCCTGCCACTGGCAGCAACCCTTATACTTTCTGCTTCTATGATTTTGACTACTTCAGATGCCTTCAGATACAAGTGGAATCATGCAGTACTTATCTTTCTGTGACTGGCTTATTTCACTTAGCATAATGTCCTCAAAATTCATCCGTATTGTATCATATGACAAGATTTCCTTCTTTTTAATGACTGAATAATATCCCATTGCATGTATATAAAACATTTTCTTTATCAAATTGTTCATTTAGATTGTTTTTATCTCCGGGTTATTGCAAATAATGCTGCAATGAACATGGAGTGCAAATATCTCTTTGAAATAGTGCTTTCGATTCGTTTGGATAAATACACAGAAACAGGATTGCTGGATCATATGATTGTTCTAATTTTAATTGCAAAGACCCTCTATACTGTTTTCCATAATGACTGCACCAATTTACATTCCCACAAATTGTGCACTAGGGTTCTATTTTCTTCACGTCTTTGATAAAGGCCATCCTATTAGGTGTGAGGTAAATCTCATGATTTTAACTTGCATTGTCCTGAATTCTAGTGATTTCAAGCATCTTTTTCTTTACATACTGACCACTTGTATGTCTTCTTTGGAGAAGGGTCTATTCAAGTTGCTTGTTAATTTTTAAAATTGGGTTTTTGTTATTGAGCTATGGGTATTCCTTACATATTTGGATATTAACCCTTTATCAGATATATAATTTGCAAAACTTTTTCTCATTCTGTATGTTGCCTTTTCACTCTGTTGAGTGTTTCCTTTGCTGCACCAAAGCTTTTTAGTTTGATTTAGTCTGAGTCATCTATTTACCTTTTGATGCCTCTACTTTTGGTGCCATATCCAAGAAATCATTGCCAAGACTAATGTTATGAAGCTTCCCATTGTGTTTTTTCTCTGAGTTTTACAGCTTTAGGTATAATTTTTAAGTCTTTAATTTATTTGGAGTTGATTTTTGTGTAAAGTGAAACATTAGTTCAATTTTATTCTTTTGCAAGTGAATACTCAGTTTTTCCAACATTATTTGTTAAAGAGACTATCACTTCCCATTTGTGGTCTTGGTGCCCTTATCAAAGATTATTTGACCCAATATGTATGGATTTGTTTCTGGGCTCTCTATTTTTTCTGTTGGTCTATATGCTTGCCTTTATGCCAGTATACTATTGTTTTGATGTCTGTATCTTCAGGAAGTGTAAGGCCACCAGCTTTGTTCTTCTCTCTCAAGATTAATCTGGCTATTTTCAATCTTTTGTGGTTTCATATGAATTTTAGGACAGTTTCTTCTATTTATGAAAAAAGTGTCATTGGGATTTTGATGAGGATTGCTTTGAATCTGTAGATCACATTGGGTAGTATGGACATTTTTACATTAAGTCTTCCATTTTATGAACACAGAATGGCTTTCCATTTATTTGCATCTTTTAAAATTTTTTTCATCAATGAATAGTAGTTTTCAGTGTGCAAATCTTTCATCTTCTCAGTTAAGTTTTACCTAAGTACTTTTTTTTAATGCTGTTGTAAATGAGATTGGTTTCTTAATTTTTTTTGAACTGTTTATTGTTAGTGTATAGAAATACAATTGATTTTTGTGTGCTAATTTTGTATCTTGCAACTTTGCTAAATTCATTCGTTAGTTCTAACAGGAATTTTTTTGTGGACTGTTTAAAGTTTCTGTATATAAAGATCATGTCATCGTTTAATAGAGATAATTTTACTTTTTCATTTCCAGTTTGGATGACTTTTATTTCTTTTTCTTGTCTAATTGCTCTGTCTAAGACTTCCAGTACTATGTTGAATAGAAGTGGTGTGAGTGGGCATCCCTATCTTGTTTTGATATTAGCCAAATAGCTTCCTGTATTTTTTACCACTGATTATTATGTTAGCTGTAAACTTTCTACATAGCCTTTGTTATATTGAAATAATTTCTTTTGATTATTTGTTTGTTGAGTGTTTTTATCTTTAAAGGATATTAAATTTTATCAAAAATTTTTTGCATTTATTGAGACAGTCCTCTGATTTTTGCAATTTCTTCTGTGAATGTGATGTTTTACATTGTTTGGTTTTTATATGTTGAACTATCCTTGCATTCCAGTAATAAATTCTAGATGGTCATGGTGTATGATCCTTTTAATATGCTGTTGAATTCAGCTTACTAGTGTTTTGTTGAAAATTTTTGTATCTATATGCATCAGGAATATTGATCTATAGTTTTCTTTTCTTGTAGTATTTGACTGGATTTGGTATCAGAATAATTCTGGCCCTATAATATGAGATTGGAGGTAATCCCTCCTCTTCAATTTGTTAGAAGAGTTTGAGAAGAATTGGTATTAAATCTTCCTTAAATGTTCAGCAGAATTATCTCGTGGTTCACTTAAGTATCCTGTAAGTCCCTGGAGCTTTATTCACTCTCTTTTCTTTTTGTTCCTCTGACTAGATAATTTCAAATGAACTGTTTTTGAGTTCAATGATTCTTTCTTCTGCATGATTGTCTCTGATAAATCCTTCTAGTGATTTTTCCAATTCAGTTATTATCTTGTTCAAATGCAAAATTTCTGTTTGTTTTATAAAATGTTTTCAATCTCTTTGTTAATATTTTCATTTTTTCCTCTCAGTGTTTTCCTGATGTCATTGAGTGTCTTTATGACAGTATTTTAAATTCTTTGTCACACAATTCATACCTCCATTTCTTATAGCGAACTAAATTAGAGAACAATTCCAGAAAATCCAGAACCAATTCAGGAAAGTCATTTTAAAAATTCTGTGCCACTAGAACCACTCTCAGTACTAAAATCTGTATTAGTCAGGGTTTTCCAGAGAAACAGAATCAGTTATATATATGTGTATATTATATACGTGTATATATATATAAAATGTACACAGTTATGGAGGCTAAAAAGTTCCATGATCTATTGTTTGAAGCTGGAGAAAGAGAGAAATCACTGGCATAATTCAGTTCAAATCTGATGGCCTAAGATCCAGGGTGAGGTGGTGGCAATGGTGTCAGTCCTAGAGAATTGATATCTGAAGATGGGTGTCTCAGCTCAAGCAGAGAGAACAAACTCCCCTTTCTCCACCTTTTTGTTCTATTTGGGTCCAACACAAATTGGATGATACCCAGTCAAACCAAGTAATTGCCAAATTTTTATTTCCCTGTAAGTAGTTAAAATAATTAGGGTGACTGGTCATTTTTTTAAATCAAAGAAGTCTTACTAAAATTTCATTTTTTATTGCTAGATCTCTTCAGGCAAAGTTAGATTTGAGCACTTGCAAATAAAATCAGAATATAATTGCCATACACACACACACATGCACACACACACACCAAAAATCAAAACACGATTGCTTAGGCAAATCTTTTATAGTAAATATTGGATGCTTATGCCTGTGTCTTCTGGCCTATTTGGGTAAAATATGTATGAGTATGTACTGCGTATGTTTAAGGAGTATAAGGTCAAAATATTCTCCCTTAGTCTTCTTTCTTTCTCTCCCCTCTCTTCTCCTTCTCCCCCTCATCCGTCTCCTTTATCCTTCCTCCAATATTATGATTCATTTCCAATTCTTCTCTGTGGCTTAACCTGCTGTTTTCTTAAAAAGAAAAATTTAGATGAAAAGAATACTTGTACAACACTTATTACTTACTCTTATGAGAATGTAAATATGGTTTGTGCTTTCAAAGGCTTAAATTTTAGTGACTGGAGATTATGCTGGCAGTAAATGAAGAGGAGCTACACCTACCTTTGCCTAGAATCATGCCTGCCAATTAAAGCTCAAAACTAGTGGACTTCATCATTTGACATAGTCATTGACACATGTTAATAAATGTTTAACACATCTCTATTGAAAAAATAAAAATATGTTTTAACTGTAGAATTTTTCTTCTGTTTCTGGCATATGCAGCCCCCCTTAACTACCCCCCACACACTTTCACTCAGTTTCGTGTTCTAAAAATATTTATTGATTTAGGTCCCATCTTTGAAATATTCCCTGGGCTGGCATTCTGAAGCTTTTAAGGAAAACCTGGGCCTATCATGATTCTGCAATTCTCTAAGTATTTTTATGACATTCCTTCAACTAGTACTACAGAGCCTAGCCTTCTGACTCTGTTGCCTACCTCTCCCCCTTTTTATTTAAAGAACTGATTAGAAGGAAAAGTGCATGCTGTGAAGATGAATATTTAGTTGATTTCTTATTTGCTCTCAACTCTACATCCTTAGGGGCATTTTTAAGGACCTACCCTCAAGACAATTGCAGATGGGGCTCATTTCCAAGAGAGCTAAACAAAGTTAGACTGATCCTATAGGAGTTTATACTCTGATGGCTCATCAGGAATTCAGAACAGAAAAGTCTCTCCTTTCCATTTTTTGTTGGGGCTGAAACAGAAGCAAAACAAGCAAATATTCTTCATGATTAGAAGAGAACATAATCTAAGATAGCTTGTGAGGACAACCTATGGCATTTTTAAAAATACACAGTTGATTTAGACGCCTGTCTTTTCTTATAGAAATATAATAATACCATGGTCAGGCTACTGGGCATGCTTCATACTCACCTGAATTGTTCTGTTAATACATTCCCCTCAAGGGATAGATTAGGGTAACCTGTCTATAGGTTTGTACTCAGTGCCTATATAAGTCAGGGTTCTTTAGAGAAGCAGAACCAATAAGACGTATAGGATACACACACACACGCGCGTTTATATATATATGTGTGTGTATATATATACATATATACACAAACACATTTATTATAAGAAGACTTTTTATAAAGAGTTGCCCATGTGATTATAGAGGCTTTCAAGTCCAAGTTCTGCAGGGTGGAGACCTAGGACAGCCAATGCTGCAGTTCAAGTCCAAAGGCAGTCTGCTACAGAACTCTCTCTTGCTCAGGAGAGGTCGGTTGTTTTGTTCCATTAAGACTTTCAACTAATCAGATAAGAACTCCGACATTATGGAAGGCAATCTGCTTTACTTAAAGTTCACTGTTTTAAATGTTAATCTCATCTAAAAACACCCTCATAGAAATATCCAGAATAATGTTTTAGCAAATATCTGGGCACCCAGTGGTCCAACCAACTTGACACACAAAATTAACCATGTGCAAACAAGCTTCAGGGTAAATTTCTTCATGAGATTCACCAGACAAATCAAAAGTGAAATGAATTACTGATTTTTCAAATGATGTTCTAGTATAGACTATTCCATGAGGTTACAAAAGTTAAATTCTTAAACAGAAACAACTTATGAGTGAATTTACCTCATGGGTAAGTCACAGTGGTTAGAAAATCCCCAAAGAGCTATAATTTCCTGTAACTTGCATCCTCAGAGCTAAAATGAAAAGAAGCTGTGTCAGCAGGCAAACTAGATAATTTATACAGCAACAAAAATCCTTTCTTCTAAGTTTTGTGGTAGCTCACCACACAGATCTCTTCTGTCCAGATAACAGCTGAACTTATTTTGCAAGGTATTTTAAAATGTTTTAGACTGAATTATTTTAATATTTTAGGTGGAAACAGTATATAAGCACAACATCTTCTGCACAATCACTCAACTCCTCTAAGTCATTTGCTAATGTATTTTCCATTAGAATTTCACCAAAGCCAATTTAACTTTACACAAATAAACAAGCAATTTCTTTTATACACTTTTTTTTTTTTTAGAAGATCATTGTTATTCAGGTAGAAAAGGCCTGTAAAAATTCCCTAGTGCCATGTTTTCCTACTTCTATTAAGCAGCATAAATACTTAGAGAACAGTATAGAGCAGTGTTTTTATTATTCAAAATGTGTTACTCTTTTAAAGTATGTTTTGTCCTTTCTTTTTTATTTCTGTCTATAAAATTTACAGTTTTACATGAATAATGGAGACTGTACTTGTACCCTGGGTTTTTTACTAAAATATCAGGGCTAGAGCTTTTAGCTGCCTGGGGTCCTATTATAATACATAAATAGCTTTTCAAATATGCCTCTTAAAACTTTTAATTGAATAATGTCATACAAAATAGACCTGGCAACAGATTTTTTTTTTTAAATTTGATCTTGAGCACTAAAATCACCTTATCCAATGAGGTTTTCAGGAAAATTCTTTTTATAGTTCTTCTCCTAAAGGAGTTTCTGTACTTTAGATTACAGGATCATTATAGTCCCTAAGGCAAATCTCTGATTTATCAATGTCTGCCCTTAGAAACCTCAGAACATACAAATCAACTTTCATGTCAACATTATAGCTTCAGTCTTTGACTTCTCATTTTCTAGTCCACTGTTTTGCTTTGCTTTGTGTTTGTTTTCTTTTGTTTTTTTCTTAATACATGCTCAGGCTTCTGGGTAGGGCAAGAAAGATCTTTGGTCTTTTTGATAATTTTATATTTGGGTTTTATCACTACTTTTTAGAACTCTGAAATGAAAAGCATCCTTAAAAAACTCTTCAAATGAAGTTAACAATGGATAAATGCACTCAAAATAAATGCACGCATAACTCAAGTAAACATAAGCTAAGAGGATAATATCTTGCTTAACGAATATAAAAGGAATAAATAGAAAAATAAATACTAGCAGTGAGGCACCACTGAGGGGCCAGAGAGGGCCCCTGAAGGGTGCAAATGCCACATGGAAGCATTGCTGTCACCTGAACTGCAGTGATATCTCAAATGGTAGAGTGGGATTGGGAGAAAGTCACTAGTTGCGTTTATATTTAAGTTTTTTGCTCCAGGAAACAGTCCAGAGAGCCAAGACTTTAGTAAAGATGCCCCTCAGATTAAAATAAAGATGGCCAAATTGGACATAAAATAAAAGTGCTGTGGCTCAGAGGAGGCCATCAGGCCAAGCTGGGAGATCAGGGAGAGGAGACGCATCGCGCCTCCTTTAACTGACACAACAGACTTCACTGGCCTCTACCAAGGGATTGGAATAGCGTTGTGTTTTGCTTAACCCCTGTGCTGCGAAGTTATGCATCATTTGATCACTAGAGTAATCAGGATTACACTAGGCAATGTTACAGTAAAAACTACAAGTTTTCAGTGGCTTAACACAAGAAAGATTTATTCTTCATTCATGAGAAGTCTGATGGGGGCTGGGACGTGCTCCTTCATCTGGTTACTTCCTCATTCGGTGCACACGGCCTCCAGGGCTGCTGGGGCTGGAGAGGTGCGATCTGGAGCATTTACAGCTGGGCCTGAGGTGCCTGCTGTCCATCACTCCTCCCGTGCATAGACCGGGTGAGAGCCACAGGGTCCCAGCTTGACTGGAAGGGAAACTGAGAAATACAGAGTACATTTGGTCTCCTGTATGGAATATTTGCTAAGGACTGAATGACTCTGGCACAATCACAGACTGGAATTAGATAGTAGGACAATGTTGTGCTTTATTAATATTGATACAGGGGAAGCAGATTCAACCAAAGTTTATTTATTAATATTTGCTCTCCAACCAGTTACATGGCATAACGTAATCATTCATAATAATAGCTATAACTAACTTAGGACTTACTAAATTCTAAATACCATTCTAAGCACATTACTTGTGTTATCTCACTTAATTCTTATTTATTGCCCTTGTGGTAGGCATTACAATTATTACCTCTATTTTACAAGTGGGGAAACTGTGCCAAGAGATGTTAAATGACTAGCCCAAGTTCATGTGGTGGATAAATGAGAGGGCCAATTTTGAACTCAGGAAGTCTGACTCCAGAGTTAGGAGCTTTGTGTTTTTGCATTTTAAAGTGAAGAAAATAGAAAGCCACCAAGTAGCAGATCAGCCCAGGTCAGTGGTTCTGT
The DNA here is from genome assembly GCF_027409185.1 of Cynocephalus volans. NCBI lineage: Eukaryota > Metazoa > Chordata > Mammalia > Dermoptera > Cynocephalidae > Cynocephalus > Cynocephalus volans. Next base: position 107,537,640 of record NC_084470.1, read on the forward strand.
CTCACTAAAAACTTGCATTTCTGCAATTAATAGCATCTCGTAGAAGCAGCAACAAATCAGTGGACAGGTTTGTGTAGGTAGTGAATACACAAGGAACAAAGAACATTAAAGACATTTCTAACTTTAACTATTAACTCTCCAAATAAGAATATGGATTCAACCAGGAACTCAAAAACAAGCTTTTAATCAGATTGAACCATTTCCTTAGATAGTTTATTTCTACATTTTGCACCTTAAATTATTATTGTCATCAGAGAATGGAAATTCAGCACTGGAAATCATATCTTGACACTCTTAAAATTATTCTTGAGAGAACGAACTGGAAATAAAATTAAAAATATCTCCCCTTTGTCTTCTGCATTCACGCCTTATTAACTTATATTTTTATTTCTTCTTTGAATACTTTATTTCTGCTAACACCCTCTGTTTCCTATGTGCTGGCCAAATTTTAATCTATTTTAATAGTCTAGTCTTAGTTAGACATAGTTTCTGACTTTTAAAATAAAAAATTTAATGCTTTTTTTTTTAAACCAGTAAATTTCACATAATGAGTTTCTGTAATTCTGCTTCTTTCTTCAGATGAAGTAAAGAGTGTAATTGAGGTTACTATTATCTGTTAGGAATTAAAACCTACTCTAAGAAGTAATACAGTTCCATCATTATATTACTTTGACTTTAACATTTTCTAAGACAATAGTATATTTTTCTTGCAACACACAATAACAAGTTCTGTTAAGTAGAATAATAGTAAATTCAGGTTTTCTAACAAAAGGAAAATTTCTGCTCTTACTCTGAATCATGTAAGTCTGTGCTGTGATTTAAGCCATGTTTCATATGTCTTGCTTTGTCTGATCTATAATGTTTACATTTATCCTTTAGTATCTCACTACATCATGTTTCAATGTAAACAACTGAGATTTGTTTCCCTCCATTGAAATTTCTAAATAACAGTTCTGCATATTACAACTTTAAAGATGTGTCATGGCAGCTGCAAATAACTTTTTAAAAGAAACTTTGTGCAGCAAACTATCACATTTCATCTACACTCTGGCAAATGGTGCTTGCTTTTTGGCTCCAATTCAGCCTTCATTTTGCAAACCAACTTCCTGCAGCATGAGAATATACATTTTCCTGGGCCAAATATTCCAAAGTGGACACCAATTTGGGACTCTTAGTGTTTTCCAGCTCTACAGCTTTTGGACACATGAGCATTGAAAATGCCAGATTTCTACTATTCATTCCAAACATTTAGGCTTTGGAGGCTGAAAAATCGTGCCTCGAGTTTAGTATATAATACCAGAAGCAAGCTGTCCTTATGAAACAATTACTCCCTGGTAGTGGATTGGCAAACAGCACCACTTTTCCAGGCAATCTCTGTCTTGTCTGCTCAGCACCCCAGAATGGTCAGCTACTTCTAGCTCTGGAAGGAGAGTATGAAGGTTGGAGAAAACAAAGGGGAGGTGGGGAGGCTAATGGACTTGGGCAGTATGGAAATTTGAGAAAAGGGAGGTTAGGCCTTTTATTTTTTCATTTTTGTTGTCTTTTTTCTTTTTCAGCTACTGTGCTTTCCTTTCTCCGCCTCTCCACCCTTGGAGGATGGGGATGTAGCTGCTCTGCATTCTGCTGTCCTCCTCTCCTGCTTCTCTTTCCAGCATCGCATCTTCCTGCTCACTTTTCCCACAGCTCAAGCCCAGAAAACCACCTGAACTGCTTCTGGTTCGTATGGGCACAACTTTCTGGCACGTCACTCAGCTGGCTAAAGCAGGGCATTTGCTAATGCACGTGAGGCTCAGGTCTCATATGGCCACTTCCTATGCACAGTGAAAAACTTTCTCCTGTAGCCATGAATGTCACTTTTTGTCCAGCTCAACATCTTTCAAATGGGAGGCTTTCAGTCCCAAAAGAAAAAAAAAAAAAAGGTGGCTTGGTGAAAACTATCCTCTTTACCAGCAAAAGAAAAACAAAAGATTGTGTCTTCCCGACATAGTGAGCTGTCAAGGTAGTGCCAGGAAAAGACGAGCATGGGTTGAGTGAGAAGAATCGCCATTCAGTACAGTGGTGTTCCCTTATCCATGGTTTCACCTCCTGTGGTTTCAGTTACCCCGCTGTCAACCACGGTCTGAAAATATTACATGGAAAATTCCAGAAATAATTCATGGTTTTAAAATTGGGCACTATTTGAGTAGCTGGATGACATCGCATCCTCTTGCTCTGTCCTGCTTGGGATGTGAATCAGCCCTTTGTCCAGTGTATACCTGCTGTCTATACAGCCTTCCATTAGTCACATACTAGCTGTCTGGGTTATCAGATCAACTATGCTGGTATTGCAGTGCTTGGGTTCAAGTCACCCTTATTTTACTAAGTAATGGCCTCAAAGTGAAAGAGTAGTGACACCGGCACATTGTTATAATTGCTCTATTTTATTGTTACTTCTTGTTGTTAAACTCTTACTGTGCCTAACTTATGAATTAAACTTTATAGTAGTTATGTATAGATATATAGGAAAAAACATAGTGTAGGTAGGGGTTGGTACTATCCATGGTTTCAGGCATTCACTCAGGGTCTTGGAACATATCCCACCATGGGGGAGACTATACATTTGGCAGGCAGAGCTAGTGGGTTTTGTCCGGCACAGTCCATGGGGAGCAAGAGGACAATGATCAAGGATGACTCCTACAGTTTTTGCTGTAGAAATCCAGTACACAGAGGGGCCATTCACTGAGACGGTGGAAAGGAGGAGAGGAGCAAGTTGTGGGGAGGGGCGAGGGGAAACGAGAGTCATGTTTGATGCATTAACTTTGGGATGCTTAGTACACATCAGAGTGGACATAGAGTTTAGGAGAGAGGTTATGGGTAGACATATAAACTTGGAAATTTATAATTCCTTTATTTTCAGTAGAAAATTAAGAAAATGTTTTCTAAGTATTCTCTTAACTACTAAGATCTTCTTTAAACTCCTTAATTCTAAAAAGAGAAATGTGGTTTAAATTTTCTCAGGGCTTTCCTAACCTTCCAGCAATTCTCTTTGTTTCTGCGATTTTTTGGTAATTGCACTGAGGAGATTGGGGAGGGTCTGCTTTCTTTTTTAGGGAGATGCTATCCATTTATGTATTGCTCTGGTCTTTAAGTTTTCAAATAGAATGATCTGATATGATTTCTTAGTTGATAGAGGCATTTAATGACTCACTCAGAGACTCTTGTTTTAAATTTTGTTTTTTCCTTCATTAGTTCTTTAATCTGATTTTATATTTTTGAGGCATTGCAGAACATTCTCCAATATAGTAAAACTATAATACTATAACTATAAAAAAATACTATAGCTAAAAATAACCAATAGAAGTTGTTCATTTTCTCCAGGTGAGGCTACACTGTACTTCAAATCATTTATTTCTGTGTCTAAAAGTCTAAACTGACAGGATTCATCCTTATCTCTGGATTAAGATATCCAGTTTTATTTAATACCACAAAAATATCTATCCCTCTGAGAACAATATTATAATAGGATTCTTCTCTACTGAAAATAAGGATTAAAAGTGTCTGCAGATATAATCTAGTTCATTCCATTTGTTTTGAAGAGAAGATTTAGGTTGGGATAAGTAAGGTTATTTGTCCATCATCACACACCTAGTTAGGGTTCTCTCTGTGGAAGTTCATAGCAGAATCCATTATATTTTGCTGTTTTTCTGGGGAAAAAAAATTATTTTGTTTAAAAGTTAAAATGGAATTATTTCCTACATGTCAAAATCCAAGAATTTCTTTTCTTTATTGTTCTTGGCTATACATAATTTTAATTTTTAGAAGAGTAACTTTGAAGCAAAGGCACCAGGGCTGGAGAGTGAGTGTGTGGAGAGGACACCTGTTAGGAGACTGTTACTCTCACATCAATGAGACGCTTGGGCTGTATCAGTGAGAATGCAAAAAATGCAGAAGAAAAAGCATTCAACGGTTGTTAATGGGTTGGATAAATCTTTCAATCACAACATGTAGCACACAGGCTGGCACCAGTTTCTCGATAATGAAAAGGAAAAATTTAAAAGGATTCCTCGGTTTCTGTCTTGGATCACTAAGTGGATGTTTGTGTCATAACTGAAAAGAAGAGCGCAGAAGGAAATATATATTCAGGGGAAAGAAACCTATCAGATTTGGGTTATATTGGACTTTGAATGCTCATAAGATATGCAAGTAGAGATGGTAGGTAGCAAGTTAGAGATATCACACTCATCATAGAGACACAGATTTGACAGTGGTGGGCTTATTTGTCGGTAACTTAGTTCATGGGAATAGACAATGTGCAGATGGCGAAGAAAAGCAAACCAAAGGCACACAGGGCATATGCCAGCCTCCATGCCTTTTTGGATGTGGTTTCCTTTACCTAGAGTGGCCTTCCTTCAGGTAGCTCGTGATCGTACCCTCCCTCCTTCGGGTCTCTGTTCGAATGCTGTCTTCCTAGCGAGATCTTCCCTGGCAACGCTATTTGTGCCATGTCCCCTCCCAGGGCTTTCTCTTATCCCTCTCCTTTAATTTTCCCCATAGTACTTAGAGCCATCTAATATATATTTCAATTATTTATTTGTTTTGCTTACCTGTTTACCTCCAGTAGAAGTTGTGTTCCATGAAAGCAGGATTTTGTATTCTCCTGCTTTATTTATTGCTTTAAACTCAGTGCCTATAACAGTGTCAGGCATGTAGAAAGCACTCAATGCATACTTACTGTGTGAATGAAAAACCTGGGAAATACCAGACAATAACAGGGTATTCAGAGTAAGCACAGGTCAAAGCAGAAATTGAGAAGATGCAGACAGAAATGGAACACCAAGAGTTGGAATATTTCTTTTCTTTTTTGAATGGTAAGGGGATCGCAACCCTCAGCTTGGTGTCGGCCTCAGCTTGGTGTGGTCCGCACCACGCTCAGCCAGCGAGCGCACCAGCCATCCCTATATAGGATCTGAACCTGTGGCCTCGGCGCTACCAGCACCACCCTCTCCAGAGTGAGCCACAGGGCCGGCCCCGAGTTGGAATATTTCTAAATCAGGAGAAATTGATGCCGGGATAGATTAACAAGGAAGGAGTTTCAAGATGAAAACAGTGGTCAAAACTATCAGAACATCATGGAGATAAACTTTTTCCAGATAAGAAGATAAGTTCTTCCAGGTAAAAACTGAAATTTCATCTGTATAAAAACTACCTAAGTCTAATTTTAATGGAAAAAAAAAGCCCCCAGGCATCATGCCTTCAGACTTCAAATGTGTGTAAGAATTTCTGTGGAAACCTGGTTCTCACAATGGATGCAGGAAGCAAGGAAAAAAGCTACAAGAGCATCTGTTCTCATGAGATTTTTCAGATTTGAATCACCAACTAAAGGAAGTTTGGACAGTTCGGATAAAGTTCAGATACTTATCTGAACTTTGGGGGTGGTTATTTAAACCAAACTGAATACCATATACTGCAGTTCATCTCCTACAGATGAAAAATTTATTTAACAACAGTGTCCATAGTGGTACTCACACCAAATATTTAGTTAGTAACTGTTCATATCTGTTATGCATAATAAAACTGAGATGGAGAAAATACATAGGTTTTCTGCTATCATTGCATTTGTTACATGTGAAATTAAATAAATCACATTAATCTGTGTTTGCCTGGCATTTAATAACTCAACATGTTCATGAACTTTTTAGTTTTACAGTAATATTTTCTTAACTGTAGTGTCATGAAATTTGAAAGTAAGACAAGAAGCCTTAGAATGATGTTGAGAGTAATTTTAAATCTCTCCTAGTGCAGATTAACAGTGTTTGGATGATAATACAAAACAATAGCCTACAATTGATTTTTATGTACTTAAAGACATTTGTTTTTGACCTACACCAAAACCAAGCCCAGTTATGTAGAATATAAATAATATGTTGGGTTGCATTACAATTTGATGCAGGAAAATAAAATGACTTCTTTCTATTTATATAATGTTTTGCTGAACTTGGCCTATATTTTAAAGCAATCAACATCGACAATGCACACTCTGGGAAGCAACTCAATGGGAAGGGGGCTTATGTACATGGTGTAAATCAGAACTGAGTAAATTGAAGTGCAGTTTTGGTTTGGCTAACACCTTAAACCAGTGTTCAAATGTCCAGATTCAGCAAAATTTTAAATGCATATTGTACAGCCCAATTCTCTCCTCCCTTTCAAATTGATGTGCATTTAATAGGAAATAGAATCTGTATATCCTTATGCTTTTACAGCTAAGTCATCATCATGCCTCATAAAATCTATGCAATGTTGAGAAAGTGACAAGTCCAAACTTTCTCAAAAAGCAGCTTTCATATGGAACACCCAAAATTGAAACCTTAAACTCTAAATTTATGAAACGTTCAATCCTAAACTGATTACTAGGGCATTAGGCTCTAAGAAACACTCTCTTCTGTCTTAAATTGAAATATGTTACCTAAAGAAGGGAACTCTGACAGGAACCCAAACCTAAAATACATGTCTTATAAAACATGGCCACACTATATATTTTTTTTCCACTGGAATCTAGGAAACTTTTTATCTCGGTTCACAAAAGTCTGACATTTCAGAAAATTTCTGACCAACAAATTAAGCAATTAGGATGACAGGCAATGGCATGATTCTATTCTACAGAAAAAGAGAGAAGAGCCGTTAGTACATTTCTGTTTGTTTGTGGGAGGTCAGGGAAGGGCTAATACTTCACTTCCTCACTGCTGTAGTGAACTTTCCATTTCTAAGAATTTCAGGGAAAGAGGAACAAAATAGGAAAGGTTAAGAGAAGGCATGGAAAAGAAAAAAATTACAAAGAGGAAGCTGTAAAAATCAGCTAAGAAAAGAAGATAAGGCTGTGAACTCATCTATCTAATGACGTTTTCTAGGATACTTTTAAAGTGCTTATTGAAAAAGTGTGGGAGCTTTAGAGATTCAACAAAGGGATTTAGGATATTACACATAATTAATTTGTAAGCTTTTGTGTTGAGGTTTTAAAATATTTTTGAGTGATGACAAACAGATTGCTGTTAAACCTGCACTTTAGGTAGTTATACAGTTGTATTTAATCATGACATGGTCCTTTGAATTTACTGAGCATACATGTCTGAGGATTAAGGATTAGGAGAATGTCACTAATTTAAATAGGAGAATGGAACCTAAGGGTTAGCCAAAGGCCTGAGCTTCATACTTCTCCTAAATTACTAAAAATACTCTGATAGCTCTTCCTAACTAGATAGCACTATAATAATCAAGTCAACACTAGTTTTTACTAATAATATTTATAAGTGTAATATTTAGTATTATTATCATACCCTCTCAACTCTATCTTTAAATGCACTAACTCTAATTGTTCTTTCTATAATGTGGTTTGTAACACATAGCTTAATGATGTTAAAAGAATGAGGTGCTAAAAAATTAGTTGGTCTTAAAATTCAAGGAAATCAGAAGGGATCATTTGAAGGAGAGATAATAATTTAGAAATAGTTGAAATAGCCAAAAAAAAAAAAAAAAAAAAAACCCGAAAAACCTACCTACTTGATATTTAGAATTCCAATATGAAGAAATTAGTTATTTGTCAATTCAGTTCTGGAAAATTCTTAGCTGATATCCTGCTTTATTTTTTAGTTATGGTAATTATTACTATTATGTGTGTATATTTTACTATTTTTTAAGTCACTGTTTTTGTCAGTTATACATTCACATGGTATAAAGGACCAGTTTTACTAGTTTTGTTTTTAAAAAAACACAGTTAGCAAAACAAAAAACCCATTTTCCTGACCCCATTTTTTTTTCTTTTTCAGAAATAAATACTTTGAGCTCTCCCACCCGGCAGACAGCAGGAAAGTGCCCAGGGACCTCAGGAGAAGCTGCAGGCAGGCCCTGCCACTGCCACAGACATTGCTTTTGTATGGGTGGTCCACAACACCAACTGCTACCCCAAGGTTGGCTCAACTCCACAGCAGCAGCCATGGCCACTATATGGGTAGCCCACTGATCTCTTGACTGCATTGACACAAGGAAAGTCACCAGCAGAGTCTGGGAAGAGAGGTGAGTGGGCACAAACAAATGACCCAGTGGCCCACCCCACAGAGGGAATTATGCTGCTGCATGCAGTAGTAAACCTGGGAGTGGGAGGTAGGTGTGCAGCCCATGTGACTGCTTTGATCCAGGGAGAGACACACACAGAATCCCCCAAGAGCATAGAAACCCAGGGTACCCAAATAGGGTAAGAAAGAAAATTCCCAATCATGATCAACCCATCCCCCAACAGGGGGAAGCAAGGACCCAGGAGGGGCCTCTGCCTACAGGAAAGAGGAAAGAGAAACCCCACCTAGGGTGACCCATTCAAACTGAAGAGCTCTAGTATACCTCAGTGTACCCATCAGCATTATGGGACCCAAGCCAGGGTGCCAAAAAGCCCACCCAGGGACATCCATCCCAACCAAGGAGCAACAGCATACCCAGGTTCTTCTCCCAAGAACTTGAGAGCTCATCTATGTCCTCAACAAACTAACACAGTGTTACTAACCTCAGGAAAGAATCACTAAGTGCTCCAAAGTGATAATAGTTTGGTAACCTGAACACCCCTCTCTCTGCATTTGACAGATCATCTATGCATAAAATCAACACAGAAACACAGGATTTAAACTACACTTTAGGACAATTGTAACTGGCAGATATCTACAGAACATTTCACCCAGCAACTACAGAACATACATTCTTCTCATCAGTACATGGAACATTCTCCAGGACAGAACACCTGTTAGGTCACAAATCAAATCTCAACAAATTTAAAAACACTGAAATCTTTTAAAGTATCTTTTCAGACCACAACAGATTAAAACTAGAAATCAGTAACAAGCAAAACTCTGGAAACTATACAAATATATGAACATTAAACAACATGCTCCTGAACAACCTATGGGTCCAAGAAGAAATTAAACAGGAAATCAAAAAACTTCTTGAAAATAATGAAAATAAAGACACAACATACCAAAACTGCAGGATACTACAAAAGCAGTTCTAAGAGGGAAGTTTATTGTAATAAATCCTTGCATCAAAAGAATAGAAAGATTTCAAGTTAAACAACCTAGTGCTGCATCTCAAAAAATTAGAAAAACAAGAACAATACAACCCCCAAAGTAATAGAAAGAAAGAAATAATTAAGATCAGATCAGATCTAAATGAAGTAGAGATCAAAAAACAATACCAGAAATAAATGAAACAAACAGTTGTTTTTTTGAGAAGATAAAAACAAAATTAAAAAATCCTTTAGCTAGGCTAACTAAAAAAGGAGAAGACCTAAATAATGAAAAGCAGAAATGAAAAAGGAGGCATTACAAATGATACCACAGAAATACGAAAAATCATTAGAGACTATTGTAAGCAACTATACACCAAGAAATATGAAATCCCAGAGGAAATGGATGAGTTTCTAAACACATACAAACACATTCAAGAATGAACCAAGAGGAAATAGAAAACCTCAAGAGACCAAAACAAGCAATGAGATTGAAGCAGTAACCAGCAGTGTCCCAACAAAGAAAAGCCTAGGACTGAATGGCTTTATTGCTGAATTCTACCAGACCTTTAAAGAGGAATTAATACCAATTCTCCTCAAACTATTCCAAATAATTGAAACAGAGGCCATTTTCCCAAATTTATTCTATGAGGGTGTCATCACCCTGATACTGAGGCCAGACAAAGATACAACAAAAAGTGAAAATTACAGACCCATATCATTGACAAACATATAAGCAAAAATCCTCAACAAAATATTTAGCAAACAGAATATAGCAACACATCAAAAAAAATTATACATTATAATTTCCCTGGGATTCATCCCAGGGATGCAAGGATGGTTCAACATATGCAAATCAATAAGTGTGACACAACACATCAGCATAAACAAGGACAAAAACCATATGATCATCTCAATACATGCAAAAAAAGCATTTGACAAAATTCAACATCCCTTCATGGTAAAGACTCTCAGCAAATTAGGTATAGAAGAAAAGTATCTCAGCAAAGTAAAAGCAATTTATGACAAACCCACTGCCAATATCATCCTGAAGAGCTTTTAGCCTTTCCCATAAGAACAGGCACAAGACAAGGATGCCCACTCTCACCACTTCTATTTAACATAGTACTGGAAGAACTAGCCAGAGAAATCAGGTAAGAGAAAGAAATAAAAGCATCCAGATTGGAAAAGACAAAGTCAAACTGTTCCTATTTGCAGATAACATGATCCTATGTATACATAAAAACTAAAGACTCTACAAAAAAACTCTTAAGAGCTGATAAACAATTTCAGTAAAGTTGCAGTATACAAAATCAACATGCAAAAATCAGTAGAATTTTAATACTCCAATAATGAACTAGCAGAAAAAGAAATTAAGAAAGCAAGCTCATTTACAATAGTCACCAAAAAACCAAACAAACCTAGGGATCAATTTAACCCAGGAGGTGAAAGATCTCTGCAATGGGAACTACAAATCACTGTTGAAAGTCATAAAAGAGGACACAAAAAGGTGGAAAAACATTCCATGCTCTTGTCTTGGAAGAATTAACATTGTGAAAATGTTCATACTACCCAAAGTGATCTGCAGACTCAATGCAATCCCCATTAAAATATCAACAACATTCTTCACAGAAATAGAAAGAACAATTCTAACATTCATTTGGAACAACAAAAGACCCCGAATAGCCAAAACAATTCTGAGCAAAATAAATAAATAAATAAAGCTGAAGGCATAATGCTACCTGACTTTAAATTATACTAAAAAGCTGTAGTAACAAAAACAGCATGGTAGTGGCATAAAAACAGACACTTAGATCAATGGAAAAGACTACAGAACCCAGAAATCAACCCATGTACTTACAGCCAACTGACCTTTGACAAAAGAAACAAGAACCTACATTGGGGAAAAAACTTCCTTTTCAATAAATCATGCTGGGAAAATTGAATGTCCATATGTAGAATGAAACTAGACCTATACTTATCATCATATACCAAAATCAATTCAAAGTGAGTTAAAGACTTAAATATAAGATCTGAAATTATAAAACTCCTAAAAGAAGCCATAGACAAAACATTTCAGGAAGTAGGACTAGGCAAAGACTTTATGAATAAGATCCCAAAAGTATAGGCAATAAAGTAAAAATAAACAAATGAGATTATATCAAACTACAAAGCTTCTGCACAGCAAAATAAACAGAGTGAAAAAACAACCTACAGAATGAGAGAAAATATTTGCAAACCATGCATCTGATGAGGGATTAATATTAAGAATATACATGGAACTCAACTTAACAGTAAAAAAAAGTAATCCAATTTAAAAATGGGCAAAGAGGCTAAATAGACCTTTATCAAAGGAAGATATACAAATGGCCAACAGACACATGGAAAAATGCTTGACATCACTAATTAGCAGCCAAATGCAAATCCAAACTACATTGAGTTGTCATCTCATCCAAATTAGAGCAGCTATTATCAAAAAGATAGAGAATTACAAATGCTGGTGAGTATTTGGAGAAAGGGGAACCTTCCTACACTGTGGGTGGGGTTTCAAATTGATGCACTGATTATGGAAAACGGTACAGAGGTTCCTAAAATAATTGCAGATAGAACTGCCATATGATCTAGCAATTCCACTGCTGGGTATGTACCCAAAGGAATGGAAATCATCATGTTGAAGCAATACCTGAATTCTTATGTTTACCACGGCTCCATTTATAACAGCCAAGAGTTGGAACAAACCTAAATGTCCATCATCAAACAACTGGATAAGGAAAATGTGGTATATTTACACAATGGAATACTACTCACCCATAAACAATAATGAAACTCTGCCATTCACAGCAATGTGGATGAACTTAGAGAAATTATGTTGAGTGATACAAGCCAGGCACAAAAAGTGAAATATCATATGTCCTCACTCATAAGTGGGAGCAAAAAAAAAAAAAAAAAAAAAAAAAAGCAAAATTAAAAAAAAAAAGAAAGAAAGATTTAACAATCACAATAATTTATTGAGCTTTCATAGGAGAGAACAGAACTGAGGTCACCAGAGGTGGGAAAGGGGGAAAAAAGACAAGGGTGAAGGAAAAATTGGTAAAGGCCCACAAAAATTAATTATATTGTATAATGTTGTATTGTATAATGTTGAATATACTAATTATTCTGATTTGAACATCACATATTGCTCACAGGTGTGGGTATTCAGCACTGCACCTCACAGTCATGTTTTAATAAATTAAAAATAAATAAATAAATAAAATTTTAAAATGTGAAAAAAGAGACATAAACACTTCCACATCTTTTAGATAATTCTTTTGTCGCTTAGTCCATATCTTTAATAAATATATATAGTCTTGATTTTCTAATTATTTAATCACTTACTGTGTTCCTATGATGAAAAAATTTAAAATCAAGGGGCTGGGTTTAGATAAGTATTTTTTCCATGTTGCTACAATAATGCTACATAACAAAGAACCCCAAAATATCAGTCATTATAAAAACAAATGTTTATTTCTCAATTATAAGTCTACAGCATGGTTTGAACAGCTCTGCTTCAGAATGTTGGTTTATTTCTGGTCTGCTCCACTGGCCATTATTACCAGGAAATACTCGCATATGTCAGAGGCCAAGACAACCACACAAGCACACACAGCCTCTGCTCACATTGTTTCTGCACATGTTCCATTGGCCAAAGTACAGCATGGCAAGGCCACATCAAAGAGGCCAGGAGGAAAGAAAAGTGAGTATTTGTTGAGCGCGCGCGCAGACACACACGCGCACACACACACACACACACACACACACACACACACACACACACACACACGCCTCACCACACACTATTCCAATTTCTCCATCCTCCCCCTATCATTATACTCATATCCTAATTTTTGTGAGACCAATATCATTTATATTTTTATGACTATGTATATGTGCTTTATGGCTATACCATTTTGTGTGCTTTGAGTACTTTCTTTTCTGTACAACTTTTTTTGTAACTAATAATTAACTTATTTTTTCATTTGTTTGCTTTCCTATGCATTTTTAAATGATTTAATCATCCTCATATTCTCCATAAATTGTGTACATCTCTTTGCAGTGCATTCAGTAAGTCAGTTATTCTGCCAACACAACCTCAGAGAACTCGGATCTGCTCCAACACGAACGAGCTGTTTGCCCTCTCCTTATCCTGGAACACAGCTATCACTTGTGATCTTTGATACCCCCCTGAGATTTCCTTTCACTCTTTCTTGTGTGTTGGGCCTTCCATTTCCTGTATCCATGTATTCCTCCCTCTTGGTTTACATTCTCATTTTAGCAGATAACATACTTAAACATATTCCTGAGAAAAGGTACAATGCAGATACACTTTTGAGAATCAACTTGTTCTAAAATATCTTTATTTTATCATCACACTTAACACAATAGAATACAACTCAGCTATATAAAAAGAATGAAATTCTGCCATTTGCAGCAACAGGGATGAGCTTGGAGAAAATTACATTAAGTGAAACAAGCCAGGCACAGAAAGAGAAATACCAGATGTTCTCACTCATAAGTGGGAGCTAAGAAAGAAAAGAAGAGAGAGAGAGAGAGAGAGAGAGAGAGAGACCACAATAATACACTGAACTTACAGGAGGAGAGAACAGACCTGTGGTTACTAGATTTGGGAAGAGGGTAATGGGAGGATTAGGGAGAATTTAGGTAAGGGACATGAAGAATAATTACACTTTGTAATAATGAACATGCTAATATTGATTTGGTCATCACATATTGTGCACAAATACTGATAGTCGACTCTGTACCCTATAAATATGTAAAATCAATTATGATGTTTCAATTAAAAAATAAGTTAAGAAAAAGAAAAACAAATAATATTTATTTGATGACATTAAACAAATTTTTTATCTAAACTAGGTCTAGATTTTTAGATTAGAAATTATTTTCCTTCAGACTTATGAAAACCTCACTCAATTATCTCTAGCTTTTAGTAATGTTATTGAAAAGTAAAACTAAAATTCAGACTCCTCATATTTTGAGAACTTTTATATCATTCATTTTCAATACACAATATTATAGGATCGATCTTCTCTTTGCTCCTAATGTACTGAAAAATCATAATATGCCTATGTGTGGGCCTTTTCAATTTGAAATTCTTGTCCCTTGGTTGAGTGCAATATGAATACATTGTTACTATTATTATTTTGAACAAACTGTTGTCTATTAGGTCAATTAAGAATAAGGGAAATAAATGGTTTTATCTTCAGTTATTTTTTCACCAATGCTCTTTCTTCATGTAGACTGAGTTTCTAACCTGTAACATTTTCCTTTTTTCTAAAGAATTTTTCTACATTTCTTACAAGGCATGTCTACTGGCAACAAATTTTCTCAATTTTTGTTTGTCTGAAAGATTATTTCTCATTCACTTTTGAAAGATAATTTCACAGAATTCACAGGGCAGGGAATTCCAGGTTGGTGTTGTTTTGTTGGGTCTTCCCCCCTCTCTCAATACTACAAATACTTCACCCCACTCCCTTCTTGCTTGCATGGTTTCTGAGAAAAGTCAGATGAAATTCTTATCTTTGTTACTCTATAGGTAAGATTTTTCCCCTCTGGCTTTTTTTGGAATTTTTTCTTTATCTTTGATTTTCTGTAGTTTGAAAATGACATGCCTAGGTGTAAGTTTTTGGGATTTATCCTGCTTGGTGTCTTTTATTCTTTCTGGATTTGTGGTTTGGTGTGGACATAACTTTGGGGAAAATTCTCAGTCATTAATTTTTTAAATATATCTTTTGTTCCTTTCTTTCTTCCTCTCATTCTGGTATTCCCAATATGCATCTTTTGTAGTTGTCACACTGTCCTTAAATATTCTGTTCTGTTTTTTTTTTTTTCTCAGCCTTTTCTCTCTGCTTTTCAGTTTGTAAGTTTCTATTGGCATGTCCTCAGATTGTTTCCTTTGCCATGTCTAGTCACCTAATAACTGCATCAAAAGCACTCCATTTCTGTTATAGTGTTTTTTGTCTCTAGTATTTTTTTGGCTCTTTCTTATAATTTCTATAACTCTGCTTACATTACCCATCTATTCTTGCATGCTGTCTACATTTTCCTTTAGCACCCTTATCATTTAGTCACAGTTGTTTAAAATTCCCAGTCTGATAATTCCAACATCCCTACTATGTCTCTTTCTGATGCTTGCTCTGTTTCTTCAAATAGTGTTATTTTGCATTTGGTATGTCTTTAATTTTTTGTTGAAAGGTGAGCATGATGTCCTGGATAAAAGGAATTGCAGTAAATAGGCCTTTAGTAATGTGATGGTAAGTTTTGGGGGAAGAGGAGGAATTCTATAGTCCTATGATTAGGTCTCAGTCTTTTGGTGACCCTGTGCTCCTGGACTGTGAACTTCACCAGTGTATTAGTTTGTTTCTGTTGCCTATAATAGAATATCTGGCACCATAATTTATAAAGGAACGTTTCTTTATATTTTATTTCTTACAGTTTCAGAGGCTGGGAAGTTCGAAGTCCAGGAAACATATCTGGTGAGGGCCTTCTTCCGGATGGGAACTCTCTACAAGGTCCTGTGGCAATGAGGGTGTCAGTGGGTTGAGCAAGAGAGAGCTAACCTCATATGTTTTCCTTACAAAGACATCAGAACAACACCCATTACTCCACGAACAGATCAATCCATTCATGAAGGCACAATCTTCACAATCTAATCACCTCATAAAGGCCCCCCCTTTTAAATACCACAATTGAATTTCCCATGCTATCAGCACTGTTACAATGGAGGTCAAATGGCACTGAGTCCTGGGGGGAAATTTAACCAACAGCAAACAGTGCTCTCCATTTCTCCCTTCTCCTTAGGAAAGATGGGATGGCTAGAGGAGGCTGAGGTTGGGTACTTTCCCCTCTGTCATGTGGAAGGCTAGAGTGGGCTGAGGTTGGGTATCTCCTTTCCCCAGGTCACTTAGGCTCTGAAAAAAAGCAGTAGTCCAGGCTCTGGTAAAATAGCTTCTCTTGACATCAGGCCTAGTTTAAAAGAACAGAATGCTCTGCCATATTTGAAAACACTTATTTTTTTCCCTTCCCCTGTTGGAAGTTGGATGGGATTTATATGTAATATTTATAGTAAAAACCTGGAAGAGCTCTCGAGGTAAAACTCTCAAAAATATATTTGATATATTTGTCTCCCCATTACCAGGCCCCCTGGAAATATTTACTCTGAGAGTTGTGTCCTCATTAAATCTCAAGCAATTCCTCAGTTATACTTCAGGATTTTCTACCCCAGTACTGGCTTCTGTGGATGTTTTGCTTGTGGGTTCCTGCTCTAGTAGATCATGATCCTCTGTATTTGCCTATGTGTCTTTCCAGTTTTAGGTGCAATAATTTGCTCTGTGATCTCACTTCTCTGAGGCATTTGAAAAGAGTTGTTGATTTTTCGGTTTGTTCAGTGTTTTACTTGTTTGAATGGAGTGATAACTTCTAAGCTGCTTGCATGCCAAACTGGAAGCCAGTCTTTTTTAGTTTAATAATCAATTTTCTCATTTCTCTATTTATTGTTTTTTTTTATTTTTTCCAGATTTTTGTTCAATTATGCCTATGCTGTATAACAAATGTTTGCTATTGTTGAACAGAAATTATTTCATTCTTGTTTTTGAGCGTAGCCATCAATTTATTTCAAATTTTTTGTCAGACTTCTACAAAATCAATTTCCTCTAAAGTGAAATATCTTTTAATTATTGATTTTGATGACTTTGTTTTACTTTAATTTTTTTTTCAGTCCTTCATGTATTTGAAATTTTTGTTCATGGGTTTATTTTTTATAAAAGATGAGTTTTTATTCTCCTTCTTTCTCTGCATGTACTTTCTCAGGAAGTCCTCCCTTATATTGAACATATTAAAAACGCCTAATTTCCATGTCCTCAGTCCATCATATACGTAGCTTCATCCAAAGTCATCAGTCTTTCTAGTCCTTGAAGATATTTATTCCTTGAGCCACCCTATGTATTTTTTCTGTTTAATTAAATGTTGCTTGGTACTTGTGGTAAAGGAAGTGAACCAAAACAAAAATTTAAGACACCAGATCTCCAAGACATCCTTTGACTACTTACTTAAACTCTTTTACCCCTCAATCCCTACTCATCATGTTTATCCATATGTTTTTATTTATTTTTTTAATTCCTTGAACATGTCAAACTCTTTCCCACCGTGAGGTCTGAACATGGAGTTTCCCCTCCTTAAATTATTGTGTCTAAACTCTTTCCATGGCTGACATCTTATCTTTGAAGCCATAGCTTAAGTCACCTCACCAGAGAGGCAACCCTTGATCACAGAATATAAGTGGTCTTTCTGCTCTTTCCCATTATTTTTTAGCTTAGAATCTTGTTAGGTTTCCTGGGAGCATTCCTTAAGATATGTAATTGGTTTATTTGTTGGTTTATTGGCTGGTTGTTATAACCTCATCCCCCTCTCAGAAGGTAAGCTCCATAAGGGGCATTTCCATGAAAGTTCTGTGGTTCAACTGCTCTCTGGCATTTGTTGAATAAAACATAGAATCTGGACACACACACACACACACATACACACACACACACACAACAGAGAGAGAGAGAGAGAGAGAGAGGCACAGCAGTGTTAAACAAGAATCTACTTTACCTACACAAAATTTATAAAAGCCGAAGTTATTAAAACATCTTCCACCACAAGAATATAATGGGCCTACTAAACTGTAAAACAGTAAAGTCTATAAATAGCACAAGGTAAGGAGATCTACTTTGGTAGGTTACAAATTCAGCAGAATTATTAAACATTTATCTAGAATTATCATAAGAAACAAGTCCTTGCATCTTCCATCAAAAGTAATCTCTTGAGTTTATTAATGCTGAAGTTCTCTGTGTTTGCTTTAGGTTTTCAGAAACACCTTTATTTTCTCAACTCAAGAACTGTAAAATTTGAGAGCTGATGAGAGAAAATTATTGTAAGATTTACTTTAGGCTCAGAAGCAAAATTTTGGATACTTGCTTATTCACTAAGGCATAACACCTTGACCTAAGAAAAAACCTCTAGTGACTAACTCCCAAATGCATTTTCCAAGTCACTCTTCTATTTCAGAAATATTTTGGAATGCTTAAAAGTGTTGACTGAGACAAAAAGTGAATAATTACCTAGAACTTCAGTTTCTAAGAGCTTCACAGAAATGAGTTTAATTTTCAGATTCAGGTAAGTGATTAATTAAGTAATATTCAATTGCAGCTTTTCCTGTTGACAAAAATAATTGATGGAAAAGATGCTTGTAGATCATGTGTCCTATTTTCCCACCAAAACATGTGAATTATAACTGGAATTCTATGGTTTGGAACAAACATGAACTTGAATTAGGAAATTTAATTAAATGTGGAGCAGTGGGGAAATTGTGTGTGAGGGGATAAAGAGAATAAAAACTCTTTTACTCTTGTAACATATGTGATGTTTACTAAAACCTGCCAATTTTTGAATCCCTGTATACCAGGTGATGAAGCACAATATGGAAATTCAGCTTCTGTCTTAGTCATCTATTCATATACACTGTATTAGCTTGGGACATTAAAGAAATATTTTAGTAATACCGCAAGAATTGCAGCCAACAATCTTTTCCGGCTTATGTGCAAAATAAATAGTGACTAGATGTAAAACTTATTCAGTAAGAGAACTTTAAAATTTTATAACTCTAACTTTTAGTATAAGGAGAGGAAATAAAATTAAATTGCTAGGCTGTTAATGAATTCTGGTTTTGTTTTGGTATAGTATCTTTTCACCAAGGGATATGCTACATATCCTTTAGCATGATAAGATCACAGAAAAAATAATAACAGTTATTCTAATATGGGCACAAACATTAAAAGAACTATTTGTGGATTGGCAAATGGAGTAGTTGCAAACCAAGAGAGGGATTCCTTTGCAGGCAAGGTGGTTTCAACTCCTTTCTGCTATTAAGAGGAGACAGTGGATAGATTTACACCAAGAGATGTTGCAACAGAAGAACTGTGCTTCTTAACATTCCATATTATTTTTGTTCATATTTTTCCATAATAATTTTATGTCCTTATGCTCTCTAATCGTGTCCTCCATGCTGTTTTAGGCACAGAGAATAGAGCTTGATTTAATACCCTTTGTAGATCACCTTAGGGTGTTGTCAAATAAATAATGAATACATGCTTTTTAAAATATTCAAAAATGTAAGAGGATGATTGAATTTTTTATATGTTTGTATTGTTTTCTTTAATTTTTAAAAAATATTTCCTAATACTTCCTCCTCAAGTTGAGCAAAGATCAGTCCTGCAAAGAATGTTCATTGCACTGTTATGACACCACCATATTGCAAACTCTCAGATTTCATTAGGGTCACAGTAGTCATTTCCCTGGTTATCTGCATACAATATGTATATATACACACACACATACACACACATATGTATATATTTTAAAGATTAGAACACCTGCTGATTTGATCTCTTTAGCCTTTTCACTCAGAAGTTAGTATTTATTTTTCTTCACTTCAAGATAAGTGTCATTGTAATAATTTTACAGTGCTGGACAAAAAAAAAAAGGTAGACTCCAAATAGCATCATTTCTGATAGGTGATTTTCGTCTTTATCCAGGCCTCTGATGTCTGAACTCTGTTGTTCCAAACTCTGATTCTGTTACATAATTTTCTCCATTGCCTTTAGCTTTATATTAAACCCATATCTATGGATGTTTGTTTCCAATAAGAAGGGCTTAGAGAGTCAAGAAAATATTTACCTTATAACCAAGAATAAAATTGGCTTGCACCCTGAAAACCTATTACATATCAAACAAGAGAAAGAGGCAAATGCACCACTGGGCTCATTTCCCCTGACCCAATAAAATAAAAGCAGTATTCAATCAACCTTGCTCCAGCCAACTGGGAGGTGGAATAGCAATGTAGTTGACAGCCCAGGATCTAGACTATTTTGACAAATGAAATCTTAATCCTGTCCCCAACACTTCCTATATGGGTAACATTGAGCTTATTCTATAGTTTTAAAAACACAGGAGTCTACAAGCCTCCTTACAAAGAAAACAAGGGCACGTCATCTCTCCTGATTAATAATTACCTTCTCTCCATGTTCCCCTAAACTATGCCTTAAACCTCATAGTTTAACATCCCTACTCTTTCCTTTCTATATACGAGGTTTAAAAAGAAAACACACACAAACCCCACAAGCAAAAACAAAATAAAAAAACCCAACAAGCTAAAAAGCAGATCATGAAAAAAATTCCTGGTATATAGGAAAAAACAGCTAAGACCTAAAACACAATTTGTCACATGAAAAAGTTTAAAATCTTACTTTAAAAATCAAACAAGAAAGGTGGAAATTTGAAGAATCCCATTAAAGAAGAAACTATGGGGTGTAGTGAAATAGTCTGTATGTTATGACCAGATTCTAATGGAGAAAATCCAGGGGGAACAACAACAAAAAAGATTGGTAACATAATTATATGGTTGTATATTAAACTTGTCTTAAATTTAGATGTGGTGATTAAAGATATATAAGAGATATATAAGGAACTAAAGAATTATTCACACTCAAATACTTAGTCATAATTTTGTCAGCAAATTATACTATCTTGACAAAAACTCCTATTGTAAACTTACAATGTGAAATTTAATTTTTTAGACTCCTGTTATAGACTTAAAATTTAAAAATTTATCTCCTTGCCTGAACATTCAACTTGGTTATTAAATAAAAAAGGGATAAATAAATAATAGTGAAAATAAATAAATTCCTGAAACTGAGGTTTCCATTGTTATAGCAGGAAATACTCCTGGATAACTAATTCTGTTTTCTAATTAAGTCAGAAAAATTAACAAAGTAATGCTTTTTGAGAATGTGTGTTATTAGTAGTTAAATTTCTTTGAGAGCAATGAGAAGAGGTGAATTTACTCATACTTTAAAAATATATTTTCAGAATCAAAGCATGGAAACAATTATAAGAAATTAAAAATGAAATAAAAACAGCCAGTTCTACCCAATTTGAACAAATGTTATGCAGTCACAAGAGTGAGAATAATAAACTTTATTCAGAGAATTCAGATATTATTTTTAGTGATATTGGCAGCTGTTCTCAGTCCATGACAATTACATAATAGGTGGATTTTCAAGCTGTGAACTGTGGTATGATAATCCTGTGCTTCACCCCCTTCTCACAATGTGTTCTGCAATAATTAAAATCACAAAGCAAAGCCAGATCCAGGAAAATAGTACTTATTCTTTAAGCAATGGGAAAATATGATCAGTACTACAGGAAATTATTTTAAGTAAACAAGACAATTTAATCTGGGTTTAGCTTTTTTTTTTTTTTCATTGGTGAGAGTATACAGTTGATTTAGCATGCATTTTGCTCCTAAAGTGATAATAATTTTAATATTTGAATTACTTAGGTTTATGAGAAAGAAAATATTCCTCGACATCTCATTTATTTTTGATATGCGATTGTTTACCAAATTACTTAATCTGGGACTATGAGATCATAGGCCAATCATCCTCATCAAAGTCTTGGTTCCAGAGAAAGATACTTTGTTTTTGGTTTTGTTTTAAACAAAGTCATTAGTATTTTAGTTTGTGCTCACATCACTTTTGACAATAAGTATGGCAAGGGTTATATTATACTAATTTCACAGATGTAATGATCAAGACCCAATGCAGTTGGCACAAAGTTCATCCTTCTCAGGGCTCTTTTCACTAATCCAAAGAGGAAAAGAAATCAATTCTTAATTATTCAAGGTGTTAGAATCTGCAGAGTCAGGGCCCTTATTTGGCCTCAATAGAAAATAACAGTGACAAGAAAGGGGCAAGAAGCCACATAAAACTTACCCTGAGACTTCTGGACTCATTCATGTTCTTTACTGGATAAAAGTATTTGCTTTTGCCTGAAGATACTGTTCAGACTAAAAGAGAAAATTTATGGATACAGAATCAACTGGCCAGCAGTCTCTAACTCAGCCTCTCCCAAATTCCTACTAAAATTCTTATGCAGCGCTATGGGCAGCCCTCACCTCCTGTCAGCAGACAGGAGCAAGCACAGGGTCCTAGGCAAGAACCATGGGCAGCCCCCACTACCCAGTATCAGACAGAAGCAAGCCAAAAACGCTTTTGTGTGGGTGGCTCACCACATCCATACCACAAAAGAGACTTGCTGCCATAGTAGTAGCCACAGCTACCATGCAGGTGGCCCCCAGACACTCAACAGCATTCACACAAGAAGAGTCATCTGTGGAGACTAAAAAAAGAAGAGGATGTGTCTCTCCTCAAAGCCCACTCCAGAGTAATAGAACTAACTGCTCTATCAGATAACCAGACATCAATGTAGAGATACTAGAAGTATGAAAATCCAAGAAAATAAGACACCACCAAAACAATACAGCAATTTTCAAATACTAGACCCTATAGAACAGGAAACCCTTGAAATGACTGAAAAGAAATTCTGAGCAATAGTCCTAAGGAAACTCAATAAGATACAAGAAGACTCAGTTAGACAAACTAATGAAATGAGAAAAAAAAAATCCAGGATATGAAGGAGAAAATTTACAAAGAGATCAATATTTTAAAAAAGAGTGTAGCAGAACTCATGGAACTGAAATATTCAAAATAAAAAATACAACCAAGACCTTAAGCAGCATGCTAGAACAAGCTGAAGAAAATTTCTGATCTTGAAGAAAGTCTTTTCAAAATAACCTAGGCAGACAAACAGAAAGGAAAAAAGAATTATAAAAAATAAAGAAAATCTAAGAGAGCTAGCAGATAACCTTAAC
Organism: Cynocephalus volans; assembly: GCF_027409185.1. Lineage (NCBI taxonomy): Eukaryota > Metazoa > Chordata > Mammalia > Dermoptera > Cynocephalidae > Cynocephalus > Cynocephalus volans. Next base: position 107,560,466 of record NC_084470.1, read on the forward strand.
CACTTAAAGATTCGAATCATGGGTGTTCTAGAAGAGGAGGAAAAAAGAAAATACATGGAAAACTCATTCATTGAAATAATAATGGAAAACTTCCCAGGCACAGGGAGAGACATTGACCTTCAGATCTAGGAGGCTCATAGATCTCAAAATAGATATAATCCTAAAAGGTCTCCCTAAGACACATTGTAGTCACACTGGCAACGTTCAAAGAAAAGAGAGAATTCTAAAAGCAGCGATAGAAAAACATCAAGTCACCTATAAGGGAGCCTCATCAGACTAACAGCAGACATCTCAATTGAAACTCTAAAGGAAAGAAGAAAATGGACTGATATATTCAAAATACTCAAAGAAAAAAACTGCTAGCCAAGAATACTATACCTAGCAAGACTATTCTTCCAAAATGAGGGAGAAATAGTGTGTTTTCCAGACAAACAAACACTGGAGGAGTTCACCACCACACAACAACCACTGCAAGAATTCCTCAAGTGAGTCCTGCATCTGTAATCTGAAAAACAATGATCACTACTGCCGATACACAAGAAAGAAGAAACCCCACTAGTAGAACAAAAATGCAAATGAGAAAGAGAAAGGAACTAAATCTTACCACCTCAAAAAAAAAAAAAAAAAACAATGAAAGGAAATAAAGGAACAAAAGATATTTAAAACATCCAAATGATAATCAATAAAATGCCTGGAGTAATACAATATCTTTCAATAACAACCCTAAATGTAAATGTATTGTATTCCCCATTCCAAAGACGCAGACTGACCGATTGGATTAAAAAGCTAGACCCAAGTACAGGCTGTCTTCAAGAGACTCATCTCACATGTAAAGACACACACAGATTAATAAGAAAGGATGAAAAAGATATAACATGCAAATGGAAACCAGAAACTAACATGAGTAATCCTGTATTGGATAAAGTAGACTTTAAACCAAAAACCATAAAAAGTGACAAAGAAGACCACTATATAATGATAAAGAGATCTTTCCAACAAAAAGATATAATAATCATAAATATGTATGCACCCAACACTGGAGTACCCAGATATATAAAGCAAACACTATTAAGCCTAAAGAAAGACATAGATCCCCATATGATAATAATAGGGGACTTGAGAACCCCTCTGTGAACACTGGACAGATCATCTAGGCAACAAATCAGCAGAAAAACAGAGAATTTACACTACTCTTTAGGCCTGAGCAAGAGCCAAGGTGAGCAGCATCCCACGTGCCACTGAGAGACCAGTCTCAAGCCCCAGAAAGACCCTCCGACCACCTGAGCAGAGGACAGGAGGGCTACCACAGCCACCACCAGACCTACTGCCACTGCAAGGAGAGCTCGGCACGACAGCAGCAGCTAGGACCACCCTACAGTCATCCCACCTCACACTCAACTGCATTGATACAAGAAGAGTCACCAGCAGAGTCTTCAGATAAAGAAGGAAGTCTTTCTTAGCCCACTCCAGAGTAATGAAAAAAACAAGTGCTCTACCAGATGACCAAACATCAATGAAAAAATACTAGAACTTTAAATAAACAAGAAAATATGACACCACTGAAAGAATACAGTAATTCTCAGGTACCTGACCCCATAGATCAAGAAAATCTTGAAATATCTGAAGAGGAGTTCTGAGCAATGATCTTAAGAGAACTCAGTGAAATAAGAGAAGACTCAATTAGAGAACACAATGAAACAAATAAGCAAAATGTCCAGGATGTGAAGGAAGAAATTTACAAAGAGATTAATACCTTAAAAAAGAATGCAGCAGAATTCCTAGAACTGAAGAATTCACTCAATGAAATAAAATACACAACAGAGAGCTTGAGTAGCAGTCTAGAGCAAGCAGAAGAAAGAATTTCAGGTCTCAAACATATACTTTTTGAAATAACCCAGCAGACAAAAAAAAAAAAAAAAAGAAAGAAAGAAAGAAAAAGGAAAAAGAAATTTAAAAAGAAAATCTAAGAAAGCTAGAAGGCAACCTCAAATGCACAAACATCTGACTCAGGGTATTCCAGAAGGGGAAGAAAAAGGAAAAGACATGGAAAACCTATTCAATGATATAATAATGGAAAAATTCCCACGTATAGGGAGAGACATGGACTTTCAGATCCAGGAAGCTCATAGATCCCCAAACAGATACAATCCAAAAAGGTCCTCTCTGAGACACACAGTGTGACTACTCTCTGGAGTCACACTGTGAAAGCTCAAAGACAAAGAGAGAATTCTAAAAGCAGCAAGATAAAAACATCAAGGCACTTATAAGGGAGTCTTATCAGACTAATACCAGACTTCTCAACTGAAACCCTATAGGCCAGAAGAAATTAGGACAATATATTCAAAATGCTAAAAGAAAAAAACTGCCAGCCAAGAATTTCATACCCAGCAAGATTATCTGTCAGAAATGAGGGAGAAATAGTGTAATTCCCCCAGAACAAAAGTTGTGGAAGTTCACCACCACATGGCCAGCCCTGCAAGAAATTATCAAAGAAATCCTGAATCTGGAATCCAAAAACTGATAATCACTATCACAGAAACACAAGCCAGAGTAAAACACAGTGTTAAAACAAATATGCAAATGAGAAAGAGAAAGAAGTTAAATCACACCACATCAAACACACAACTAACATTGAAGATGAAAAATAAAAGGGGAAGAAAAGAATAAAATATATTTATTTATTTATTTATTTATTTATTTATTTTTTATTTTATTTTGTCGATATACATTGTGGCTGATTATTGCTCCCCATCACCAAAACCTCCCTCTCTTCTCCCTCCCCCCCTCCCCTGCAAAAATGTCCTTTCTGTTTGCTTGTCGTATCAACTTCAAGTAATTGTGGTTGTTATATCTTCTTCCTCCCCCCCCCTCCGGTTTATTTGTGTGTGTGTGTGTGTGTGTGTGTGTGTGTGTGTGTGTGTGTGTGTGTGTGTGTGAATTTATATATTAATTTGTAGCTCCCACCTAAGTGAGAACATGTGGTATTTCTCTTTCTGTGCCTGACTTGTTTCACTTAATATAATTCTCTCAAGGTCCATCCATGTTGTTGCAAATGGCAGTATTTCATTCGTTTTTATAGCTGAGTAGTATTCCATTGTGTAGATGTACCACATTTTCCGTATCCACTCATCTGATGATGGACATTTGGGCTGGTTCCAATTCTTGGCTATTGTAAAGAGTGCTGTGATAAACATTGGGAAACAGGTATACCTTCGACTTGATGATTTCCATTCCTCTGGGTATATTCCCAACAGTGGGATAGCTGGGTCGTATGGCAGATATATCTGCAATTGTTTGAGGAACCTCCATACCATTTTCCATAGAGGCTGCACCATTTTGCGGTCCCACCAACAATGTATGAGAGATCCTTTTTCTCCGCAACCTCGCCAGCATTTATCGTTCAGAGTCTTTTGGATTTCAGCCATCCTAACTGGGGTTAGGTGGTATCTCAGTGTGGTTTTGATTTGCATTTCCCGGATGCTGAGTGATGTTGAGCATTTTTTCATATGTCTGTTGGCCATTTGTATATCTTCCTTAGAGAAATGCCTGCTTAGCTCTTTTGCCCATTTTTTAATTGGGTTGCTTGTTTTCTTCTTGTAAAGTTGTTTGAGTTCCTTATATATTCTGGATATTAATCCTTTGTCAGATGTATATTTTGCAAATATTTTCTCCCACTCTGTTGGTTGTCTATTAATTCTGTTAATTGTTTCTTTTGCTGTGCAGAAGCTTTTTAGTTTGATATAATCCCATTTGTTTATTTTTCCTTTGGTTGCCCGTGCTTTTGGGGTAGTGTTCATGAAGTCTCTGTCCAGTCCTATTTCCTGAAGTGTTTCTCCTGTTTTCTTTAAGAAGTTTTATTGTTTCAGGGTGTATATTTAAATCCTTAATCCATTTTCAGTTGATTTTAGTATACGGTGAGAGGTATGGATCTAGTTTCATTCTCCTGCATATGGATATCCAGTTATCCCAGCACCATTTGCTGAAGAGGCAGTCCCTTCCCCAGTGAATAGGCTTGGTGCCATTGTCAAAGAACAGATGGCTGTAAGTGTGTGGGTTGATTTCTGGATTCTCTATTCTATTCCATTGGTCAGTGTGTCTGTTTTTATGCCAGTACCATACTGTATTGGTTATTATAGCTTTGTAGTATAGCTTAAAGTCAGGTAGTGTTATGCCTCCAGCTTTATTTTTTTTGCTCAGCATTGCTTTGGCTATGCGTGGTCTTTTATTGTTCCATATAAATGTCTGGATAGTTCTTTCCATTTCTGAGAAAAATGTCTTTGGAATTTTGATGGGGATTGCATTGAATTTGTATATCACTTTGGGTAGTATGGACATTTTCACTATGTTGATTCTTCCAATCCAAGAGCATGGAATATCTTTCCATCTTCTTGTATCCTCTATAATTTCTCTCAGCAGTGGTTTGTAGTTCTCATGATAGAGATTTTTCACATCCTTGGTTAACTTAATTCCTAAGTATTTTATTGTTTGGTGGCTATTGTAAATGGGCAGGCTTTCTTGATTTCTCGTTCTGCATGTTCACTATTGGAGAAAAGAAATGCTACTGATTTTTGTGTGTTGATTTTGTATCCTGCTACTGTGCTGAAATCATTTATGAATTCCAAGAGTCTTTTTGTAGAGGTTTTAGGCTGTTCGATATATAAGATCATGTCATCTGCAAACAGGGACAGTTTGACTTCATCTTTTCCAATCTCGATGCCCTTTATTTCCTTCTCTTCTCTGATTGCTCTGGCTAGTACTTCCAACACTATGTTGAATAGGAGTGGTGAGAGTGGGCATCCTTGTCTAGTTCCTGTTCTTAAAGGAAAAGCTTTCAGCTTTTCCCCATTCAGGATGATATTGGCAGTGGGTTTGGCATATATGGCTTTAATTATGTTGAGATACTTTCCCTCTATACCTAACTTATAGAGGGTCTTTGTCATGAATGAGTGCTGAACTTTATCAAATGCTTTTTCAGCATCTATAGAGATGATCATATGGTCCTTGTGTTTGAGTTTATTAATATGGTGTATCACATTTATTGATTTGCGTATGTTGAACCAACCTTGCATCCCTGGGATGAATCCTACTTGATCGTGATGAATAATTTTACGTATGTGTTGCTGTATTCTGTTTGCTAGTATTTTAGTGAGGATTTTTGCATCTATATTCATCAAGGATATTGGCCTGTAGTTTTCTTTTTTGGTTATATCTTTGCCTGGTTTTGGTATCAGGATGATGTTTGCTTCATAGAATGAGTTTGGGAGATTTGCGTCCGTTTCAATCTTTTGGAATAGTTTGTAAAGAATCGGTGTCAATTCCTCTTTGAATGTTTGGTAAAATTCTGCTGTGAATCCATCTGGTCCTGGGCTTTTCTTTGTTGGGAGCCTTCTGATAACAGCTTCAATCTCCTTTATTGTTATTGGTCTGTTCAAATTTTCTACGTCTTCACGGTTCAGTTTTGGGAGGTTGTGTGTGTCCAGAAATTTATCCATTTCCTCCAGATTTTCAAATTTGTTGGCGTATAGTTGTTTATAGTAGTCTCGAATGATTCCTTGTATTTCAGATGAATCAGTTGTAATATCGCCTTTTTCATTTCTAATTTTTGTTATTTGAGTCTTCTCTCTTCTTTTTTTTGTTAGCCATGCTAATGGTTTGTCAATTTTACTTATCTTTTCAAAAAACCAACTTTTTGTTACGTTGATCTTTTGAATTGTTTTTTGGTTTTCAATTTCATTCAGTTCTGCTCTGATCTTAATGATTTATTTCCATCTGCGAACTTTAGTTTTGGATTGTTCTTGTTTTTCTAGTTCTTTAAGGTGAACTGTTAGGTTGTTCAGTTGCCATCCTCCATTCTTCTGAAGTGAGCGTTTAATGCAATAAATTTCCCCGTCAATACTGCTTTTGCAGTATCCCACAGGTTTTGGTATGATGTATCATTGTTTTCATTCGTTTCAATAAATTTTTTGATTTCCTGCTTGATTTCTTCTTGGACCCATATGTCATTAAGTAGAATGCTGTTTAATTTCCACGTGTTTGTATAGTTTCCAGAGTTTCGTTTGTTAGTAATTTCTAGTTGTAATCCATTGTGGTCTGAGAAGATACATGGGATAATTCCAATTTTTTTGAATTTACTGAGACTTGATTTGTGACCTAATATGTGATCTATCCTGGAGAATGATCCATGTGCTGATGAGAAGAATGAATATTCTGAGGATGTTGGGTGGAATGTTCTGTAGATATCTTCCAATTCCAATTGGTCTAGAGTCTTGTTTAGATCTTGTGTTTCTCTACTGATTCTTTGCCTAGATGATCTGTCTAATATTGACAGTAGGGTGTTCAGGTCCCGTGCTATTATGGTATTAGTGTGTATTTCATTCTTTAGGTCTAATAGAGTTTGTTTTATAAATCTGGCTGTTCCAACATTGGGTGCATACATATTTATGATTGTTATGTCTTCTTGATGGATCAGTCCTTTTATCATTAAGTAGTGTCCCTCATTGTCTCTTTTTATGGTTTTTAGTTTAAAGTCTATTTTGTCAGATATAAGAATAGCTACTCCAGCTCGATTTCTTTTCTGTTTGCATGGTATATCTTTTTCCATCCTTTCACTCTTAGTCTGTGTGAATCTTTATGGGTGAGGTGGGTCTCTTGTAGGCAGCATATAGTTGGGTCCTCCTTTTTGATCCAGTCAGCCAGTCTGTGTCTTTTGATTGGGGGAATTTAAGCCTTTTACATTAAGAGTTGTTATTGAAAGGTGTTGATTTATTCCTAGCATTTTATTGGTTGTTTGGTTGTCTTAGGTGTCTTTTGTTCCTTACTTTCTGATTTACTGTTTGGTTTCTCTGTTTGTTGGTTCCTTAGGTTTGTAGATAGCATTTTTGTTTGCTTGTTTTCTCTTCATGAATGCCATTTTTATTATACTAGTGGGTTTTGATTTTTCTTGGGTTTTTATGGCAGTGGTAGTTATTTTTCAGGAACCAAACCCAGTACTCCCTTGAGGATTTCTTGTAAGGGTGGTCATGTGGTAGTGAACTCCCACAGTTTTGTTTGTCTGAGAAATATACTATTTGCCCTTCATTTCAGAAGGATAGCCTTGCAGGGTAGAGTATTCTTGGCTGGAAATCTTTGTCTTTTAGTATTTTGAAAATATCATCCCATTCCTTTCTAGCTTTTAGGGTTTGTGATGAAAAGTCTGATGTTAACCTGATCGGGGCTCCCTTATAGGTGATTTGACGCTTCTCTCTTGCAGCTTTTAAGATTCTCTCTTTGTCTCTGAGTTTTGCCAATTTGACTATGACATGTCTTGGAGAAGGCCTTTTTGGGTTGAATACGTTTGGAGATCGTTGAGCTTCCTGGATCTGAAGATCTGTGATTTTTCCTATACCTGGGAAGTTTTCTGCCACTATTTTGTTGAATATGTTTTCAATGGAATCTCCATTTTCCTCCCCTTCTGGAATACCCATGACTCGGATATTTGAGCGCTTAAGGTAGTCTGATATCTCTCTCAGATTTTCTTCCATGTCCTTGATTCTTTTTTCTTTCTTTTTGTCTGCTTGTGTTATTTCAAACAGCCCATCTTCAAGTTCAGAGGTTCTCTCTTCAACTTCGACAAGCCTGCTGGTTAAACTCTCCGTTGTGTTTTTTATTTCGCTGAATAACTTCTTCAGTTCAGCAAGTTCTGCTACATTTTTTTTCAGGACATTGATTTCCTTGTATATTTCCTCTTTCAGATCCTGTATACTTTTCCTCATTTCATCATGATGTCTAGCTGAGTTTTCTTGTATCTCATTCAGTTTCCTTAGAATTATCACTCGAAATTCCGTGTCAGTTATTTCAAGGGCTTCTTGTTCTATAGGATCTAGAGTATGAGATTTATTAACTTTTGGTGGTGTACTTTCTTGATTTTTTGTATTTCTGGTATCTTTTTTTTGGTGTTTATTCATTGTGGCAGGCGGCTTCACAGACCACCGGTTTGAGACTAGTGACTAACTAGGATGTTGCTGTGGTTGCCAATTTCGTATGGCTCCTTCCGTGACTGCTCAGTTGGCCTCTAGTGCCTTGTGTGTGTGGTTGCCTCAGGTCTTGGGCTTCTCCGGGGATCCACCTTTCTGGTCAGCTTGGACTCTGCTGGGCTGGTGGATCACGTACCACAGGGTGTGTGATCTCTGTTGATCTTTCACTTCCTGTGCAGGACTTCTCCCTGTTCATTGTGCTCTGGCACAGGCTGTTAGATCGTGTAGTGGCGACCCCACCGGGTGTGTGGTTTCTGTCTAGTCTCCACCTCCCTGGCCGCAAGTCTCCCCACTCTGTGCGCACTGTGCTGGGCTGGGGCGTGTCTTCTGCACCCCTCGTCTATCAGGTGGGCCTTCAAGACCCTGCTCGGCACCGCCTCGCCCAGGAAGTCTACCTGGTTTCTGCTAGGCACAGAGGACCGGTCACTCTGGGTGCCTTTGTAGCACTGTGTAGATCTTTCTCGGTTCTTGTTCACCTTTGTATCCCCCCGGCATAGACCGAATCTAGCACCTGCCTGCAGCCAGCTCTCTGGAAGATTCAAGTGGACCTGGGAACTCTCCTACCACACTATTTCCAACCAGAAATTGGTTAGGTTTTTTCCAAACTGGTGGCCGCAGAGATGGTATCTGCCTGCCAGTAACAGGAAGTTTACTGAGGGCCAGAGTCCAGGGTGTGGTGGAGTGACAGTCGGCCCGCCCGTACTTCCTTGCCCTCCCAACACTGGCCGCGGATGCCCCACACCACCAGCCCCACCAGAGAACCACAGAGGGAGTGGGAGGGGAGGCCAGCCCGCAGGCTCCGGAAAGCCCTGCGCCGGGCCAGACAAGTGGGAAGGCTCAGTGATGGCCGAGCCGGGCGGGGCTGCCAGCACCTGGAAAATGGAGGCGGCCCCGGGGTGGTGAGTGGCCTGGTGGTGCAGGTGGGAGCCGGGTGGGTGTCAGCCCCCCAAACAGGGCTGGTCCAGGGGTCACTCACAGTGCTGTGCCAGGTCGGGTGCTCACTCTCTGTCTCTGGTTTGTCGTCTTCCCTGTTCTCGGCCACTGCTGCCTTGGGCTGTTCAGTCACTGTGCAGCTCGGGCGCTCCCAGGAATCTTCTTTAATGCCAGCCTGAAACCTCGAATCCTGAATAGGGCAGCTGGCCGCCTTCAGCACGGCCCTGGCCTCCAGGATCCTGTCTGCATCCACAGCAGCCCTGGTGCCGTGTTCCCTGTTTAGAGACTCACTTTTGCAGCTAAGAAACAGTTCTTTTTCTGCTCCACACTTCAAAGCTGTTGCCTGTAAATGAGGCAGCCTCTCCTGCCGAGGGTATAGTGGCGTTCAGCCCCCACGACCGGCCAGCAGCTGCGGTCCTCCCTTAAGAGACGGCAAGAGGAAGGTCCACAAGTTTCCCGGCTGCCTGAGGCCCAGTGGCCGCCTTTTCCACCTCAGCTACTCCGCGCCAACCGCTGCAGCCACCGCCATCTTGAAAAACTTCAGAATAAAATATATTTAAAACATCTAAACAAAAAGCAATAAAATGCCAGGAATAAAACTATACTTGTCAATAACAACCGTAAATGTAAATGTTTTAAACTCCCCATTCAAAATATACAGACTCACTGATTGAATTAAAAAGGTAGACCGAAGTGTATGCTGTCTTCACGAGACTCACCTCACCTGTTAGGACACACACAGATAAAAGTGAAGGATGGAGAAAGATATACTATGAAAATTGAAACAAAAAATGAGCAGGAATAGCTATTCTTATACACGATGAAATAGACTTTAAACCAAAAACCATAAAAAGAGACAAAGAAGGCCACTATATAATGATAAAGAGATCTATCCAGTAGGAGATATAACCATAAATATGAGTGTACCCAACATAGGAGTACTCTGATATATAAAGCAAACTCTCTTAGACCTAAAGAAAGAGATAGACCCTAATACAATAATCGTGGGTGACCTGAACACACCTCTGGCAGTATTGGACACATCTTCCAGGCAATAAATCAACAACAAAAAAAGAGGATTTAAACTACATCTTAGACCAACTGGACCAGGCAGATATCTACAGAACATTTCATCCAACAACTATAGAGTATACATTCTTCTCATCAGCACATGGAACATTCTCCAGGATAGGCCACATGTTAGGTCACAAACCTAGTCTCAGCAAATTTTAAAAAATCAAAATCATTCCAAATATCTTTTCAGACCACAATGGATGAAAACTAGGAATAAATGACAAGCAAAACTCTGGACACTATACAAATGCATGGAAACTAAACAATAGTCTCCTGAATGACCTATGGGTCCAAGAAGAAATTAAACAGAAAATAAAAAAAAATTTTTTTTGAAACAAAAGAAAATAAAGATACATCATACCAAAACCTGTAAGATACTGCAAAAGCAGTACGAAGAGGGAAGTTTATTGCAATAAACACTTACATCAAAATAATAGAAAGACTCCAAATAATTGACTTAACATTACACTTCATAGAACTAGAAAAAGAACAGTAATCCAACCCTGAAAGTGGTAGGTGGAAAGAAATAATTAAGATCAGCGCAGAACTAAATGAAACAGAGACCCCTAAAAATGATACAAAAGATCAATGAAATAAGAAGTTGGTTCTTAGAGAGGATAAATCAAATAGACAAAACCTTAGTTAGGTTAACAAAAAAAAAAAGAAGAGAGAAGACCCAAATAATAAAAATCAGAAATGAAAAAGGAGGGATTACAACTGATACCACAGAAATACGAAGAATCATTAGAGACTATTATAAACAACTGTACACCAAGAAATATGAAAACCTGAAGGAAATGGATAAATTTCTGGCCAAATACAAATAACTGAGTCTAACCAAGAATAAATGCAAAACTTAAACAGAACAATCACAAGCAATGAGACTGAAACAGTAACCAACAGTCTCCCAACAAAGAAAAGCCCAAGACTGGATGGCTTTACAGCTGAATTCTATCAAACATTTAAAGAGGAATTAATACTAATTCTCCTCAAACTAATCCAAAGAATTGAAACAGAGGCCATTCTCCCACATTCATTCTATGAGGTCGGCATCACTCTGGTACCAAAACCACACAAAGATAAAACAAAAAAAGAAAATTACAAATATCCTTCATGAACGTAGATGCAAAAATCCTCAACAAAATATTAGCAATCAGAATACTGCAACACATCAAAAATTATAAACCATGATCAAGTGGGATTCCTCCCAGAGATGCAAGGCTGGTTCAACATTTGCAAGTCAGTAAATGTGATCCACAACATCAACAAAACCAAGGACAAAAACCATATAATTATCTCAATAGATGTAGAAAAAGCATTCAACAAAATTCAACATCTCTTCACAATAAACACTTTCTGCATATTAGGTATAGAAGGAAATTATCTCAACACAATAAAAGCCATATATGACAAACCAATCTCCAAAATCATCATGAACAGGAACAAACAATGATGCACACTCTCACCATTTCTACTTAACATAGTATTTGAAGTACTAGCCAGAGCAATCAGGCAAGAGAAAGCAAAAAAAGACATCCAATTTGGAAAGGACGAAGTAAAAATTTCCCTGTTTGCAGATGTCATGATTTTATACATGGAAATACCTAAAGATTCTATCAAAATATTCTCAGAGCTAATTAACATTTTCAATAATGAGGCAGGATAAGAAATCAGTACCTCAAAATCAATAACATTTTTATACTCCAATAATGAACTAGAAGAAAATGAATTCAAGAAAGCAAGCTCATTTACCTTGGTCTCCAAAAAAATTGATTACCTAGGAATTGATTTAACCAAGGAGGTTAAAAATCTCTGGAATGAGAACTACAAAACACTACTGAAAGAAATTAAAGAGGACACAAAATGTAGAAAGATATACCATGATCTTGGTTTGGAAGAATTAACATCATGAAAATGTACATACTACCCAAAGTAATCTACAGATTCTATGCGATCTCCATCATAATACCAATGACATTCTACACAGAAATAGAAAAAACAATCCAAACATTCAAGTGGAACAACAAAAAACCCTGAATAGGCAAAGCAATCCTGAGCAAGTAAAATAAAGCAGGAGACGTAATACTATGTGATTTCAAATTTCACTATAAAGCTATAGTAACCAAAACAGCATGGTAGTGGCATAAAAACAGACACATGGGCCAATGGAACAGAATAGAAAACCCAAGAATCAACCCACATATACACAGCCTACTGATCTTTGAAAAAGGCAACAAGAACATACATTAGGGAAAAGACTGCCTATTCAATAAATGGTGCTGGGAAAATGAGACATCCAAATGCAGATAAATGAAACTGGACCTGTACCCTTCATGGTTTCTTAATAAGTAGTGCTATGCAAACTGGACATCCATATGTAGAAGAATTTTACTAGATCTGTACCCCTTACCATATACCAAAATCAACTCAAAATGGGTTTAAGATTTAAATATAAGACCCCAAACTATAACATTACTAAAAGAAAACATAGGTGAAACACTCCAGGAAGTAGGACTGGGCAAAGACTTTATGCATAAGACTCCAAAAGCACAAGCAACAAAAGAAAAATTAAATAGATGGGATCATATCAAACTAAAAGCTCCTACACAGCAAAGGAAACAATCAACAATGCCGAAAGACAACCTATGGTATGGGAGAAAATATACATTTGACATGGGATTAATATCCATAATATATACGGAACTCAAGCAACTACACACTAAAAAAACAAATGATCCAATTACAAAATGGGCAAAAGAGATAGTCATTTTTCAATGGAAGACATACGAATGGCCAATAAGTACATTAAAAAATGCTCAACATCACTAATCATCAGGGAAATGCTAATCAAAACCACATTGAGATATCATCTCACCCCAGTTAGACTGGCCATTATTAAAAAGATTGAAAATAACAAATGCTACTGGGGATGTGGGGAAAGGAGAACTCTTTTACACTGATGGTGGGACTGTAAATTAGTGCAGCCATTATGGAAAGTGGTATGGAGGTTTCTCAAACAACTACAGATAAAACTGCCATATGATCCAGCAATCCCATTGTTGGTTGTATGCCCAAAGGAATGGAGAACATCATGAAGAAGGGATACTTGCACTCCTATGCTCATCACAGCTTTATTTACAATAGCTAAGAGAAGGAACCAACCTAAAATGTCCATCAATGGACAACTAGATAAAGAAAATGTGATATATATATATATATATATACACACACAATAGGATACTACTCTGCCATAAAAATGAAGGAAAATCTGCCATTCACAGTAACATGGATGAACTTAGAGAAAATTTTATGTTGGGGGTTTTCAAGATGGCGGCGGCTGCGGCGGCTGGCGCGGAGTAGCTGAGGTGGAAAAGGTGGCCACTGGGCCTGAGGCAGCCGGGAAACTTGTGGACCTTCCTCTGGCCATCTCTTAAGGGAGGACTGCTGCTGCTGGCTGGTCGAGGGGGCTCAACGCCACTTTGCCCCCCAGCAGGAGAGGCTGCCTCATTTACAGGCAACAGCTTTGAAGTGTGGAGCAGGAAAAGAACTGATTCTTAGCTGCAAAAGCGAGTCTTGAAACAGGGAACACGGCGCCAGGGCTGCTGTGGATGCAGCCAGGATCCCGGAGGCTGGGGCCGCACTGAAGGCGGTCAGCTGCCCTATTCAGGATTTGAGGTTTCAGGCCGGCATTAAAGAAGATTCCTGGGAGCGCCCGAGTGGCGACGCGACTGAACAGCCCGAGGCGGCAGCGCCGAGAACACGGAAGGCAACAAACCAGAGACAGAGCGAGCGCCTGACCTAGCACAGCACTGTGAGTGATCCCTGGCACAGCTCTGTTCGGGGGGTGGATGCCCACGCGGCTCCCGCCTGCACCACCAGGCCACTCACTGCCCCGGTGCTGCCTCCATTTTCCCAGGTGCGGGCAGCTCCGCCCTGCTCGGCCATCACTGAGCCCATTTGCTTGGCCTGGCGCGGGGCTTTCCGGACCCTGCGGGCCGGCCTCCTCTCCCACTCCCTCCGCGGTTCTCTGGCGGGGCTGGGGGTGTGGGGCGTCCCAACCAGTGTTGGGAGGGCTAGCAAGTACGGGCGGGCCGACTGTCACTCGACCACACCCTGGACTCCGGCCCCGGTAAACTTCCTGTTACTGGGAGGCAGATACCATCTCTGCGACCACCAGTTTGGAAAAAAGCCTAACGAATTTCTGGTTGGGAATAGTGTGGTAGGAGAGTTCCCAGGTCTGCTTGAACCTGCCGGAGAGCAGGCTGCAGGCGGGCACTAGACTCGGTTTATACCGGGGGGATACAAAGGTGAACAAGACCCGAGAAAGATCTACACAGTGCTACAAAGGCACCCAGAGAGAACGGTCGTCTGTGCCTAGCAGAAACCTGGTAGACTTCCTGGGCGAGGCGGTGCTGAGCAGGGTCTTGAAGGCCCAGCTGATAGACGAGGGTTGCAGAAGACACACCCCAGCCCAGCACAGTGTGCACAGAGGGGGGAGACGTGAGGCCAGGGAGGCGGAGACTCGACAGAAACCACACACCCGGTGGGGTCGCCACTGCACGATCTAACAGACTGGGCCAGAACACACGGAACGGGGAGAAGCCCTGTACAGAAAGTGAAAGCTCAACAGAGATCACACACCCTGTGGTACGTGATCCACCAGCCCAGCAGAGTACAAGCTGACCAGAAAGGTGGATCCCCGGAGAAGCCCAAGACCCGAGGCAACCACACACACAAGACACTAGAGGCCAACTGAGCAGTCACGGCGGGAGCCATACCAAATTGGCAACCACAGCAACATCCTAGTTAGTCATTAGTCTCAAACCGGTGGACTGTGAAACCCCCTGCCACAATGAATAAACACCAAAAAAAAGATACCAGAAATACAAAAAATCAAGAAAGTACACCACCAAAAGTTAATAAATCTCATACTCTAGATCCTATAGAACAAGAAGCCCTTGAAATAACTGACAAGGAATTTCGAGTGATAATTCTAAGGAAACTGAATGAGATACAAGAAAACTCAGCTAGACATCATGATGAAATGAGGAAAAGTATACAGGATCTGAAAGAGGAAATATACAAGGAAATCAATGTCCTGAAAAAAAATGTAGCAGAACTTGCTGAACTGAAGAAGTTATTCAGCGAAATAAAAAACACAACGGAGAGTTTAACCAGCAGGCTTGTCGAAGTTGAAGAGAGAACCTCTGAACTTGAAGATGGGCTGTTTGAAATAACACAAGCAGACAAAAAGAAAGAAAAAAGAATCAAGGACATGGAAGAAAATCTGAGAGAGATATCAGACAACCTCAAGCACTCAAATATCCGAGTCATGGGTATTCCAGAAGGGGAGGAAAATGAAGATTCCATTGAAAACATATTCAACAAAATAGTGGCAGAAAACTTCCCAGGTATAGGAAAAACCACAGATCTTCAGATCCAGGAAGCTCAATGATCTCCAAACGTATTCAACCCAAAAAGGCCTTCTCCAAGACATGTCATAGTCAAATTGGCAAAACTCAGAGACAAAGAGAGAATCTTAAAAGCTGCAAGAGAGAAGCGTCAAATCACCTATAAGGGAGCCCCAATCAGGTTAACATCAGACTTTTCATCACAAACCCTAAAAGCTAGAAAGGAATGGGATGATATTTTCAAAATACTAAAAGACAAAGATTGCCAGCCAAGAATACTCTACCCTGCAAGGCTATCCTTCCGAAATGAGGGGCAAATAGTATATTTCTCAGACAAACAAAAACTGCGGGAGTTCACTACCACAAGACCACCCTTACAAGAAATCCTCAAGGGAGTACTGGGTTTGGTTCCTGAAAAATAACTACCACTGCCATAAAAACCCAAGAAAAATCAAAACCCACTAGTATAATAAAAATGGCATTCATGAAGAGAAAACAAGCAAACAAAAATGCTATCTACAAACCTACGGAACCAACAAACAGAGAAACCAAACAGTAAATCAGAAAGTAAGGAACAAAAGACACCTAAGACAACCAAACAACCAATAAAATGCTAGGAATAAATCAACACCTTTCAATAACAACTCTTAATGTTAAAGGCTTAAATTCCCCAATTAAAAGACACAGACTGGCTGACTGGATCAAAAAGCAGGACCCAACTATATGCTGCCTACAAGAGACCCACCTCACCCACAAAGATTCACACAGACTAAGAGTGAAAGGATGGAAAAAGATTTACCATGAAAACAGAAAAGAAAAACGAGCTGGAGTGGCTATTCTTATATCTGACAAAATAGACTTTAAACTAAAAACCATAAAAAGAGACAATGAGGGACACTACTTAATGATAAAAGGACTGATCCATCAAGAAGACATAACAATCATAAATATGTACGCACCCAATGTTGGAGCAGCCAGATTTATAAAACAAACTCTATTAGACCTAAAGAAGGAAATAGACACTAATACCATAATATCAGGGGACCTGAACACTCCACTGTCAATATTAGACAGATCATCTAGGCAAAGAATCAGTAGAGAAACACAAGATCTAAACAAGACTCTAGACCAATTGGAATTGGCAGATATCTACAGAACATTCCACCCAACAACCTCAGAATATTCATTCTTCTCATCAGCACATGGATCATTCTCCAGGATAGATCACATATTAGGTCACAAATCAGGTCTCAATAAATTCAAAAAAAATGGAATTATCCCATGTATCTTCTCAGACCACAATGGATTAAAACTAGAAATTAATAACAAACAAACTCTGGAAACTATACAAACACATGCAAATTAAACAGCATTATACTTAATGACATATGGGTCCAAGAAGAAATCAAGCAGGAAATCAAAAAGTTTATTGAAACTAATGAAAACAATGATACATCATACCAAAACCTGTGGGATACTGCAAAAGCAGTATTGAGGGGAAAATTTATTGCATTAAATGCTCACTTCAGAAGAATGGAAAGATGGCAAGTGAACAACCTAACACTTCACCTTAAAGAACTAGAAAAACAAGAACAATCCAATCCTAAAGTTCGCAGATGGAAAGAAATCATTAAGATCAGAGCAGAAATGAATGAAATTGAAAACCAAAAAACAATTCAAAAGATCAACGAATCAAAAAGTTGGTTTTTTGAAAAGATAAATAAAATTGACAAACCATTAGCATGGCTAACAAAAAAAGAAGAGAGAAGACTCAAATAACAAAAATTAGAAATGAGAAAAGCGATATTACAACTGATTCATCTGAAATACAAGGAATCATTCGAGACTACTATAAACAACTATACGCCAACAAATTTGAAAATCTGGAGGAAATGGATAAATTTCTGGACACACACAACCTCCCAAAACTGAACCGTGAAGACGTAGAAAATTTGAACAGACCAATAACAATAAAGGAGATTGAAGCTGTTATCAGAAGGCTCCCAACAAAGAAAAGCCCAGGACCAGATGGATTCACAGCAGAATTTTACCAAACATTCAAAGAGGAATTGACACCGATTCTTTACAAACTATTCCAAAAGATTGAAACAGACGCAAATCTCCCAAACTCATTCTATGAAGCAAACATCATCCTGATACCAAAACCAGGCAAAGATATAACCAAAAAAGAAAACTACAGGCCGATATCCTTGATGAATATAGATGCAAAAATCCTCACTAAAATACTAGCAAACAGAATACAGCAACACATATGAAAAATTATTCATCACGATCAAGTGGGATTCATCCCAGGGATGCAAGGTTGGTTCAACATACGCAAATCAATAAATGTGATACACCATATTAATAAACTCAAACACAAGGACCATATGATCATCTCTATAGATGCTGAAAAAGCATTTGATAAAGTTCAGCACTCATTCATGACAAAGACCCTCTATAAGTTAGGTATAGAGGGAAAGTATCTCAACATAATTCAAGCCATATATGACAAACCCACTGCCAATATCATCCTGAATGGGGAAAAGCTGAAAGCTTTTCCTTTAAGAACAGGCACTAGACAAGGATGCCCACTCTCACCACTCCTATTCAACATAGTGTTGGAAGTACTAGCCAGAGCAATCAGAGAAGAGAAGGAAATAAAGGGCATCGAGATTGGAAAAGATGAAGTCAAACTGTCCCTGTTTGCAGATGACATGATCCTATATATCGAACAGCCTAAAACCTCTACAAAAAAACTGTTGGAATTGATAAATGATTTCAGCACAGTAGCAGGATACAAAATCAACACACAAAAATCAGTAGCATTTCTTTTCTCCAATAGTGAACATGCAGAATGAGAAATCAAGAAAGCCTGCCCATTTACAATAGCCACCAAAAAAATAAAATACTTAGGAATTGAGTTAACCAAGGAGGTGAAAAATCTCTATCATGAGAACTACAAACCACTGCTGAGAGAAATTAGAGAGGATACAAGAAGATGGAAAGATATTCCATGATCTTGGATTGGAAGAATCAACATAGTGAAAATGTCCATACTACCCAAAGTGATATACAAATTCAATGCAATCCCCATCAAAATTCCAAAGACATTTTTCTCAGAAATGGAAAAAACTATTCAGACATTTATATGGAACAATAAAAGACAACGAATAGCCAAAGCAATGCTGAGCAAAAAAAATAAAGCTGGAGGCATAACACTACCTGACTTTAAGCTATACTACAAAGCTATAATAACCAAAACAGTATGGTACTGGCATAAAAACAGACACACTGACCAATGGAATAGAATAGAGAATCCAGAGATCAACCCACACACTTACTGCCATCTGATCTTTGACAAAGGCACCAAGCCTATTCACTGGGGAAGGGACTGCCTCTTCAGCAAGTGGTGCTGGGATAACTGGATATCGATATGCAGGAGAATGAAACTAGATCCATACCTCTCACCGTATACTAAAATCAACTCAAAATGGATTAAGGATTTAAATATACACCCTGAAACAATAAAACTTCTTAAAGAAAACATAGGGGAAACACTTCAGGAAATAGGACTGGGCACAGACTTCATGAATACGACCCCAAAAGCACGGGCAACCAAAGGAAAAATAAACAAATGGGATTATATCAAACTAAAAAGCTTCTGCACAGCAAAAGAAACAATTAACAGAGTTAAAAGACAACCAACAGAGTGGGAGAAAATATTTGCAAAATATACATCTGACAAAGGATTAATATCCAGAATATATAAGGAACTCAAACAACTTTACAAGAAGAAAACAAGCAACCCAATTAAAAAATGGGCAAAAGAGCTAAGTAGGCATTTCTCTAAGGAAGATATCCAAATGGCCAACAGACATATGAAAAAATGCTCAACATCACTCAGCATCCGGGAAATGCAAATCAAAACCACATTGAGATACCATCTAACCCCAGTTAGGATGGCTAAAATCCAAAAGACTATGAACGATAAATGCTGGCGAGGCTGCGGAGAAAAAGGAACTCTCATACATTGTTGGTGGGACTGCAAAATGGTGCAGCCTCTATGGAAAATGGTATGGAAGTTCCTTAAACAATTGCAAATAGATCTACCATACGACCCAGCCATCCCACTGTTGGGAATATACCCAGAGGAATGGAAATCATCAAGTCGAAGGTATACCTGTTCCCCAATGTTCATCGCAGCACTCTTTACAATAGCCAAGAGTTGGAACCAGCCCAAATGCCCATCATCAGATGAGTGGATACAGAAAATGTGGTACATCTACACAATGGAATACTACTCAGCTATAAAAACGAATGAAATACTGCCATTTGCAACAACATGGATGGACCTTGAGAGAATTATATTAAGTGAAGCAAGTCAGGCACAGAAAGAGAAATACCACATGTTCTCACTTATTGGAGGGAGCTAAAAATTAATATATAAATTCACACACACACATACACACACACACACACAAACCGGGGGGGGGGGAAGATGATATAACAACCACAATTATTTGAAGTTGATACAACAAGCAAACAGAAAGGACATTGTTGGGGGGGGGAGGGGGGAGGGAGGGAGGTTTTGGTGATGGGGAGCATTAATCAGCTACAATGTATATCGACAAAATAAAATTTAAAAAAAAAAAAAAGAAAATTTTATGTTACATGAAATAAGGCAGGTACAGAAAGAGAAACACTGCATGTCCTCACTCATAAGTGGGAGCTGAAAAAAGAAAAGAAATAATAAACAAACAAAAAACAAAAAAGAAATGAAAAATAAAGAGACAGCAATCACAATAATTCCTGAACTCTCAAAAGGAAAGAATGGAACTGAAGACCCCTGAGGTTGGAAAGGGGGAGGTGGTGGTAGGTTAGAGAGAAATTGGTAAAGGACCACAATAAATGTTTACATTGTGTAATGATAAAATAAAAATTTTAAAAAATAAAATGAAATTCTTATGCAGACAGTGAAAAACTGAAAATTCAACATCAAACACTTAGACTATCATCAATACATTTCTAGGATCTAAGAGAAAGTTCTGCTTGCTGTAAAACCCCTCTCATGCATTTTGCCAGAAACAGTTTTAATTGCCAGATGTGAAAGATCTTTCAGTAGGGGATAATTTTCCTCCTCCTGTAATCTTCACTAGTATCTCCTGATGGGATTTCTTTTCCTCTTTTGAGATTTTGTCATTCTGAATCTCATTTATGATGATAAACTTTTTCTTTTCTTAAAAAAAGTTTCTTATGTTTTCCAGTAAGTAATGTTTATGTATCTTTTTGTGTCCCTGGAGTAATACTGTGTTTTAAAGTTTTTTTATAGTAAAAATACTTCAGATCAATCTGCTCTTCTTAACAATCCTTGCCTTCAGGAGAAAATATTTTTCCAGCGCATAACCTACTAGGTTTTATTTAAGTTCAGTACTGTCCTGGGGGAAGGGAAATATCCAATTCCAGCCCAATCTAGCCTTCCATGTGAGAAAAGAGAAATACCCTACACCAGTTTCTTCTAGCTGTCCTTCCCACCTCAAGTGAGAAAAAAATTGGACTCTCTGGTAAAGTTTACAGTTCTGGAGCACAAGATTACCAAAAAACTAAGATCTAATTATAAGACTATAGAATGCTTCAACTACCCACTAATTACTGTAGGTCTAGTTACCACAGTTCCTTTTACCCAGTACATCATACTTAGCTATTAACAAAATATTCAAAAGAATACAAATCAGAAAAAAAAAGACAGTTTGCAAAGACAGAGGAAGCATCAGAACTAGACTCAGGTATGGCAGAGATGTTAGAATGATCAGAGCAGGAATTTAAAGCCATTATCATTAATATGCTAAGGGCTCTAAAGGATAATATACACTGAATGCAATAACAAATGGACATATATATATATATGGCAGCGATGGAAATTTTAAGGAGCCAAAACAAAATGCTAGAGACTAAAAATACTGTAACAGAAATAAATGCCTTTAATGGGCTCATTAGAAGGACTGAGCATGGCTGAGGAAAGAGTTTATGAGGATAAGTCAGTAGAAACTTACTGAAAAGCAAAAAGCAAACAAACAAACAAACAAAAACTAAAAAATAGAATAGAATATCTAATAACTGTGGGAGTACTAGAAAAGTTGTAACTTATGCATAATGAAAATACCAGAAGAAGACAGAAAGGAAGAGAAGAAATATTTGAAACAATGACTGAGAATTTCCCCACAAAGTAATGAAATAATGTCAGACACCAAATTATAGATCCAGGAAACCCAGAGACCACCAAGCAGGAAAAAAAGGCAAAAACGAAACAACAACAACAACAAAAAAATCAATCTGAAAAAGATGTTGCAATCCTGAGGCAATGAATAAAATAGCTATAGTTAATAAGCTAAAGGATCTAATGGAAAAAGTACACAGCAAGCAATAACAGATAGATAATGTAAGCAGGAAGGTGGAAATTTTAAGAAATAATCAAAAAGAAATGCCAGAAATAAAATAACGGAAATAAAGAATGTCTTTAATGGTTTCATACATAGACTACACATGGTTAAAGAAAGTTTGAAGATGGGTAAATAGACACATACCAAATTGAAAAGCAAAACAACAGCAGAAACAAACGAACAAAAACCAACCAAACAAAAAAAGCAAAAAGAGAGAGAGAGAGAGAAGGAGAAAAAGAAACATTTAAGTTAATAAAGGATGAAAGCTTTACAAAATTGACAGATGCAAAGCCTAATAAATCTTATTGGATTTTTTAGGGAAGTGAACTATTCTGTATGATACTATAATGCTGGTGGTGGGTAAATGACAAGGTACTTCAAAAAGTTCATGAAAAAATAGAATTATAAGTTAATATCAATCTTTCCATGAACTTTTTTTTATTAAAACTTTTTGAAATGGCCTCTTATAAACTTAACTATGTGCAAATTTTAAAAAGTTCATTTGACAAATTGGAGGATAAAATGCAACATGTAACAAAACAATTTATCCAAATTATAAAATATAAAACAGACTTACTGAAGGGGGTGGGGGAAAAGGTGCTTATCTAAGTAACTTTGGAAATGAGTAGTCTTCAAGGAAAAGAGCAAAAGAAACCCTACATAAAGTATTGCACTCTAGTAGACAATGTTATTTCCCACAGACGTACAAATAGGGAGTTCTGATACTTGCATACACATATACTGTAATTGAACAATTAAGTAGATGGATGGAAGATCTTGGGAGTCAGGTTTCTCACTGTTGGAGTGCAAGGTTACAAATAAGCAAGGGAATGAGGTTACAATCATCTCTATGATAATAGATTTTAACCAGAAACAGCATAAACTCATGATGAGCTAAATATGGAGACATATGGTTACACATAGAAATGTGTATAGTTTTATATATGTCTGTGTATAAATACACACTTGTGTGTATAATATTGGTATGCAGACATATATTTCCTTTGTCAGCTAAAAGGGCTTAGAATCAATAACACCACAGTAGAAACAAGTATCCCACCTAGCACCCAGATTTTGTTTTCTAATACCAATTTCCAGTAAAATAGACCAGTGTTTCTTGGTGAAATGACTTATTCCAGGACTGGGGCCAGAAATGTACAAGATAGGCCTGGAGCATCTTGTAATGCCAGAAAATGAGGAAGTGCTAAAATGGGGATATATCAAAGGACCACAGGAGCCAATTGAAAAGACTCCCAATGACCAAAACTGGAGCAATTTGAGCAACAAAATTAAAAAGGAAGTACTGAATTATAACCCAAAGTATAAGACAAATATCAATGAGTCTATACTGATATAAATAAATGGTTGAAGAAATAAAAAATTAGTGACATTAAACTAATTTCTCATGCAAAATAATTTAAACAGTTATTCTGACCTCAAGGAGGTGGAGCTTAACTCCTCACTTGTTAAGTGTGGGTTACACAGAGTGACCTCCATTCTGGAAAGGGAGGAAAGGGTGGAGAAGCCTGTTAAACTTTACCTCAGCCAGTTGTCAAGGTTATATTCTTGTTAATAGTATGTACTCTCGATATGATGCAATGAAGATGATGACAAGTCACCTCTTTGGTCTTCCTCCTCAAAACACATAGCCTCAGTTAAACAAAGCATGAGAAAAATCTCAGACAAATGCTGATTGAATGACATTTTCCAAATGCCTTCTCAAAACTATCAAAGGTATCAAAAACAAGGAAAGTCTGAGAAATTCTAGAAGACTAAGGAGACATGACAATGTAATGTGGTATCCTGTAAAGGATCCTGAAAAAGAAAGGAAAGACATTAGGAAAAAACTAAGGAAAGCTAAAATACAGACTTCAGTTCATGTATTAATATTGGTTTATTAATTATATTAATTACTGGTTTATTAATTGTAACAAATATACCATACTAATACAATATATCAATAATAAGGGAAATGGTGTTTGGAGTGTGTGGGAACCCTCTGTACTATCTTCAAAACTCTTCTGTAAATCTGAATCTGTTATGAAATAAGTTTATTTACAAATAAAAACTAAAGACAAAAATTATAAGAATATCTTGGTATTGTAAGTGAGTTGATTTTTTAAAAATAAAAAATTAAATAAATACATTTGTATTATACTAATCTGTCAAGAGTTATATATAGATGATTTTGATCTTCTCAGAAAATCTGGAATCCAACAATAAGTAACATTACCTTTTATGAACCATAATATGAGAACTTTGCAGGCTTTATCTTCTTAAATACCAAAAAATCCTGCAATGTAAAAACTGTTATCATAAACAAACTGAAGTCCACTTGTTGGCTCTAATTTCAAAATTAACAGTAATCTGCCCACTTCTGATTCCCTTTTAATGCACCACTTTCAATTGGATTAGTGTAGAATTCTTCTGTTGCTTTATTTTATCCTTTCTTTTCTCTGCATGACAGTCAGAATCATCTTACAGATTCTATCGCACATCTGAGAACTATATAAAGCCCTATAGTTTCTAAGGTCAAGAGTAATATCACAGTCCCACCAATAGTGTAGAAGAGTTCTCTTTTCCCTGCATCCTTGCCAGCATTTGTTATTCTAGGTCTTTTTAATAATGGCCAATCTAACTGGGGTGAGATGATATCTCAATGTGGTTTTGATTTACATTTCTCTGAATGACTAGTGATGTTGATCATTTTTTCATGTACCTATTAGCCATGTGTATGTCTTCCTTTGAAAAATGTTTATTCGTCTCCTTTGCTCATTTATTAATTGGATTATTTGGTTTTTTACTGTACAGTTGTTTGAGTTCTTTGTATGTTCTGGATATAAATCCCTTATTGGATATGTAGTTTGCAAATATTTTCTCCCATTTCATAGGTTGTTTTTCTACTCTGTTGATTGTTTCCTTTACAGTGCAGAAGATTTTTAGTTTGATATGATCCCATTTATTTTTTTTTCTTTTGTTGCTTGTGCTTTGGGGGTCTTGCTCATAAAGTCTTTGCACAGTCCTATTACCTGGAGTGTTTCCCCTGTATTTTGCTCTAGTAATTTTATGGTTTCAGGTCTTATATTTAAGTATTTAATCCATTTTGAGTTGATTTTGGTATATGGTGAAAGGTACAGGTGCATTTTCATTTTTTTGCATAAGGACGTCCAATTTTTCCATCACTGTTTATTGAAGAAGCAGTCTTTTCCCCAACATTTATCCTTGTTGCTTTTGTCAAAGATCAGTAGGCTTTAAGCATGTGGATTGGTTCTTGGGTTTTCTATTCTGTTCCATTGATCTCAGTGTCTGTTTTTATGCCAGTACCATGCTGTTTTGGTTACAATAGCTTTTTAATATATTTTGAAGTCAGACAGTGTTACGCCTCTGGCTTTATTTATTTACTTATTTATTTTGCTTAGGATTGCTTTGGCTATTAGGGATATTTTGTTGTTCTGTATGAATGTTTGGATTGCTTTCTCAATTTCTGTGAAGAATGTCATTGGTCTTTTGATGGGGATTTTATTGAATCTGTAGATTGTTTTGGGTAGAATGGACATTTTCATGATGTTAACCCTTCCCATCTAAGAACATGATATGTCTTTCCACTTTTTTGCATCCTGCTTAATTTCTTTCAGTAGGGTTTTGTAGTTCTCTTTGTAGAGATCTTTCACCTCCTTGGTTAAATCTATACCTAGGTATTTTATTTTTTTAATGGGCTTGCTTTCTTGATTTCATTTTCTGCTAGTTTATTATTAGAGTATAAAAACACTATTGATTTTGGGGTGTTGATTTTGTATCCTGCAACATTACTGAAATTGTTGGTCAGCTGAAGAGTTTTTTGATAGAGTCTATAGGTATTTCTATATGTGAGACCATGTTTTCAGCAAACAAGGTCTGTTTGACCTCATCTTCTTCAATCTTGATGCCCTGTATTTCCTTCTCTTGCCTGATTGTTCTGGCTAGTACTTCCAATACTATGTTAAACAGGAGTGGTGAGAGAGGGCATCCTTGTCTTGTTTCTGTTCCTGTTCATTCAGGATGATATTGCAACTGTAAGCTAGCCCAGACATTATGGAAAATAGTATGGAAGTTTCTCAAACAACTGCAAATAGAGCTAATATATGATCCAGCAATCCCACTGCTGGGTGTATATCCAGAGGAATGGAAATCATCATGTCAAAGGGATACCTGCACTCCCATGTTCTTTGCAGCTCTATTTACAATAGCCAAAATATGGAACCAACCTAAGTGTCCATCGATGGACAACTGGATAAAGAAAATGTGGTATGTATTCACAATGGAATACTACTCAACTATAAGAAAGAATGAAATTCTGCCATTTGCAGCAACATTATGTTAAGTGAAATAAACCAGATAAAAAGAAACAGAAATACTGCATGTTCTCACTCATAACTGGCTGCTAGGAAGGAAGTAAGTGGGGCAGGGAAGAAGGTAAGAAGGTGGGAATGAAGGAAAGAAAGAAAGAAAAGACCACAACAATATGTTGAACTTTCAGAAGGAGAGAACAAACCTAAGGATGCTAGAGATGGGGGGTGGGGAGGGGGTTTGGGAAGTGATAAGTTGGGCAAAGGGCATAGAGAAATATCACAACTTATAAGAATGAATATGCTAATAATAAATAAAAATTTAAAATCAAAGAGTAATATCACACAACTTGATTAGAATTACTATTGTCCTTTAGTATCCCTGGGTGATTGGAACCCAGACTCCTGAGGACACCCAAATCCATTGATGCTCAAGTCCCTTATATAAAATGGTGTAGTATTTGCATATAACCTATAATAATCCTCCTGTATACTTTAAATCATCTCTAGATTAGTTATAATGCCCAATACAATGTAAATGCTATGTAAATAGCTGTAATACTTTACTGATTTTTAAAATTTGTAATATCTTTAATTGTTTTATTTATTTTGGTGGCTGGCTAGTTGGGGATCCAACCCTTGACCTTAATATTATCAACACCTGCTTTAACCAACAGAGCACTAATGCAGAACCCACAGATACAGAGGGCCTACTGTATCATTCACTACAAATAAAATGTGTTTTTTTTCTTTCAAAAAAATCTAATTTTCTTTCCCATATGATTATCCTATATGACTACAATTTATATAAAACAATACATCTTACCATTAGCGATTTGCAATGCTGCCTTTATTGTATACTAATCCTGTATTTGTAACTGGATCAAAGTATTGTTTTTTCTGTTACATTGGTCTGTGTATCATGTACTGACACCACACTATATTAACTTTGGAGGCTTTTTGATATGCTTTAATGTCTGATTGGGTTAGCCTTCATTTCCTGCTTTTCTTTTTCAGGAATTTCTTAGCTATTCTTTCTTTTTTATTCTTTCTAATAAATGTTAGAGTTTATTTGTTTATCCCTAAGGGAAGGGGAAAAAAAACCTAATGGTATGTTTAAAATTGTGTTAAATTATAAATTAATTTAAGAATAATTTTCATCTTTGTGATGATGAGTATTACCACGTAGGAACATATTTAATTCCACCATTTCCTCAAAGCTACTTTATGCCATTTAGAGTACGTTATAACTTATTAGTTATATAAATTGGGAATGCTTCCTGTTAAGCTTATGCCTAAGTATCTTTTTTTAAATTTTATTTTACTATTGCAAATGAGGCTTCTCTTCCATTATATATCCATTCACAGTTATGATATGAAGACTTGATTTTGGTAATTTTACAACTCCATATTTTATAAGATAATTTCATTTCTGTTAGTACTGAATTGATTCTTCTAGATTTTTCTGGACATACAGTCATGTCATCTGCATGTGGAGATAATTTTACCTCGTCCTTTCTAAACTTTATACCTTCAACTGCTTTCTCTTGGCTATTTGCATTGGCTATTACATCTACACATTATTTATTATTATTTTTTGGCATGTCTCAAACATTTTATTTTTTATATTTTTATTTAGTTTTAAGCATTTACTTGTACATATATGTGGCGTACGGTGTGTTGTTTCAATACATGCATATCCTACACACTGATTCATTTAGGATCGATACCATAGCTTTGTACCTGTTAGTCCACCACTTCTCTTGTCCCCCCACCCCCTGGCCTCTGGTAACCATTATTCTACTGTCCACTTCTATGAAAACCACTTTTAAAAAAAAAAATATAGATTCCACATATGAGTGATATCATGTGGTATTTGTCTTTCTGTACCTGATTTACTTCACTTAACATGATGGTTTCCAGTTCCATCCATGTTGCTGCAAGTGATAAGCTATAATTTCTTTTTATAGCTGAATAGTATTCCATTATGTTTATACCACAGGTTTTTTTTTTTTTTTTTTTGTACATTCATCCATTGATGGGCATTTAGATTGATTCTATCTCTTGGCTATTGTGAACAGCATTGTGATGAACATGGGAGTGCAGGTATCTTTTTGATATATTGATTTCATTTCCTTTTGGTATATAACCAGTAGTGGAATGTCTGGGTCATAAGACAGATCTATTTTTAGTTCTCTGAGGAACTTCCACACTGTTTTCCACAGTGGCTGTACCAATTTACATTCCCTCCAACAATGTAGGAGCGTTCCCTTTTCTCCACATCCTCTCCAGCATTTGTTATTTTCTATCTTGTTCATGAGAGTTGCTCTAACTGGGGTTAGATATGATATCTCACTGTGGTTTTAATTTGCATTTCCCTGATTATTAGTGACTGAGCATTTTTCATGTGTTTGTTGGTCATTTGTATGTCTTCTCTTGGGAAATATGTATTCAGTTCCTTTGCCCATTTTTTAATTGGGTTATTTGTTTCTTTGCTGTTGAGTTGTTTGAAATCCAGAATAAAAAATATTCTGGAAATTAGCCCCTTGTCTGATGCCCAGTTTGAGAACACTTTCTCCCATTTTGTAGGTTGTCTCTTCACTTTATTGATTGTGTCCCTTGATGTGCAGAAGCTTTCCAGTTTGGAGTACTCTCATTTGCATATTTTTTGCTTTAGTTGCCTGTGCCTTTGTAGCTTCACTCAAAAAAGCACTCCCCACTTCCATTTCATGTAGCATTTGCCCTATGTTTTCTTCTGGTAGTTTCATACTTTTGGGCCTTAAATTTAGGTCTTTAGTCCATTTTGAGTTTATTTGTGTGTATGGTGAGAGATAGGGGCCTAGTTTCAACTTCTGCATGTGTATATCCAGTTTCCCAGCACAACTTATCGAGGAGGCTATCTTTCCCCACAGTATATTCTTGGTACCTTTGTTGAAAATCAGTTGGCTGTAAGTGCGTGGGTTTATTTCTGGATCTCTATTCTGTTCCCTCGGACGTTTGTCTATTTTTATGCCAGTACCATGCTGTTTTGGTTACTATAGACTTAAAGTACATTTTGAAGTGAAGAAGTGTGATGCCTCCAATTTTGTTCTTTTTGTTCAAGATTGCTCTAGCCATATAATATCTTCTGTGGTTCCATACAAGTTTTAAGATCATTTTTTCTATTTCTGTGAAAAATGTCATTGGCATCTTGATAGGGATTGCATTGAATGTGTAGATTGTTTGAGGGAATATGGACATTTTGCTGATGTTAATTCTTTCAACCCAAGAAGATGGGATATCTTTGTACTTATTTGTATCCTGTTCAATTTTTTTCACCAATGTTTTGCAGTTTTTATTGTAGAGGTCTTTCACTTCATTGGTTTAATTTACTCCTAGGTGTTTTGATAGCTATTTTGAATGGGATTATTTTCTTGATTTCTTCTTCAGCAATTTCATTATTGTTGTATGGGAACGCTATTGAATTTTACGTGTTGATTTTGTATCCTGACACTATACTGAAGTCATTTATTAGTTCTAGTAATTTTTTGGTGGAGCCTTTAGGGTTTTTTATGTATATTGTTATGTCATCTGCAAATAGGGATACTTTGACTCCCTCCTTTCTTATTTGGATGCCTTTTCAATGCTTTCACTTGCCTTATTGTGCTGGCTAAAACTTCTAGTAGCATGTTGAATAAGAGAGGGGACAGAGGGATACTTGTCTTGTTCCAGATCCTGGAAGAAAAGCCTCTAATTTTTGTCCATTTGGTATGATATTAGCTGTGGATTTGTCATATATGGCCTTTATTGTGATGAGGCATGCTCCTTCTATACCTAATTTGTTGAGTGCTTTTTATCATGCGGGAAGGGGTGTCAGATTTTATCAAATGCTTTTCCTGCATCTTTTGAAATAATCTTTTTTTTTTCTTCATTCTGTTGATGTGATGTATCACGTTTATTGTTTTCCATATGTTGAACCATCTTTGCATCCCTGGGATGAATCTCACTTGATCATGGTGAATGATCTTTTTAATGTGTTGTTGGATTCTGTTTGCTAGTATTTTGTTGAGAATTTTCACATCTGTGGTCATTAGGGATATTGTTCTGTAGTTTTATTTTTTTCATATGTCTTTTTCTGGTTTTGGTATGAGGTTAATGTTGGCCTTGTAGAATGAGGTTGTAAGTATTCCCTCCTCTTTAATTCTTTGGAAGTCTTGAGAAGAATTGGTATTAGTTCTTTACATGTTTTGTAGAATTTCACAGTGAAACCATCTGTACCTGGGGTTTTCTTTGTTGGGAGACTTTTTATTACTGCTTCAATCCCATTACTTGTTTATTGGTCTGTATAGGTTTTCTGTTTTCTCATGATTCAACCTTTGGTAAGCTGTATGTGTCCAGGAATTTATCCACTTCTCATGGATTTTCTAGTTTGTTTGCATGTAGTTGGTCATAGTAGTCTCTTGTGATCATCTATATTTCTGTGGTGTCAGTTGTAATGTCTCCATTTTCATTTCTTGTTTTATGTTTTAATTCTTTTTTTCTTCATTAATCTAGCTAAAGGTTTTGCAATTTTGTTTATCTTTTTAAAAAATCAACTCTTTGTTTCATCGATATTTTGTTTTTGTTTTGTTTTAATTTCTAATTAATTTATTTCTGCTCTGATTTTTGTTTTTCTCTTCTACTGATTTGGGGTTTGGTTTGTTCTCATTTTTACAGCTCATTGAGGTGTAATGTTAGGTTGCTTGCTTGAAGTCTTTCTTCTTTTTTGATGTAGGCATTTGTTGCTATAAATCTCTCTCTTAGAATTGCTTTTACCATATCCTATAGGTTCCGGTGTATTGTATTTTCATTTTCATTTGTCTCCAGGAATTTTTTAATTCCGCTTTTGATTTCTTCTTTGGTCCATTTGTTGTTTAGGGGCCTGTTGTTTAATTTCCATGTATTTGTATGGTTTCTCGTGTCCCTTTTGTACTTGATTTATACTTTTATTTCATTATGGTTAAGACAAGGTAGTTGACTTGATTTAAATTTTTAAAAATTTGGTGAGACTTGTTCTGTGACCTAATATATAGTCTATTTTAGAGAATGTTCCATATGCTGCTGAGAAGAACGTGTATTCTGCAGCTATTGGATGAAATGTTCTATGTATGTTGGTTAGGTCCAATCAGCCTAGAGTAGAGATTAATTGTGATGTTTTTGGTTAATTTCTGTATGGATGATCTGTTTTTTGCTGAAAGTGGGGTGTTAAAGTCTCTAACTATTATTGTGTTGGAGTCTATTTCTCCTATAAGGTCGAACAGTAATTGCTTTATATAACTGGGCTCTCCCAAGTTGGTTGTGTATATATTTAGAATTGTTATATCCGCTTGTTGAACTGATCCCTTTATCATTATATAACAACCTTCTTTATCATTTTTTACTTTCCTTGGCTTGAAGCCTACATCATCTGATATAAGTAGGGCTACTCCCTCTCTTTCTTGGTTTTCATTTCAGTGAAATATTTTTTTCCATCCCCTCACTTTCAGGTGTTGTGTGTCTTTGTAGGTGAAGTGAGTTTCTTCCAGACAGTATATTGTTGGTTCCTGTTTTATAATCCATTGAGACACTCTATGCATTTTAATTGGTGCATTTATTCCATTCGCATTTAGAGTTATTATAGATATTTTTGGACTTACTGCTGCTATTTTGCCCCCCCTTTTTTTTCTGGTTGTTTTGTTGATGCTTTTCCCTTTTTTCTAGTCCTACTGTCTTTCTTTGTGATTGAGTGGTTTTCTCTAGCAGTGTATTTTGATTTCTTGCTATATAGTTTTAGTATATCTCATAAGTTTTGGGGTTGTGTTTGTCATGAGGCTTATAGAAATCATGTTATAGTTATAACAAATTATTTAAGACTGATAACAACTTAACTTTGATATCTAAGAAAAAAGAAAAAAAAAACAAAGCAAACTCTACTCTTTGACATCACCCCCCTCCCCTCCCCACTTCTTGACAATTTGCTGTTTTAAGTTACATCTTTTAATATTGCTTACCTCTTTTATGGTTGTTGTATATGTTAGTGTCTTATTAGGTTTGTCCTTTAGTCTTCATACTAAGGATGTAAGTGGTTTACTCACCATCCTTACAACAGTAGAGTATTCTGAGGTTGTCTGTGAACTTACTTTAGGAGTGGATTATGTACCTTCAATTATTTTCTTGCTGCTCCTGACTGCCATCTTCTTTCAGATCAAAGAACTCCCTTTAGCATGTCTCTTAATGCAGGCCTAGTGTTTATGTATTCCTTCGGCTTTTGTTTGTCTGGGAAATTCTCTATTTGTCCTTTGTATTTGAAGGTTAGTTTTTCTGGATGGAGAATTCTTGGCTGACAATCTTTTTCCTTCAGCACTCTGAATGTATCATCCCATTCTCTTCTGGCCTGTAGGGTTTCTACTGAGAAATCTGCTGAGAGACTCAGTAGGGTTCTATTGTGTGTTATATGTTTCTGTTCTCATACTGCTTTCAGTATTCTTTCTTTATCTTTAGTTTTTGATAGTGTGATTATGATGTGCCTTGGGGTATTCCTCCTTGAATTGAGTTTGATTGGTGACTTCTGAGATTCCTGTACCTGGATGCTGTCATATTTCTCCATATTTGGGAAATTTTCAGCCATTAGTTTCTTGAATGTGCTTTCTAGGTCTCTTCCTTTTTCCTCTCTTTCAGGCATACCAACTATGTGGAGGTCATTTTGCTTGAAGGAGTCACATATTTGCTGTATTTTGCGTTTTTCTTATTCTTTTTTTTTTTTTTTTTTTGCTCCTTTAATTTGATAATTCATATGTTCTATCTTCAAGCTCACTGATTCTTTCCTCTGTTTGACTGAGTCTGCTTTAAGAGCTTTCTATCTAGTTTTGCAGTTCAAGTAATGTATCCTTCATGTCTAGAATTTCTGTTTGATTTTTTTTTAATCAATTCAATTCCTTTGTTAAGTTTCTCATTCTGCTCCCACATTGTTTTCCTGATATCATTTAACTTTCTCTCTCTATTTTCTTCTGTCTCCCTGAACATCCTTAAGATATTTATTCTGAATTCTGTGCAAGACATTTCATAAATCTGCTGCTCCTCTGGGTCTGTTCCTGGTGCTTCATTTGTTTCCTTCATTGGGGTCATATTTCTCTGTTCTTTCCTGATCTTTGTGTCTTTACATTGATGCCTGGGCATTTTGGGAGACTCCTACCTCTTCAAGATTTTATAGGTGTTCTTTGGTGGTGTTAGACCTTTACTGGTTAATATCAGAGCTTTGTCTCTGGTTTTTGCTTTTGGTTAATTGCAAAATTGGGGGAACTTCCTGTGGGGACCAGCACTTGAGTTCTGAGGTTGTGCTAAATTGCTACTTTGCTGCTGATTCTCTGGGGAAGCTTTTTGTGTGGACTGGATTTTGATTCTTGGCCTTTTAATCACTTCTGGGTCTTGTGAGGTCAGATGCACCTGGGCTGTGTGGAACTTATGGCCAGGACTGAGTATTTCCAGCCAACTGTTCCCCCTGCAGTTCTATCACACTGACCAGTCTCTAGTGAGTGGGCCTGTGCTGATTGGAAGACAGATCAGCTGTCCACTCTGTGCCCCAGTGTTCTCCCAGTGGGGCAGCCTCCCTCCATCACTCCAAATGCTTCATGTGGGGTGTGTTGTGAACAGGTCCCTCATGATGACCTATCAGCCTCTGGGCAATTTCTTTCTTCAGTTGACAGCAGTCTCTTGTTCCTATGTGGGTCCACAAGAACCCCATCAGTGTCTCATTGGACTGCAGGCTGATATGGCACACTCTGAGACACTCATCTCCCCTCTAGACTCCAGGAAACTTCATGCAAAGGGTTCGGATGTGGGTTTTCCTAGCTCCTGCTCTGTGTGCTGCAGCTTCCTCCCACCTCTCAAAGGGCCTGCCCTGAAACAACAGGGTCGTAAAACAGCCACAGTGATTTCTTCTTTCTCTCTCACTATGGCTTCTCCCACCTTCATAAAGTCCATGGGTCTCTCCTCCACTTCCCCCAAGCTCCAGTGGCTCCAAGTTGGCAGTTTTTGCTTTTTAATAGTCATAAATTGGTTGATTGTGGGCAAGAGTGATGCTGGGGACTGTCTATTCCACCATCTTGATTCATAGTATTAAATAGAAGTAAATATAATGGACATTTTTATCTTTCCTGACTTTACTGGGAAAGGCTCTAGTGTTTCCATACTAAAAAGAGGTGGGCTTTTGGGCTGAAATACATATACACACACATGAATGCACACACAAATCAAGTCATTCACGTTAAAAAAAAATTATATAAAATTAAATTGAAAGTCTTTTAAACATGAATGGACATTATGTTAAACTCATACATTTTGCATTGATATATAAAATATATATTTCATTTATATATAATTGAATGCTTTTAACATGAATGTGTATTAAATTTTAGGATTTGATCATATTATCTGTATCTTTTTCTTGATTTGTATAATAGATTACATTAATAAATTTCTTTAATTCACCTTTGCGTTCCTGGAGTGAACACTTCTTTGAATATAATATACTATTTTTGATGTGCTGTTTGTTTGCTAAGATTTTATTTATGATTTTTGCATTGATATTCACATGTGAGATTGGTTTGTAGCTTTCTTTTTGGGTGCAATCTTTGTCATATTTTTTGAAATCAATGTTATACCATTTTAAAAATGAATTAGAAAGTTTTTCTTTTATTTCTGTCCTCTGGAATGATTTGTAGAATTTAGATTCTCTGTGTTATAATACATAGATAAAATTTCCCTGTGAAACCTCTCAGTGGCAATGCTTTTTAAATTACCCCTTCCTCTTCATCTCTCATAATTGGTCAGACTATTTAAACTTTCTGTCTCAACTGGGGACTATTTTGGCAAGGTGTGATTTTCAAAACAAAAAATCCATTTCATCAATCAATGTGTCTACCTCCTTCACTAAGCTGGAAGCTCTTGCAGATATGTTCCATAAGTCATTCTCTGATGCACACAGGGCATCCAACAATTCAATTAAATTCTAGCACCAGCTATCTGACGTTAGCACAGATTCCACAAGTTTGGGGGCTCTGTACCATAAGACTTCCCCCACTTCAGATGCTAGCTGCAAGTCCTGGGTCTTCAGGCTACTTGTAATTCTGACCAACTAGCTTGACTACAAATGCAGGGGATCCCACAGACTCTCTTCTGGCTTGATGATTCTCCACAACCACTCACAGAACATACTGAAAGCACTGCATTATAAAGGACATAGCCAATTGGATGCCAAATGGAAGACGGGCAGGGCAAGATATTTGTTGAGGGAGAGAGGGGGCCACAGAGCTTCTATGCCCTCTCCAAGCATGCATCTTCCTAGCACAGGAATATGTTCCCTAACACAGAAGCTCACCCAGCTTTGTTATTTCAGAGATTTTATTTGTAGGTTCATTACATAGACATGATTGATTAAATCATTGACCACATGATTGAGCTCAATCTCCAGCCCCCTCCCTTCCCTGGAGTTCAGAGGGTGGGACTGAAATTTCCAACCCTCTAAGCAGGTGCTTGGTATTATTTCTGGGGTGGCCAGTCCCTCCCTGGAAACTATTAGGAGCCCACTACGAGTCACTTTGTTAGCATAAACTCAGGGAATAGTTGAAAGGGGTTCATTATGAATACCAAAAGGCACTCCTATCACTCAGGAAAATTCCAAGGGTTTTAGGAGCTCTGTGCCAGGAATTTGGGGCAAAGACCAAATATATTTTTTATTTTACCACAGGGGACATACTCTGTGTTTCTTTAGTGTCTAGCTGATATTGTGACTAGCACCAGTAGAAGGTGCACAGTAATTATATATTCAATAGAGTAAATGAGCTGTATTAGTGTCAATTAATATGGCCGTAGTTTACTTAAGGAAGGAAATTTGAGCTAGCTTTATGCACATGATATTTGGTAATGCTAACTCACTGAATTTCTTTTAAGACCTCCCCAAATTACAGGTTGCTCCAAAATCCTGCAGCCCATGGACCTCAAATCCTGATTTAAGAATCACCAATGTGAATGTTTTGATCAAAGTTTTCATTGTAACTTATCAAGTCTACAGCTAAATGAAAGCATGAATTTTGTATCGATTCAAGTGGGAGAACACTTGGTATAGGTTGAAACACCAGTTGTTTTTACTGCTTTCTTATTACATGGGTAAATTTTAAGAGTGTTTTCTCTAGAGGTTTTAACATCTCTATTCAAATTGTGCGTGTGTGTGTGTGTGTGTGTGTGTGTGTGTGTGTGTGTGTGTGTGTGTATTCTACCATGTATTCCAATGGGAAAAGTTGCAGTTTTCAGATGGGATCACTTGAGAGCAGGAACCAATTCAATCTGACAGACATACCTGATACCCAGTTAATCCTCAACATCTTGCTTGATCTGGATTTTGTAATTCTGTTGTATAGTGTAGGGAAAGCAACTGTGTTATGTGAGAGGTGAAACTTTGCAGTGTTCTCATGTTTTATATTTTCAGTCTGTCTTAGAATTTCTCCATATGGATGAATAATGAAGAGGGACTGTTTTCTTCCATTGCTATCATCTCTTACCTGAATTATTAATATATGTTTGTTTATAATCCATTACCTTTAAAAAAGAGTCATGGATGAGAAAGATCCAGCTGCACTTGGACTCTTCAAATGTCTTTAACTATTTTTCAAAGTTTAAGCATATTTCCAAACTAGCTTCCATGAACATTTTCCCTTTATTTACAATCCCTTGTGTATTTAAGGAAAATGTAAGCCCCATGTTTCTTTTTCATTTATACTTAACTCATCAAAATGTTTTGCAAAGCAATTTAAATGTCCAAGAAGATTTTTATTACTAATTTTCTAAGAAACAGAAAGTTCTTTTTTGCCAATAATAGAAGGGAAAAGCATATGAAACCAATGACTAAAGTTTGCTTCAGAACTTGAAACTGACAAGGTTTGAGTAAGTTTAAACTTGGCAAATCCTTCCCTAAATCAGTGGTAGGAAATCTTCATTTGCTAAATACAAGCAAGCAGTTTTATGAGTGAACTGGTCATTACAAGACTTACTACCCAATTTTCTTTTGCTCATATCTAGCTGTGGGCCAAACTATAGTTTTTCAGAAAATATAAAATAGAGATATAAACTAGGTAGGCATGTTATAGAGTGGACCTATCAGCTAATCTGGAATGAATAATATTTAAATTCTAGTTTGTAAGCAAAAATTAAAAAACTGAATTATTCTATGTTTTTATAGAGTTTTCCATGCTAGTTAATTAAATGAATAAGATTGAAACAAGTTAAAGATGTTTCACTTATTTAATAGCTTTAAATGCTTTTCAAATCTTTTAGTAGCTTTTATATAGGCAATCAATAAAGCAACTCAAATCAATCTTGGCTACTCAAGCTATGTCTTCAATTTGGAAACCATACTAACAGATCAAATGACTATATTGGGTAGTAAAATAAAGAAACATCTTTAGCTTCTTGAAAAAAACATAATACTTTTTATGGAACATTATTGATTTATCTTTGTTTTTCCAAATAATTAAAATATGTTTTGATTTAGTGTATAGGTTATTAAGCAAATAGTGAGGTCTATTCTTTCATAAGTTTTGGAGTTTGGGTTTGTGGTAAGACTGAGAGAGTTATGACATCATAGAAAAAAATCATGTATATCTGATTTCAAACCCTGGCTCAGCCATTTAACACTCTGATATGATTTTCCCACCTGTAAATAGGAAAAACACAAACAAAAAAAATCTCCTTGGCAGGGTTTCTGTGTAAAGGGCCCAGAATAACACCTGAAAATTGGCAGTTGCTCAGAAATGCCAGTTCTCTTACAGCAGGGGAGTTCACAGTGCCTGGAGGTGATCCAGCCTGGGTGAGACCACTACCTGGAGGAGGTACTGCAAAGATGGTCTCAGCATCACCTGCGTACCATACTTGATGATTCCAAGGCTCTTACCAACACCAAGCCATTCTTTCTGACTCCTTACCCAGGGATGCATCTGTAACTGTTTTTAAAATATGTGTGCCCTAGACTCATATAGCATCATTTCAATATATGACATAATCTTACAATTCCAGCTACTAAAGTCAATTGAGAAACTGCATTTGCCAATTTGACAGAGGTTAACTCTCCAAGTAAGAGAGTCTCTGTTTGAACAAAACCCGAACATAATCCAGAAGGAAGTTTAATGAAGTGTATTCTTCTCTAATAGGCATATTTTTAGTATTCCAATATTGATAGGAGAGGAGTGTGTAGCTCACGCAAAACTTTTTGTTTGTTTTGGACTAGGATTTTTTAAAGCATGAGTTCATTATAAAATAAAAAAAGACAAACACAACTTTTCTTTATAAAGACATAGAAAAAGAATGGACCCTAAGAGGAGCCAAAGAGAGGATGTCCACTAGGCACACACATAACTCCTTTACCTTGCGTACCCAGGACAATGTTGACAAGCCAGTTGGTCACGGCCGCTCTCACCACTGAGCCCATTTTAGGGCTCAACATTTTTTAAATCTCATCCTAGAAAGTGACTACAAATCAATTGGAGCTAACAAGTGCACTTTTGTTTTTAATCTAGGCCATTCTTTTACTCACAACTTATTCTAAGTCACACAATTATCAACTTCATCCCTAGCATTATTAGAAAAATAAATTTGGGTCACTAGCTCTCTTTATTATAAAAATTCTCAAAAGAGAAATTCTACAAAGAAATTCATCATTGGTGATTGTCATAGTTTACTCTAATTGAGTTACCATGAATGGTATATCTCATGAAGATACTGACAGGATTAGAGAAATCCTGGCTCCTTCTTGGCAAGTATCCATTTATGACAGAAATGTATACTTTCTTATTTGTATTAAAATGAGAATTTCTTTGTTGTTACTTATACTTGTTTCATAAAATACAACATGGCTCTGATTGATTGTGTTGATTGCTTCTGAAAAGCAGTTAAGAAAAGTTTGATGAAAAAGACCTTCTAAGCAAAAAATATGAAGAACCCACAAAGGAACAGAAAAAAGGATAATTTTAAGTACCTGGAGATCTAAAACTCAGTACTTCAAAAAGACCAAACTCAAAGTTTAAAGACAAAAAGCATTGAAAAAAAATGTTTGCAATATTTAGTTCAAAAATAGAAACAAACTATCAATAAAATAAAACAATACTCCAACAGAAAAAGGAGCAAAAAACATGAATGGATAGTTGATGAAATAAGTGATAGGAATAGATTTTAAAGTGATTTAAAATGTCCATCTGCTTTAATAATAAAAAAATTTCTAATCGAATGTACAGTAAGATACATTTTTCACATATCCAATAAATAAAATAAAATATTTTATTTATTTATTTAATAGAAGAGTTTAAAGCACAATAGTCATCAGTGTTGGTGAAAGTGTGGTAAACAAGAGACTACACACCCTGTTAGGGGGGAGAAAACTTACACGCTTTTGCACACCACTTAAGGAATATGTGTCAAGCCTTTTGACTCAGTATTTCCATATCTAAATATGTCTCCTTAGAAATAATCAGAGATAATAACCAGTGGAGGTTCACAAAAGTGCTCTTTATAAGGTTGAAAAACTGAAAACTATCTAAAATGTCAACTAATAAGGGAATTTCTCAACATAGTATACCCACATGATAGAATATTCCAGAGCTATTTGGAGTGAAGTTTTTAACATTCTTTAGTCACAGAGACAATGTTAATGATATGTTTAGTTTAAAAAAACTAGGTTAAAAAGCTTCACTATAGTTGATGTTTATTGAAAACCTATTACATGACAGATATTGATCTTATTTACCCTCCAGAAATGACCTCATGTGGTATGTGCTATTTTTATCACCATTTTGCAGATGAGGTAACAGGCTCAGAGAGGTTAAGTATTTTGCCCAAAGACACACATGTAGAAAGAGACAGAATCAGGATTCCACCCTGAGCAGTCTGACTGCA
Source organism: Cynocephalus volans (assembly GCF_027409185.1). Taxonomy (NCBI): domain Eukaryota; kingdom Metazoa; phylum Chordata; class Mammalia; order Dermoptera; family Cynocephalidae; genus Cynocephalus; species Cynocephalus volans. Next base: position 107,600,596 of record NC_084470.1, read on the forward strand.
GAGCCTTCTCGCTTATCAACTCACGGGTTGCTCCTCCATTTTCTACCCATGACAAAACAGTATGTGTATGTTTAATATAAATGTATGTAAATGTAGAAAAAAGAGTGAAAGGAAACACACTGTACTGTTAATAGTGGATATCTCTCTGTGGCAGGATTTTTTACTTCTCTCTACAACTTTTATATTTTTTGAAATTCTGATACAGTTATGAATTAATTTTATATTCAGGGAAAAATTAATATTAAACATAAAGGGGAAATTATAATTTCAGTTGAACCTATCTGAATATTTGTGTAACTCTGAACACCATGTGCTGGTTCTCTTGCTTTAATCCAACTGCAGAAGGAGCAGTTTGTCCATTTCCCTGAACAGAGTTGAGTGAAGTTGACAGTGAATTGTGGGGGTGGGAGGTCAGGGGTGAGGAAGGCGGGTCCTGAGTCCCCACTATCTGTTTGTCATTAGGGTTTGTTTTTCTTTCCTCCTGAGACCAAAATGTCTTTTAATTACAGGTCAGCTGATTCTGTAACTGAAAGGTTGAGTAGCAGATTAAATACAGCCTGCTGTTACCATAATGAGGAATGATTAGGATCTAAAACAGTTTTCTCTCTGCATGGAAAAAAAGCACCAATTAGTATTAATGAATCATTGCTTGTATGAGGCAGCCAGGTTTCTAGTTTTCCCAAAATATGAGAATGACTTAATTTTGCCCAAGATATTTTGTTTCCTTATTATTTTATTTGCATTACGAGGGTGCTTTAAAAAGTTCATGGGAAAATGGAATGACTGTGAATCCTTCCATGAAATTTTTGAAGACCCCTCCTATTTTTAAATGAAGTCTTTGCACATGAGGGCTATCTGAGGCTTGTAGAGATGCTCTTTAGAAATGATTATTAAGAAAACGTTGGAATTTCTCACATTGATGCTGAAAACTAAGAGCCTGTTTTTAGTAACATGTCTGAATTAAATCTGTGTACTTCTATTTTCCTAGCTTAGTCGAGGGTTGAATTTATGTCTTAATTGAAGGAGAGAGGATACTGTTTGTCAGGAACTGTTGAAATAGTCATTCTTGTTCATTTGTGATGTGTTATGCAAATTGTATAAACCTTTTGAAAGTAATTTGGCATTTTTGTCAAAGACCATTAAAAATATTTGTACTGTTTAATAAAATAAAAAGCATTTCTAGAAATATATCCTAAGGAAATAATTATAGATACACAAAAGACTGATAGTTACAATGTGGAAAGTTAGAAGCCAACTTTTAAAATGAACAATTAGAGATTCCTGTTACAGAGTAGGAATTTTTTTTCTGTTTTGTTCACTGCAGTATCCCAAGTGCCAAGGACTGTGCCTACACTTAGCAGAGGCCCAATAAATATTTACCAGATGAATGAATAAATAGTATGTAATCAATAAAAGTCATTTTCTCTGAAAATATTTAAGGAAAATATAAAAGTTAAGTAAAAAAGTCAGGATAAATTTGTATGTACATTATGATATAAGCCATTAAAAGTGAATCTATTTGTGTAATTTTCATACTTTTATATGCCAGTGAATATCTGGAAAGGTATAGAACAAATCACTAGCTGTGGATGCCTCCGGGAAAGAGCATTGAGGATATGGGGAGGATTGATTTGCTTTCAATACAAAACTTTTTATATTGTTCGTACTTGATCCATGCATACTCGTTTTAATTTTAAAATGCTAGCTAAAGATATTTGTGTATTTTTCTCTGTGTGTACTATTTGAAGGTTAAAAGCCAATTTGAAAGCCCCACACCAAAAAAAAAAAAAAAAAATCACACCAAAAAAATATTAATTTATAGTTTTCTGCTTCATAGATCTACTATGGAAAATTTTCATTATGCTTTTTTCTATTTTTCTCAATGAGCATGTTTTACATTGTAGTAAAAGTTAGAAGATACTTAGAAATCCAAAAGATACAATGAGTTGAGGCAAATGACTTTCCTATAGAAGAGTTTGCCTGATCTGTGGTTTATAACTCCCAGGAGGTGAAGGCACTTTTAAACTTGAGACTCAGATGTCTTGGCAACTAAAAGTAAGGATTAATCGAGAAAATTTCTGATGGTGACAAGGTGTACAAAATCTCTATGGGCTTGACTAGAGGATGGGGACGGAGCGAGGAGATAAGATTTTGTAGCTTGATTGGGGTTGGTACCTCTGCACCTGCTGGTGGATAGACAGCACTTAAAGATCTCTGTCCTCTTTGCTGAGAGCTGGATAAACCTAGTAGAGTTTGTGCACAGGACTGAGAGCAGAGATGGGAGGGAAGAGTCGACATATGGACGTAAGAATGAGAGTGACAGAATGTTCTGTGGCGGCCATATCCTGAGGACCTGCTGCAGTATTAGTCCATTCTTACGTAAGGAGGTTTGCAAGAGTCTACTGGTGCTTTCCCAAAGCTCTCGGCACTCTAGAAAAGCACACATCAGTGTGCTTCTCTACTTTAATTACAGCTCTATCTATAATGTGATATCAAGGCAGGAGTTTGTACATATGGACAGAGCTGGGGGAACTGGGAGCCTCATTCCCTCCTGGGCAGCAAAGGGGCCCTTATGCAAGCATGTTGCTGGAGGTAAAATGCTCAGTTGTGTGGCAGCGCTGTGCCTGGGCACAGCAGGAAGACGGACGAGCTTTGTGATTGCTGAGTGAGAGCTTCGACACTGCGTCTTGCTGGCCTCCCCCTCACTGCCCTGCCCGGTGCACTCCCCTCTGCCCCTCATCTCATCCTGCTCTCAACTGCCTCCAACAGTCAGGGTGGGAAAAGGACGTGTTTCATTTTCCTCTTATTTGATCACTCTGAGGAACTCGGCACCACTGACCACTTTCTCTTTCACGAAATCTTTTTTTCATTCCACGAATTAAATAGAGGTGTTCCTGAGTGGTCCAACGTGGTTTCTTTTCTCACTCTAAATGACTTTTCTGGAAAATCCCAAACACTGAGATGTAACTACCTTATGTTCCCTCAAATCTCCATCCCTGTCCTCAGGTCTCTTCTTCCTCAAGGCTCATAGTTCTAAATGTGCACCAACATTGTGACCCAAATGTCCTACATTCAAACCTAATGTTTAAAAATCGAGCCAGTTATCTTTCAGCAAATATACTCCTCTATTTTTATTTCTCTTAATTAATTTAGAAACCATCTAACCAGTCTTCTAGGTCAGAATTCTAAAGGCTTCCTTCTCTCCTCTGTTTCTATCACCCTTGCCTTGCTGCAGTTCCACTGACAAATCATGAAGACCACAATCTGGCCTCAAGCCACATTCCAGCTTTCTACCTCTCCTCCTCTCTACACTTTACACTTCCACTCCGTCTGGCCCCTGAAAACATCACATTTGTAATGTCACTTGATGCCCTTACATGTATTCTTTCTTCTGCCTAAAACGACATGTGATGCCTTCTTTAATGAAAACTTACTTTTCCTTCTAGATAGATGTCACATGTATCTATTTTCTGAAGTCTTCCCAGATGTACACTTCGGGCAGAACTAAATACTCCTGCAGTTCTGGCAAAATTATTAAAACATTTGCACACTATTTGGCAAATATATAAGACAGCATGAAGAAACAAAAAATAAGCTGGCTTTTAATTTTTCTGCCACATTTACAATTTTTGAGGGATAAATGTCATATAAGCATTTTATTTACAGCCAATGTTTTCTATATGTGAAAGCAATAGAAAAATACCGTCAGATATAAAAGGGTTCAGAAAAGACATTGTTTATGAACATTTGGAAAACTTTTCTATAGATGTAGTCCATGTTATGAGTGAAAATGAGTGCTCAAAGAAGGGAGAGTAATATTGTAAGAGGACTGCTAGATTAGCCCAAAAGACTGCCACCATCATGATACACTGTCACCGCAAGTTATAATGTCAACTTGAGCTTCAGAATCACGAATAATTGCACTGATCGCCAAATGAATCTATAAGAAAGTGTACAGCATGATAAAGATATCCAAATGGCCAACAGACATATGAAAAAATGCTCAACATCACTCAGCATCCGGGAAATGCAAATCAAAACGACATTGAGATACCCTCTAACCCCAGTTAGGATGGCTAAAATCCAAAAGACTATCAACGATAAATGCTGGCGAGGCTGCGGAGAAAAAGGAACTCTCATACATTGTTGGTGGGACTGCAAAATGGTGCAGCCTCTATGGAAAATGGTATGGAGGTTCCTTAAACAATTGCAAATAGATCTACCATACGACCCAGCCATCCCACTGTTGGGAATATACCCAGAGGAATGGAAATCATCAAGTCGAAGGTATACCTGTTCCCCAATGTTCATCGCAGCACTCTTTACAATAGCCAAGAGTTGGAACCAGCCCAAATGCCCATCATCAGATGAGTGGATACGGAAAATGTGGTACATCTACACAATGGAATACTACTCAGCTATAAAAACGAATGAAATACTGCCATTTGCAACAACATGGATGGACCTTGAGAGAATTATATTAAGTGAAACAAGTTAGGCACAGAAAGAGAAATACCACATGTTCTCACTTATTGGAGGGAGCTAAAAATTAATATATAAATTCACACACACACACACACAAACCGGGGGGGGGAAGAAGATATAACAACCACAATTATTTGAAGTTGATACAACAAACAAACAGAAAGGACATTGTTGGGGGGGAGGGGGGGAGGGAGAAGGGAGGGAGGTTTTGGTGATGGGGAGCATTAATCAGCTACAATGTATATCGACAAAATAAAATTAAAAAAAAAAAAAGACTTTCATAGTCGATTAAAATAAAGCAATTTAATTATATGTTTTTTTAATTTATTGTGAAAATAACTGGTAATTTGGTACAATTATCCCTGGTATGACATGAACGTCTCTTTTAGGCAGAATGTATTTCCAGATTTATAGGTTCAGTTAAATAACATTATTAAATAACATGGCAACTACTTACTTTTAATGCTGTGGTAGAGAAGACCATCGCTCACAAATCCATAGTAGTCTCTTCTTAGTCACACAGCTCAAAGGTTCCCTTGCATTAGGTATTATTCTATACTAGGTCTCACCAGCAGAATATGAGCCTGAGTGATGCCTGGCAGTTCCAAGTCTGGCCTGTATAAGACATGCAGTCCTTGTGCACACTGCTCACCTCCTTCCTGAGTGGGGAGGAATCCAAATGTATAGAAGAGAATAGAGCCTCAAGATGTAAGGAGAATTTGTCCCTGAATGACTGTGTGGAAGAGAGTCCCTCATTAGATTGTGACTTATTAAGTTGAGCCAGTAGAATTATGGAATCATTTGTTAAAGTTATCTTGCCCTTACAAACAGGAATGTCTACAAAAACATATAGAAGTAAGCTACCAGACTGTCGTTATGGTTTTTCTTAAAAAATAGTTTTCTTCTTTCCACTTATTTTTTTATATTCCATGGTTCCTTTTATTATCATAATTTAAATGAAATAGTCTTAGGTCTTGCATGTGGTAATTACCTATACTGATATTGTATCATCTCAATTGTCTCATGCTAGAACTTTCTGTCTTGTTTTCCCCACTCTTCTGAGCTCTTACCACAGTGCTAAGTATGTGGTAGGAGTTTTGTAATTGATGTTAATTTAATTTATCTTATAATTGTCCATATGGAAGATTTATATTTTCTGGATCTAGGAATTGAAACACTAGATCCCAGTCTTCCAAGAGATGCCAAAGCCTCTCTATCATTCATAGATGATAATGATTCGTCTAGCAAATGTTGTGTTCACTTTGGGAAAACACAGTTGTGGCGCTGGAGATATAATAGGGAACAAAAGAAAGTTCTTATTGTCAGGAAACTTGTATTCAGTGAACAGACAGAAGAGGAACAAATCTATGAATAAACACAATAAATAATTTCAGGGAGCAATACTTTCTATCAAAAAAAAAAAGCAGAATTAAGGAGGCAGAAGTGATGTCTGAGTAGAAACTGGAGAGAGATAAAGGAATATGTCCTGTGAATTCTGGTAGAAGGATGTCTTGGGCAGAGAAAGCAGCCCATATAAAGTTCTTGAGGCAGAAAGGAGCTCAGAGTGTTCAAAGATAGGTAAAATGAGTTTGAGCAGAGGTAATAAAAAGAATGGGAGGAGATGATATCAGAGAGACAGTGATTTGTGTACCATACCAAAGAGTCTGGACTTTCCAATTCATGCTGTGTAAGAGTTTCCTTACACGTAAATCTCATCAGATGGTCACAATAAACCTGAAAGGTACTAGTATTATTTGCAGTTTCAGGCGAAGTAACATACTCCAAAGTATAAAATAAGTAAGAGCCAGAATCTGGATTATATCTTAAATCTGCTTGGCTCCAAAGCCCGTTGTTCAGGTAACCACTGGGAAATTCTGTCTCCAGAATTTTGTCAAGCTCTTTAATGTACCACAATGAATGTTATTCCTCACATAGTCAGGATTGCAACCCTCTTTTCTCTAAACACCCTCCCAATAGTCTAGAGCACTTGCTCCTCTTTGAGGGAAATCGAAAGTTACTTCTCCATGCAAGAATGTTAAAGAAGTCTGCTGTGAATCAATGATACCCAATTTCTTTGCTTTTATCATGAGAGCATTCTTAGGGGGGGTTGGTAGTTCTCTATAAAAACTTTAAAATTTTACATTTTGTTTGGGTGCTATCCTAAAAAAAATTTAACTATATCCTGGATTATATGAACTCTTTAGAATCAAAACGCGCCTGGTGAATTCAGTGTCTATATTTGCATTTATATTTAGGTTGGTGCTAGCACCCAAGCCAGGCTGTGCTAATTCCTTGTTGGGCTAATGGAGGTGGGGGGAATGAGTGGCAGCCAGCACCCAAATTATGATCACCAGCAAACGAAGTCTGTGTGATATTGAGATGGCGGTAGCAATGGGTATTTTTCAGTACTTCAAACAAGTACAGACAAAGGCCTGGAAACCGTTTAATTGCTATTCAAACATTTCTGGAGTGCTTGAGGACCCTGACAAGGACGAAGGCTACTAATGTACAAGATGAGGGAATTGCTAATAACAGAGGATGGCAGGAAAGCCATTTTTAAAGAGAAGAATTGGCTTGGGATGCTGGGATGAAAACACTCAACATGTCAGCTCAACCTTTCTATTTAAATTACAAATATTTAAAATTTCCTCTTCTTACAAGTAGTGAAAGTAGTTTTATATTTGTTTGTTTCTTTGTTTATTTTTAATGCTGAGAAAGAGAAAAAGTTCTGCTCCTTTCCCAGACCCTGGCTCTGACCCCTCCTGTGGGGATGTTTTAAAGAGAAGCTCTAATATGCAAACATACCTTGTAGATCACATGCATCCCAAAACATTGGATTCTAGCCTTGTTAGCGCATGTCCATGCTGCAGGGTTCAGGTGAGGAGTTGGGTAATGTACATGTGCCCTGCTCTGCAGCTCCACTCAAAGCCCACCCTGTTTCCTGCCTATCTGTTTGTAATGCTTTCCCCAAAGAACCAGAGTCCCATGGCGGCTGGGGCTGGCTTTCTTCTTTACTGTCCTATCTGCTACCTAGAAATAATGTTGAACTAGCCGAGCATAACAGCGCCTGCTTTCCCATAATCTTACCACCACAGGGAATTCATTTTGGTATTTAACCTTTGCCAATTGATAGCCAAAAGTGGAATTCATTGTGTGATATTGAACATAAACTCATGTGTTTATTTTTCTTTTGTAATTTGCCTCTTTGTGTCCTTTGCCTATTTTTTCAATTAAAGTACTCTTCTTTTTCCTGTTGATGTTAAAAAACTTTTTTATTTATCAAGGATAGTAACCCTTTGTCTGCCATATATGTTGTAAATAATGCACCCCCAGTTTATTATTGCTCATGTTTTTAATATAGAGAGAATTTTCACTTTTTTCCCTCTCTGACATATGAACTATTGATTTTCCTTTGTCTTTACAAAGCCCTTCAGTATTGCATGTCAGTTTTTTTGTGTGGTGGCCTAATTTTTAAAAGTTAACCCAACTAACTACATTCAACAAAACAGTTTCAAAAACTTTAATTATTTTGCCTCAAGTAATTTAACTTGTGCAACTGAATTTTTATATTTCCAGGCTTGCTCATCTACAAATGCCACGATGATGAGCACTCAATACTGGAGTGTCTTTTTATTGATCCCAAATTCTAAAGAGGAAACTCTATTAATTATTACTGGAACCCATATGACTTCCTCCTTCATGGAGTCACTTCAAAGATGCCTCACAACATAATGTTGATTTTTTTCCTATAGGTTAAAGGGTGTGTGACAGGGGTTTTACTCTGAGCAAAATAGGGAAAACTTCCTAGACATGCTCTCTGGATATATTTCTCTTTCCCCAGAATTCCCTGCTCATGGTGGCAGTTTAAACTATCTCCCACAGTTGTTTTCATTCAAATAGTCCCCTCTATTTATTCTGTCTCTGCTCCTCTGAGTTTAGATGCCAGAGAATAGTTTCCACGTTGGTTTTTCACTTACTATCTGGAGAATGGTTCTGTTATCCAGAACTCAGTGTGACAGAGAGCATAAATAACAACATAGCAATCCAGAATTCTTCTCTTTGGAGAAGTTGGGGAGGAGGAAATCTGCAGATATTGATTCAGTAATAATTTTTTAGTGCTATTACAAAGTAAAATCACAGCAGGTGATGGTAACGTAATGCCATCTCTTTTGAAAAATGGTAAAGCTCATAAGCTTTGCTTATGAAATCATTAAAGTCTTTTAAACTGATTTTCTTGCAATATCACTTGTTACACTTTTCCCAAAGGAAATGTTTGGCAGTAGCTTCTTGGCCTGTTTTACAAGATTCCCTGATTTCATTGTGTTCAAAGGTGAGTGTACTGATGCCCAGGCCCCCAGCAAGCTCTTGAAGCAAGTACCTTTGACCTAATGGGGATAAAAAGTGCCCTTCTTACAGGTGGATGCCAGGTGAATTCCTTGAGCATAGGCCAGAGTTTAGCCTCAGCCAGGTGGTCTTCAGCCAAGCTGTTTTATGCAAGGCACAGCCTCATGATTGCAGAGTGGCAGGATTCTGGATGCCTTCTATTTAGGTACACAGCATGAAGCTGAATGTGGCAACGTGGGGGGCGACCACCGTGCTCCTCCATGAAGTCTCCATGCCAACACCTTGCCCTAGATGGATCCTGGCTCTGATGAACAATTTGGGCACTGTTAGATGGAAGGCTGAAACTTTGAAGGAATAAAATCATCATTAAAACCAAACTGTGCCATTTAGGTCCTTCTTTTCCTCAACACATAATTTTTTAAAAAGAAGTTTCTGATTAATGTAGTACAGCTTTTGTTTTATTTTACCTATGTCAAAACAAATTTTGATATGCTTTTGTATTGGGAGACTGAAAGTCGATATTTATTTTTTATGAGTGTTATATGAGCTGGGGCTCCATCCATTTTAAAAAGTACAAGCAGAAAGGCAAGTACTCCTATTCTTGTTCTCTCTTTCTAATGCAAGATGCAGGGAGCACTGTGATTAACACAAGCATCTTTGGAGAGAATGCTTCTAAGCCTGGTAGAAAACAGCTAGCTAACCCAGAGAGTTAACTGAGTTCCCTTAATTTAGGATGAATTTCCCTGATGTCTGACTCCTACTGCATCCATTTTACTTGAGACTTGGAGAGACTTTTTTTTTTTAGGAACATAAAGTCCAAAAACACTTTGCAAATCTTCACGGAAACAAGATAGTCTGTTTCACTCCAATTTCTCCTTCAATTTCTTTGAATGGGTTGATAGGGCAGAGTGAACATGGAGGCAGGTGGGAGGGGCTGGCAGTGGAACATGCCGCATGAGTGATGAACTTCATCATTTAGAGCAAGCTAAAGGACTTTCTTGCTTGATTGGTGGTAGGACTCAGTGGGGAGACTCAGTTGGGGGAGGTGGCTGCCAGCTACGTCTATGCCTCTAACCAAATAGCCTTTCTCCCGGGCCTTACTTTCAAACTTAACCTTATGCTACTCACAGACGTCTTCATGGCTGTCTGTGGGTCCTCTTAGGAAACTCACACTTCTTTGAACACTAGCTGATGGCTCTGGCAGAACTTCTGGTCAGTGGTACCCAACCAGCTCTGTTCCCTGCTCCTCAGTGAAAATGAAGTCATCACCATTCAAGGTTTGAAGGGTCTATTTCAAATGTTTAGTTATACTAGATTACATTTTCTGAAAGAAGTTTTCCATGCTCAAGGTAACTTGAGATGGCCAGGCGTTAGCTGTATCTCTCTCACACCCATTCTCAGGTTGGCCAACTCTTGCAGAGGGTTTACATCAGGTCCATTTAAAGACTGAACTAGGTGTCAAAGGACACTTGCTCTGATTCTGGCAGAGTGTCCATGCACCTTGAGAAAGTGATGTGATTCCTCCATTCCAGTTACTTCATGTGTAAAAGGAGGAAAAGTGTAAGCCTTGCCTACCCACCTCAGAGGGCCCTGAGAACCCCAAATGTGAAAAAACTTTTGCAAACTACAAAGCCCTCCCTGAAAGCATGGTTTTCTTATTAGGGGGCCCCCACCACCTCCCTGTCTGAGGGAGCCTTTCACAGAACCTCCCTGCACCCGCCCATCACTGGCACTCCTGCTGCTCTGTTTAGAGAAACACGCTTTATGGCAGCACAGATACAGACCTGGATCACGGGGTCACTGCTGTGTTTCCATTACAAATACACAGACTTCAGGCTTCAGCCCTTTCCACATGCTGAACTTCATCGGAGTCCCATGTGTTGAGAGCCTTCTGGAAGAGACCCAACAATTACAGAGAAGTGCACCATACAGACTTGGCCTGAATGTAATTGCAGCCTGAACTTTTGGGGGGATTGTTATGGGGTCCCATCCTGCAGTCTTTCAACCCGGGAAACTCTCCTGGGCATGGATTGGAAATTCTTCAAGATCGGGAGGTATAGCCTCTAGCTGGAATTGAACAACAGGGAGGACCTTTTAACCAGAATGGAACTTCCATCTCGTTTTGCAAGCCTGCTAATTTTCTATGTCTGTGTGGCCTTTTACATAAATAAATAAACAGAGGATATAGTTTTAAGTACAGTGGTTTCCATGCTCCTGGGGCTGATTTCTCTTTCGCCCCCCCAGGTTGATAGCAGATCAGAGTCGTCGAAATGAATCCAAATGGATTTTGCAGAGATAGTCAAAAAGCCATGCCAGCTTGGCCTCCTTCGTGCAGTAAGTACAGTGTGAGCAGCTGCCAGACAGGGAAGAGAGGGCCCCAAGTCAATTACTGATTTCTTTAACTCCCCCTTAGGGTCAGAAAACCGCAGCTGCACAATGTGCTTTAGCACCCAGAATGTGACTGTGGAGAATTAGGGGCACATGTCCACAATGTTCTCTCAAAGTAGGGGTGTTAGCTGTGCTGTAGAATGAATAGTGGAACCGGGGCTCTCATCGGCAGGTCAAGTCCAGATTACCAAAACTCGTCTCTTTTGTCACATTGTAGTCCAGTGTTTCACGAGTCTGGAGGAGATACGCAGACCAGGGAAAAAGCTTGGAATGAAAACAACATTAGTGGTATTCACTCATCATCCTGTGGTGACCCCAGTGTTGCCATTAGACTGACAGTCAGCATGGATGGGCCACTGGAGGGGCCCCTGATTCCTCCTCTCCATTACGTTACCCTCTACTGACCTACGCGAGATGCCCACTGTGGCTAGCAGTGTCTATGTACATTGTAAGCACTCTTTTCTTTTCCTTCATTAATACAATAAGTCTCTCCTTAAAAAAAAAAAAAAAAAAAGAAATCAGTAAGCTAAAAATCTCCATGGAAAAATGAAGGAAGTACTCTAAAATATAAACTCAAAGAAGCACTGTACAGGGCACCTGCATGAGGGAGTTCATCAGGAAACCCTCTCTCGAGGCAGGAAAGAATAGGTAACTCGGTTCCACAGGCCAAAGGTTGGCAAATTTTTCTACAAAGGGCCCACGCTAGATAGTAACTGTTTTGGCTTTGTGGGCCATAAGGGGTCTCTGTTGAGAATACTTAACTGTCTGTGGTATAGCACAAAAGCAGCATAAACAATACTTAAATGAATGGGCGTGGCTCAGTCCTAACAAAGCATTATTTATAAAAATAGACAGTGGGCAATATTTGGCCCACAGACTCGCTATAGGTTACTGTGTGCAATAATTCCATTGGTAGACAATAAAAAATTTCAACAGACAGTAATCATTGTCTATTACGTGCTGCTCTAAATGCACAAATGAGTTAAGACCCAGTTGTACACATATATATACATTGTCCTCTGCCGGCATCCAGCAGGGTGGGATCTGGTGAGCAGAGCTCTCTCTGGAAGGTGCCCTGCTGTCTGTCGGGGTGCCTCTGGCCCACTCGCCTTTCACCGGTTGGCTTCCAGCGCCCCTCAGCACTCTATCTACCAGTTGTGTGTTGAACGCAGAAAATGGTGGTTTTATCCTTGGAACAGACCACAGATCCATGTTTAGCTTCAACTCACACTCTCACATGCCTTATTTAATATTCAAAACAATCCAGTGAAGTAAGCCCCACTATTCCTGGTTCACAGATGAGATAATTTAGGCCCAGAGAGGTTAAGTCATGTTCCCCGTTAATTGTACACTAGTCAGTAGTGGAGCTAGGTTCAACCCAGACCACGAGAACATCATCACAGATGTCCTACATGGCAGCTTTTCTTTGAGCATAAGTAGTGTATTTTGAACAAGAGGAGAAAAGATAGGAAACATCTTGAATCCAAATAAGGGAGCTGAGAGGAGGACTGGGTGTCCAAACCACTATTAGGGTGGGTTTTTGTTGTGTTTTGTTTTGCTATGTTTTAACATTAACATTGTGGCCATGTGCTGGAAAGGACATGCATTCTTCATTCTTTTTTCATTACTTGAGAATTGTTGCAACCGCTATGCAAAACCAATAAAAGGAAAACTTTTCAAAAAAATGTCATTTGGCAGGCAATGCCCAGCTGAGGAGCAGCCCAGGTCTCACGGGAGAGCAATATGCATTTTATAAAATTTCTTAAGAGACAATTTATGGTTTTGAGAAAACAAAACAGGAAATTGAATTAAAAAGAGAAACATATTTAAATAATATTCAAGTGATGACATAACCAACCAAAGTTCAAAGATCACAAGCTTGCGTCAGGCGCTGTCAGCTGCAAGAACACTCTGGCATTAGTTGGTGGTATCAATACATGAAGAGAGGTGCTTTGTTATTTAATTGGTGCCACATCACAACTTTTTTTTAAATTAAAACATGATTGTATGTATCTGTGGGGTACCGTCTTGAATATCATGCATCTCAACTTTTGAATAAATGAAAACTAACTTCATAAATTGGAATTGTGGTCCTAAATACAAGGTTCTTGGCATTTCTGAAAACACTGAAATATACCTTCATTCTGACATCATGGATTTAGGTGCCTGTCTCTGAATTGGCAGAGCTTTACTCCAAAATGACCTGGGGGGATGTTGAGTGGGTGTATTTTTTTCCATGTAAAATAACTCTTGGGGAGTAGGGATTAAAAAATACATAAAAGAATATAGCGTTTCTGTTGGAAAGAAAGAAAATCAAGAGTCGTTTGCTATCTTTGGTAGTAAACACTCACATGTGCGCACACAAACACACACACTTTTCTTTCATGTTGTTTCCAGTAAAAAAAAGTTCCCAGCTGAGCCAGTCCAAATGACTAACTCACAGAGTAACGAGCAAATAAAATATTTGCTCCTTTCAGTCACTAAGTTTGGGAGTAGTTTTTTTGTTTTTGTTTTTGTTTTTTTAACATGGAAACTGATAACTGATACCTATGAGCTTTGAAAGCTGAATGGTTTCATCTATCACATCCTTGAAGTGTATAAAACCAGACAATTGAATCATTAGAAAACAACTAGAAATACCCATTTGAAAAACTTCTTACAGCTGAACACATCTCTATTAAATTGGGGTCTTCAAAAGTAATCAGCAGGAACACTGCTCTCATTTTTTTTCTCTTTCTTAGAGGACTTAATGATATGAAACCAAATTTGCAGGTCAAACAATAGGCATTTCTTCACAGATTGAGGACCCATGTTTAGTTGGACCTATGTTTTATATTGTTTGATAATGCATTTAGTGAAAAGAAATTTACTGAATTTGTTTTTATTTGGAATTTGTTTTCAACAATGATAGCTCCATGATAATGAACTTGGATTTGAGGAGTGGTCATTAGGGTACAGTAAAAATAAAATAAAACACTGGGAGAAATTCCTTCTGCACATTAAGTTATAGAGAGCTCAGATCATGGAGGCATGTGCAGGTGTGAGAGAACAGAAGGTTGGACTATTGAAGGAAGAGTGATAACTATTTACTGGGACTAGAAAGAGGTCATGAGCAGAAACCATGTGGCTGGAAGGGTGAGGGTCTTGTCCCGAGGAGAGAAAAAAGGGGATTTTCACATTTACAAGGCTCTATAGGTTTTCTTAGCCAGATTACTAAAAGCAGAAGAAAATCACTTTCTTACAGAAATGTTACCAATATAATATTAAATATAGTGCAATTTTCATATCACTGGCTGTGAGTGAGGCACTTTATGTACAGTATCTCAACTTCACAGTGATCTCATGATGGGAGAAATGGTGCCATGATTTTATAGGTAAGTCAACCGAGGCTCAGGAAGGTTTAGTGACTTGCTAAGGTCATAAAGTTACAAAGGGATTGGCTGAGGACTGAAGCCCGGGCTGTCTAATTTCAGAGAGCCTTCATTTAACCACAGTGCTAGATTGTGATATTTCTTAGAAACTAAAATGTGATGAGAGAAGTAGGCAAGAAAAATGCCTGATGAGCAGTGACCTCAAACCATTATAGAATTGTGAGACATTTTAACTAAAAAGTTATTTTTCTCCTATCTTTGCTATCATGCTACCTAAATCATCTCAGATAAAGATGTAACTTGCTATGAGGAAAAAACTAATTCTTTCTTGTACTATTTATTTTTTCCTTCACAATACCAAGTGGATAGCTTTACTTGAAAAATCTTTTTTTTTTTTTCCAAACTAAAACAATATTATTTTTAGTTAGGATTTGCCATTGTGTAGAAATATGTTTTGTTCATTGTGTAGACTGTAATCAAGATTGAAACAAATTCAAAAATCTGTCCCAGGGATATTGTTAAAAATACCAACAGATGTGAATTCTCTTGTAATGCAGGACTACTGTTAGCTGTGTTTTCTACTTTCACTGAAATTGGGAAGACTTTATAGCTGAGAAAGCAAATTAAGAAAGTAAACCCCTTCCTAAGCTATCTCCACTAAGAAAACTCTCTGTGTTATACCATATATGCTTACTTCTTTTTGTAATTCAACTGCAAGTCACAGTGTTCTGTTATAAACCTCTGGAACACAGAATCACGTAAATATGTTGTAAGTATGGGGCTGTTACTGATGTTGGATGAAAGGAGGTGAGTGAAAAAGCTTTCTGAACCTATGTTTACACAACACCAAATAAAGTTTTGATATCAAAACGCTTGAGAGCTCATAAATGATAGTGGAGTTAGGGCAGCCCTGAGAGGTTTTCACCTACAAATTCTTTTTTAAATGGATATTGCCCACAAAGATAGGAAAGGTGTCCGATGTAAAAACAATCAGCTACTAATTGAGGTGCTCATGCCTCAACATGAAGCAAATTTCTGCTGCAATAGGTCCTAGCATATAAAAGGAGTAAGGTGAGCTATTAATTAATTGCTTCAAGATATCCCTCTAGCATGCCTTTGACATGTATCTTTTTTTTTATTCTTTTAAGTTTTTAATTGCTTCCCTACGGCAAGTACAAACAGCTAAGGATAGGAACAAAGGACATAATGCAACTGTGGCCACGTGGAATGCTTCATTATGTCATGAAGTAACATCTGCAAGATTGAATGAACCAGACTGCTGCCTGTGCTGTGACCATGCAGGTTATCGTAATAAAATGAGATCACAAAGGGGCCTTTCAGTACCAGGTGTATTCCACAACCTTGACTGTGGAAAACTGGCCAACCCAGCTCAACTTCTCGGTTACTGTCCCAACTGGCTTTTGAATTTTTCTTTTTCTCAAATTTTGTTTCAGTTTGAGAAATCTTTGATCATTTGGAATGTAATGCTTAAAATGTTCCTATCAGACAGGAAAACATATTTTGGGAAAATCTTTCTCACATCATATTCTCTTTGGTGATTGTTTGGTAAGGTAAGGAGACAGAAAACAATGTGTAAATGGGGACTCTTTGTTCCAGGTTGAGGGGGTGTGAAACTCAGGAGAAAGAAGGAAATATAAGATGATATATTTCCTCTCCAGCGTGCATACTGAAATGTACAGAACACCATTGTTTACAGCATCTCTGGGCTGTGACTCAGTGGTGATTGCAGCTGGCAGGCGCAGATCGAAAGGACAGCATCATCAAAACCCAAGTCATTTTTTTAAAAAACAAAAATCCTTTTCACTGCCTGTGGACAAAATTACTGACTGACATGCTAAACCTATTAAATATGTATTTTGCAAAATTTGAAATGAGAAAAAATGCTATGTAAAAATTTTTACAGATGCCGAATGATTGTAAATGTGGTTAAAGATGTGGGACTTGCTCCAACTTTGTTCTTTCATGGATTGCTATTAGCTTACACTTGAAATCTCTGTTGGCCACGTATTTCACATTGTTCTTCCAAATGTAATCATTTCTCTCTTTTATCTGATCTCCTACAGTCTCTCTGTTTTCATCAATATCTGACAGCAATTCCCAAAGATCCAATATAGTCTACTCTAATATCCTTATGTGTACTCTTTTCTCTCTTTGAAATCTAATACCTTTGCAGTGAAATAATTTATTGTGCTTTATTTAGACCTTTATTTTTTGCATGTGTTTTGATACTATCCTTTTGAAAGGGGTTATTTGGAAATTTAAACCAACTGTTCACCAAAAGTTATGAAAGCATGATTAAAAATTTTTCTCTCTTTTTCAATCCCTTTTTAAGACTTCATTTTTTAGTGTGGTATGGCAAGTGGCATAAAGTCCATGAGTCTGGTAATGATGGGAAAATAAAGATGAATATTTCTTGGAGCCCCAGCTAATGGGGAGAGCATACAGAAGATCCAATGAGCCAGAAAAAATCAGTGATAGTCCTCTTTTTCTTGAAATCCCTTAGATTATGTGGTTGTCAGAACCTTGAGATGTTTAATGCATTGAATTTGACCTTTTGGTGAAAAGGCTGTGGCAACAATGTGCTTGTTAATAAATAAATAAGTGCTACTTGGTTCCAAATTGCATATACTATATTTCTATTCATCTTGAGTCCTGAAGAAATGCACTTTATAAGCACTATCTGAAAATAAGTTTTTATGGGTACATTACAGTCTAATACGTGCATTGTTAAATTAAAGGGAAAACTTGTTCCAATGAAGTAGTTGGCAGAAAACTATAAATCTTGATGGATAGGAAAATATGCCTTTCAATAAAAAAGAAAGAAGCAGATACAGAAAGAAAGCAGACAAAGGAACCCTGCTTAAGGACTTCTTTAAAAACCAGGCCTCTGAGCAGCATCTAGCAAGAGTCACCCCTTTCCAATGTTTATGATCAATCCACTCTCCTCTCACCATTCTCCCCTTTACTCTTCCCTGTTACTCAAGAAAATCATCCACTGGCTGTGCCAAAACTTTGAGGCAAGAATGAAAAATGTTTTCCTTTATTGCTAACCTGTGAAAATGTGATTTTTTGCCAGTGTTGTGGTGGTTGGGATTTTTTTTTTCTTTCTCACATAGCTCTATTCCTGGCAGGATAGATCTTGACGTGCAAATGACATTCCATCATAAATAAGTAAACTATGTTTTTTGGTTGGAGTCTGAAAAACTCTATTTCTTATTCTTCTGCTCATGCAAGATACTTTCCACTGCTTGTTACTGAAGTTCACTCCTTACCACCAGAGTTGACAAACAAAGGGAATGTCTGGATGAAAGGAGCTTCCATTCGTGTCTTCAACTGAGACATGAGAATATAAATTAAGCAGCCTCTTTGGGTACAGCCTGCACACCTAAGCATATTTAAGATAGCCATAGAGTGCTCACTCTGTCAATAGAATTTTGACTGTAGAGACCATGTGTATACCAAACAGACATGAGTGACTGTATTTGTAGATTCAATAAAAGATTATTCAGAGTATTGGGCACTCTAGGTATAAGGAGTAGACAAAACAGACAAAACAGTTTCCTTCAGGGAGCTACTCAATTTGCATAATTTTCAGCAGTTTTAATTGATTGTTGAACCAGCCAATTAATTGATAGTGTTGATTAAACCTATATTATGTACCAGTTATGTTACTATGTTAGGTGTTAGGATACAAAGACTTGACCCTAACTCTCAAGGAACTCTCAATCTAGTAGTGAAGAAAGACATCTAAGCTAATACGTGTGATAATTATTATGATTGCCCTGGTGAGCCAGGAAAGAGTGAGTGCTCAATACTAGTGGGCCATGTAACCTGGGTAGTCACAATTTTTCATTTCCAATGGCCAACATTTCTCCAGACCTGACACATTAAAACTTGTATTGGCGCCCTGCGGTGCCAGCGCATGACTCAGCAGGTAGGCCTCGCTGCCACTGCCTGACTCCATCTCCAGCCTGGCCGAGTGTGCACCAATCAGAGAGGTGCCCAGCCAGAGAGACCCAAGATCCACAGAGACTACACGCCCTGTGGTGCCAACGCACAACCCAGCAGGTAGGCCTCGCCGCCACTACCCAACTCCATCCCCAGCCCAGCCAAGTACATGCTGACCAGAGAGGTGCCTCCCCAGAGAGGCCCAAGACCCGAGGCAACCATGCACCGAGGCACTAGTGGGCAAAGGAGGAGGCACTGAGGCAGCTATACCAAATTGGCAGCCCTAGCAGCATCCTAGCCAGACAATAGTATCGAACCAGTGGACCATAAAATCCCCAGCCACAATGACTCAACATCAAAGGATAGATACCAGAAATACGAAAAATAAAGGAAGTATACCACCAAAGGGCAATAACTCTCAAGACCTAGATCCTATATAACAGGAAGCCCTTGAAATGTCTGACAAGAAATTTTGAGTGATAATTCTCAGGAAACTAAATGAGACACAAGAAAACTCAGCTAGACAACATGATGAAACAAGGAAAAGTATACAGGACCTGAAAGAAGAAATGTACAAGGAAATCAATGCCCTGAAAAAGAATGCAGCAGAGCTTGCCAGGCTGAAGAATTCATTCAACCAAATAAAAAATACAACAGAGAGTTTAACCAGCAGGCTTGCAGAAGCAGAAGAGAGAACTTCTGACCTTGAAGATGGGCTGTTTGAAATAGCATAGGCAGACAAAAAAAGAAAAGAAAAAAGAATTAAAAACATTGAAGAAAATCTAAGACAGATATCAGACAACCTTAAGCACTTATATATCCGAGTCATGGGTATTCCAGAAGGGGAGGAAAAAGGAGATTGCATTGAAAAAATATTCAACAAAATAGTGGCAAAAAACTCCCCAGGTATAGGAAAAGACACAGATCTTCAGATTCAGGAAGCTCAAAGATCCCCAAATGTATTCAACACAAAAAGGTCTTCTCCAAGACATGTTATAGTCCAACTGGCAAAACTCAAAGACAAAGACAGAATCTTAAAAGCTGCAAGAGAGAAGCGTCAAGTCACCTATAAGGGAGCCCCAATCAGACTAACATCAGACTTTTTATCACAAACCCTAAAAGCCAAAAAGGAATGGGATGATGTATTCAAAATACTAAAAGACAGAGATGGCCAGCCAAGAATACTCTGCCCCACAAGGCTATCCTTCCTAAATAAAGGGCAAATAGTATATTTCTCAGCCAAACAAAAACTGCAGGAGTTCACTACCACATGACCGCCTTTACAAGAAATTCTCAAGGGAGTACTGGATTTGCTACCTAAAAAACAACTACCATTGCCATAAAAACTCAAGAAAAATCAAAACCCACTAGTAAAATAAAAAATGCTGTCAATGAAGAGAAAAAAAAAGTTTATCTACAACCCAAGAAACCAACAAATACAAAAGACAAACAGTAAATCAGAAAGAAAGGAAAAAAGACACTTAAGACATCCAAACAAAAATCAATAAAATGCTAGGAGTAAATCAACACTTTTCAATAACAACTCTTAATGTAAAAGGATTAAATTCCCCAATCAAAAGACACAGACTGGCTGACTAGATTAAAAAGGAAGACCCAACTATATGCTGCCTTCAAGAGACTCACCTCACCTATAAAGACTCACATAGACTAAGAGTGAAAGGATGGAAAAAGATTTACCATGCAAACAGAAATGAAAAATGAGCTGGAGTAGCTATTCTTATATCTGATAAAATAGACTATAAACTAAAAACCATAAAAAGAGATAATGAGGGCCACTACATAATGACAAAAGGATTGATCCATCAAGAAGACAAAACAATCATAAATATATATGCACCCAATGTCGGAGCAGTCAGATTTATAAAGCAAACTCCACTAGACATAAAGAAGGAAATAGACACTAATACCATAATAGCAGGGGACCTGAACACCCAACTGTTAATACTGGACAGATCATCTAGGCAAAGAATCAGCAGAGAAACACAAGATCTAAACAACACTCTGGACCAATTGGACTTGGCAGATATCTACAGAACATTCCATCCAACAACCTCAGAATATTCATTCTTCTCATCAGCACATGGATCATTCTCCTGGATAGATCATATGTTAGGTCACAAATCAAGTCTCAACAAATTCAAAAAAATTGGAATTACCCCATGTGTTTTTTCAGACCACGATGGATTAAAATTCGAAATCAGTAACAAACAAAATTCTGGAAACTGTACAAACACAAGGAAATTAAACAACTTTCTACCTAATGACATATGGCTCCAAGAAGAAATCAAACAGGGAATCAAAAAATTTATTGAAACTAATGAAAACAATGATACATCATACCAAAACCTGTGGGATACTGGAAAAGCAGTACTAAGGGGGAAATTTATTGCATTAAATGCTTACTTCAGAAGAATGGAAAGATGGCAAGTGAACAACCTAATACTTCACCTTCAAGAACTAGAAAAACAAGAACAATCCAAACCCAAAGTTAACTGATGGAAAGAAATCTTTAGGATCAGAGCAGAACTTAATGAAATTGAACCCCCCCCCAAAAAATGACACAAAAGATTGATTAATCAATAAGTTGGTTTTTTGAAAAGATAAATAAAATTGACAAACCATTAGCATGGCTAACTAAAAAAAGAAGCGAGAAGACCCAAATAACAAAAATTAGAAATGAAAAAAGGTGATAATTACAACTGATATATCTGAAATACAAGGAATCATTCGAGACTACTATCACAACTATTTGACAACAAATTTGAAAATCTGGAAGAAATGGATAAATTTCTGGACAAACACACACTAACAAAACTGAGCCAAAAAGATGTCAAAAATCTGAACAGACCAACAACTATAAAAGAGATTGAAGCTGTTGTCAGAAGGCTCCCAACAAAGAAAACCCAGGCCCAGATGGGTTCACAGCAGAATTCTACCAAACATTCAAAGAGGAATTGACACCAGTTCTCTACAAACTATTCCAAAAGATTGAAAGAGAGGCAATTCTCCCAAACTCATTCTATGAAGCAAACATCACCCTGATAACAAAACCAGGTAAGGATACAACTAAAAAAGAAAACTACAGGCCAATATCCTTGAGGAATATAGATGCAAAAATCCTCAATAAAATACTAGCTAACAGAATACAGCAACACATATGCAAAATTATACACCATGATCAAGTGGGATTCATCCCAGGAATGCAAGGTTGGTTCAACATATGCAAATCAATAAATGTGATTCACCATATCAATAAAAACAAACACAGGAACCATATGATCATCTCTACAGATGCTGAAAAAGCCTTTGTTAAAATTCAACATTCATTCATGATAAAGACTCTCTATGAGTTAGGTATAGATGGAAAGTATCTCAACGTAATTAAAGCAATATATGATAAACCCACTGCCAATATCATCTTGAATGAGGAAAAGCTGAAAGGTTTTCCTTTAAGAATAGGAACTAGAAAAAATGCCCACTCTCACCACTCCTGTTCAACATAGTGCTGGAAGTACTAGCCAGAGCAATCAGAGAAGAGAAGGAAATAAAGAGCATCCAGATTAGAAAAGATGAAGTCAAACTGTCCCTGTTTGCAGATGACATGATCCTATATATATATAACAGCCTAAAGCCTCTACAAAAAAACTCTTGGGGTTGATAAATGATTTCAGCAAAGTTGCAAGATACAAAATGAACATACACAAATCAGTAGCATTTCTATTCTCCAACAGTGAACATGCAGAAAGAGAAATCAAGAAAGCTTGCACATTTACAATAGCCACCAAAAAAATAAAATACTTAGGAATAGAGTTAACCAAGGATGTGAAAAATCTCTATAATGAGAACTACAAACCACTGCTGAGAGAAATTAAAGAGGACACAAGAAGATGGAAAGATATCCCATGCTCTTGGACTGGAAGAATCAACATGGTGAAAATGTTCATACTACCAAAAGTGATCTAAAATTCAATGCAATCCCCATCAAAATTCCAATAACATTTTTCTCAGAAATGGAAAAACTATCCAGACATTTATGTGGAATAACCATGGACCACACATAGCCAAAGCAATTCTGAGCAAAATATAAAAAATAAAGCTGGAGGCATAACATTACCTGACTTTAAACTATACTACAAAGCTAAACTAACCAAAACAGCATGGTACTGGCATAGAAACAGACACACTGATCAATGGAATAGAATAGAGACTCCAGAAATTAACCCACACACTTACAGCCATCTGATCTTTGACAAAGGCACCAAGCCTATACACTGGGGAAGAGACTGCCTCTTCAGCAAATGGTTCTGGGAAAACTGGATATCCATATGCAGAAGAATGAAACTAGACCCATACCCCTCACCATATACTAAAATCAACTCCAAATGGATTAACAAATTAAATACACACCCTGAAACAATAAAACTTCTTGAAGAAAACATAGGAGAAACACTTCAGGAAATAGAACTGGACACAGACTTCATCAATACGACCCCAAAAGCATGGGCAACCAAAGGAAAGATAAATAAATGGGATTATATCAAACTAAAAAGCTTCTTCACAGCAAAAGAAACAACTGACAGACTTAAATACAACCAACAGAGTGGGAGAAAATATTTGCAAAATATACATCTGACAAAGGTTTAATATCTAGAATATACAAGAAACTGAAAAAACTTTACAAGAACAAAACAAGTAACCCAATTAAAAAATGAGCAAAAGAGCTAAATAGGCATTTCTCAAAGGAAGATATAAGAATGGCCAACAGAAACATGAAAAAATGCTCAACATCACTCAGCATTTTGGAAATGCAAATCAAAACCACACTGAGATACCATCTCTCCCCAGTTAAGATGGCTAATATCAGAATGACTTTGAATGATAAATGCTGGTGAGGTTGCAGAGAAAAAGGAACTCTCATACATTGTTGGTGGGACTGCAAAATGGTGCAGCCTCTATGGAAATTTGTATGGAGATTCCTCAAACAATTGCAGATAGATCTACCATATGACCTAGCTATCCCACTGCTGGGAATATACCTAGAGGAATGGAAATCATCAAGTCGAAGGTGTACCTGTTCTCCAGTGTTCATTGCAGCCCTCTTTACAATAGCCAAGAGTTGGAACTAGACCAAATGTCCATCATCAGATGAGTGGATACGGAAAATGTGGTACATCTACACAATGGAATACTACTCTGCTATAAAAAAGAATGAAGTACTGCCATTTGCAAGAACATGGTTGGACCTAGGGAGAATTATATTAAGTGAAACAAGTCAGGCACAGAAAGAGAAAAATCACATATTCTCACTTATTTATGGAAGCTAAAAATAAATAAATAAATACACAAGTAACCTGGCGGGGGGGTGGGGCGTGAGGGAAGAGGACACAACAATTACAATTCCTTGAAGTTGATACTACAAGTGAACAGATAGGACATTGTTGGGAGGGAGGGGGGAGAGAGAGGAGGGAGGTAGGTTTTGGTAATTGGCCACAATAATCTACCACATTGTATACTGACAAAATTAAAAAAAAAAAAAAAAAAAAACTTGTATTAACTGTATGTGACCTCTCTTTTCTTTTGTGCTTACCTATGCTTCTCAAAATCTGCATTATGAATGTTAGTTGTGTTTCTATGCCGAACTTAATTCATCTCATAAATTTGGACTCTGCCAATTAAAAATTGTGATGTACCAGATACTGTTGGCTGTGGTTTGAATGTCCCCTCATGCTGCAATCTGACCCTCAATATGGTGGTGGAAGTTGGGGCCTTTAAGAGGTGATTAGATCATGAGGACTGTACCCTGGTGAATGGATTAATCCATTCATGGAGTAATGGGTTGGTGGTTTAATGCGTGTGGTTCTGATGGCTTAATAAGGGGAGAGGATGAGAAGGTTAGCCTCCTGTTCAGCCCATTTCTCTTGCCATGTCATACCCTGCATTGCTGCAGAGTCAGAAGAAGACCCACCCAGAAGAAGACCCTCACCAGAAATAAATTTCATTTCTTTATAAATTACCAAGGTTCAGGTATTGTGTTATAAGCAACAGAAATGAACTTATACATGGCTGTAGTAATAACTTTAGAGATATAAAGCAGATCAGTCTTGGTTCTAATACTCTAAAGTTTAGTTACTCATGGACAAAACTAGCTTATAGCAGGTATATTTTTAGCAGTAGGGAACTCTCATAACCTGGAGTCCAGAGATGACTTTGCTTAAGCACTAATGTAATTTAGACATAATGCAGATGGATGCAATCAAGAATGAGTATTCTAAACAAATGAACAAAAGCAGTTGAGAGTGTGACGGCAGTGCTTAAAGAAAAGCTATGCTGAGATTCATATCCTTCTGGAAAAAGTAGTCAGGATTAAGACAGCTTTACTATACTGTAGAAATCTCTTCCTGATCATGTTTGGATTGTGGCACCTCATATATGCCCTAGATTAGCACTCACCACATGGAACTGAAACTGCCCGCTTCAAAGTCAGTGTGTTCCACTGGACTAAAGACAATGAGGGACCAGTGATATCTGTTTGGGTCAGGCTGTGTACCTAGTAGGTCCTCAGTATTTATTCATTTTGAATTGACTTATAGCATAAGTCCTAGGCAAACATTTAATTATCATTCAGTTGAACTATATGACAGTCTCCTTAACCGTGATGAACAAGGGTTAAATAGGACTCCAAGATTATCATGACAAGGAACGGTACCAGACTTTAAAAGCCCTGCTATGGCATAACACTAAAAGGTGTAACCAAGTATATGTTTTTTTTAAAAACCAACCACATTGAGATACCATCTAACCCCAGTTAGGATGGCTAAAATCCAAAAGACTCTGAACGATAAATGCTGGCGAGGTTGGGGAAAAAAAGGAACTCTCATACATTGTTGGTGGGACTGCAAAATGGTGCAGCCTCTATGGAAAATGGTATGGAGGTTCCTCAAACAATTGCAGATAGATCTACCACATGACCCAGCTATCCCACTATTGGGAATATACCTAGAGGAATGGAAATCATCAAGTCGAAGGTATACCTGTTCCCCAATGTTCATCGCAGCACTCTTTACAATAGCCAAGAGTTGGAACCAGCCCAAATGTCCATCATCAGATGAGTGGATACGGAAAATATGGTACATCTACACAATGGAATACTACTCAGCTATAAAAACGAATGAAATACTGCCATTTGCAACAACATGGATGGACCTCGAGAGAATTATATTAAGTGAAACAAGTCAGGCACAGAAAGAGAAATACCACATGTTCTCACTTATTGGTGGGAGCTAAAAATTAATAAATAAATTCACACACACACACACACACACACACAAAACCGGGGGGGGGGGGGGAAGAAGATATAACAACCACAATTACTCGAAGTTGATACGACAAGCAAACAGAAAGGACATTGTTGGGGGGGAAGGGGGGAGGGAGAAGGGAGGGAGGTTTTGGTGATGGGGAGCAATAATCAGCCACAATGTATATCGACAAAATAAAATAAAATAAAATAATAAATAAATAAATAAAAATAAAAATAAAAAAACAGACAGTGCTTAATATTAAAAATTTACATTTATATTGGCTCCAACTCATCTTCATGCTGGTAGACTTGTCACTGAATGGGTCTCACAAAGTCATACTAAAATTGAGATATGAAGGAATAAATTTGAGATGTTTGCCACATTTGAGGCAAAGTGAGCACACCAACCACTGGCAGGGAGGAAATACCATCTCTGGAAATACATCTCTGACATGTAGACTTCTGCCTTCCCAAGATAGGCCCAAAGATGAAAATCAAAACATTTTTTAGCAGGCTTCTGTTTCATGGTCACATTGTTGAATATTTCACCTTGTCTCATTTTTATCCCCAATCAACCTAGAAAATGATCTCAAAGATTTTGTTTTTCTCCCTGTGAAATGGCAGAATTATTTTCACTCAACTCGGAGTACCACACCTTATTTTTTTTCCTTAATCTTTTTGATAATTTTAAAAAGATTCCATTCTAGAATGTGTTTACCTTTCTTCTAATAAAAGTAGTGGATAAAGAAAGAATAAGTAACAATTTGTGTATTTATTTATGAAAAAAGAACTGATTGAGCACCTACTATGTATGGGAGAGCAGGAAGAATTGCCATGTTAAAAAAGGAACTATAAAATGAATAACACAAGATTCTACTTTTAGAGGCTCAAAATCTGATGGAGGTGGTATACATACAAGGGTATGCCAAAAATTTAATGGAAAGATTTGTATTATCATTTAATTATATTTTTCCAAGAATTTCTTGAAATACTCTTGTACAAACAAGTAACTATATTGCAATGCATTAAGTCAATATATATTTATTCAGTACCCACTGTGGAATATACTATAAAGTAAATGTACTTCACAGGGCCTGGTTTTAAAAAGCCTTGCAGTTTCAATTATTGACCTTGCAGAGGACTGGAAATTTTCCTCAGGCTATAAAGTCTCTGGTGTAAGATAAAGATTTGTGGCACAGCAAGGTTGCTGGCTCAAGGACACACTAGTTGCTGATTGTTATATAAAGATACTGGAAAACTTCTGAAGGGAGAAGGAATGTTTGCTAAGAGCAAGCCTTTGTTGGTGGATTACTTAATTGTCTCATGGAATGTCATCTGACTTGTCTCACTGAAAGTTACCAGCCTATATTGTTAAACTATAACCCCACCTATGTTCTTTTCCTGTAACTTTCCAGTCGGGAGAATAAACACAGGAAGAGAACCCCAATTCGGGGTTAACTTCCCAAGGAAGGGATGCCTCTTGCTGGAGGGTCCTGGGAAGATTGACCACTTCAGGGTCTCTCACTGCTCAGAAGAGATGGGCTTTGAGTAATCCTTTGTGTCTCTGTCATCCAGGGGAAGTGGGGTGACAAATCTGTGGGGGGAGAAGCAACGCAAAGCAACACCCACTATATGGTAAACATGAGGCTAGGCACCAGAAATGTAACAGTGAACATGACTCAGGTTCCTTCCTTCATGGAGCTTACATTCAATTAGGGGAAACAGACAATAAATAAATAGATACAGAAAACGATAAAATATATACAATAATAAGAAAGGTGATTAGGTCTAGAAAGAAAAGAAGAGTGAGCTGTGATAGAAAATGGTAAAGTTTACCATCACAGAAAGAATGGTCATGAAGATTTCTCTAACTGGGTAATACTCAAACTAATAACTAAGAAAGAGATGTCAGTCATGGAAAGGAAGAGTTGGGGAAAGGATGCTACAGGCAGAAAGAAAGGCTAATGCTAAGGGTTAGGGGTGTGATTCAGTTCAAATGTCACTATGTTAAAAACTTTCCTGAAACCCTGCAGGCAAAGTAGCAGAATTAGTATTTTGGTACTTGATTGCATTCGAAATCATGCTGCTCTGATCTATTATACATCACACTGACTTTATTTGTATATGTATGCTTCACTTCTCACTAGGCTGGGTTTCATTCACCATTGATACATTGTACCTATTGTAATATCTGGTGTACCTGTGTCATGATGTTTGGGGTGTTTCTTTCTTCTCTCTTCTTCTATCAGGTCTGAACATACCAGGTGAGACTATAGAAAGAGTGCAGACTCTTTTGCATAGTGCCCATAAAAAAATTAATCTAGGCAGTGTGAAAATTTTTTCTCACTGATCCTACACCCTGAGGGCAAAATAAGTTTTTCTTTCTTTCTACTTTTCTCCATCCCTCCCCCCAAAAAAACCTACTTGTAATAATCTATGCCATTGCAGCAGGGAACCATGGGGAGCAAAACTGACAACTAGCCAGACAAGAAGGGATGCTCCTAGAAGAGAAACAAAAAGGACCTAGAGTAGGTGAAAAAATAGAAGAGACAGGAAATAAATGGGAGCAAAGCTTCTCTGTTACTTAAATGGCAAGACGGCATTTAAAATTTGGAGAAATGAGGCTTTGAATCCATAATAAAATCTGATCAATGAGCCAAATTTCCAACTTGTCTTGAGAATTTTGTTATAAGTTAATGTATTTCATCCGAATTTTAAAAGTTGGACAATTTTATATAATTTCTAGACTGTGAATGTGTTTTATCTACTATTAGTTTAAATATGTGAGCCACAGGTAGTGCTAACCTTGCCAATCAAAGATAGGAGTAAAACTATGGATTTGTACATAGTAGAGGCTCAATAATTTCTCAGTGAACTTCGAGTAAACAAAAGCTCAAAGCAAAAGCTACTTCATTACTATTCTAATTCTATTGCAGTGTATGAAATAAAATTGCCATTCTCAATCCACACTCCTGAGATCGCACAGAGGAGGTGATGGAAGCAATGCTATATAATGAAATAAAGCACTTATACCAAAGGTTAACTGGTTTGGATATAATATTTAAGTCTTAAATAATACAGGGAAATACAAAATTTAAGTTGTGAGGAACAATTTTGTAGGAGATCTCTAGGGGATCTTAATAGACAGGAGTATATGGTACTAACATTAGGAAAATCAATAGTGAAAGAAATAATCTTTCATACTTTGCAGGGATTACTTTTCTGAAAAGTACCATTATTTACAAAATTTTATTTTCCAAGATCAATGCCTCCTCACAGAAAACTTATGAAAGCCAGTAAAAATGACATTATATTTTTAAACACCTTAAATATAAAAGCTCAAAAATCTTTGCTTCCAAAACAAACTGAATATTTTAAAATGTAAACAAAAATACTGAAGTTGGTACCTTGTATTAATCAAGATAGCCTAAATCATGCTGTAGTAACAAACGACTTTCGATACCAGTGGCTAACCACACAAAATTTATTCCTCATTTATGGTGGATTTTGCTTCTGGTAATAGCCGAGTAGCTTTTATTGGACTAATCCTCCAGCAGATAATATTTGTAAACACTGGGAAAAATATAAAAAACAAATACCCGAAGGCACTTAAAAGTGACCAGACCAGAAAAATATTTGAGAGAAGTCAACATTAAAAAGAAGGGAACAGAACTGGATAAGTTTCCAGTCTTTCAAAGAATTTTAGCCTGATATTAGGCTTCAGTCTGAGCTCTGCAGGGCTGAGAAAACTCAGAAAATCCTCAGGCTTTCTGGCTTCAAGAACCAGACTCCAAGCAGCATAGAAAGGCTGAAAGAACAGAAGTGAGATTCTGCTGTTGCAAAGTACAGAAGAGACAGAGTTTGTAGTTGAGTTTAGCCAACTTAACTGTCTGCCAGAAAACTTTAAGAGAAATAACAGAATCCAGATTCTTTACAGCAACACTGAGGTCTGAAACAGATACAAAATTATGTAACATACAAACAAAACAAAACAAATCAAGAAAACAGAAAACAACGCAAATTTGAAATTAGCAGGCAGAATTTTAAAGCAGCTATTACAACTGTGCTCAAGGTTACAAAGAAAAATATGTGCATAATAAATGAAAATGTATGAAATTCTAACAGAGAAATAGAAAGTCTTTTAAAATATTAAATAGAGCTTTAGTACTAAAAAGTATAATATTTGGAATAATAAAAATAGACAAATGAAATCATCTAATCTAAAAAACAGAGAAAACAACATGTTTTAAAAGAATGAACTAAGTCTTAGAAAGTTTTGGGACAATTTCCAAAGGTCTAATATGTATGTAATTATGTAATTTTATGTACATAAAACGATGTACATAAAAATAGGGAAAACATTTTTGAGGAAATAATTACTGAAATTACTCAAATTAATTAAAAAATGAAAGAAATTACTTTTAGATTCAAAATATTGTATGAATAAGAAAGATATAAATGTAAAGAAATCAAATAAGCATAACATAATCAAGTTTCTCAAAACCAAAAATAAAGAGAAAATCTTGAAAACAAAGGGAAAAAGACACATTAAAAAACAAGTTTGGTATAAACTATTTGTGACTTCTCATAAGTCACAATCAAAGCCAGAAAATAGTGTAACAATATCATGAAGTGCTAAATAGGAAAAAACTCTCAACCTAGAATTTTATATTTAGTAAAAATGTTGTTCAAATATTAAATAAAAGTGAAGAGACTTTTAGATAAAAAGAAAGTAAGAGCATCTGTCACCAGCAAACCTATACTATAAAAAGTGTTAAAACAAGTTCTTCAGGGTGAAGAAAAATGATGTCAGACGAAAATTCAGATCTGCAAGAAGGAATAAAGAGTGCTGAAAATCATAAATATAAAAATCTACATTTTCCTCTTAATTAAAAAAATGCATGCAATTTTTAAGTCAAAAATGATAATAATTTATTATGGAGTTTTAAAATGTATATAGATGAAATACATAGAACAAATTTAGCATATAAGACAGAAAAGGGGGTGAATGACCATACATGGTTGCAAGCTTCTTATATTTTATGGGAAATAATGCAATATTAATACTAAATAGACTCTAAAATTCAAAGGTGTATATTGTAATCTGTCAAACAACTATTAAAACCTAATGCAAATAAGTATACCTAAAAATCCAATAGATAAAATAAAATTCTAAGAATATTCAGTTAATCTAAAAAGAAGTCAGCAAAGGAGAAACTGAGGAATAAAAATTGTGGTGACAACCAGAAAACAAATGGTAAAATGGTAGAACTAAATCCAACTATCTAAAAAATGATATTAAATGTAAATGCTCTAAACACTTCATTTAAAAGGCAGAGAAGTTCAGATTTAATTTTTAAAAGGACCCAACTACATTCTATCAATAAGATACATACTTTAAATATAAAGCCACAGGAATGTTTAAAGTACTTATGGACACTGAAATAGCTATATCAATATTAGACAAAGAATATTTCAAGACAAAGAGATAAGGAAAGAGAGGGATATTTCATAACGGTATAAAAGGTCAATTTATCAGGAAGACACAAATACATATGCACCTAATAGAACTTCAAAATACATGAAACAAAAATTGGCAGAATTAAAAAGAGAGATAGAAAAATCTACAATTGTAGTGGGAGATTCTAAGACTCCTCTCTAAACAATCACTAGAACGACTTGAGTAAAAATTAAATATATAGAAGATTACAATGAACCATTCTGTCAGTCACCTTGACTGAATTGGTATTCATAAAACACTCCAGCCACCAACTGCAGAGTGCACTTTTTTTTTTCAAAAACACATGGAACATTAAATGTTTACATTCAAAAATAAGAGTTTAAAATCAGTGGTTCAAGAAGTCCTTAAGACTTTTTTCAACTTCAAAAGCTGGAGGGAAAAAAAATGCAAATCCAAAATAGGTGGCAAGAAAAAAATAATAAATATGAGTAAAAATCAATGAAATACAAAAAAGACCCCAAAACAGAGAAAAATTAACAAAGCACCTTTATAAATATGATGGTTTGTACATGACTGAATCAAAACTTGTTGAGACAAAGTAAGCTAGAGAATAAAGTCCTGAAATACACAGTGTGAGCATTAGTAATATTTTTATTCCAAGATAGACCTATATCTGTTTTAAAAACTGAGTTCATCATTAAACCCTTTTCACAAGAAAACAACAGGATCAAATGGATTTTCTGTTGAATTATGTTCCTCTCTCACATGAAATCTACTATCGGTTCATATGATTCTCCAGGGTGACCTTTGCCATGATGCACCAATGTAGCCTATTTTATATCTCCACCATATCACCATCTCAGTAAGAGAACTCCATGCCTCCTGAGGTAGGGAAATAGGGAGACTGAATTTCCTTTTTCTGGCCTCATCCTGAAGGTGACTCTCATCACTTCCGTTCATAGATTCACAGTTTATTGGCTAGTACTCATCACAACGCTTCACTTACCTTGAAGGATGTAGAAAATTTAGTTTTTCATATTTTGGGGAATCCTATGAAACAGAATTTGGTCAACATTTAGCACTGTCTCTGGCACAGAACTCTTTTTCTGTTATTACCTTTGTCAATTAATCAGAAATTATCATAATCATTTGAGCAAAAATTTCAATGAGTATTGTTTATTCAGACTCAACTCTGAAATTTGTGTATTAAATTTTCCAATTAGCTTTCTTACCTTTTTATTTTTTGAACTTTTTTTACAAAGTTTGTCATTTCTTTTTAAATGATCCTATTACTTAAGGGCAGTTATCCTGAGTTTGGTCTTCTAGTCTTATATCTATATTATGAAAGAATGAGACATAAAACAATCTATTCTCTGTTTGCAATACTTCCAGGGTCCTTTTCATGTGTTCCATGATAAAGAAGGAAAGGATAGGGCCGAGCCGGTGGTGCACTCGGTAGCGTGCTGCGGTAGCAGCGCGGCGACGCTCCCGCCGCGGGTTCGGATCCTATATAGGAATGGCCGGTGCACTCACTGACTGAGTGCCGGTCACGAAAAAGACAAAAAAAAAAAAAAAAAAAAAAAAAAAAAAAAAGAAGGAAAGGATAAGCAGCAATCATTTTTTTCTGTTCTTTTGTTGAAGGAAATTGAAATCAAATTTATACATATATATATATATATATACACACATATACATATACACACATATATATACATATATATGTATGTGTGTGTGTGTGTGTGTGTGTGTATAAGTTTTGTCCTCAAACTGTAGTTGGCAAATGAGTACTGTGTTACAAAAATTGAACAGCAGCCTTAGTTGGGAATTTGTGCAGTCACTCGGCTCTGGAAAAGCTGTGGGAAAAACCACTGTTTGCTTCGAGTACAACCACATCGAAGAAGACATTATAATAAAATGTCTGGGAGGCTAAGCTTTGGTTGCTTCTTGAGGTTTGATAACTTAAAAATCATTAGTCTGAGAAAAATAAGGAATGCAATCAGTCCTCCACACATATAAAGCATCTACAGTGCTAACTAAGTGCTAAGGGGAGGGAAGGCACCGGACAGTGCAGGTGGAGGGTACCGGCTAAAGGGGCAGAGGACAGTGGGAAAATGACATGGAGACCTAGAGCTTTGGCTTTCAAGTCACACACACAGCCCTGGTTTAGATCGTGTTCCTTCCTCTCAGTAGCTGTGTTAGCTGGAGCTGGTCGTTCCACCATTGGCAGTTCAGTTTCCTCCTCTCCAATATGGTGGTGGCCATTCTTATGTCACAAGGCTGTTACGGGAATGAACTGTGACTGCGTCTGGGACATAGGAAGTGCTCAATAAATTTAGTGACTGTTATTGTCAAGGACTCAGAAGACATCAATGCTTTGGTAGGAAAATTCAGAAAAGCTTTTGCCTGAAAATTATGTCAGAGTCATTAGGGCCTGACACACAGTTTGTTTCATTTCTCTCAATATGAATGGGCATGGCCAAAAGGAAACAAAGTAGATTATATTATTCTTTATTTGGAGTTTTCCCTATTCCTAATTTATTTACATCTTTAGAGTACACACATGCACATACACATGCACACGCCCATCTCCACGCCTTTCCCTTCTCTGTGCTGGTTTGCATGTGACTGAATTGAGACTTGTTGAGACAAAGTGAAACAGAAGGAAGTCCTGAAATAAATAGTGTGAACATCAGTAATGCTTTAATTTCCATGTTGCATGGTTATGCAAGCCCACTGCTTTGGAATTTCAACATAACCTTGAACCATCATCAACATTAATTTTCCTCACACTTCAACCAGTAGTAATTGGGCCCTCCTGCTGCTGCTGCTGCTGGCATTTCTGTTATTGCCTTTCCTTTGCTCTCATTGACTTTGTTTAATTCCACTTGGCAACTGCCAGAGCTGGATGCCAGACTCCTGTGCTTGTCACATCAGAGCCATGACTCCCACTCTGGCAGCACAGCATGCTGAACTGCACCTCTGACTCTTAAGAAAAGTTGCCTTGGCAAGATCTCTGGCCTCACCAAGAGTTTTTCTCTCATGATGTTGAGAGCAGGGTCTTTAGGGACAGGTACAACTGGATTAAAATTCTGGGTTGTCATCCTGTTATTGTAGCAACTTTGGACAGGTTACTCGATATATAGGAGCCTCAGTGTCCTGTTCTCTAAAATCAGGATAAAAATGGTATTTACTGCAGAGGGTTGTTTGGGATTAAACTAAGTAGCATAGGTAATGTATGTCCTGCCTGTATTAAACCCTCAGTATGTGTTAGTTACTACTATTTCCCCTTCTCACAGTGAACCAGCCACCCCTTCAATTCACCTCCAGTTGCAGAGCTTGGACATCTATGAATAGCTGTTTATGGTGGATCTAGAAGGCTCTGGGGATCTTCTAAACAGTGGTGAGTTCATTTTCATACATGTGATCTGTCCTTAACAAAGTACCATAAAATGCGTGGTTTGAAACAACAGAAATCTAATGTCACAATTCTTGAGACTGGGAAATCCAAAGTCAAGGTGTCGGCAGGGCCATGTTCCCTCTGAAATCTGTAGAGGAGAATCCTTCCATGCCTCTTCCTAGCTTCTGTTGTGTGATAGAAATCCTTGGTGTTTCTTGGCTTGCAAGCTGCATTGCTCCAACATCTGCCTCTATTGCCACATGGCCATCTTCTCCCAGTGTATCTCTGTGTCTTCACATGGAGTTTTCCTCTATGTTTCTCATCTCCTCTTCTTATAAGGACACTAGTCATATTGGATTAAAAGCCCATCCTATTCCAATATGATCTCATCTTAACTAATTACATCTGCAATAACCCTATTTCCATTGAAATCACATTCTGAGGTTCTGGGGTTTAGTACTCCAACATATTTTGGGGGGGTGGATGCAATTCAACCCATAATATGTGGGTTCTTTCTTGTTTTTATCATTTGAATCTGTTTGAGTTTCATGGTAGGTGGGTTTCTGTCAGGATCTGATAACAGGGGATGGCCAGAGTGAACTTTTGATTGGCCATATTAAAAAAGACTGTGAGAGTGCTTGGGTTAGGACCAGAACAGTCATACTCAAACTTAGGAAGACATTGGAATTGGTTGGGAAGTTTCATAAATGATGATGCCTAGGTCCCACTTCCAGTGGTTCTGATTAGATTGGTCTGGGGTGAAGTCCTGGTGTTAGCGTTTGTAAAAGCTCTCTAGGTGGCTACAATGCTCGGGCATGTCTGAGAACCACTGGACCAGAAGAATTCAAATCTAGTTGTGGCAGATTTTCTACTTGATTTAAGTTACCCTAATTGAAAGAATAGGCCTGTATTTGTTTATTCAGAATCTTTGGAGACAGAACTGTTGGGGAATTCATGTGTAGAATTTTTGTTTTAGAATTTTAAAAAGTAATACAAAGAATACATGGTATATAACATAAAACTTCTAGCGGGATCTGGATGGCGGGCCTTAATCAGACTTAATATTTTTGCCATGGCACATGTAAACCTTTACATTATAAAGAGGCCTATGACAGTTCAGGTCAGGTTTTGACACCAATTGAGAACTGGTGCCAAACTTAGATTTTTAAAAAAATCAGTTTTCTATAGATTCTGAAATTGAAGATAAGGGACTGTGAATGTAATTATAAAAGCCAGTGATATGCAGCCTAGCTATTATGTGTCAATACTATTTCTGGCTGAAGTAGTCTTGGGTAGAAGTAAGGGTGACAAAACAGTTCTGCTGTATGGCCAGAAAGGTAAACCCTAATCTCCCAGTTCTTTCTGCCAGAACCTACTCTCAAAGCCATTTCTTCATCTGCAGAGTTACCTTAGATATTTACAAACTTACTGTCAAAGCAACTAAGACCCTTCAGTTGTTGATTTCTAGCTGCTGCCTCATTTGGAACCTATACTGGGTTGAATAATGTCACTCTGAAAGGCATGCTCTTCCCCAGTCTGCAGAATGTGAACTTATTTGGAAATAGAGTTATGGCAGGTGTAATATAAGATGAGGTCATACTATAGCAGGGTGGGCCCTTAATCCAGTATGACTGTTGTCCTTGTAAGAAGAGGAGAAAAGACTTTCAGACAGGCACACATGGAGGAAAGATGATGTCAAGACACTAGGAAATCACCCTTTGATGATGGAGACATTGGAGTGAGGAGGCTGCAAGCCTAGGAAGGCCAAGGATTTTCGGCGGCATCAGAAGCTTAGAAAAAGGCACAAAAGACATTCTCCCCTGGAGCTGTCAGAGAGAGCATGGCTCTGCTTTCTCTCATTTTAGATTTCTAGCCTTCAGAACTGTGAGAGGATAAATTTCTGTTGTTTTAAGCCACCAAGTTTGCAGTAATTTATTATGGCAGCCCTAGGAAACTAATATGAAACCCTGAGGGTAGTATTCATAAGAGAAATAAAATTGATCTTGCACTTTGTTCAGAGTCCCTTCTTCACTATTCTTTGATGATCCGTTTGATGAGTACACAAGAAGAGTGGTCTCACTGATGATAATACAACTATTATTGTGTGTGTGTATATGTATGTACATATATATGTGCACACACGCACACATACAGAGAGAGAGAGAGAGAGAGAATGGGAGTATATTTCCTACCAATGGGGAAAAACAGGAGTCTTGAGGCAGACAAGGACACTGGTGATATTTATTACTCCAAGAAATTTTCTAAAATGGTAGTATTTCCCTTAGTTTCCAACTGGAATGAAGTCAGAAAGGAGACCAGGAAAATGTTCGTGTAATCCAAGAAATGGATTCATCTCACAGGTATTTATTGAACTGATCACTGTGGGAAATAACGGGGACAGATGATCGTCAATGTAGAATGTGAAAGGAGAATAGATGACAAAATCAGAGAAGAAAGTGGTCTCTTTCCCAGGTTAGTGATTACATATTTCAGGAATGTTTGACAGGTATAGTGATGAATAGAAATGGATGGAAATAAAGGGAAATCTGGTACTATGTTTAATTTAAGAGACTACATCAGAGCTACAGCAGTTGGCCGTCTCACCTCCTCAATCTGTGCCTCCCCCAGCACATACACGCCTCCTGGAACGCCTGTCAGAAACACCCAGCAGCCACGGACTCTGCAGTCCCCACTGCCTTCGTTCTGCAAGAGACAGGAGAGTGCACTCACCATGTAACATACGACAGGGAATATGAGCAGAGTGGGGTCGGCAGGGTCTTTTATATCAGTCACCAGATGAATTCTGGGAGCAAGTCACTCCAAGACAGGATAGGCCTTATTTCCACTCTTGAGGAGCTTACTCTCCATTTCAGACACAGAATATTTGGGTTAAAAAGTGACTTAAAACTGCTTACAAAGTAATGTAACGCCATGTGTTTAAACAGTACTGTGATATTTAAACAGTATTGTGCAGTTTTGTAAGCATTTCCCGTGTGTTATTGAATTTGATGCTGATAAAGAAGGAAAAGCCAATACTATCAAAATTCATTTAACCTATGAGGAAGGTACGTGGCTTGCCATAGCTGGCAAGTGACAGAGGCTGGCCTTGGAACCAGATCTTGTAACTTCAGGTCTAGGACTTTCAGCACTGTTCACCAATAACTCCATGCATGGTGGCATATTGTGGTGTGAAGGGGTGAGCTTTATAGCCTTGCATTTTAGATGCTGGAATCAGACATAGCTGGGTTTGCAAAATAGTTTAGTCTCTTAACAATCTGGGTGACTTTGAGCAAGTTCTTTATTTTGGCCTCTGTTTTTTCAGCTGCAAAATGAAGTTTCTTCTCACTACCCCAGGATGTTGGTGTTGATTAATGAGCGAATATCCATAGAGCTTTATGATTATGAGATGACATTTATGATTGAAAAATAACACAAAAATATTTGGGAGGCATTGAGTGTATGCAAAATAATGAAGTAATCTCACAACCAGGTGACATACGCCGGGACAGGAAGACCTTGCTGAGCTTGCCTTCCATGGCACATTTTAGCATGGATTTGCTTTCATCTCAGCCTCAACAGTTTCTCTCTTGTCTGCTTTACTAGCCATTTTGGAGTGGGGAGAGGGTGTGGAATAAAAGATGTAATTATAGCATCTCTATATAACTATTAAACTGTTATTATCACTACCAGCATTGTTATCATGGTAGATGATCAATTGATAACAGTTCTTCCAATGTAGAGTCAGGGTGGATCTCCCCAATATCTCAGATGAGTGTTTTAACCAATAATTCTGTCTGAAACTGAAGGTTGTGACCTTTGTTGTTTTGATAACAGTTACTCTCTAATTTCTAATTTTTCAATATATCACAGAATACTCGACTTGTTCATAGGAAATAATAAATAACCATAGTCATGAGAAATGATTTTCTAAAACATTAATTGCAAAGGAGAAACACTGCCCAGTGAAGGGAAGTGACCTACTCTAAGAACAGGAGTGTCCCGGCCTAATCGACAAGGTGATTAACCTGAGTTTCAGGAAGTGTGGTATCTATCCCCAGGAGGTAGAAGAAAGCGTTTCATGGATACCTCCAAGGTGGAGACCTCATTTTTGTGCAAATGAAATTAATTATCAGGGGATTTCCAAGGGCAGTTAACCAGTCTCATTTCAAGTTGGGGGGAAAAAAAGTGAAAATAGCAGTGGAGAAGTAAGATTAAAAAGTATAGATATTGTATAGTTGATGAATATGTGAGGGGAAAAAAAAAGAAAGGAAAAAGAATAAGCTTCCAAAGTCTTTTTTGAAAGCTGAAGACAGACAATTAGCAGAGTTAAGTGTACATGGTTCAGGAGAGGGGATGGAAGGAAAGAGGTTGGGAAGGGAGAGAGGGGGAGTCATTTTTAATATCTGTCAGTAGAGTGGGGCAGAAAAGGGACACAACCTCTAGACTCCACTCTTGTTTTGCAAGGGAGATAAGCCAGGGAGGAAACGTTTCTGAGAGAGCCTTGGGCTTGTATCAGCAGGAGGAAAAGGAGGTGCTTCTGGCAACTGGAGGAATGGAAAGCTAATTATGCATTTAACCTACAGCAATCTCTGTTTTCATCTTTCATTTAGAGGGAGGAAAGGCTTTTTTGAATTTAAGAATGGTTTAAAGATACAGAGATGTATGTGACTGTGGACGGCCTCTAGGACATCTTTCTGCAATTTGAACAAGGTACCTCTTCTGGGTAGCCACAGCCCTACAGGCCCAGGCTTGGTTTAGGTAATCCTTGGCAATCTTGCTGAAAGAAGAGTGCAAGGTACCCCTGCCTCAGGCACAGCTCCACACTGGGACACACGGCTTGGAAAGTGGATGGATGTCAGCCTCCTGTTTGTCCCGTCAATCGGACACTTGGGTGCAATATACAAACCACATGACCACATGTGGTAGCTCTGAGATGTGTCACTGTCAGTAAATCACCGAAAGTGACACCGAAATTGAACCTCCTGCTTTCCTGAGTCAGACGTACTAGGAGGGCCATCTGTACACCAAATAAAACCAGAGGCTAAAACCCTTTAACTGTGCATTTTATACAAACTGAATCAACAATTATGTTTAACCTAATCTGTTACTTAGTAATTTTTCCAGCTCTCTCTGTTTCCCACAGAGTGAAAAAGTAAGCTTTAGTCTAAGTCAAATAATGTCAGTAGGGAAATCTAAATTAATGGTGTGTGTGATGGTTAATTTTATGTGTCACTTGGCTAGGCTTGTCCCGGTTGTTTGATAAAACACCAGTTTAGATGTTTCTGTGAAGGTATTGTTTAGATGTGATTGATATTTATTTATTTATTTATTTATTTATTTTTTAAATTTTATTTTGTCGATATACATTGTAGCTGATTATTGCTTCCCATCACCAAAACCTCCCTCCCTTCTCCCTCCCCCCCTCCCCCCCGACAATGTCCTTTCTGTTTGCTTGTTGTATCAACTTCAAATAATTGTGGTTGTTATATCTTCTTCCCCCCCCCGGTTTGTGTGTGTGTGTGTATGTGTGTGTGTGAATTTATATATTAATTTTTAGCTCCCTCCAATAAGTGAGAACATGTGGTATTTCTCTTTCTGTGCCTGACTTGTTTCACTTAATATAATTCTCTCAAGGTCCATCCATGTTGTTGCAAATGGCAGTATTTCATTCGTTTTTATAGCTGAGTAGTATTCCATTGTGTAGATGTACCACATTTTCCGTATCCACTCATCTGATGATGGGCATTTGGGCTGGTTCCAACTCTTGGCTATTGTAAAGAGTGCTGCGATGAACATTGGGGAACAGGTATACCTTCGACTTGATGATTTCCATTCCTCTGGGTATATTCCCAACAGTGGGATGGCTGGGTCGTATGGTAGATCTATTTGCAATTGTTTAAGGAACCTCCATACCATTTTCCATAGAGGCTGCACCATTTTGCAGTCCCACCAACAATGTATGAGAGTTCCTTTTTCTCCGCAGCCTCGCCAGCATTTATCGTTCAGAGTCTTTTGGATTTTAGCCATCCTAACTGGGGTTAGATGGTATCTCAATGTGGTTTTGATTTGCATTTCCCGGATGCTGAGTGATGTTGAGCATTTTTTCATATGTCTGTTGGCCATTTGGATATCTTCCTTAGAGAAATGCCTACTTAGCTCTTTTGCCCATTTTTTAATTGGGTTGCTTGTTTTCTTCTTGTAAAGTTGTTTGAGTTCCTTATATATTCTGGATATTATTCCTTTGTCAGATGTATATTTTGCAAATATTTTCTCCCACTCTGTTGGTTGTCTTTTAACTCTTTTAATTGTTTCTTTTGCTGTGCAGAAGCTTTTTAGTTTGATATAATCCCATTTGTTTATTTTTCCTTTGGTTGCCCGTGCTTTTGGGGTCGTATTCATGAAGTCTGTGCCCAGTCCTATTTCCTGAAGTGTTTCTCCTATGTTTTCTTTAAGAAGTTTTATTGTCTCAGGGTGTATATTTAAATCCTTAATCCATTTTGAGTTGATTTTAGTATACGGTGAGAGGTATGGATCTAGTTTCATTCTCCTGCATATCGATATCCAGTTATCCCAGCACCACTTGCTGAAGAGGCAGTCCCTTCGCCACTGAATAGGCTTGGTGCCTTTGTCAAAGATCAGATGGCAGTAAGTGTGTGGGTTGATTTCTGGATTCTCTATTCTATTCCATTGGTCAGTGTGTCTGTTTTTATGCCAGTACCATACTGTTTTGGTTATTATAGCTTTGTAGTATAGCTTAAAGTCAGGTAGTGTTATGCCTCCAGCTTTATTTTTTTTGCTGAGCATTGCTTTGGCTATTCGTGGTCTTTTATTGTTCCATATAAATGTCTGAATAGTTTCTTCCATTTCTGAGAAAAATGCCTTTGGAATTTTGATGGGGATTGCATTGAATTTGTATATCACTTTGGGTAGTATGGACATTTTCACTATGTTGATTCTTCCAATCCAAGAGCATGGAATATCTTTCCATCTTCTTGTATCCTCTCTAATTTCTCTCAGCAGTGGTTTGTAGTTCTCATTATAGAGATTTTTCACCTCCTTGGTTAACTCAATTCCTAAGTATTTTATTTTTTTGGTGGCTATTGTAAATGGGCAGGCTTTCTTGATTTCTCCTTCTGCATGTTCACTATTGGAGAAAAGAAATGCTACTGATTTTTGTGTGTTGATTTTGTATCCTGCTACTGTGCTGAAATCATTTATCAATTCCAACAGTTTTTTTGTAGAGGTTTTAGGCTCTTCAATATATAGGATCATGTCATCTGCAAACAGGGACAGTTTGACTTCATCTTTTCCAATCTGGATGCCCTTTATTTCCTTCTCTTCTCTGATTGCTCTGGCTAGTACTTCCAACACTATGTTGAATAGAAGTGGTGAGAGTGGGCATCCTTGTCTAGTGCCTGTTCTTAAAGGAAAAGCTTTCAGCTTTTCCCCATTCAGGATGATATTGGCAGTGGGTTTGTCATATATGGCTTTAATTATGTTGAGATACTTTCCCTCTATACCTAACTTATAGAGGGTCTTTGTCATGAATGAGTGCTGAACTTTATCAAATGCTTTTTCAGCATCTATAGAGATGATCATATGGTCCTTGTGTTTGAGTTTATTAATATGGTGTATCACATTTATTGATTTGCGTATGTTGAACCAACCTTGCATCCCTGGGATGAATCCCAATTGATCGTGATGAATAATTTTTCGTATGTGTTGCTGTATTCTGTTTGCTAGTATTTTAGTGAGGATTTTTGCATCTATATTCATCAAGGATATCGGCCTGTAGTTTTCTTTTTTGGTTATATCTTTACCTGGTTTTGGTATCAGGATGATGTTTGCTTCATAGAATGAGTTTGGGAGATTTGCGTCCGTTTCAATCTTTTGGAATAGTTTGTAAAGAATCGGTGTCAATTCCTCTTTGAATGTTTGGTAAAATTCTGCTGTGAATCCATCTGGTCCTGGGCTTTTCTTTGTTGGGAGCCTTCTGATAACAGCTTCAATCTCCTTTATTGTTATTGGTCTGTTCAAATTTTCTACGTCTTCACGGTTCAGTTTTGGGAGCTTGTGTGTGTCCAGAAATTTATCCATTTCCTCCAGATTTTCAAATTTGTTGGCGTATAGTTGTTTATAGTAGTCTCGAATGATTCCTTGTATTTCAGATGAATCAGTTGTAATATCGCCTTTTTCATTTCTAATTTTTGTTATTTGAGTCTTCTCTCTTCTTTTTTTTGTTAGCCATGCTAATGGTTTGTCAATTTTATTTATCTTTTCAAAAAACCAACTTTTTGATTCGTTGATCTTTTGAATTGTTTTTTGGTTTTCAATTTCATTCAGTTCTGCTCTGATCTTAATGATTTCTTTCCGTCTGCTAACTTTAGGATTGGATTGTTCTTGTTTTTCTAGTTCTTTAAGGTGAAGTGTTAGGTTGTTCACTTGCCATCTTTCCATTCTTCTGAAGTGAGCATTTAATGCAATAAATTTTCCCCTCAATACTGCTTTTGCAGTATCCCACAGGTTTTGGTATGATGTATCATTGTTTTCATTAGTTTCAATAAACTTTTTGATTTCCTGCTTGATTTCTTCTTGGACCCATATGTCATTAAGTAGAATGCTGTTTAATTTCCATGTGTTTGTATAGTTTCCAAAGTTTTGTTTGTTATTAATTTCTAGTTTTAATCCATTGTGGTCTGAGAAGATACATGGGATAATTCCAATTTTTTTGAATTTATTGAGACTTGATTTGTGACCTAATATGTGATCTATCCTGGAGAATGATCCATGTGCTGATGAGAAGAATGAATATTCTGAGGTTGTTGGGTGGAATGTTCTGTAGATATCT
Source organism: Cynocephalus volans (assembly GCF_027409185.1). Lineage (NCBI taxonomy): Eukaryota > Metazoa > Chordata > Mammalia > Dermoptera > Cynocephalidae > Cynocephalus > Cynocephalus volans. The sequence continues at coordinate 107,644,177 of NC_084470.1, forward strand.
GCCAAATCCAATTGGTCTAGAGTCTTGTTTAGATCTTGTGTTTCTCTACTGATTCTTTGCCTAGATGATCTGTCTAATATTGACAGTGGAGTGTTCAGGTCCCCTGCTATTATGGTATTAGTGTCTATTTCCTTCTTTAGGTCTAATAGAGTTTGTTTTATAAATCTGGCTGCTCCAACATTGGGTGCGTACATATTTATGATTGTTATGTCTTCTTGATGGATCAGTCCTTTTATCATTAAGTAGTGTCCCTCATTGTCTCTTTTTATGGTTTTTAGTTTAAAGTCTATTTTGTCAGATATAAGAATAGCCACTCCAGCTCGTTTTTCTTTTCTGTTTGCATGGTAAATCTTTTTCCATCCTTTCACTCTTAGTCTGTGTGAATCTTTATGGGTGAGGTGGGTCTCTTGTAGGCAGCATATAGTTGGGTCCTGCTTTTTGATCCAGTCAGCCAGTCTGTGTCTTTTAATTGGGGAATTTAAGCCTTTTACATTAAGAGTTGTTATTGAAAGGTGTTGATTTATTCCTAGCATTTTATTGGTTGTTTGGTTGTCTTAGGTGTCTTTTGTTCCTTGCTTTCTGATTTACTGTTTGGTTTCTTTGTTTGTTGGTTCCTTAGGTTGTAGATAGTGTTTTTGTTAGCTTGTTTTCTCTTCATGAATGCCATTTTTATTGTACTAGCGGGTTTAGATTTTTCTTAGGTTTTTATGGCAGTGGTAGTTATTTTTCAGGAACCAAACCCAGTACTCCCTTGAGGATTTCTTGTAAGGGTGGTCTTGTGGTAGTGAACTCCCGCAGTTTTTGTTTGTCTGAGCGCCGACCTGGCACAGCACTGTGAGTGATCCCTGGCACAGCTCTGTTCGGGGGGTGGTTGCCCACCCGGCTCCCGCCTGCACCACCAGGCCACTCACTGCCCCAGTGCTGCCTCCATTTTCCCAGGTGCGGGCAGCTCCACCCTGATCGGCCATCACTGAGCCCATTTGCTTGGCCTGGCGCGGGGCTTTCCGGACCCTGCGGGCCAGCCTCCTCTCCCACTCCCTCCGCGGTTCTCTGGCGGGGCTGGGGGTGTGGGGCGTCCCGACCAGTGTTGGGAGGGCTAGGAAATACGGGCGGGCCGACTGTCACTCCACCACACCCTGGACTCCGGCCCGGTAAACTTCCTGTTACTGGGAGGCAGATACCATCTCTGCGACCACCAGTTTGGAAAAAAGCCTAACGAATTTCTGGTTGGGAATAGTGTGGTAGGAGAGTTCCCAGGTCCACTAGAACCTGCCGGAGAGCAGGCTGCAGGCGGGCACTAGACTCAGTTTATACCGGGGGGATACAAAGGTGAACAAGACCCGAGAGAGAGAAAGATCTACACAGTGCTACAAAGGCACCCAGAGAGACCGGTCGTCTGTGCCTAGCAGAAACCTGGTAGACTTCCTGGGCGAGGCGGTGCTGAGCAGGGTCTTGAAGGCCCAGCTGATAGACGAGGGGTGCAGAAGACACACCCCAGCCCAGCACAGTGTGCACAGAGGGGGGAGACGTGCGGCCAGGGAGGCGGAGACTCGACAGAAACCACACACCCAGTGGGGTCGCCACTGCACGATCTAACAGCCTGGGCCAGAGCACACGGAACGGGGAGAAGTCCTGTACAGAAAGTGAAAGCTCAACAGAGATCACACACCCTGTGGTGCGTGATCCACCAGCCCAGCAGAGTACAAGCTGACCAGAAAGGTGGATCCCCGGAGAAGCCCAAGACCCGAGGCAACCACACACACAAGACACTAGAGGCCAACTGAGCAGTCACGGCGGGAGCCATACCAAATTGGCAACCACAGCAACATCCTAGTTAGTCATTAGTCTCAAACCGGTGGACTGTGAAACCCCCTGCCACAATGAATAAACACCAAAAAAAAGACACCAGAAATACAAAAAATCAAGAAAGTACACCACCAAAAGTTAATAAATCTCATACTCTAGATCCTATAGAACAAGAAGCCCTTGAAATAACTGACAAGGAATTTCGAGTGATAATTCTAAGGAAACTGAATGAGATACAAGAAAACTCAGCTAGACATCATGATGAAATGAGGAAAAGTATACAGGATCTGAAAGAGGAAATATACAAGGAAATCAATGTCCTGAAAAAAAATGTAGCAGAACTTGCTGAACTGAAGAAGTTATTCAGCGAAATAAAAAACACAACGGAGAGTTTAACCAGCAGGCTTGTCGAAGTTGAAGAGAGAACCTCTGAACTTGAAGATGGGGTGTTTGAAATAACACAAGCAGACAAAAAGAAAGAAAAAAGAATCAAGGACATGGAAGAAAATCTGAGAGAGATATCAGACAACCTCAAGCGCTCAAATATCCGAGTCATGGGTATTCCAGAAGGGGAGGAAAATGGAGATTCCATTGAAAACATATTCAACAAAATAGTAGCAGAAAACTTCCCAGGTATAGGAAAAATCACAGATCTTCAGATCCAGGAAGCTCAACGATCTCCAAATGTATTCAACCCAAAAAGGCCTTCTCCAAGACATGTCATAGTCAAATTGGCAAAACTCAGAGACAAAGAGAGAATCTTAAAAGCTGCAAGAGAGAAGCGTCAAATCACCTATAAGGGAGCCCCAATCAGGTTAACATCAGACTTTTCATCACAAACCCTAAAAGCTAGAAAGGAATGGGATGATATTTTCAAAATACTAAAAGACAAAGATTGCCAGCCAAGAATACTCTACCCTGCAAGGCTATCCTTCCGAAATGAGGGGCAAATAGTATATTTCTCAGTGATTGATATTTAAATAATAGGCTTTGAGTAAAGCAGTTTACCCTCCTTAATCTGGGTGGGCCTAATACAATCAGTTACAACCCTTAAAAGCAAAGATTCATATTTTCCAAAGAAGGAATTCTTAAGACTGCAACATAGAAATCCTGCCTGAGTTTCCAGCTTGCTGGCCTCATGAGTGTCAGACTTGCCAGCCCTCACAATTATGTGAGATAATTTCTTAAAATCTCTCTCTCTATATGTATATAGGCATATGTATATGCATATGTGTGTGTATGTGTACATGTAAGTGTGTATGCATGTGTATATATATGTCCTATTGGTTCTATTTCTCTGGAGAACCCTGACTAATACAATGCATTTGTTAGCAAGGTGAAACATCTGCCACTTGGTCCCTAGCTAATGTTCACCAGGACTCAGAGCCCTGGCCGAAGACATGGCCAGGTTAGCCAAGGTGCTGGCCCACTCATCAGATATAAACATCCTTTTATTTCTGGAAAGTAATGAGGAAGGTAGATTTCTGACCAGTCTACCTCCTGTATAAAAGAGGTACATTCAAAAGCATTAACCTCTATCTGTTCCTTCTTATGTGTGCAGGAGCTTTTCTTTTTTTTTCGTTCTAGTCTGCCTACCCTAGCACATGCTTGTGGTGCTTGGGACCCTTGCTGTAAGCTGGTCCTAGGCAGGTGTGGGAGGTCACGACACTTCTACACTTGGAAGTAAAATGTGAGGGATCTTAACTAGTCAGTGAAGGACTCTGGTGACAAAGAACAAACAGTAAAGACCCTTTGTATTTGTAATTAAGTAGACTATCATTTGTGGCCTAAAGTGTAAGGAACAATGCTTTCTGCTTACCCTGGTAAATGGAGTTTATTATAAGATCATCTGGAAGGAAAGAGATATGGCCATTCCTCTCAGAAAACAGGACACAGAACTTATAATAGCCCTAATGATCAGCAGGAACTCCGGTGGTCACTCTCTCACATTTTTGAAATTTACTATTGTGTGACTTAATCACTTGGTTTTTGCTTCCCAACTTACTCTCTCTCTGTGTTCATAGTCCCATGATACGCCACATGAGTTCATACTCCCAAGAGACCTGATGGGTTCAGCCACTAATAACCCAAGAGGAAATGCAGAGGTTCCTCAAGCTCTCACATCATCCCACTTAGTAAAAGTGGCCATCCCACTACTGGCCAAGCTCGATATTTGACTTTGTTTTGTACCCAATCAACTACAGACAGGTAGTGTGTTCTTGTGGTGACTTATATGTAAAGGGCACCTCAGAATGGATGTTTGAATATGAAAGACCCTCAGAGAGTCATAAAAAATATGCCAAAATAATGCAAGGTAACTTTTTCTTAGATAAGACCCCAAGCAATCTATTTATGGGCATACCAATGATCTTCAGAGTGCTGTTGCAGGCTGAATTATAACTTATCTCTAAAGCTTCTCCCTGCCCTTCTTTTCTGATGGCTCTGCTGTTCTTAATGAGCCTTATCCTTTCTTTTCTGGTACCCAGTCTTTCAAGATGTAATTGGCCGTCAAAGCCCAAACCAGAAGTAGAAAAGAAGTCACTAGAGATATAAGATTACGGGACCTGGAAAAACCCCAGGCTTCTCTATCCTGCCTGCCCCAGCCAGGTCAGTAATGCCAGGCATGGCTCACAAGACCCCACCCTTTGCTATTAGATTACAAGGTCTGAAGTGTGGGAACTGAGGACCGTGGTGGTGTCGGAACCTCCACATCTCCAGCCAGAGACACATGCTCAAGTCTTGCTGCACCTACTTAGCTTTGCCAGGCTACACTTTGACATTCCGTATGGAAAATTAAATAAGATGGGAGCATCTGAGGAAAGAAAAATGTCGCGTCCTTATGCTAAGGAGAACTAACAGATGTGCTGATATCGAATCATATACCTCAATGTTTTTGGTATCAATCTGAGGCATTGTATGAAACAATGACCACTGTATTTGCCCAGATGTACCTTCACTTATAATGCAAAACAGAAGACACCGAAGAGTACTGTTATTGCCACACCTGATCATACTAGAAAAAATTTGTAATAAATTATATACAAATGAAAAAATATATATTTAACTTGAGTGCAAGGACAAAGAACTGGTATACAAGGGAACAGTACATGAAGATATTCATATAGAAAATAACAGGCTATATGAGTACATAGATACATAGATAATCTCATATGAATGTATGCATATGTAAATATAATACACAGGTAAGCTTTTTAAAAAAGTATTGAAATTTCTTTATATAGCTGTCTTTGATTTATTGAGGCACACTGGTAGGACACTTGATATGAATGATGATGCTTCCCAGGGTGAAGCCAAAATGGGCCAGACAAAAAAGCAGCTGAATTGCTGTGTAGGCAAATGGAAAAGGGAATATAAGTATTCAGAGGTATACTCATCTCAATCTCGTCATTCTTTGTATTTTACAAATGAGGAAAGTGAAGCTTTAAGAAGTTAAATGACAAGTCCCACATGTTTATTTAATCTACAAACATATATTGAGTGCCTGCTGTGTGCCAGGCACTAGGGACTTTACCCTCATGGACCTTATATTCTATGGGAGAAGCAGGTGGGAAAATAGGGGAAGGGGAAACAGACAATGAAAAAGTAAAAAAAAAAGAAAAAAAGAAATAAAATTATAAACTCTATAAAGAAAGAAATTAAGAATGAAGACGATGTCTGAGGAATGTGTATTTTAGTTTGGGACAATTTAATTGCTATGAACTCCCATAGCATGGATTAAAATTAATCACAGATAATTACATTATGTTGAAAAATTCTAAACTTAATTACAAACAATTTAAAAACTGGTGGAAGAGCATTGCATGCAGAGACTAACAGCAAGTACAAATACACTGAGAGGCGAGCGCTTGTCTTAGAAGAAGAATGAAGCCGTGACGCCTGGAACTCTCAGAAACAGTGAGAATATGACAGGAGAGGAAGACAGGGAGGCAGGTGAAGGCAAGGTCAGGGAGAACCTTGTAAACTAAAGTGTGAGGAGGTGTCACTGGAGAGTTTAGAACTCAGGGACAATTTGAGTCATGATCATGGTGATTTTTGTAAAGAGATTAGAATGTAAGGTGGCAAGCATGACAACAATAAAACATTGACATTAAGAGGCTGGTGCTGTTGTCCAGAGGGGCTGAGAAATGCCTGGATTCAGTATGTACCTTGAAAATGGAGCAGACAAGTTGCTGGGTGTGCAGGAAAGAGAAAAATCAAAGATGACTCTTGTATTTTTAGCTCAAGAAAGTAGATGAATGGTAGTGCCATTTTCTGAGATGGGGAAAATTACAGAAACAGGTGTGGGGTGGGGGAAGAGCCCAGTTTTGTGTACTTTAAGTGTGAGATGCTTATTAGATATCCAAGTTGAGTGTTGAAAAGGCATTTAGGAAATTTATTCCAGAGCTGAAGCGAAAGAGCAAATCTGGGAGTCATTGGCGTATGTGCGGTATAAAGAAGAAAGCAGCCCCTAGACTCAGAACTTAACCAAAGCAGGAAATTGGAGTGCAAGACGATGAGGCAAGTTGACCAGCAGAAACAAAACCTCCCATTCCATCCCACCTGTTCCCTCTCCTCCAAGACTCCTTGGAGACATCAAGAGGGACATTATGTGGGATGAAGTTTTCAGCCTTTTTCCCCCTTTAATTACTAAAGAATTCCAGATGTCTGGATGTTTGGAGGCATTCAGGTGGCAGACACTTATGTTATGATTATAAAAGACAATCTGGGACATCTGTAGCAACATACTCATGGTTTTTATAAAAGGAACATTACCTGAATGTTTCATCTAAGGTGTTTCTAACAAGGTCCATCTAGATAGACAGGACATATAAGTTAAAATATTGGATAACTGGAAATTTGAGTCTGGATCTCACAAGTGGGATCAGAGTCAGAATGTGAATTTGGGAACTATTTATGTGGGAGTGGGAGCCGAGTTTCAGTGTGCTGTTTAGGGATGAACTGATAGAGAAAAAAATACTAGGGCTTTGGGGGTGCATGTACCTAGGGTCTGAAAACAGCAGAGAAAATTTCAAAGAAGGAGGCAAACAATCAGGACAAAGAGTGTAGTTTCAGAAAGGCAAGCGAGAAGAGATTTCACTTTCTATAGCAACAGCCCTAACATGATAAATATTTTCTGTACTGGAGTCCTGAGTGATCTTGAACCATGTAAGTTTTCATTATGCTCATTTTTCTGTGTTTGCTGGCAAAGCACTGTGTCAGGCTCCACCTTCAGATAATGCTTTCACAGTGAGGGCGAAAGAGCTTGCTCTGGTGAAGCTTTAGCGTAGGACTCGCTCAGACAGAAAATGCACCAAGATGCCAAACCCCATTTCTGGTGACATTCACACTGGTGCAGAAATGGCACCCGCCCTAATGCTTCCCTGCAAGGGATCTGAAACAGCAGCTCAGAGTGCCAGCAACCCACAACCTCCACCCTTCACTTGTCTTCCTCTGTTTTCATTTGTTAGTTACTGGGAGCCCCTGACCTAAGGACGGTTCTCATCCTTCCTGGCAACCCCTGAACTCTGGCATCCTGCCCAGTGCTGAGTAATAACCCAGAATCCCTTCACCAGAGTGATGAACAAAACGTGGAGAGGACAAAACATGCACTGCCTTTTGGCATCCTTGGCTCATCGTGAGTAAAGCCAACACTGGATACGAATGGAGTCACTTGTGGAGAATTAGTCCTGATGTACCGAAACTCTCCAGCTTTTCTGCTTAAATAAATCTTCAGGGTTTCTGCTTTTTGGTAAAGATTACTATATGCTTAAATTTTTAAGAATGAGCAACAAGAAACTGCATTTTTGATTCAGAAAAAAAGGGTTTCCCAAATAATAAATAACTTCTGACAATTTTTAGCTGCTTTGGTCTTAAATAAATTAGACCTTAGTTCATTGACAAGAACCTAAGAACAGTGCGGCACATTCTTTACTGTTAAGGTGGATTGAATGGTTAATAATATTACCTGCTCACTCTCTCACTGAAAATTTTTATTTTTTCACCACTCCATACCCGGCCCTTGCAGAAAGCAGCATGATCGAAACATGAGAAGATGTTGGTGGAGGAGAGTGGTAAGTATGGAAAATGCTGACCTCAGGTCAGAGAAGAACAAACACACTGCCTTTGAGACCTTCCCATTTCCTTTTTTGGCCCATTTGGAAAACTATTCTTCCAACACAAAATCCTAGGGCCATCACCACACTCCCTTTGGTGGCCTGAGTGCTACATATAAATATCCAACCCTCCACGTGCCTGCTGTAGGCATGCCTAATCAATCAGATGAAATTGATGAATCTTCTTTCTCTAGGCCTTCAGTTTCTGCTCCACTTACATAGTTAAGTTAATTTACTTGAATTTACGTCTATCTCTACTCCAAAGCATATCACTGGTAGTTCACAGACAAATTGCAAAGCAACACAAGAACATATATTGTTTTCACTTCTTTTTCCCAACCCCTTCTAAAATAAAGTTTTTAGCTTAGTGTCCCACTTTGTAAAGCAAAGTGACATGATTATAAAGTGAGATGGAGGTGATGATGTGAGCACAGTGATTGTACTGTCCTTGGGAAAAATTACAAAAGAAAACCATCCTTGATCTTGACTATTCTTCTTTGATTGTGTTCTCTTTATTGATTTTAGAAATATCTTGTCTAACCTCAACAAAGTTACTATTTTAATTGAGGTCATGTAACATTTAAAAAATTAACTCAATGAAAATTGCATCTTTTTGATGTTGACTCTTCCTATCCAAAACCCTGGTATGGCTTTTCATTAATTCAAGTCTTTTTTTGTGATTTTCCCAAAGGGTTATAAAGTTATTGCATAGTTTTTAATGTTTTTTATTATATTTATTCTTAGGTATTTTATTTTTTGTGTTTTTATTATAGATGGGAAATTATATTTAATTAATTTTGTAACTTATTATTCTTATATAGAAGGCAGACAGATCACGTCGCTCAAATTTACATTCTACCTTTTTTACTCTTTTGGGATGCTTTTCTATTAGCATTTAGAATCCAAAATTTGGGTGCTTGATGTGCTTATTGCTAACATTGTGTTATTTCTTATAAGACCTATTGGCACAGAACTAATAAAATGATGTAATTATGCAGATGCACACAAATACACACACACATATATCTCTATATATTTCCCTGACATCTGGATATAATAGAATAAATTGGGTCAGTATTTGGCAATTGGACTTTCATTTCTGACCATGATAGACATGCCCTCCCACCGTAAATAACTATAAAACTAGGCAAAATATATGAGGAAACTGTTTTTCGGCATTGAAAAACAGGCGGTCTGGGGACTGTGATCCATGGAGAAAGGGAACACCTAAGGCAAACTCTACTATCATCCTTGCTAACTGCCTGAGAACACACAGGTAAAGCCCAAGCAAAGATGTGCAGTCATGCTGAGCTGAAGAAGCAGAGATAGAGTACTTATGACGTAGGTGCTGGTATTCCCAGGGCAGACTGCTGAGGATAGGGAGCTATGCAAGGGCTGAGTGTGGAGGGAATGGGAACAAAGAGGCCCACAGACGGATTCACCATGTCCCCTCAGCCAAGGCCTAAGATGTACACATCATAGCAAATGGCTGTAAACCAAAGGAAGAAATTTCTTAAAGATGCTGAAGAAAAAGACATACTAACATCAGTGGAACAACTATAGACATGATGACTTCTCATCAGAAACAATGGGTGATGGACTATAACAGACAATATATAACATATATGATATGTGATGCCATATATTAATATAATCATATATGGTATATAGCATATATCATATATAATTATAATGTAATAGACCACAGTATTTTTTAAATGATGGAAAAAAAGCGGACATTCTAGAATTTTATAGCAAATAAGAATAACCTTCAAAATAAGGATAAAAATGGAGAGAATTTATTGCCATGTGTATTAGTCCATTTTGTGTTGCTATAACAGAATATTTGAGACTGGGTAATTTATAAAGAACAGAAGTTTATTTGGCTTAGGATTCTGGGACAACTGCATCTGGCATGGGCCTCAGGCTACTTCTACTGATGGCGGAAAGCAGCAGGCAGGTGGTGGGTACGAGCAGATCACCTGGCGAGAGGAAGCAAGAGAGAGAAAGGAGGTGCCAGAGTCTTTTAAACAACCAGCTCTCGTGGGAACTAACAGAGCAAAAACTCACTCATTAATTCCCCCACCTAGGGAGACCATCAAGCCATTCATGAAGGATCTGCCCCCATGACTCAAACAGCTTCCAACACTGTCACATTGGGGATTAGATTTCTGCATGAGTTTTGGGGGAATAACATATCCAAACTCTATCACCATGAGTACTGAAATATAAGAAATGCTCAAGAAAGTTTTTAGATTGAGGGGAAATGAGACTAGTCGTAACTTAGATATACAGAGAAAAGGAAGTGTACAGAACATGTGCTTTTCTTGTTTTCTTATTTTCTTTAAAAGATAAATTACTGTTAAAAGAAACAATGCTAACAACAATGACCAAAATAGAAACATAGCATGGCTTTTTAATGTCTGAGCACCTAAATTATATGGTATTACCGAAAAAGAATAGAAGAAAAATGGAATTTCACTATTTTAAGCTTTTTATATTTTTGAAAGTTTGAAAATGTGAAGTGTAAATAATGCAATATTTATTTTATGTAGACTGTGATAATTTAAAGATATATATTTCAATCGCTAGAGCAACCACTAAAAATTAACATAAGAAGTATAGCTAGAGAAAACATAATAGAGGAAGTAAAAGAAAATGTTATTATTATTCTTTTTATTGAAACAATTGTACATATCTGTGGGTTATAACGTTGAATATCACTAACTGTGTGCAGTGTGTGATGCTCAAACCAGGGTAATTAGTATATTTGACATTATACAATGAAATCATTTTTTGTGATCCTTTGCCAATTTTGTGCTAATCCTCCCTCCTCCTCCCCCTTTCCAACCTCTGATGGCCTCAGTTCTGTTCTCTCCTTTTGAAAGTTCAATGAATTATTGTGACTGCTGTATATCTCTTTCTTTTTTTGTTGTTATTTGTTTATTTTTGATAGCTCCCAATTATGAAAAAGGGCAGGCGGTATTTCTCTTTCTGTGCCTGGCTTACATAACTTAACACGATTTTCATTCATGTTGCTGCAAATGGCAGAATTTCATTCTATTTTTTATGGTTGAGTAATATTTCATTGTGTAAATATTCCACATTGTCCTTATCCAGTTGTCCTTTGATGGACATTTAGCTTGGTTCCAAATCCTGGCTATTGTAAATAGAGCTGTGATAAACATGGGAGAACAGGTAACCCTTCAACATGATTGTTTCCATTACTTCGGATATATATCCAGCACTGGGATTGCTAGATTGTATGACAGTTTTATCTGTAATTATTTTAGGAAACTCCATACTGTTTTCCACAATGGCTGCACCAATTTACAGTGCCATAAGAGTGTAAGAGAGTTCCCCTTTCTCCACAACCTTCCCAGCATTTGTTAATATCTGTCTTTTTGATAATAACCAGTCTAAGTGGGGTGAGATGATATCTCAATGTGTTTTGGATTTGCATTTCCCTGATGCTTAATGACGTTGAGCATCTTTTCATGGGTCTGTTGGCCATTTGTATATTTTCCTCTGAGAAATGCATATTCACTTCCTTTGCCCATTTTTAAATCAGGTTGTTATTTTTTACAGTTAAGTTGAGTTCCTTGTATGTTCTGCATATTAATCCCTTGTCAGATGCATAGTTTGCAAATACTTTCTCCCATTTTGTAGTTTGTCTTTTCACTGTGATAATTGTTTCTTTTGCTCTAAGAAGCTTTGTAGTTTGATATAACCCCATTTGTCTGTTTTTCTTTTGCTGCCTGTGCTTTTGAGGTCTTGTTTATAAAGTCTTTGCCCAGTCCTAATTTTTTGGAGTGTTTCTTCTATGTTTTCTTTTAGGAGTTTTATAGTTTCAGATCTTATATCTAAGTCTTTAATACATTTTGAGTTGATTTTGGTATATGGTGACAGGTATAGGTCTAGTTTCATTCTTCCATCTATGGATGTCCAGTTTTCCCAGCACAATTTGTTGAAGAGGCTGTCCTTTCCCCAAAGTATGTTCTGGTTGCCTTTGTCAAAGATCAGTTAGCTGGTTTGTGGGTTGACTTCTGGGTTCTGAATTCTGTTCCATTAGTACAAGTGTCTGTCTTTATGCTAGTACCATGTTGTTTTAGTTACTATAGCTTTGTAGTATATTTTGAAGTCAGGTAATGTTATACCTCCAGCTTTATATTTTTGCTGAGGATAGCTTTGGCTATTTGAGGTCTTTTGTTGTTCCATATGAATTTTAGGATTTTTTTTTTCTATTTCTGTGAAGAATGTCATTAGTATTTTTATAGGGGTTACATTGAATCTGGGTAGTATGGACATTCTCACACTATTAATTCTTCCAATCAAACAGCATGGAATTTCTTTCCATCTTTTTCTGTCCTCTATTTCTTTCAACAGCAATTTGTGATTTTGTCATAGAGGTCTTTCATCTCCTTGGTTAACTTTATTCCTAGATATTTTATTTTTGGTGACTATTGTAAATTGGCTACCTTTCTTGATTTCTTTTTCTGCTAGTTCATTGTTTTAGTATAAAAATGCTATTGATTTTGGGGTGTTTATTTTGTACCCTATAACTTTACTGAAATTGCTTATCATCTCTGTTTTTTTTTTTTTTTTTTTTTTTTTGGTAGAGTGTTTAGTCTTTCCTATATATATGATCATGTCATCTACAAACAAGGATGATTTGACTTCATTTTTTCCAGTCTGGATGCCACTTATTTTTTTCTATTGCCTGATTGCTCTGGCTAGTACTTCACTACTATGTTAAATAGGAGTGTTGAGAGGGCTTGTCTTGCTCCCATTCTTAAGGGAAAAGCTTTCATCTTTTCTCTATTCAAGATGATATTGGTGTTGGGTTTGTCACATATGTCTTTTATTGTGTTAATATACTTTCCTTCTATTCCTAACTTGTGGAGTCTTTTTCATGAAGGGATGATGAATTTTTTAATTAATTAATTTATTTATTTTATTATGCATACACGTGGGGTACAGCATTGATATATTTTCAATAATTGTGTATAATGCGTGGTGGTTAGATCAGTATAGTTAGCTTATTCATCATTACGATATGCAACCATTCTTTGTGTCCATTGGCCAATTCCTCATTAGCCCTCCTTCTTCCCCTCCTACCCTCCCCTTCACCACATCAAGTTTTCTGAAAGTTCAACGTATTACTGTGATTGTGGTTTCTTTCTTTCTTTCTCACTGTCTCCCTTTGTTGTTCATTTGCTTATTTATGGATTCAGCTCCCAGCTATGAGTGAGAACATGCAGTATTTCTCTTTCTGAACCTGGGCTGTTTCACTTAGAAAAATTTTTTCCAGGCTCATCCATGTAACTGCAAATGGTAGAATTTAATTCTTTTTTTATGGCTACGTAGTATTTCACTGTGTATATATACCACAATTTCCTTATCCAGTCATCCATCAATGGACATTAAGGTTGGTTCCATTGCCTAGCTATTGTAAACATGGGAATGCAGGTATCCCTTCAACTTGATGTTTTCCAGTCCTCTGGATATATCCCCAGTTGTGGGATTGCTGGATCATACGGAAGTTCATCTGTAGTTTTTTAAGGAACCTCCATGCTTTTCTCCATAATGGCTGTACTAATTTACAGTCCCACCAACAGTGCATGAGGTTTCTTCTTTCTCCACATCCTCACTAGTATTTGTTACTCTCTGTCTTTTTATAATAGCCAGTCTGATTGGGGTGAGGTTATATCTCAAAGTGGTTTTGATTTGCATTTCCCTGATGATTAGTGATGTTGAGCATTCTTTCATATACTTGTTGGCCATTTGTATGTCTTCCTTTGAGAAATGTCTATTCAGCTCCTTTGCCCATTTTTTAAATTGGATTATTTGGTTTTTGCTGTAAAGTTGTCTGAGCTCTTTGTATATTTTGGATATCAATCCCTTGTCAGATGCAGACCAATGGAATAGAATAGAGAACTCAGAAATCAAACCATGTATTTACAGCCAACTGATCTTTGACAAAGACACCAAGAGCATACACTGGGGAAAAAGACTGCCTCTTCAATAAGTAGTACTGGGAAAACTGGATATCCATTTGTAGAAGGATGAAACTTGATATGTACCTCTCAGCATATACCAAAATCTACTCAAAATGGATTAGAGACTTAAATATAAGGCCTGAAACTTTAAGACTCCTAGAGGAAAACATAGGGGGAATGCTCCAGGATTTGGGACTGGGCAATAACTTTATGAATAATGCCCCCAAAGCACAGGCAACAAAAGAAAAACTAAACAAATGGATTATATCAAAATAAAAAGTTTCTGCAAAGCAAAGAAAACAATCAATAGAATGAAAAGACATCCTACAGAATGGGCGAAAATATTTGCGAAATATGCATCTGACAAAGGATGTTGAATTTTGTCAAATGCTTTTTCTGCATCTATTGAGATAATCATACGGTTTCTGTTCTTTATTTTGTTGATGTGAAATCTCTCTATTCTTTTGTTGTAAGTCTTTGCTGCAATAAACTTCCCTCTTAGCAGTGCTTTTGCAGTATCCCACAGGTTTTGGTATAATGTGTCTTTATTTATACTGGTTTCAAGAAAATTTTTCAATTAATATTTTATTTTTTTAAATTGAAACATAGTTGGTTGCATATTTCTGTGGGTACAGCATTACACATCAATACCTGTATGCAATATGTGATGCTCAAATCAGGTTAATTAATACTTTCAATGTTGTATAATGTAATCAATTTTTGTGTCCCTTTGCCAGTTCTTCCCTTTCTCTCCTCCCCCATTCCCACATTTGATAACTTCAGTTCTCTCCTCTCCTTTTGAAAGTTCAATGTAATATTGTGATTGCCCTCCCTTTCTTTTCCTATCTATTTGTTTATTATTTTAGCTCCCACTTATGAGTGAGGCCATGCAGTATTTTTCTTTCTGTGCCTGGCTTATTTCACCTCACATGAGTTTCTCTAAGTTCATCCACATTGCTGCAAATGGCAGTATCTCATTATTTTTTATGACAGAGTAGTGTTCCATTATGTGAATAATCCACATTGTCATTATCTAGCCATCTGATGGTGGACATTTAGGTTGGATCCCACTATTGTTTATGGTAAATAGAGCTACAATAAGCATGGGAGTGCAGCTGATTTCCATTGCTATGGGTATATACTCAGTCGTGGGATTGCCGGATCACATGGTGCTTCTATCTGTAGTTGTCTGAGGAAACTCTGTACTGTTTTCCATAATGGCTGTACCAATTTACAGTCTTGGGAACATGTAAGAGGGTTCCCCTTTCTCCAAATCCTCGCCAGCATTTGTTAATTTCCGTCTTTTTGATAATAGCCAGTCTAACTGGGGTGAGATGATATGTCAATGTGATTTTGATTTGCATTTCGCTGATATTTAGGGATGTTGAGCATTTTTTCATGTCTGTTGGCCATTTGTATATTATCTTTTGAGAAATGCCTATTCAGCTCCTTTGCCCATTTTTTAATTGGGTTACTCATTTTTTTTTTTTTTTTTTTACTGTTAAGTTGTTTGAGTTGCTTGTATATTCTGGATATTAATCCTTTGTTATGTATCGTTTGCAAATATTTTCTCCCAGGTTGTCTTTTTCTTCTGATAATTGTTTCTTTTGCTGTGCAGAAACTTTTTAGTTTGATAAAATCTATATGTTTATTTTGCGTTTAGTTGCCTGTACTTTTGGGGTCATATTCATAAAGTCTTGGTTCAATCCTGCTTCTTGAGGTGTTCCCCCAGTGCTTTTTTTAAGGAGTTTTATAGTTTCAGGCCTTATATTTAAGTCTTTAATCCATTTCGAGGTGATTTTGGTATATGGTGAGAGCTACAGGTCTAGTTGCATTCTTCTACGTATGGATGCCTGGTTTTCCCAGCACTGTTTATTGAAAAGACAGTCTTTTCTCCAGTGTATGTTTTGGTGACTTTTTCAAAGAATGTATATTCTGTAGTTGTTGGATAAAATGTTCTGTAGATATTTGTCAAGCCCAATTGGTCTAGAGTGCATTTTAAATCTTGTGTTTCTCTGTTGATTTGTTGCCTAGATTATCTGTCCAATGTGCAGAGAGGGGTGTTCAGATCCCCAACTATTATCATATTGGGATCTATCTTTTTTTTAATTGTAGTATTGTTTGCTTTACATATTTGGGTGCTCCAGTGTTGGGTGCCTATATATTTATAATTGTTATGTCTTCTTGCTGGATAGATCGCTTTATCATTATGTACTGCCTTCTTTGTCTCTTTTTAAGGTTTTTGCTTTAAAGTCTATTTTACTCAATATTAAAATAGCTATTCCTGCACATTTTCCATTCACATGGTATATCTTTTTCCATCCCTTCACTATTAATCTGTTTGTACATTTACAGGTGAGGTGAGTCTCTGTAGACAGCATATAATTGGGTATAGTGTTTTAATCCAATCAGTGAAAATTTTAAAAATATTAAATTAAATCAAAATGTAAATATAAAGACATAAATAGTTTGAAAGTAAAAGGATTGAAAAAGGCATACCATGTCAACAGTAAGCATAAACAAGCTGCTGCATAATATATTTATACTGGAAACAGTATATTGCAAGACAGTAAATGTAAGCAGAAATAAAAGGGAGTATTTCAGAATGATAAAAGGGTTATAGCAACTTTTAATGAAAACTATAACAATCTTAAATGTGTATGTATATAATAACAGAGGTACGAAAATACATGGAGTAAAACTGACAAAATGAATGGAAGAAATAAACTTACAAATATGGTTTGAAATTTTAACACTCCTTTCTCGAGTATTTCATAAAAAATTTAAGTAGTCACAAATCTATTAAATAAATAGCACTTGTAATAAGAAAAAGGAAATTTCCAGCAAGAAAGTTTCAGGTTCATATGTACCAGTGAATTCCATCAAAATTTATATAGAAACTAATACCAATTTAGTTAAATACTTTTGAAAAAATCTGAATACTCTCAATCAATTTGACTTAATAAATATTTATAAACTGTTACACCCAAAAAGTACAAAATACACTTTTTTAAAGCACATATGGTATATTTACCATGATGTGTCACTGCAATAGTATTGAAATCTTATTGGGTATATTATCTGACCATGATGGAATTAAATTATAAATAAATTTTAATGAACTATTTAGAAATCCCCCAGATATTTGGAAATTTAAAAACACATTTCTAAATAATATGCATTAAAGGAGAAGTAACAAGGAGAATCAGAAAATAACTCAAACTGAATGCTAAAAAATATATATATGTAAATTTTGTGGTGTGCAACTGAAGTGCTTTAGAAGAAATGTATAGTAAAAATGGCTATATTAGAAAGGAAAGCTGAATACCAATGACCTAATTTTCCAGCTTAAAAAATTAGAAATACCTAGAAAAAAAGACAGAAAAAGAGTACATTATACAAAGTAAGTAGAAGGAAGAAAATAATACAAAATATTAAAATATCAATGAAATAGGAAAACTCTAGGAAGATTGATCAAGAAAAATAGAGGATGCAAATTAATATCAAGGAAGAAAGAGGCAATATTACTATAGATCTTATAGTTGATAAGTATAATAAGGAAATATAAATAATTTCATGTCAATAAATTACCAATTTTATAAACTAGATGAATCACTAAAAAAAATGACATACAAAAACCTGATTGAAAACAAAAACAAATGTTTGAATAACCTCAAATCTATTAAATAAATTGTGTTTGTAGTGAAGAAAACTTCCAACCAAGAACATTCTAGGCCCATATGCTTTTATTGGTGACTTCTATCAAAAATTTAAAGAGCAAATAATGCCACCCTACTCAAACTCTTTAAAAATATAGAGGGTGAAGGAACGCTTTCCAGCTAATTTATAAGACTAACATAACTCTGGTTACAAAACAAAGAAAATAAAGAAAAAATATTAGAGAATAATCTTCCTTATAAACATAAATGAAAAAAATAGCAAATCAAATCTAGTAATATATTTATAAAATAAAATTTCATGAAAAAATGTGGCTTATCCCAGAAATTCAAGTTGGTTTCAACATTCAAACACATTTGTTGCATAAAATAAAGGAGAAATGATATATTATTTTCTCAATAAATATAGAAAATAATTTGACACTATTCAATACCCATTTATGGGTTTTCTTAGAGATAAAACTCTAAGAAAACTAAAAGAAAGAAATATCTTCAATATAAAAAGGACACATACAAAAAGTCTGTAGCTAACATCATCATAAATGAAGTAATATTGAATACCTTCCTCTTGAGGCAAAGATGTTCACTTTTAGCATTTTTATTCCACATTGTATTGGAGATTCTAGCCAGTGCATTAAGGCAAGAAAAGAAATAAAGTCACACAAATTGAAGTGGAAGAAATAAAGCTGTCTTTACACAGTGACAACATTAGTCCAGACACATTGAATTATCAAGAATCTTACAAAAAAAAAAAAAAATCCCAAAACTACTAGCCTTACATGAATTTAAGAATGTTGCAAGACAGAAGTTCAGTATGCAAAAAATCAATTATATTCACTATTTAGTAGTGCCACTACACATGAGTAACAAATAATATAGAAATAATATTTTACATATCATTTACAAAAGTATCACAAAAATATAAAGTAATTCAGACTGTCTTTAATAAAATACGTACAGGACTTTCATACCTTTTGCATAGAAATTGACAAGCTAATTAAAAAATGTATGTGGAAATGTCAAAAATCCTAGAATAGCCAAAACAATTTTGAAAAAGAGAAACAAGCCTGATTTTATACTTGGTATACAGTTCTGACAATCAAAATATGCTATAATAAAAAAAATCAGATTTAAAAAAATCAATGGAAGAGAATTAAAAGCCTAAAAATTGACTCAAAAATATGTGTCAATTTATTATTGACTAGGGTACTAAATAATTTAACAAATAATACTTATCATTTATTTGGATAATTCTATATTCCTACTTAACACTATAAAAAATCATTTTGAAAGATGTGATAATTAATTTTTTGTGTCAAGTTGACTGGGCTATGAGGTTCCTACATGTTTGGTTAAACATTATTCTGGATGTGCCTGTGAGGGTGTGTTTCTAGATGAGATTAATGTTTGAATCAGTGAACTGAAAGAAAAGCAGATTGCTCTCCCCTATGCAAGTGGTCCTCATCCAATCTGTGCAGGCCTGAAGAGAATTTTCTATGTCTTACTGTCTTGTCTTTGAGATGGGACATCAGTCTACTCTTGCCTTCAGACTCAGACATGGAATGGAACTTACACCACTGACTCTCCTTGTACTCTGGCCCTCAGTCTCAAATAGGAACTATGCCATCAGCTCTCCTGGGTCTCTTGCTTATCAACTGCAGATTCTGGGACTTCTTAGCCTCCATAATCATTGAATCATTGGGCCAATTCCTTATAGTAAATCTCTTATAGCTCCATGTTCTTGGAGTAGGCAAAGGTTTCTCACCTAGGACCAACCAACCAACCAAACAAACAAAAAACAAGGGCACAAACTATGTAAGCAAACATTGGAAATTTTGACTTTATCATAACTTTTATTCTTTAAAAGACTGTTAGGAAAATGAAAAAGAAAACCACAGACTGGGAGAAAATGTGTGATATATGCCTAACAAAATATTTCTCCTCAAGATATAATAAAGACTCAACAATAAGAAGACAACTATCTTCATCTAAAATACGGGTAAAATATCTAAACAGACACTTCACAAATGAAATTGTAAGAGCAGCCAATGAGCACATGAAAAGATACTCAACATTCAACCATGATTCAACATTGTTGAGTCAACAGTCATTAGGGAAACACAAATAAAAGCACACTGAGCTATCACTGCATACTCATCAGAATGGCTAAAATTTGAAAGACTAGTAAGTGCAATGATAATACTGTGGAGCTCCTCGAACTCTCACACATTGCTGAGTGAAGGTATAAAGTGGTTAAACTGTTGAAAAACAAATGGTGCCTTGTAAAGTTAAACCTGTACATATCATATGTCCCAGTAATTCCATTTCTAAGGGAAAGAATGCATTTGTACCCTATGACCCAGTAATTCATTCCAACAGAGATTAAGGCATACATACACCAAAATACTTGTGCATAAATGTGAATAGCAGTTTTATTTATAAAAGTTTCAAATTAAAAGTAACCCAAGTGCACATCAATAGGTTAATGAATAAACAAATTGTGGTAAAGTTACACAACAGAATACTATGCAATAAAAATGAATGAACTGCTGATACTTGTAACAGTAAGGAAAAACTTCTCCAATATCACATTGGGCAAAAGAAACTAGATTTTAAGTGTTTTCATCACAAAAATGGTAGGTATGTATGGTAATGCATGTATTAATTAGCTTAATTTAACCATTCCACAATGTATGTTTATTTCAAAACACCATGCTGTATACAATAAATATATACAATTTTAATTTGTCAATTTAATACATAAATAACTAAGAGAGAGTGAGCCCTTCCCCACCCCCCAAAGGGAAGAAAACGTCTAAACAGGCAACATTAATCTGTGGTGATTAAAATCAGATCAGTACATCACTGTGATGGGTGAATTAACTGCAAGGAGGGTACAGAAGGAATTTAGAGGCTGCTGAGTACGTTCTGCCTTGGTTAGACTGTTGATTATTTGAATGTACACTTTTTGTCAAAACTCACTGAAATTTTATTTTTTTAGGAAAATAATATCTCAATAAAACTGATTTTTTTTTTTTAAAGAATCACTTCCTCAACAATGCAGCCTGAGTTAACTGATTTTTTTTTTTTTTTTTTTTTGGAGGAGGGCACACACACACACAAACACACACACATATACTGCTCTTTGTCTACTTTGTATCACTAAAAGAACACAAAGGGTAGCTTCTTTGACAAATGTAATTAATATCTGGAGGTTTTGGAGATGTAATTTATTGGCAGCACCTTAAAGGTATTTTATTCTGAATATAAATGCAGTCTTTTGATGAGATTTATGCAGTCTCATTGAAATAAATGAGAAAGGATCCTCATGTCTTTGGGATAAGTAGTTCGTTCTTCTAAACATTGAAATTACCTTATGGACAAGAAGTACATATGCTGCCTCATTTACTTCTCAGTACAGCAACAGATTTGATAAGAGAGAAAGAGAATAAACATTTTTTTTAACACCTACTATGTATCTAGCCCTTAGGTATATGACCTCATAACACTTCTTGAAAGTAGGAGTTATTATGTTACTGCTATGGTTTGAATGTTTGCTCCATCCAAATCTCATGTTGAAATTTAATTTCCATTGTAACAGTATTAAGAGGTGGGACTTTTAAGAGGTGATTAGACCATAATGGATCCACTCTCATGGGCGGGTTTAATGTCTAATAAAAGGGTTTTCAGATAGGGACTCTCTCTTTCCCTCTCTCTCCATGGGATGACGCAGCAAGAAGGCTCTTGTCACGTGCCAGCAACTTGATGCTGAACTTCCCAGCCTCTAGAACTGTGAGTGAATAAATTTCTATTCATTATGAATCACCCAGTCTAAGATATTCTGTTATAGCAGCACGAAATAAACTAAGATAATTATCCGCTACAAAGATGAGGAAACCAAATTTGAGTTCAATATGAACAGTGAGAGGTAAATCTATCCCATGACCGAAAGCCCCCCAAAACTGTGCTCTTGATTTACCCAGTGAATCTTAGAATTTGGCCAGGAAAATGTCTGCATAACCTAGGGTGTCCCACCCCAGACCTACTAATCAAAATTTCTAAGGATGGGGCTTGGGTATCTGAATTTTTGACGAATTCTCCAAGTAATTTCCAATTAGTTCTAAAGTTTAAGAATTACAGTTACACAGAGCACCTAAAGCATTTTCAACACTCAGCAAATGCCTACTAATTAGCAACTAACTGCACATGTGTCCATGTTTCCCATCTGAGCTTCAGATGGAAATTAATTTGTTCTCTCAGAGCCTAATTTTGTATATCTAGGATTTCTCAGTCTTCGTTTGGTTTTCATTCTTACTGTCCGTGTGTGCATATTATTATTATTATTTTATTTTTTATTTTTTTTACCATTTTTCATGCACTTTAATAAATGAATTTCTGACTCACAAAAGGAGTTACATACTTCCTTGGAGGCTTTATTCTGCACAAACATCTATTGTAACTTTTTTTTTTTTTAATGCAATAAGCCATATTTAAATAAAGAAATGCCATATCCCACTTCCTCAAGAAAAACAATTGTGGATGTGATGAATAGTTGGTGAGGAAGGAGAAAATAAATTTACGTGTGTGCATATTATTCACAACAATTAAAAAGCAGAGAGCTTTTTATAGTTGTGAAACCAAATTTCAGCATATTAACTGCAAATGACTTCTATAATCTAAGAACTCTGAAGAAACAAATAGTAAACTCTCAGGAGATCCTATTGTTAATTTTTTTTGTTGTGAATTTTGTTGTATTTTTATAACTTGGCTTCAGATTGTGTCCCAGTTTCTAACCAGAGATGTCATTTCTGGGTTTTATTTTTTTTTTCATGTAGAATTTTCCTCAGTCTGTTTCTACGTGGAGGAAGACAGAAGAGCAAATGGACATTGGGTTCTGGGCATTTTTGTTCATTCTTTCTGAGCTCTTAAGTTTCCTAAACATTAATCTGTTCTGATTTTTCTTAGCCTTGTAGATAGTCAGTAAACTCACAAGCTCACTACATTTTTATTGTGTTCACCTAACTTGAAAAAGTTATTCAGTCTGTCACTTGGTCTCTGTTGCCCCAAAAGCACCATATTCAGCAAGAGCTACAGAGCCAGGCAGAAAGCTCTGGACATGGGCACTCACCCAGCCTTTGGATCTCATCCTCACGATGCATGTCCACTCTTCTGTTACAGGAATGTTCTAAATGCTTTCAATGTAAGTCGTTTGGTTATCTATTTTGTCACTGAATCTGAAGTGAAAGAGGAAACTAATGCGTAGGCTATGTCTTAATAATGATAAAATGTTTACTCTCAAAATTCTTCAGATTGTTTTTGGAAAAAAATCATAAAAATGAAATGATCAATTGACATTTTACTTCCAGCAACTAATTCCCTCTGGGTGTGTGTGTGTGTTTAAAAATAAAAACAGCCATAGCACCTCAAACAATGATGTTTGTAAATACCCTGGACTTAAACACATTAAATGCATTCCTAACTAGGGTAAGAAATTTATCTGCAAAGGAGAGAATAATCAGTCCGGTTTTAGATGTCCTTTTTGTGAAGCCAACGTGTTAGAAGCTTATTTTGTAGCAAGTTTGAAAAGTGTCCTTGCCAAATCAAATGCACGTAATATAATTATTCTGTCATTCCAAAATTTCTCCAAGTGAGTTCCAATTATTTCCCAAGGCCTGTAGCATATTTGTTTAGGGATCGTCAGTTCTAATAAATATTGTTTTCAGGAAAGCCTGGATGGCTATTACATAGTCATTGAACTGGATTCCAAGAAACTTCCATTCTCCTCTCCAGATTCTTCCATTTATGCTTTATGTTTGTCCATTAATCTCTGGGTGTCTTTATATGTAAAACAGAGATAATGATTCATGCAATCTCCCTAGGAAATTTATTAAGATTAATTAGTTAATTAGGTAAAGTACTTGAAGATCTCAGAAGAGGGTTTTGTAGATACAGTAAAAGGATATCGTAACAATTTGTGTAAGGCTCTGCTTTATGGGTGGGATAACCCTCTTTCGAAAAGGTCACAGAAATGGCCCACAGGCATGTAGAATGACAACAATCTAATCTTCCCTATTCCAAATCTCCCTGTTCTGATACCATTGTTCCCTGTTTCCTGGCTCTCCATGAGCAGAAGCCTTAAACATTGAGCAACCTCTGGCTTGAAGAAAAACTAAGTGCATATTTGCCTATATTCCAAAACCAAGATGACGTATACTTCCAATTGAACAGATGTGGTCAGCCGTTGATTGGACCCAGAGGAGAAGAAATTAAATGCATCCAAAACAACAGTGAGTAGGAAATAGGGTGAGCAAAGGTGAGTAGGTGCACAACTCCTCTCCTTCCCATTCTTGTGTTTTTCTTCTTATTTATCCAAATTTCCTTTTTTCCAAGTCTTTTTCCCTCCTGGCTTTCTTTGCATGGACACAAGCAAAGGTATGTCCGGGGTTAGCAAATCTTTCCCATTATCTTTCAAGCACTCACAATTGAGCAGGAATGTTGAATGATGCTCAATAAATGTTGCCAATTTCAATAATTCAGAGAGAAATATCCATTGATGGACTATCCAGGCTCCTTGGTGTTTCTCTTTCTACTTCTGGTTGCTCCCTGTCTGTTTGCCATTTCACTGAAAATTGTCAACTAAATTCACAGAATCAGAGAATAATTGAGTTGGAAGGGGATGTGGAGTCCTCAGTCCAAATTCCCCCTCTGTCTTACTCAAAATAAAAATCCCCTCCATGACATGTCTGAAGGATTTCTGTGAGCCTCAGGTCAAACACATCAGGCACTGGGGGCTCATGCCCTTGTAAGACATATTTGTCCAGCGCTGACAATGAGAAATTTCTTCACCCTGAGCTAGTATCTGCCCTTCTGTGATTTCTGCTGATTATTCTTAGTCTTTCCCTCCAGACTAATATGGAGTAAGTACAATGTCCTTCCCACTCTGCACCTGACTCTTTCTTCATCCAGGTGAAGCAGCCTCGGTCCTTCTGCTGTCTGTCTGTGTGAGGTCCCGTGTGTACACTTGACATGTGTTGAACTTGTGGTCAGCTACAAGACCTTTGTCCTTTCCATGTAAATTGCTGTTAATCCACTGCTCCCTCATGTTTCTTATACGTATCAAGATGATTTTTGAGGCTAGGTGGAAGGGCTTTATATTTCTCTCTTTCAAACTTTATTCTGTTAATTTGGGTCTATCATTCAAGTTTTTCTCCAGTCTTGCTCCAACTTAGCTATCTCTCCGACCCTGGACTCATCCACAGATTTGATCTCTGTTGTCCAAAAAGTCTTCCAATTGACTGGTGAAAATACTGGAATGACAGGGCCCAGGTGCACGGGAGTGGAAATCTCCTCTGACCGAATGTCACAGCAGCTGTCGGCCTCGGCCTGCATCCACTCAAGTCACTGGCCACAGTGCCGGCTCCTCTCTCAGCCAGCACTTATCCTCTGCTGGAGGCTGACTCAGGCTGCCGAGCCCATGCTGCCTGTGCTCAGGAAGAGCCTATTTGGGAGTTATGGTTTCCAGGGGGTAGCCCTTACCTAGTGACTGTTGGATACACCGGAGCATAAACGATCCAGCTCTCTTTTACCTGATGTGAACAGCTCTGAGGTGTGGCCTGTACTGTTATCAGAGCCCCCTACAGGATTATGTCAGAGGAGGCTTCATGGGCCTTTGCCAGATAACACACCCTTGCTTGGCTTCCCAGTATGTGTATGTGTAAATTATATACAAAATCGATATCCATCACTTAATCTATTTTTTGCTTTTAGAATAATCTATTTCTTCTTTTTTAAAAAAACTGAAACATAATTGATTATACATATTTGTGGGGTACAGAATTGACTATTAGTATTTGTGTACAATATGTGATGATCAAATCAGGATAATTAGTATATTCATCATTACAAAATGTACTTATTCTTTGTGTGCATTAACCAATTTCTCCCAAGCCCTCCTCTTCCCCCACTTTTCCCCCCTCTAATAACCATAATTCTTTTCTTTCCTTCTGAAAGTTCAATGTATTATTGTGTTCATTATTTCTTTCTTTGTTTCTTTTTTTT
Organism: Cynocephalus volans; assembly: GCF_027409185.1. Classification (NCBI taxonomy): domain Eukaryota; kingdom Metazoa; phylum Chordata; class Mammalia; order Dermoptera; family Cynocephalidae; genus Cynocephalus; species Cynocephalus volans. The sequence goes on from NC_084470.1 coordinate 107,669,830, forward strand.
ATTTTATTTGTTTATTTCTTTTAGCGCCCACTTATGAGCTGGGACATGCAGTATTTCTCTTTCTGTGTCTGGTTTATTTCACTTAACATAATTTTCTCCAAGCTCACCCACGTTGCTGTGAATGGCAAAATTTCATTCTTTCTTTATGGCTGAGTAGTATTCCATTGTGTATATATACCACATTTTCACCTCCAGACATCTGTTGATGGACATTTAGGTTGGTTACATGTCTTGGCTATTATGAATAGAGCTCTGATGAACATGGGGGGGGGGGGGCAGGTTGACCTGTTTGTTATGCCAATCCTATATTGACAGAAGAATATTTAGTAGAGAAATTTCTCTCCTCATCTAATTTTTTTGACTACCGCAACATGAATGTCTTTTCAATCAGAAGATTATTCACCTTAATAGAGAATTGATCAAAAGTGGAAAAAAGAGATTGTCTTTTTATTGACTATTTTTATTCTTTCTTGACCTTGGAAGTTTTATTTGCAAACCTCATACAGGCACAGGACCAAAGGCTGTGGGACAGGTGAGGCTGAGGACAGCATGTGTGCTGGGGCCTGCTGGTCCTGCTCTTGGAGGCCTTCCCAGGTCACACTATCCATCAGTCCAGGCTCACCCAGCGGCCTGCACCTGCCCCAGGGAAGGGCCACAGTCTCATCCATGCTTGCCCCACCAAGGGCCTTTGACAATGAGGGTTTACATTTCTGTAGTTCGTTTTAGAGCTTAAATTGTAGTTTTCTAGATGTTAAAGCAACTGGCTTTTGTAATTATACTATATACTCCTGGTAATAAGGCTCTTTAATTGCTTTTTTCTTTTGCTCTGAATATAATGTTAAAGGGCATTTTGACTATTAGTAACATTTGTTACAAACTGAGGTTGTTCTGGAATATATGATTCCTAACTATTTTTACCATGTGATAGGTGAAATGTCCATTAAGGCAAGTATCAAAGAAATTTCAGTTGTTTGTCAGGATGAGGTGGTAGGAATTTGTGTAGCTATTTGTAGTTTTCCATTTCTATGTTGGAGAGAATCCTCTGTAACCTCCTTCTGACAGAAAAGCTTATGAGCTATTGATAAGAATAACTTCAATATTCCTATAGTAAATGCTTTCTATCATCATACCAAATGCTTCCATCCCCCGTGCCCCATGCTTGTATACTTAGGTGCAAGCATTTCAAGCAGTGAGATAGTGTAACTCCTTCATCAGATTTGTCTGGATTGACTTAGGTGGACTTTTCCTTTGTCATATGCTAGCTGAATCCATTGCTAATGGCTTTATGCTTGCCACTAGTACATAAAACCTGAAGGCTTCCATTTAGTCCTCAAACATTTTTATCCAGTGAGTTCAGTGAGTATGGTCTCTCTTGCTATTCTTATTTCTAGATCATATCACTTTGATTTCTTTAAAAGATTATTTTTTGTCTTGTGGGATCATATAAATCAAAGTAAGGAGCTTCAATTTTTTTCAGTGTGGTGGTGGAGGTATAAATATATGTATATACATACATACATGGATAGATAAATGTTTATCTGTGATCTCAATTGTATCCAGATTCACAGTGGTAACTGGTTATTCTAATCTTTTTTCAATAAAATTTTAATTTTATCAGATAATAGAATTATAGACCTCAAAAATACTTCATATAAATTCCTACCCAATCCTGTAATACTTTTGTAGATGCAGAAATTGAGGATAAGAATTTAGGTAACTTATTCAAGTTCACAGAGTTAGTTACATTGAGTGGTCTAAAATTAGAATTCTAGTTTCCTGTCAAATATTCTTCCTAATTTACTGTATTGCTCATCCTGGGCATCACCCAAGGAAGTAGGTGGTCATGAGAAGGGAAAAAGAAGGAAAATAAAATCAGTCATTTTAATCTCCTGGTTATGCAGAATAAAAATACTCAGACATAGAAATACCTGAAAAGAAATATTTTAACTGGATTTGGGAATTGCCGGATGATTTTTAATACCCGTACAAAACTTGCCCTTTGTTAGGTAGAAGAATGAATTGGAAAATGGCTGTGTCTCTTAGAAATAAAACATTTGCGCTTTATACATGCAAGCAGCACTTCAGGTACTATGCTTCCAGAAGCACCAGGTGTGAGTGTGAATGTGTTTGTTGTATCCTCTGTTTCTCTTTGCTTCTTTCCTTGAGTTGGCAAATTAACCAACCATCAGAGATGCAACAGGTCTGAATGCATGCAGAACCCCACTTGTTCAAGCTTGTCGAGATGCATATTTTAAAATTTTCTACAGTTCACTTGGAAAAATGCTCAGCAATCTAAGCCAGTATCAGTGAGCTGTAGCAGGGTTGCCAGATGGTGCTTTAACGAGGTCTGTGGAAAACACAGAAGTGACTCAAAGAGAAGAGGAACTTTTTTTTTTTAGTTGGGTAAAGGATAAATTTCAAGCAGAGGCACCATTTGTGTTGAGTTTGAAAAATAGGACATTTAGTGTCCATGCCCAGGTTTGGATTGGGCCCCAGAGACCAGACTGAACTAGTGGCAATCTAAGCACCATAATTAGGCTGAGAAAAATCAAAGAAGAATATACTGTTTTTGTTTTTGTTTTTTTCTTTTTCTAGGCGACCTGAGACACTGCGTGTGCTGGGATTCTCCTATTGATCTCGGTAACATGTGTCTTTTTTGCGTTCAACTGAGTGGAATAACCTGTCAACACCCAAAGTTAAAAAGTTTGTCATGTATTCACTGGATATTTTTCTAAATACTCTACACATATTTCTTTGTCAAATATATTTAGCACCATAGAGTGGTTTTCCATCTAAAAACAGTATAGTGAATCTTTTCCTAGTTAATATTAATTTACAGATGCATACTTTAGATAAATATAAATTTTTCAATGTAGGGTTGATTTGAAGTAAAATAAGATTGTTTTTACCCACTCGAAGATTGCTAGTAGAGCAAATAATACAAGGGTACTTCAAAACGTCTGTGGAAAAATAGAATTGAAAGATATTATGAATCTTTCCATGATCTTCTTGAAGTGCCCTCATATAAAGGAGCAGAGATACAAATGGTGGAGCATAAATCTGAGGCCCTCTCAAAGAGAGGTGAACATCTAATGATGTATGAACAGATTTCAGTTGATACAGAGAGGTTGTGAGCAATGTTAGTTTTGTTTTACTAGTGGAGGGAAAGAATAAAGAGGTGAAAGAATAATTTTAAAAAAAATTTTTTTCTGGTTGGTTGGGAGATTGTCATCAACATTGGCTTTCATCCTGGATAATCAACTTTTCTAGCAACTGAATAAAAAGAAGGAGGGCTTGTTAGTGATTTGAGTGATTACCAAACTAGAATCAACTCAGTTTTTTCTACTTCCTGACGTATCAGCAAATCATTTTTATGAGCCATTATGTGATTCATTGAGCCATTTGGAGAGGGTCAGAGGGCAAGAGTGCCATTTACCACAGCAGGTTTAAGTTGGGGAAGGCAAGGTCAGAGGGGAAGAGAGACCCTCATTACTCCAGGAGGATTCTGGGGCCAGCTCTATGCCTGCCTAACTGTGTTAAGCTCACCCTGGGTGTTTGCTAATACAAAGCACCGAGCTGCAGGTGTTCTGCACTCTACAGAGTCTTCAAAGATCAGCCTCGAATGTTTCTGTTTCTATAAAGAGGATTAAAAGGATTTAAAAACATAGCAGGCCTGTCCAACTGCTAACATATTTGCCAACATTTGCCAAGAGAGAGGAGAAAAGGGTAGCTTATATCAGCTAGAAGTCCTGGTAGTTGGCAGAAACTTTTCAGGTCTCTCTCTCTCCCTCTTTCCCTCTCATTTTTTCTTTAATAGCTTGAATGTGGAACTGTAGCACTTTCAACTGGAACTCATTAAGAATTCATGGGGCAGAAAATGTAAGGGGTTCTGGAAACAGAGACTTTGAAAGTCCAGAAGTGAGCTATAAACTGCTGCTGATGCTCTTTTTTTTTTTTTTTTTCTGATGGCTAAATGCACTTATTACACTAGAACGCAAATGTGGAGTAAACCAGATTTTTTTACCTGCAAGCTTAGTTTACATTAAAAGGCACGTTGACATTTATGAACTTACTTAACACATATAGGTATCATAACAGCCATTACACCCTCTCAAAAAGCACTTGTGCTATCCCACATGGACTGCAGGTATTGGCAGACATCACCTGCAGGTGAAAATGTGAAGGCCAGGCATCGAGTTCCCATTGTTACTACTTATTGTTAATGGTTTTTAATATCAAATTCCAATTTCTTTGCTTTCAACAATCTACCTTTAGCAGTGCTTATCCTTCTACCAACAGGTAGAAGGGCAGGTCTAGTGAAGGGCAGACAACTGAGTTCGGTGAGTAGTCATAGGGAGATCACATAACCTCTCTGTGTTTAGCTTTCTCATTGGTCTAATGAGGATAATAATCAGCCCCCACGAATCTATTAAGACTTGGCATTTTTATAATACAGATAAGGGTAAAACTAAAGAAAACTTGTTAGCGTGTGTTTATAGATAAGATATGAAGGCACGCACAGTACAGCACACATGCACACTCACAGCACACACACACTCGTGTCTTCCATTCACACTGCACCAGGTCTCTAATTTCTAGGGTAATGGTATGTGATTTTCTTATATAATGGGAGTTCGTTTTGGAGAACACCACAGAAAACTTTTTTTTGAATGCTTTATCACATATCGTTTCTTACAGGAATTCCTCATGTGAATCCATGGATACTGAAGACCCATAGATGAGCCTCAGAGGCCCATGCCCCCAGAAATTGCATGCATTTAGTGTGTAATACCTGCATTTTTCTGGAAAATTTCATAGCTTTTATTGATTCTTGAAAAAGTCTTTAAGCCTTAAAAGCATTTATGAACCACTATTCTGTAAGCTGTAAGGGTATGATGTGGTGGGTAAGAACACAGACTGTCTCTCTAAAGAGACACACAGCTCTTGTCTGATTTTTCTCATGGCTCTTCTTAATTTCTCTCTCTTCCATTCCATTATTTGTGCACAAGGTATAAAATAATGTATATTTGAAAATCAAATTAAATATTGCACTTTTAACAGCTTTTGGTAATGCTCAATTAACGTTAGCTATTGCTTTAATAGGTAAATATCAGACAGAAGCTTCCAGAGTTAGGTTTGGCCAGATAGGTTGCAGGAAGATTGTGGAGAGTCCGGAATGGCATGTTGTGGAGTGGTAATGGGAGCCTTAGGTTATTTTGAGCAGAAAAATTCCATGATGAAAACAATGTATCCAGAGCACTAATTTGGCACATGCTGGCAGGATGGAGTAGTGTGAGCAGACTAGAGTCGGGGAGAGAGCTGGGAGCTACGGCAATAACCAAGGTGTGAGGTGACGGGGGCCTGCTCCAGGATAGGGACATTTGTGAAAGGTGTGTAGGGACCTTGTATCCACCTTAATTGCTTATTTGCTACAATTTCAGGTTCCAACCGCAGTTTGCCTTGGCGACTAAACCTTCCTGACTCTGAAATATGCATTCCAGTCCTCCAGCAGAGAAAGGAAGGAAGGCAGGTGGAAGGAAGGAGGGGAGGGATGAGGGAGGGAAGGGGGATCGCTGGAGCGGGCAGATGGGGGCCTCGGTGGGAAGACTGGATTTTAATCAGCGGGTGTCGTCTCAGGGAAAGAAGGAAGAAGAGGGGTGTGGATGTTGATTTGAACTTATGTAATTGTGGAGTTACTTCCTTAAAAAGAACCAACGTGACTGTCGAATGAGTAACTTTATTCCCCTATTTACATTAGAAATGACCATAAGATGCAGAAAAAGAGAGGCACTGCTCTTCTGATGCAGCTTCAGGTCACCTAAGCAGTGGCTTTCAAACTTTTTGACCATCAGCCCATAGTAAAAAATAAATTTTACGTTATGATCAAACATGCACACACATAAACATACAAACAATACAATTGAAATAAAAGTTTTGTAGAACATTCCAATTCTTGCTACCTGTGATGCACTCATTTTTTTTTTTTTCATCTATTTATTTTGAGATTTTTTACAAGGGTGGTTGTGACTTACTAAATGGATTTCCTAGTGAACTAATGGGTCATAACCTGCTCTTTATAAACCATAGTCTTATAAGGACCAGGGACTCAGCACCAGAATCTTGAGATTCACAGATTCACAAATATGAGGGGAATGTTTCACTTCTGTTCCCTACCCACCTGCCCGCCCAAGCCTTTCTGCTCTCAGGAGTTTCACGAATTGACTGTGAGTAGAGGAAGTTGCTCCAGTAAGTTTAGAAGCAGTTGCAGAACCTGATCTCAGATTCAGAGCCTGCCCCCAGACCCTCTGGCAGTGCCAGCTCATTCACTAGTTGATGGTGCTCACGTGGGACACAAGCCCACACACAAAGACCCATCAACAAAGATTGCCCACTAGCAAGATCCAAACCCAGACACAATGGCCACAATTGGTGCAGACATTTTAATGTCTCAGGCTGGTGCTTTATATTATCCTTGGCTCTAGTGGGCCAAGGCACACACAGTAACAGTTCTTTACCTGCAGCTAGCTGTAATTTCAGACTAGGTGGAATTCTTTCCTACCTTTGAAACCACAAAATAAAATCAAAGAAGTAGACTTTTTTGCAAACTGTGGTTCTGCATTGGTGAGTAGGGGTGACAAGCAAGCACACAGTCTCAGGTTGGAAATAACTTTCAAAATGTCTGATTTTAATCATGAGGCCAAATTTTCTGGGCACACGATGGTCATTAAAGCCTCCTGTGACTTTGCATTCTGGCTCAGCCATGAGTGAGACATCAAAGCAGAGAAGGAAAAGCGAACTAAGGCAATGAAAATCACTCTTGTTTAAGGGCACCGGGTCTCTCTATGAACTCAGCTAGTCATCAATATTCTGGAAAGAAAAATGTACAGTATCAATTCTAGGGGCCGTAAATCAAAATAGGGGATACAATTACTGGCACTTACTTACCCATTTGTTTTTTTAAAAAGGCTAAAAGTGTAAGGATAATTCTGGTTAAATGAGCTCTAGCATTTTTCAGTGGTCATTCTTCTTTCTGAAAACGTGGTTAATGTGTAACGTGATTTTGAATGTTTCCCTGGATATTTGAGTCTATATGGTAGACAGTGTTGAGTACTTTGTTGGGCCCCTGGTTTCCTTTACAGTCTGAAGTTTGGGTAATGTGTTGTCTGTTCAATTTCCAAGTAAAACTCCTAGTCAAATGGTTCTAGAACTGTGGTGCATTAACCCCTGGAAGAAGCCACTGTATGAGTTTTGAATATTATGGAAAATTTTGTGTCTATATACAATTGTGAATCTTCCTAAGAAGGTGGCTATAGATTTTATCACATGGCCAATAGGATATATAGAAAGTTTAAGAATCATGGCATCAAATTACCACCAGCACCTAGAGATGGGAAAGTAATACAATCATCAGGCTCTGTCTTCTTCAAACCATAAATTGGAAAATGGAAGCACTGAAGACAGCAGTTGCATGTGGCCAAATGGCAGTGGGCTCCATGCAGCCTATTGGAGCAGCCTGGGATGTGGTCTGGGCTCCTGTGCAGACCAACGTCCCTTTGCCTGGTAGCTGTACACTGCGTGATGACACCCTCATAAGGTGAGGGACCGACTGAGGAGAGGGGGCTACTGTGAGAAAGTCAGTGCAGATTCATCTCTACCACTGTGAGATCAGCTGCAAGCTCATGTCTCACTGGTGCCTGTGAGATAACAACAGAGTCTTAGTATTGGAAGAGACTTGTGGATGCCCAGGTCAACCTGCACTTAATACAGGACTCCTTCAAAACTGTTCACAGTCAGTGGAGCCCACGCCCCTACTTGGTTCTCTTAATTCTATCATTGAAGAACTGCTCCAGTTCCTGAAGTCTCTTATGGTTTTATGCTCAAATTGGTTCTCCTATGGTTTCCACTCATTGGTCTTAATTCTTCCTTCCAGAGATTCATAAAATAAAACTAAGCAGAATGTCTTAATAACAGTATAATGCCTTCAGAAAATAATTATTCATTGGGTAGCAAGTTTTAGTTTAACATCTTAACCAAACTTTAGGGTTTATAAAATATATTTAGGTACATTGTTGTACTTAATCTTTAAAACCCTACAGAAATTATCATACCCACTCATTTTTCAGGTGAAAAGTTGGGACTTGCTAAAGATTAAGTGATTTATACAAAATTCCACCACAAATAAATTGCAAAAGCCAGGAATAGAACTTGAGGTCTAGAATTAATTAGGTCTAGCAGCATGTGCCTTCTACTCCCCCACACGACCATGATTCAATCATTCCAACATTTATTAAGTGACTGCTAGGGTCTCACTGAGTTATTTTCTCCAGGCTAAACACCCCCGTTTCCTTGGCTCAACTCACAAAATTGACATGAACAGCCCTTTTGACAGTCTGACTGCTGCTCCTGGAAACACTCCCCACTTTGTCAGTGCCCCAAGTAAAGTGCTGGGTGCCTTGGCGATATTTCAGTTGTGAAAGGCGACAAGGCTAGGGCAGATACTTACTGTATTCTCTCTCCTCCATGAAGGACAGAGAGAGGGGAAGATCTGTTGCTTATTGAGCAGAGTGGTGTCCATGAGGATTCAAACTTCAGAAACTGGAGGGGACAGGTTGTGCCACAGCAGAATGGGTACTCTGTGCAGTGGAGAGACACTCTGTGCAGTGGAGAGACAGAGGCAGGGCAGATCCAAAGTGGCTGAAGGAATTTCCAAGGGAGAGGAGAGCAGTTGGGAGCTGGGGCTGGGAGAAGGACTTTAACAGATGGTGGGGGAAACATGCAAACATCTGGTAGGTACTAGGAAGATTTCTTCTGTATGATTTGCTATACACATCTTTTCAACAACTCTCCATAACGTTTCATTAAACATTTCATTTCTTGTTGTGAAGTAAGATTTATTTTAGTGATGCATCCCAGTGCTCAGTCTTAAAGTACAAGAAAAGAACAGGGTCCATAGCCCCAGCCCTGTGACATCCGAGTTACACAGGTATGAGGTTACATACCTCGGGCCTGGCCTAAGGTGGCTGCGAGTCCCTAAGCAAAAGAATAGCTAAGCCTGGGTCTTCTAAGAAGAGTGTGTCTCCTTCACAGAGCAGTGGGTCTGGCTTTGTACTTTTGATAGACAACTCTCACCTCCTGTGTTGTTGCTCTGCTATGAACTTCTCTGGTTTCCCTAAGTAGAAAAGAAACTCCTGTCTCCATCCTCCGTGGCACCCAGGTCATGCTCATCACTGGTTTTAAGAAAGGCAGCATCTGGCTGGGTAGTGACCAGCCTTCCCTGAATTTCTCTGGGCTGGATTTGACTTCCCGGTCATGTGACAATTTGAGACACGTAGGGTGCTTTTTTTTCTTTTCTCTTGTTTAAGAAACAGTTCCAGATTGAAATTGCACAGCTGTAGAGATACTATTGCATTCCATTACCCTTTACCAGCCATTCCTCAGCTATTCAGTTGGCTGTGATGGGGTGCAGGAATGCTACCCCAAAATATGGCACTTGGCATTCTGAGCATCTTAAGCTGAAAGATATTGAGAAAACGGCAGAAGCAGAAAGGTTTCTCTCCCCTTCTCTCTTGAAGACCCTCATGTGACAGGTACCCTGCCCTGTCCCCACAGGGAAGGAATGTTAAGCTGAGAAGCCAAGAAGAATCTGGACAAACAGGACTTGCTGGTATATTACCATTAGGCCATGCCCCTTTTTATCCAGTCATACTCGTACATGGTCATCCTCCTTCATCAAACCTAAGTGTAAAAATGCACAGTTTTGCCTGGGTCTTTGGGTCTTCATTTCTGAAGGCTCCTGTGTCATGTAAAACTTGTATTAAATAAATTTGTTAAGATTTTTTCCTGTTAATCTGTATTTTATTATGAGCATACTTATAGCCATAAACCTAATGATGGGTAAGGCAAAGATACTGCTTTTTCTCCCCTACAGCTGATAGCAGCTCAGTCACCCTCTTCTCTGCATAACTGTCCTCAGCTAAAGGAAATATGCTTGGCCCAGGACTTTGGCCAATCTCTAGCTGACACAGGGGTATAAAGTCTGACCCCCCTCCCTGCCAAACTCAAAGTGCAACCAGCTCTGTGGTTCAACTCATACCCCAGAGCTCCTTGGGGGGTCAGAAGGAAGCAAGTCTCCACCTGAAACCTCATGCCTCCTTAGGTTTTCCCTCCTTCCCCATCTCACTTTTTTATATTCCCTCATCCGTCTTCTCCTGTGACCACTCCCCCAATAAATCACATAACCAAAATACCTGTCTCAATCTCTGCTTCCAGGAAACTGTATCCGAGACAGTAGTTGAATCTGATCCTGACGTATCGGTTGAATTCAAATGAACCTTTACTCTTGATGTTTTTATTCTCAAGTAATAGAACATCTTTATCTACCCAAATATTCAAGTGGGAAAACATGAGTCATTCTGGATTCTAATATCTCATATGTAATTGCCAAATCCTGCTCATTTTAACTCAAAAACATACTTCAAATCCATTTCCACTTCTCCATACCTATGACTATGCTTTTAGTTCAGGCCCTCATAATCTTGCCCTGCTGAGGCTGACTTTGTGTCTCCGGGCATGTTCTCCATATCACAGTCGTAGTAGCAAATCTAATCATACCGTATGCTTCCTAAAATCCTTCAATGACTTCCCATTGCCTACACCAGTGGTTCTCAGTGGAGTTTTCCTGAGGCTGCATGAAGTGAGATATTATAGTCAAAGCATATATAAAAATCCAGCTGGCTTCTATTAAGCAGATATTTTAGAGACTTGCAAAAATGTAAAATAATGACACTCCTCACTAATCTTTTTTTGTTCTGTTTTGAAATAAATATAGTTATTTTGATAAAAATAGTTTGTTTTTATATAATGAACTGATTATTTTAAAAATAATAAACGTTTTAAAAATGTACATTTCTCAGGTTTAAATTCTATTACCATAAAATAAATAACTGTGACTCATATAAACAAAAGTCCTTTAAGTTCCTCCATACTTTCTAGGAGTGTAAAGGGACTGTGAGATGAAAATATTTGAGAACCACTGGCCTATGTGATTAAGTCCAAGATATCGGGAACGGCATCCAAAGCTAGCCAGCACCTAGATTCTGCCTTTCTCTCCATCCTTCTCTCTGCCACTTCAAAACTCTACACCCTACTCTGGCAGCTGCACAAATCCCCTTTTAAGCCTGAGCATGCATTCTCCCAGCTGCTTAGATGGAGCTCAGCTGGGTGAATTCCTTTCCAGAAATCATAGAGTGATACCTCGCCCAAGGTTTACATCTCTGGGGACAGCCTGCATCCACTGACTGGTCAGTGCCAGGGTACAAAGGCTTGGACTCTTTGCATCAATTTAGGATGACTCTGTAGGACCATCCTAGCTCCAGAGTCCCCCTGAAGATCATCCCAGGCCTCTGCTGCATCTCAAACCTGATTCCTCACTCCCTCACAGGTGATTTTCCAAGCGCACTGCTCAATGAACCTCTTGCATATAAACCTCTGCCTAGAGGGTTTTTCCGGGGAACCAGACCTAAGACTCCTAGTTACTTTGAACTGTTCATAATTCCCTGGACATCCCATACTTATTCCTCCTCATTTTTTCCCTTTGCTTGACCAAATTTTAATCTAGATATTTAGATAACATCTAGATACCTACATCTCAATACTTATCTCAAAAATAGTCTCCTCCAGAAAGTCTTTCTGGAAGGCTACATGCCCTTCATTTGTGCTTCCATAACTACTTGTTCCCCACTCTGTAACAGACATCACCGTATTAATTAAAATCTAGTCCTCAGCTAGACTGCAGGTCATTAATGCTAATGCTCAGGGATTGTGTCTGGTTCATTATATCTCATTCACGCAACATTTCTTGTGAAAGATACTCAGTAATCTATTATTAATCTGATTTCTGAGGCTTGGAAAGTGGAGTACAGTTCTGTATTTCTATACAACATTAAGATCAATAAAGAAGCCTTGGGTGGCCTAACAGTTGCTGGAGGATATAAAAATATGCTGGATTTAGGAAAAATTTAACCTGTTCTGTACTTGGAGATAAAGCTTCTTTAAACCAAAACTTAGGGTTCCCTAGACCTAAGAGAAATTTCTAAGCCAGTTTCATTGAGCATTTGGACCAGATTTGGATATATGATGAGAACCTATGGTTGGAGAAAACTGGCTGAGGAAGAAGTATTTGCATCTTGTGGGAATATGGGCATCCTAAGGCAGCAAAATTTAACAAAAGTATTCTCCAAGAGTCTCAGAAACCATCCTGGAAGGAATTTTTAAATGATCAGAAAATTCTTTTTGGAGATTTAGAGGTTTCCATGTGATTGTGATACCTAACAACACATTATTGTTCTCCTATCATTGAATCAGTTACCCCTGAATCCTCAAAGTCTGCTGTGGTAGCTGTCTTCCAAGGTAGCCCCTGATGATTCTTGCCTCCTCCTATTTATCCCCTTCTGGAGTCCCCTGCCATGTTAAAAAGTACTGAACTGTTTAACTGTTGAACCAATGATAGCATGTTATTTCCAAGGCAAAGTCATAAATGTCATCATTGTGGTTTCTACCTTTGTACTTGTAGATAACATATTCTGGAAGAAGTAAGCCACTATGTTGTGAGGACACAAAAAAGCCCTACATAGAAGTCCATGTAGCAAGGAACTAAGGTCTCCTGCCAATAGCCAGTACTGAATTGCCAGTGTTGTGACTGGGCCATCTTGGAAGTGAATTCTTTAGCCCAGGTCAAGTCTTCAGATATCTTGACCCTGGCCAACTTGTTGATTGCAACCTTTTGAAAGACCCTGAGCCACATTCATGCAGCTAAGCCATTCCTGAATTCCTAAGTTTGGAGACAGTTTGTTGCACAGCAATAGGCAAATAACATATCTCTTCAGTAAAGTAACTGAAACCTATCTCAGTCATGTGCTTTAGATTCAGATTCAACCAAAAATACTGATCACTGGATGTAATACCACATATTTTCTGTAATATTTCAAAGTAAATTCTTTCATTTGCTTTTTATGATAACTCTATTATGGGTACATAATTAGCCTGATTTTTATGTAGTGAAAAGCTAAGGCTCAGAGAGGTAAAGTGTTAAGTCAGAACTCACTACGAGTTTTTTCTAGTAGGGTATTATTTCAAAGAACAGATGAAACCAGAAGAGCCATAGCAGAAGGCTGCAGGTGTTCACTTGAATTAACACTAGGTCCTTACCATCACACTGGTGCACTCATTATTTTATACCTGATTGAAAATGTGGCATTGCTGCATAATCTATTTGCTTTTATGTTTCATGTGAGTTTTCCAGAATTCTTTGTTTAGACAAAATATCAAGTGGAAACCCAACACGTTTATTCTGGCTATTGTGAGAGAGTAGACTTTGTGAAATTCAGTTTGAAAGCTATTATTATGTTTTTTTATTTGGGTATTTAGACAGAGGTATAATGAAGATTATACCTCTGTTCTCAGAATCACAGAAGAATAAATAAAATGCCACATTAGGGCATAAGCCATATCTCATGTTTATCTCTGTATCCCCAATGCTGACCTCTGTGTCTAGTGCATAGTAGATAATTAATAAGTAGATATTGACTATTACAACATGTGATACATGGTCAGCTTTATAAAACAGAGAGAGAGAGAGAGAGAGAGAGAGAGAGAGAGAGAGATTTTCTATTATATAGAAAGAAATGCATGAATCTGACACAAAATAATTCAAACATGAACACATTTCTTCATAGGGATTATTCAAATTTTGCACAGTAGTACGAGTTGATGGCATCCAAAGTCTGAGCCCTGTTATTTTTAGTTAAACTAAAGAAAAAGCTATGAAAGGTAGAAGAGTGAGGAATCGCTCTTTCATTTTATCCCATGGATACATGGCTTTTTTTCTACTTTATGTTGGATGAACTTACTTGCTTTTTGTATTTATTATCTGTTAATATTCAGCTGTCCTGGGTAGCATTATCATTTTGATTAAGATAAATATTTCATGTAGAAGCATTTACACAGGTTAAATTATAATTCACATAAAAAATAATAGGTATTTGTTGCAAGGACACTTGATAATTACATAGTTATAAAAATACAAGCTTCAACGTCTTCTGTTACATTAAGGTAGAGAAACTAGCAGATTTTAGAATGAATGCTTAAGCTTTTTAATCAATCTCATTGCTTTCCACTGTTTTCCACTACAATCTGTCATATGTCAAATTCTATTTGGAATAAAGGGATTTGTCTGTTGATCAGGAAAAAGAAACAGATTTGTTTAGCTTAATGTTTCATTTCAAATGACTAAAAATGGTATTACTGCATGTGATAGTGATGACGTGATTTCTGCTCTTTGTCGAGTTCTGTTCTCTTTGCAGAACCAGGACCTATTAAGAGGATCCCATTCACTGAGAAATAAGTAAACAGGAAATTTCAACAAAACAACCAGTGTTGTATGCTTAAACAGATTTATAGGAAGACAATAAAGCAGTTCTGTGCTAATGATTGCTTATTTCTGGTCTTTCAGGAAAAATAAAATCTGCCAGATAGTTTTTCTATGTAGTTAGAGGGTCTGAAGGGGTCACTTTGCTCAATTTAGGTCACGAAGTCTTCAATTCTGAAGAGGAAAACTTGGAGCCAAACTGCCCCCCTTAAAAATTCTGGCTCTGCCACTCACTACTGTGTGATCTTGAGCAAATGTCTAACTTTTCTGGGCCCTTGTCCTCATCAGTAGAATGAGTTAAATAATAGTATCTACCTCAAATAGGCTATGATGAGGATTAAATAAATCAATGCAGGCAAAGTATGCAGAATAGAGTCTGATACATAGGTGCTTAGTAAAAATTAACTTTTATTCATTAATTTAGCAGTAATGTTATTATCACTGTTGTTTAATAGTTTTAGTACAGTGTCTGTAACTCAGGTAAATAACAGCAGGATATTTTTCACAGAAGGTATCTTCTTACACTAAACATCATCATACTAGAGCTTAAAAATGCTCCACAGGTTACCATAGCAAAAAAAGAAAATTCTAACAGATTCTCATTGACTTTCTTAAGAGGTCATTATTCCCACCTCCATGTGGTTGAAAGCAGCTTGTTTCCTCTCTTCTCTGCAGCAGCTGCTATTGATGGCTAGATTACCATTCACATATGTTGGAAAAGAAACTATCTGCATAGCAGGAGAAGAGAAGTGTAGGAGGAATAGTTTTGCCCACTCCTTCCATGTGGTAGACTCTCTACTCCTGGCTTCTCCCTACCCTCACTTACCTGAACGCAGTGGTCGGATTTGCAGACTGAAATAGACAGATGTATTAGTTTGCATGTATTTGCATTACTCTTGATATTTGAAATCTGCTGTAAACTCATTGCCTCATTCGTCTTCCTGTTTCACTTAGCAAGCAGGTAAAAAGGAGTACAAGTCAAAGGATCCACAACAGGATTGTTTTGTTTCACAGAGGGAATGACAGAAGAAAATGACAGAAGCTGAGGCCCACAAAAGGCAAGTAATTTTCTCAAGACCAAAGAACATATAAGTAAACATTAATAATACACTAAAATACTGTTCGTTGGCTTCTGATTATAAACACACTCTCCAAAATGATAGACTACCTTATTCTTTTATGGAGGGAAAACCCTCCAATCATTCATTCAATTTATTTTCTACAAGCCTCTGTTCTCATATATGTGAAGCAGGAATCTTCATAAAGAATACTACTTTGAATATACGACCCCATTCTCTTCTGCCCTGTAAGGTTTCTGCTGAGACATCTGCTGTTAGTCTGATGCGGACTCCCGTACAGGTGACTTGATGGTTTTCTCTGGCTGTTTTTAAGATTCTCTCTTTGTCTTTGGCTTTTGACAGTTTGACTCCAATGTGTCTGGAAAAGGACCTTTTTGGATTGAATCTGTGTGAGGATCTTTGAGCCTCTTGTATCTGAAAGTTCATGTCTTTCCCAGTATCTGGGAAGTTTTCTGCTATTCTTTGAATAGGTTTTCAATATCTTTTCCTTTCTTCTCCCCTGCTGGGACACTCAAAATTCAAATATTTGTGTGCTTAATGTTGTCTGATACCTTTCATAGATTTTCTTCATTTTTTAAATTCTTTTTTCTTTTTTGTTTTTTCTTTTGTCCCTCTGAGTTATTTCAAAAAAGTTGTCTTTGAGATCATAAATCCTTTCTTCTGCTTGCTGTAGACTGCTGTTTAAGCTCTTGGTTGTATTTTTTATTTTATTGAATGAATCTTTCAATTCCAGGCATTGTATTGTATCTTCATATCCTGGATAGATTTTTCTCATTTTGTTGTGTCCTCTATCAGAGTCTTTTTGTATTTCACTGAGTTTCCTTAAGATTGTTGCTCAGATTTCCTTTTCAGTCATTTCAAGGGTTTCCTGCTGTTTGGGGTCTGGTACTTGAGAATTATTGTATTCCTTTGGTGGTGTCATATTTTCTTGTTTTTTCATATTTTTAATATCCCTACATTGACATCTGGTTATCTGGTGGAGCAGTTGCTTCTTCTATTACTCTGAAGTTGCTTTTGAGAAAAGAGACTCCCTCCTGTAGATGAGTTTTATATTTACCATTGAGTAGGGTGTTTTACTTATGATTTTGAGTAGACACAGAAGTATAATCTCTGTGTGGTTACTTTGACCATATTCAATATCAAAGTTGTCTGTGAATACCTCTGTGGCCTAGGTACTGGGAACACAGTGGTTCCTTGCTGAAGTGAATGACACTGTGTTGGGTTGTCAAGGATGTAGGTAAGATCTTGAGTCCTTGGGAGAAGTGCCTATGTCCCCTCTTGCTCTTTGGTTAAGGTGGGTGAGCCTGGATGGACTTGCTGGCTAGTGTCCTGTAACCCTGACAGGAGCATTTGGGTGTACTGAAACTCTTCAGCTTGAATGGATGACCCTGGGTAGGGTTTCTCTTTCCTCTTTCCTTCAACTGAGGTTTCTCTTGGGTCTTTGCTTTTCCCTCTTTCCTTTTTCCTCCAGCCTGGTAAAATGAAGGAGCACCTGGATCTGGGTGAGGTGGAGCTGGTGGTGCCTGGGCTGGGTGTCGGTGGGGAGTGGGATAGACTGCTGTGTAGGAAGAAGGGAAGCAGCGGCAGCAGTGCTCTGGTGCCAGGCAGTAGTGATGGCAGCAGCCATGAGGTTGTGCTTTCCTCTGCAGCTCAGGAGCTGGACTCAAGACCTAATTTTAATTAAGGTGATTTGGCAGGAAAAAGTCTTGGGCTTTCCATTTTAGAAATTGAAATAACTTTTCAGGTCATCTAAGTCATAACAAAATCCATATTCTTTTTTAAAGTATAAGCTAATAAAAGATGTTTCACCCCAAGCTCCCAAAATGCTTTATAAACTTCTAAGTAATTTAGAGGCCAAATAATATAACTGATTAAATTATGAAATGCTTAAGTTGTTCAGAAGAAATACTTTGAATGTTTATAACTAATATTGTTTAACAATAAAAACAAACTTCTAAAAAAAATTTCCTAATAAGGATAGAAATCATGGTTATGTTAAACATACTGAGATTCAGATAATTTAAACTTTTTAAATTTTAATTTATAAAAGACGAGTGATGGCTTATTTTCTGTGGGTTCACTTTTGTTCTCAAATAGCCAGGATGATAGATTTAGAATCCTTGGAGAAAAGAAATTTTAAAAACCTTAACAACTCATTATGCAAAAAGAAGTTTATGAATACATTGAAATGTTGAAATGTTTTGGAATTGGAGCAATTAGATTGAGCCAAGTTTTTTTTCCCTTTACTTCTTAGATTTCTTAGACTTAGAGGGCAAAACATAGCCAATTATACATGAGTTGTTCCTTTCAAGTGCCTGGTGTGCTGACATATACCTGTAATTGGTGCTCAGCCACATTACTTTATTACCTTTGGGTGGCAGATCCTGACATGTAAAACTCACCAGATTCAGATGCAAATCTCTGACTGCACCTTCAAACCTGTCGAACAATTAAGATACTTTTTTTAGTTAACCAAATGTTGCAAGAGTCAGAAGTTTAACCAGAGAATTTATAGTCATCATGTCAGGTAAAATCATCATATTTTACCTGACATGAAGGAATATCAGGCTTGTTTCTGCATTTGTGTTTTATTTGGTTTGGATTTATATTGTAACTCTCTCCTCAGAATTAGAGTTTAATCCCTCAATGAAGTCAGTTCCACAGATGGAACTGTATTTGTTTTGAGCTGTACTATTAAGACACATGTCTGATTTGAGAATTAATAAACACTCATTGTAAATCATCACCTTTAAATATGGGTAATTATTTTCTTCTTCTTTAGTTTTTTCTTTATTTCCTACAAAGTCTATAAATAGTAAAAAAAAAAAAAAAAAAAAAAAAAAATCCATCAAAATGTAGAGAGCCCAATAACTTTTGAAAGGCTTTTTCTTTCTTAAAGATTTATTAAAGTGAAATTTATTTATCATACAATTTACAATTCACACATTTTAAATAAACAGTTCTATGAGTTTTAGTACAAATTTATACAACTGTGCAACCTGAAGGGCTTTTTACGTATTGGAATTTCCTATATTTGATTCTTACTTCACTAGGGCAGAAGCAAGAAACTCACTCCTTCAGTTCCTCTTGCAGCTCAGGTACAGGCTCCTCCACTCAGATGTATCCACGCAACATTTTAATTTAGAAGATAGTCATGTGAAGAAGGGTGCTTCCAAAAATTGATTTTGCAGGCAGTAGTAACACAAGCCCTAAAGGGATACCCCTTGCTTAGCATCTTCTAGGAAAGCTGCAGTTCCCAGGCCTATCTAGTAGTGGCAGCAGTGGTCATCATTGGAGCTTCCCAGTTGTGTCATTGGGGTACATTCCTGGTTGTACATTCTGTGGGCTATTCCACATCACTTAATAAATATGTTTTCTGTTTAAAATAGTCACAATGGGTTCTATTGTTTGCAACCAAGTACCCTGATATGTATGTGCATTTGTTTAAACAGATACACAAACAACTTAAAAAAAAAAAAAATACTGCACCTGCTACTACTACCTCACTCTCTTGGAGGAGTAATTACTTACTCTTTATTTGACAAAGAAAAAGATGTATTGAGTGACTAGTATGTGAGTCATAACATGAGGCACTGACAATATAGACATGGTCCCAGCCCTCTTTGGGCTTACGGTCTATCGTTCATATATCCACTTCATATTGATGTCTGCCTTTAAACCCCAATATTACTGTGAGTATCTGTCCAGACTTATGTCAGATAAATTATCCTTACTGTTTTTGATGACATTAGTTCCTCATTCTCTCATAGCTGAAGAAACCATGGAGGATGATACTCTAATATAAGAGAAATGAGAGTTTATTACATTTCTGAAAAATACGAGGATTGTATCATTATTATTAAGAGTAAAAAACTTTTCAATAAGCAAAGTTAATTAATGTATATATATTGAGTAGCTATTTTACACCCAGCGATGTTAGTTGCTGCAAGAGAGAAAATAATGCAAATTCCAGCTTATTGCTTCTTTATTTATTTTACCACTAGAGTTGAATAAACAAGATGAGCAAGCATTAAACTATAATAAAAGAAAAACATTACAGGTTAAGGGTAACATAAAATACTAATTGTATTACACAGTAGTGAGTATAACATGAAGTACAGAAAGAAGCAGTAAATGAGTGCTGGAAGAGCCAGAGATATCTTCACCATGATGTAGGTTTAAGCTGTTTCTTGGCAACAGCATGATGAGTTTAAATTCCCGTTGTGTAACCTTGGACAGTTGCTTAACCTCTCTGCCATCAGTTTTCTCATGGATAAAATGGGTGTAATAAAAGCATCTACGTCTAATGTTGCCGGGATTGAATGATTTAATACATGCAAAGTATGCTGAATAGTACATACTAATACATTTTAGCTATTAGTAGTACATGTAATGCACTTTAGCTATTAATCGTTTCCTTGAATGGGTCAGGAGAATGCATTCTATGGAGGTGGGAGGTAAACAGTAAAAACATGACAGGACCGAGCATCAAATCAAACTGTTAAACTGGTCCATGCCATCAGAAAATGCATCGCTCCCCAGGTTCTGTCTTTAAACAATTGATTACTTCATTATATCTATATTACTAGTCTCATCCTCATTTTATTAAATCCTTCATTTATTTTATACATTACTGTTTTTATTATCTGGATAACCATAATATATTTCTAGTAGCAAACTGCTTGCATAGAATTTTGCATTCTTTTATGGATCCTAAGGGATGTAATAATCTTATATTCCTTTTATATCATCTAGGTGATATTACTCTTTCCTTAATAGCTTCTCTGAGAAGTGACTAGTAAGCTGAAGGAAATGTGATCATATAATACACAGAGATTGTGGTGTAAATGCAGAATTTATAGTGGCGATCTGTGTTTTTTATCTCATGCAGCATCCTTATTTAGTAAAGACACACTGATTTCCATGGCATTCATGCTTACCACTTTTCAGATCATCACCCCAACCCCTGATATCAAAGGTAAAGCACGTGTCCCGGACCTGACCAATTGGAGAAAATGAAGGATTCGCAGATGGGCTTAAGACTTACAGTGTATGCCTTGCCAACAAGTGTCTTCCCAGAACTGTTGCTAGATCTGTAGAAGGAAAGCATTTCTTGTTGCCAACAGAATGTACGTTTACAGTACTGGTACATCCTTTGTAACCTTTGAGGAAGGACCTGCCTAAGAATCTACATAAAAAGCAGTGGCAGGAAATGGAGAAAGACAGATGGTTGGTGACATCACCTGGGCATTCATATCCAGTTTGAAGACTGGACTGCTCAATTTTGTGACGAAATAAACTCCCTTTTGCTTATGCAAGTTTCAATTTTGTTTCTGTCTCTTGTAACCAGAAGAATTGTGATTAATAAACATACATATCCTTTAAAATCTTATTTGTAGCTCTCTTCGGCACTATTTTAATAAAAATTAATATATTCAGTGTCAGGATCATGAACTCAAAAGTGGCAAAATCTACATCTTAGTAAGTCTTCATTTTTACTTCCTTTTACAGTCACAGGTGTAGGTAATAATTAAGTCAACATTTGTTGGAATAGACTGAAAATTAAAGCGGAAAGGAAATAGAATGGAAAAAAGGAGGAGATATATACTACTGAGTACTTGCTTTGTGTCAAACACTATTCTGATGGCTGGGAGAGTACAGTGACTAGGCAAAGTCTCTGTCATCATGTGAGTGCACTTCTTAGTGGAAAGAATGCAATAAGCAAGGAAACATAAATACATATAGCTTTAGGTACTGGTAGGTGTCACGGAGAAGAATAAAACAAGATAAGGAGGCAGAGAGAGGTAGGGGAGAATTTGGATAGGGTGGAAATAAAAGTTCTCTCTGGAGAGGAGGCAATTGAGCAGAGACTTAACCAAAGTGTGGAAATGAGCTATGGAGGAAGAGTGTTCTAGGCAAAAGTAACAGCACATACAAAATCCTTGAGATGGGAATGTGCTTGATGTTCTAAAGAAGAGCAAGACATTGACACTCTCCCTCACTAAACTAACATGCTTATTTTTGTTGTTGTGCTTGCAGAAACTAAGTACGCACATGCCACTGAACTGTCAAGTGGGGAAGAGGTACAGAAGGATGCAGATGTCAACAAAAGCTACTTAGAAATTTATCAAAAGATGATTATTGGCTTTCACATGTTTATACATCTCTGATACCCATAGGGATGAGGAAACAAAAGTGCGCTCAGGACCCCTTTGCCAGTGTGGTTGTGTGTTACCCCTTTTCGTCTATTGAACTGAAAAGAACGTGGCTTCAGAAGGAAAAAGAACGGAGGATATTACTATGCCACTCACATGAAACTTGGGAAAATTAAATTACTTGTCAAAGTTATACAACTTGTTATTGCTAAGCTAAATATTGGGACTTACTGTAGGAACATTTCTTGGCCACACCATTTACATGACATTGCATTAACTATTTCAGTAAATTCTACCGGTCTACCTCTTTGTGGGGAGTGGAGGTTGCATAGGAGAAATGGTATGATTGGGCAGGTCAGCAAAAAAAAAAAAAAAACCCAAAATACGGCAAAACAGACTCTAATACTATGTATACTAGATTTCCAGTGAATTCAGTGGCGTTGTATGGCAACGGATCTCTTGAACAACTCGTCTCCTCAGACAATCATTTAGTTTGGAGTTCCTCAGTTCACAATTTAAAATATAACGTTGTAAAGATTTTAGAATTAGATGAATGAATAAATATATCTTAATAATAACAAATGAGAAAACTAACACTGATAAGTTTTAATATCTCTCAGAACAAAGTAAATGTTGTATAAACACAATGTAAAATAAAATGAGTATGTGACAGTTATTAATTTTTAAGAATTAAACACCTACTATATCCATTAATATTACTCCATTTATTATATGCAATATATACTTAAACTATGAATTATCGTCCTTGCTCTATAGAAATTTATGGTCTAGTTGAATGAACCAATTATTAAGCTATTTATTGTCTTTCAGCTTCAACCCACCTTTTGACACTGACTCTATGATGCCAGGTCAGGGATTTTGTAGACCACATCTCTGCTTTGCCAACTGCTGTTAGTCTTTTCTCATAGGGGGAGCTAGACAAAGAATCCAAGGCTGGAGGAGGAGGAGGAGACATATTTTTCTGCTTACTTTCTGTTTCTGATTTTGCTTCCTATTCCTGGTCAGTGATATCTTAGCAACATTTTCTTTCTCTTTTTTTCACCCTGGAAGTGGCTGCAGTAACTGATTCTAGTTTTGACTTTTTCAGCACCGACACAAGCAGCCTCATGGTGCTTCTCTATAGACCCCAGCATCAGCTGGGCAGGACTCTCTCATCAGAGGTCTAAATATCAGCCCCACTGGACTCCTTTTCCAAAGAGAGAGTCGGGGAAGCCTCTTCCCACGGTTATTAACTCCATGACATCTTAATATTTGCTTTTCTGCCTTTTTAGTTTTCAATAGCTGTGAAAGAATTGTTTTCCTAGGGATTTTAAGATCTACATATATCAAACAATACACACAAGCACAGCAGACTTGTGAAAACAGAAAAATCAATGCAAGGTTGAGAGAATAATTTTTGCTAAACCATACAAGAGGTCTTCAAAAAGTTCATGGAAAGTTTCACATCATCTTTTAATTCAATTTTTCCACGAACTTTTTGAAGTATCCTTGTATATGTGTGCATGTATATGTATGTATGTATGATAACAATATTTTGATGAAATTATTTTTAGCTCTAAGTATTACAATCCAACTTGCAAGTTTTCATATGTGTACCAGAGAGCATGAAATGGTTTAACAGGAGTATTCAGTGAGCTGCTGATACGAGAGCTGATAGTTAATTGTGTTTTCTAGGAAATGCCAAATGTTGCTTCCTAATGTATGAAAGTCATTTCAGCGTGGCTTATACCTCTCTCTAAAAGAATTTGAAACATTTTTTGTTTTACTTGGTGGGTAAAGAGAACACAGCTAAAAAGCACAGTACACATCAACAATTAGAATTGGGAGATTTTTGTTTGTTTTTTGTGTCTTTCTGTACTTAAAAATGGTCCATAAATTGCATGCCTTAGTTTTATAAATACAAATAAAATATTATTTTAATAAAAATTAGTGAATAAATAAAGGACAGAAGGATGAGAAAACAAAATAAGGAAATGAAAGGAGGGACTTCAGATCACGCAGACTAGCAACGAACAAAAATTACAAGAAACACAGGAGAAGAGAAGTTCAGACCAAACCAGAATACAGTAATCATCTGAATTATACTAGCTAACAATTTTCACAAGAAACTTGATGAAAAGAAACTGGAAATTTCTATCACAACCACACATTAATGTGTTTATAGTTTTAGGTTGATGAGATTTAGGGAAATTTATACTGATGAGTTATTTCTTCACCAATTATGTTCCCTGGATACCTTGCCCCTAAGGCTGAACTATTCCTTACTCTAAGGAAGGAGAGAGCAGGTGCCGCCTTTATTGAACAAGTCACCGATAACTTATAGGTCTCAGTTCCAACCTTTTTGATACCATTTGTTGTTTGGGGAAAGAAGAGCATTCTTAAATATCTTTATAAGCTTTCATATATCCTTCATATCAAAAGTCTGGATGATGTAATCATAGTGTTTTACATGTGAGAGGTCCATGCCAAAGAGAAAGAAGTAGAAACCCCATTCTTCTACCCAACTGGTAAGTGAAAAGAAGGGAGCTGGAAGTGGAATGTGGCAGTGTTCCTACATCCCTGCTCTCTCCTTAAGCTTGAAGCCCAGAGTAGGGCCGTGGTAGAAACTGGTAAAAAGGAGACCAAGAACAGAAGCAAGGGCAGAGGAATGCATGTGGTGCTTCCCGGAGTGAAATAAATGCAGGTTTCAAGCCTCCGAGACGTCCTGTCACTACAGGAAAGGTAGCACAGCTGCAGGTGGTGGCAGATAGATGAGCCTCACACAGCATCCTGGCTCCTCATGGAATGTGCAGCACGTACAAAATCTATGAGCTCCTACGTGCCACACTATGTGAGGGAGAACGGAGGCCCAGTGGACGGGTAGGGCCTTGAGGCTGGGGAAGAAAAAGGCTACCAGGGGTGGTGACTTGGTGACTGGGGCAAATGGTTGCGACCACATACTTCTGAGGTGAGGGCCAACACATCGGGCAGGATCAGTTAGTTCCGTGCCAATCATCACTTGTTCAGTCCAGGGAACCAGCCAGAATAGCCCCTTCACTCAGAAAGTATGAGGACTCAAAATCTGAGGCCTGTATCTTTCCCACGACTGAGGTAGAGGGTACCACGAAGCCCCCACGTACGCACAGCAGTGTCGTCATGGAGCAACAGTGGAAGGAGGAGGAGAGCTGGAACACCGCAGTCAGATTCCTGGAGAGAGCACAGTTGTAAGATGAGATAACATTTTATTTTTTCCTTGTTGAGAGTAAGATGTGAGTCAGGGAAAAAATGCAGTAATTAAATTTTCCTTGCACGTCTAAGGGTAATGTGAGTGAAATTTTTATCTCACTGTAATCGTACACAAGTGGGCCCCATAAAATGCATGTGCTTCATTGTCAATAATTCACTCCATAATATTTACAAGGTCTCAAGGTAGAGAATTACTCAGATAGTATTTTATCTATTGGTTGGGTTCTTCTTAAATATTTATATCAAGGTTCTATTGCTCTCACCTACTATCAGATGTTTTCCTGTCTGGCTATCTCTTTCTTTTGTAAACTTCCACTTCCAAAAGGAACTGTTTATTGGATGTCATGATTGTGGCTCTCAGAATTAAACTATTACTATTAAAATGGCTTAAAATTTTCTTTCTTTAACAAGCATTTAAAACACTACATCTCCTTTTATACAGTTAATGTGGTTCGGGTAGATGTTTACAGCATGTCATAAGGCTAACCACAACTGAAAGTCCACTGTAACCCTACCAAAAAGTCAATCAAAGGAACAGTAATCGAGTTGGCCTCCGTGTGATTTACCATGGCCTGTGCACATTAACAAATCTGCTAATGGTGCAGTCACACTTTGTCTCCGGATGTGGGATTATAATCTTATATAAGGAAGCAGGCAGAGTGAGATCAATGACTAACACATGAACAGCTGCTCGTGCCCATCACTTTGTGTGGAGAAAAAGGGTCTGGAATTTAGAGTCAGATGATCTGGATGTGAGTCCTCACATTTCCAGTTCTTACTTGTGCAACGTGGGTAAGTCACTTCTCTCTGAGCTTCAGTTTGTTCATTTGGACAATGGAAATCACCCCTCACAGGAGAATAGGGGTGACCTCCTCAAATATCCAGATGCTCTGCTGGTAACACCCTTGTATCAGAGGGGAAAGGGTTCTGTTGTCCAAGACGAGGAGAAAAGCTGTCTTCATTTCTATAGAGCACTGGTGAACAGTTCTCACTGGGCTTTAAACACTCCATCATTAACATGATGTGCAGCCACGTTGTGTTCACACACCCCACAGCATGGTTCGGAAGAATGGCGTGACCGTATAGCATCCTTGTCACACAAACGACCCTCCTCTTCACCAGTTATCAGGAAAGGGCCTATTTATTAGAATATGGAAGAATGGGAAGAAATTTTTTAAATGATGAAATACACAGGGAATGTTGTTTATCTCTTTGAATTGCAAAATATGAGACCATCTGAATTTCACAAGACTATTTTATTTTTAGCAGACCTGGTTCTTCAGACATCTTACAGGCAAAACCCTCTACTTTGGTCCCACATATACACATTCTCAAGGTCATTGCTCTCAATATTTTAATCATCTAACATTCTCTCTTAAATCCCCAGGAGGGTTTCCGATTCCCTCTTGAATCAAGTTAAAATCTTCTGATTATTCATAATGAATAGTGCCTTCTTACCTCCCAAGTAGCTCTGATTTCCTGCTAGAGATTGCTTTACTCCCATTGGGAAAGTCACTCAAATCTCCCTTAACTGTCAAATCTCTTTCCACCTCTCAGACATTTTACATGTTGTTCTCACTGCCTGGAATACCTTTTCTCATCCTCTATCAACTAAATTCTGCTCAAGGCTTAATGTCTGCAAAACCTTTGCCAGATTATCCCCTCTACGTACACTCAGCCTCTCCACTCTTAAGTACACAAATGCATTTGGGTGCATATGTTTATTTCTATATCACTTGTAGGATTATGTGGGTTTTTTCCTGCTAGAAATGTTAATTCCTTCTGTAGATAGTGAATGCTTTAACAACAGGGCTTTTATTGCCTTCTCTTTTATTGTCTTCATTTTTCTCTTATCCATCTTTCCCAACTTAATATTACATATAAAACACTGGGAGAAGTGCAGCAAAGTAGGAGAGGAGGTTCCTCCTGATCTCCTAAGCTCACAAAAGTTTTCATGAGAGAAAAAAATCATTTAAAGAATCAACCAGGGGCTGAGAGTGTGCAGCTTGTGAGATCTGTCCTGCCCGTGCGGACTCACACCCCCACTCCTTTGCTGGAAGGCCCAACCACAGGGAGAAAAGGAGCAGGGAGAGAGAGGAAGGGACATACCTCCCTTTCACAGAGGGTCTCACCTACAGGACCAGCTGGGAAGGGGAGAAAATTTAGATCCAAAGCACCTTTGAAGTTTTGACTATTATAAGGGACTGTTACTAGACGCAACTAATTACTGAATTGAGATTGTGTTTTTCCTTATTTCCTAAGAATGAACAGGAAATCTTGAGACTACCCAATCTCTTATCCTATCGGAAGAGAAGGAATATCCCCACTGAGCAGGTTAAAGATACTGTGGGAAACAGAAAAAAAGCAGCTTTTATGATTAAGTTCTCACAAGTCCTCCTGCTTGTATAACATGATGCAATTTTTCCACTTCCAGTAGAATTTATCTATATAGCATAGGTTAAAAAAATGCACCAAATCTTTCCACTCTTCCCTACCTTGTTCCTTTTATGATTAGCAATGTCTATTTTTGAGATATCTGATTTAAGTTTAGAAGCTAAGAATTGAACCATTTCCAACTATAAACTCAATTTATACTCAAAGTTGCAATAAGCTTTTAATTAAATAAACCTTGAGCTGAGCTGAGCATCATTTACAAAGAAGTAATGCCAATCTTTTTGTTTTGTTTTGTTTTAAAAGCCAGTGAGAACTTCTGAACAGAAACCAAACCTATATTTTTGAAAACCACTGAATTAGAATGAAACTAGAGCATCAGAATATTTTCTGAAATAAACTTGAACCAAATTGATATTTTATTTGATCCAAGTCCTTGGTTAAGATAAAGTGTGTGGTCATGTAACAGAACAAAGTTAAATAGCCCACCCACAGATTAAATATGTGGCCTTTTACTCATTATTAGTACCATATTTTAAAACTAAAACAACTGAGATGGCTTTCCACAAACCACTACAATATACATGAGGAAAAAGAGAGCTGGAATGATCATTTCTCTAGGAAGGGAGGTTTGAAACTATAAACGTTCAGTGATTTGCCCAAGATCACATAGAATGTCAAAGAAGAGTTGGGATGTTTCAAATACTGTTTTCCTTTGGATTTTGCCTAAGAACAAAAAAGCAAGTTCAAAATCATAATCTAATTCATATACACTCGTTAACTTTGGGCATCCTTCACGTTATTGACACTGACATTTACCAGTAGTAGACCAGAAAAGAGAATTGTCGTCCTCTTTACCAAAGCTGTTAAGAAAAGCTGCCGTGATTCTTACCCAGACAGTCAAACCAATGCTGATTCCTGTTCCTCTAGAAACAACTCACAAAGTTAATAGCAATTCCCCCCACCCCCAGTTTTGACAATTGGTATTGTCTCTGCCAGAAATGTAAATGTTTCCACAATGAACTGACCTGCATATGTCAGTATTGGTGACTTCACTGGAACCATGCCCAAGTTTAATGAGAGGAGGTCTAGGTTGGCTTAGGCACAGGGGACCAGCCTGGTGGAGAGCTTCTTTGTAAATGTGAATTACGTTAGCTAGCCCCCACTCCTTTAAGTTATTGTAGGTAGTGAAGGGTTATCTACATATCTAGGGCAAGTGATTACTTTTGTATTACTTCTTACAAACTGCCATTTCAGATTTTTACACATGAGGGATTTATTCTTCTCAATTTTTTTCTGTACATAATATAAAAAAGCAAAACTTGCTTTTTAAAGACACCCATTCATAAAAAACAATGTCCTAATTGCTCTAGTTAAACCAAGTATGTTTTTTCTTCTCTAGAACATTTCAGTATGTAAATGAAAGAGGTGGCTCCATTTTAGACAACAAACCTTTTAAAATTAAAACTGTCTTCGAGAAGCAGTTAATTATTTTAAAAGGACAGGAGGTAAGTGTTCATGTGTCTTTTTCTCTTTAATACTCAGCTCATTTGCCAGTTCTTTCTTGGTAAATGTCAAATATCTAGCTGAAGGTGTCTCAAAGAGACCTTGGTGAGTCTATGGATAATTTGTAGAAAAACTGCAACATTTTGGCAGTAGGAAATGAACATTACCTAATTCTGAAACTTACTGTATTAATTCAATCATGCACAATTTCACTTAACATTTTTATTATTTTTTTATCCAGATAGATCACAAGTCCTGATAACAACTCTGCTAATGTATTCCTTTCTCTGTAAGATGTTTCAGTAGCCGTATTTCCTGTGTTTAATTTCCTACGATAGCATCTTGGTACCTGCACCAGTTCATGCAGGCAACTGTACATGAGACTCATGTCAGTGCCCACCTGAGTGGTGTGGCTTCAAGGGTTCACAAGGAAAGTCAACAGAACCAAAATGCCTCTCCTGCCTTTCCATCCCTGCACTAGACTTGTACAATGAATAATTATCCTATTAATGGGTGGTTGGTTTTATATTGTTTCTGAAGGGAGGTCTGCTTTCCATCTATTTGGGAGCCTGCCTATTTATGCATTGTGTGCTCATCCTGTTTTACCTGTTTTTTTGCAGCTCAACCACGGACTCAGGGGCCAATTTGTCAGTATACAGAAGTATATATGGAGACCTAGATCAAGAGAATACAACATCCCTTTTCTCCACCTTATTCACTTATTCCACCTGTAGACTCTAAGCCCAACATTCTTGGAACATAGTTTCTGTCTATGCAAGAAACATATAAAAGATAAAGCAAATTATAGAAGCATGTAAAAGCTAAAGCTCAGACAAAGGGCTTTCTTGAGTTTCTATTTTACTCATATGGCCTAGATTCTGCCTGTGTTCCAATTCTTGATTATTTGGACTGATCACTAATTCGTAATTCCCAAACTCTCAGAATGGCATAGTTATTGCCTACTCTAATCTTCAAAGTTGACCTTGTCCTTCACAATGTCCTAATATACCCAGAATTTAAACAGCATCTACCCACCCCTTGCTATTCCTGTGTATCTTACTGTGATGTTGACCAAATATATATTTGGTCTTCATCCCTGACCTGATATACAACTCCTTAAATCCTTAGAATCTCAAAAGTGCTGAGCCTTTCTGTATGCTCATGGTGGCTGGAAGCTCTTAGGTAGCTTCAGATGGGACCTTTAGTCCCACTCCCCAACCTTTGAGGAGGGGAGAGGAGCTGAAGTTTGAGTTGATTCTCAGTGGCAAGTGATTTAATCAATCATTCCTATGTAATGGAGGCATAAAAACCCAAGAAAACCAAGTTCAGAGAGCTACCAGAAGGTGAGCACATGGGGTTTTTCACCTCTGCTTGCTGGGAGGGTGGCACACCCAACTCCATGGGGACAGAAGCTCCTGTGCTTAGAGCCCTTCCAGACCTCGCCCTATGCATCTCTTCATCTGGCTGTTTATTTGTATCCTTTAAAATATCCTCTGTAATAAATGGGTAACTGAAGGTACATGTTTCCTTGAGTTCTGTGAACCCCTCAAACAAATTAACCAAACCGAAGGAGAGGGTTGTGGGAACGCTGATTTGTAGCTGGTGGGTCAGAAGTTCCAGATGCCTGGGCTTGCACCTGGCATCTGAAGGGGAACAGGGCAGTCTTGGGGACTGAACTCTCACCGTGTGAGATCTGACACTCTCTCAGAGGAGATAGAGTCAGAATTGAATTAGAAGACACCCAGCTGGCGCCCATGTCAGAATCAGTTGCTTGCTTGGCAGTGGGGAGAAATCCCTAGAGATGTGTACACAGAAGTCGGATTTCTGTGATCGTGATTGTCGTTGAGTGAGAACATAGGAGGCAAAAGAAACAGCTTGCATTTCACTTTTTCACTCATTTACCTACATCTGTCTCACCTGCTTAAGACACTTTTGTGACTTCAGATTCATGAATACGCCTTCATGCTGGAGGACCTATCTATGTCCACAAATCTGCACCTACCATGCCTGCTGCTTTCTGAGACCTGACATGATTCTGTATCCCCTCAAATTTAGCCCCTCAGCCATCTTATATCCCTAAGTCCCTAAGCTTCTTGTCCTAAATTAATCATAAGTTTTGGAGTAGTCAGTGTGGGGAGGAGAACATCCCGTTATAACAACATACTAAGTAAATGAGATGTAACTCTCATATTTGCCTTTTGGAAGAGAATGCTTGTTAACATAAATATACTGTACTTTACAGATTTCAGGAAGAATGACAAAAAAAAAAAATTGGACCTTTTTAGGGAATGAATATGGAGGCAGGGGACTGAGTCTTTCTTAAACCTCTGTGTTTTGCCTTTGCCTTCGTACCAGCGCTATCAGCACTATCCACTTCCTGTCCTGTACCAGAAAAATAACCACGGGAGCCTCCATAAGTTGTATTTACAGGGTGCTTAGGCTTTGATTCTTATTACAATAAAAAACAAAACAAACCAACAAACAAAAAAACTACTCTTGGGAAAAGTAGTTACTCAAGCTTTTATTAGCTATTTGACACATTTGGATAGAGTTCCCATTTTTGTTCTTATAGCCAAGGGAAAAATAAGCAGATTTAACACCTGTGACGGGTATAAATGTAGAAAGGGGCTTAGAACGGAGAAGCTGAGGCAATTGACAATAAGCGTAACCTAGTTTGCAGCTTTGCAGAGGGCTGCCTTGCATTGCAGTAATGAATTATCTGATAACAGTTAACCAAGTGTTATTCTGAATCTATACGAGTCAGTAGTTGAGGGGAGAAGACTTCTAGGGATTCATAAACATTGTGGAGAAAATTACTTTCCTGTCCTCAGTATAGTTGTGGCAATGGAAAATAGTAGGCAACCATTTTGTAAAAATCTATAGATCAAATATTTTTCTTCCACTTTTTGTGTGTGTGTTTTTGAAAATACTTATTTTTTTAATTGTACATTTTTATGGAGTACGGTTTGTAGTTTCAGTACATGCATGTATTGTATAATGATCTAATCAGAAAGGTTAGCATATCTATCACCTAAACATTCATCATTTCTTTGTGGTTATAACATGCAAGATCCTCTTTTCTGGCTATCTTGAAATGCACAATATAATATTACTAGCTTTAGTCACCCTAGAGCAACAGAAATTATTCTTCCTGTCTAATGTAACTTTGTAACTTTGTACCAGTCCACCAACCTCTCCACATCCCTGCTCCCCTTCCCTGCCTCTGGTAACCGCTATTCTACTCTCTATTTTTTTCTTTTTGACTTATTTTGTATTAATCGACCCATGAGAATTGTATATATTTATGAAGCAAAATGTGAAATTTGGTTACTGTTTCTGTTGCTTATAACAGAAATACCTGAAACTGGGTAATTTATTTAGAAACTACATTTATAACTTGCAGTTTCAGAGTCTGGGAAGTCCAAAGTCCAGGGAATACATCTGGTGTGGGCTTTGTTGGTGAGTAGTGACTCTTCACAGCAAAGCAGGGTGTCACATGGTGGATGGCATAAGCAGAGAGAGAACTAACTCCTCCTTCTTCTTTTAAAGCCCTCAGGACCACCCCCATGACCACTGTTAAATCGTCAATACATTAATCCATTTACTAGGGTATGGTCCTCACAACCTAATCACCTCTTTAAAGCCCCACCTTTCAATGACCATAATATGATTTCCCACCATCTTAACACTGTCACCATGTGGGTTAAGTTTCTAATGCATGGACCTTGGGGGAAAAAATTCAGTCCAAGACAAATACATTCATACAGTGTGTAATGATCATATCAGGGTATTTGGCATATCCATCACCTCAAACATCTGTTATCTCTTTCTGTTGGTAACATTCAGAATCCTCTCAATTAGCTACTTGAAGTTGTACAGTCATTTGTTTTTGACTGTATTTTTACTATGTTGCTATAAGACACTAGATCTTATCCTTTCTCTCTCTACAATTTTGTGTTTATTAACCACATTCTCCTCTACCCTCTTTCCCCCCTTCCCTTACCAGTCTCTAGTAACCACTATTCTACGCTCTATTTCTGTGAGATCAACTCTTTTAGCTTCCACATATGAGTGAGAACATGCAGTATTTCTCTTTCTGCACCTGGCTTATTTCACTTAACATAATTTTCTCCAAGCTCATCTATGTTGCTGCAAATGGCAGAATTTCATTCTTCTCTTTTTTTTGGCTGAGTAGTATTCCATTGTGTGTATATACCACATTTTCTTTATCCAATGATCCGATGATGGACATTTAGGTTGGTTGCAAATTTTGACTGCTGTGACTAGAGCTGCAATAAGCATGGGAGTGCAGGTGCCCCTTCCACATGGTGATTTTCTTTTTTCCCGCTTTCTAAAACTATTTATGTATCTTTTGATACATCACCCTCAGATGTCTGTTTCATTTTATCACTTTCATTTACACATTGTACCTGCAGTTAACAGTACTGTGTTGTATGCTTAAAATTTGTTAAGAAGAGCTCACATTAAATGTTCTTACCACAAATGTTTAAAAATGAAAAAAATAAAATAAACAAGGAAAAAATATTTGTCACACTTCCAATTTAATGGTATTCATTTCAGCTGCCTTTAGATTAATTCTGGAAGTTAATTTTTGAGGTGTAACATTTGGAAGTTTAATTTGGTTGTCAATCTGAGATATTTGTTGAAGCAGTAGGATTTTTTTCCTTATTGTTTTGCTTTCTAGTGACATGTCCTATTTTTGACTAGTCTTACCAATGCCAATTGCTCATTTATTTATCTTGCTTCTTTAAATAATCTCAACGTGATGGCTAAATGATTTTTATTTCCTCTTCTTACTCCTTAGATTTCTACTGATTTGCAAGCATAGGGTAATGTCATTAACTCCACTTTTGTCAAAAGGATACCATGGTTCAGCAATACTACCTTCTCTTTCTCCATCTCACCCTCCTCTTTGACACACTCAAGCACACACACACACACACACACACACACACACACACACACACACACACAATTATTAAATCAATGACAAACTGCCAACTGTCCTAAATCAAGAAAGCCTGGTAGCACAAACATGTTAATGACATTCTGCACTCTCCATAACAACTCGACGCACATATTGTTACATGTTTTGTGTTATCACATATGTGTTAACATGACAGTTGTTACTATAAAAATAACTTACATTTGCATAGCTATTTTCAGTTTACAGAGCCTTTCACATTATCTTATTTGATCCTCACTATAACCCTGTGATATACACATATTATTCCTCATGTGCACATGCATTTGCTATGGAGGTTTCTTTTTAAATCTAAATAATTTACCCCTAATTTATTTTTTGCAAAAAAAATGGATTTTCAACCATAGGATTTTTAAGAATGGGGCGATTCATATTTATTTTCTGCTTGGATTTCACATACATTTAATACCAAAAAATGAGTCATGGGGAAATATAACCATAGACGTATTTTAGGAGACAAGAAAACTGAAGTGTATTTTTGATTTTTATGTGACCTTACCTACTATACTTAACCTTTTCTTGGAACTTCCTCCATCTGTAAAAGATTCTTCATAATTATACCACCTTATTATCTCATCAGTATGCAGGAATTCTAAGTTCTTCTGTAAATAAGTGAATAACATAAAGTATAAGACTCACCATCCCTCAAAGCAAGGCAGTGAGATTTTTTCATGATTGCCTATAGATAGCAAAAAACTGACATATTGCAACCACCACCATCACCAGAGCAAAGTTTACTCATAGATGACATCACTCTTTCCCCCCAAATCCAAGATTTATCTTCAGAATTTTCTTTTTCAACTTAGCGCTCCAGACAGCTGCTACGAGGCTGGTGGTCTGGATGCTTAGATCACAGAATGGTCTGAGGACCAGTGGCATTGTCCAAGAGCTTGTTAGGAATGTAGAATCACAGGCCCTGTCCCAGATCAGAATCTTTATGAAACAAGATCTCCAGGCAGTCCAGATGTGCTTTAAAGTTTGAGAAACACTCTGTGCATGAAATATTTGTTCTATTCTGGACACTGAGAAATGTGTCAGCAGGGATGAGTGGAAGTCTTCTGATTAGGAGCTAGCTGCTTGGACAGGAGTTGGAGGTAGTCCCCAAGGGTCCCATGGCCTCTGCATTTAATATTGGTAGAAAAGAAAATAAGAAACAGAACCCTCACTAGTGGTCCCTTCTGGAACTCTTCGACCATTCTGGTCTTTGTTCCCTGTATGGGGTAACTGATCGCTGTCACTCTCTTTGCTGCAGAAGAAAGTATTTGAATTTAACACAGTTTTGGCTGCCTCTGTTATGTACAGAAACACTATCGGTTAAAATTACAAACATCTTTTTAAAAAAGTAATTCTGTTACAAGATAAATTATGATCTAAACTGATTTGCAAATGGAATTAAAACTGGGGTGTTTCTTTTCAAACCGTCAGTTTGTTTACACAGTGGCTTGAGCCCTGAGTAGTATCACCTTCAAAGAGAAAAGTAATTCTGGCTGAGAGCTGCCAGTTCCCACGAAGCAACTTTAGTGCCAGGATGCTCCAGGTCTGGAGCTGCGTGTGTGCACATGCATGACATATACATGGCATCTTTCCTTGCCTTAAAAAGTCATGGGTTAAGAGTTATGGGTTGAGAACCTTTGCAAAACCCTTCTCTCCTTTTGATCAATTTGTAAAAATTTCCAATTTCTTCTAAAACCACTTGTCAGACTTCATGGAACATTATTAGTTATTTTGGAAAATTTCTGATTAGAGCAGGAGAGTGTCTCATATCCTAGGGCAACGGCTCTGAGCTGTCCTACCATCACGGTCTGGGCAGACTTCACTTATTACACTGCTTCTCTGACCAAATGATTAGGAGGCAAAGTTTGTTCAATCTAATTTCATTTGATGTAGCTTAGGTGGAAGTGTTAATGAAAGAAACCAGTTAGTACTTTCTGCTCTAAAGGAAAAAAACCCTTTTGCATTAGAAATCATTCCTCTTTTGGGCATCATCCCACCCCACCATCATTATATGAGGGCATTTCAGAAATTCATTAAAAAAATAGAATTAGAAGACAA
The DNA here is from genome assembly GCF_027409185.1 of Cynocephalus volans. Lineage (NCBI taxonomy): Eukaryota > Metazoa > Chordata > Mammalia > Dermoptera > Cynocephalidae > Cynocephalus > Cynocephalus volans. Next base: position 107,705,689 of record NC_084470.1, read on the forward strand.
TACAAATATTTCCATGAACTTTCTGAAGTACCCTTGTATTTATGGGAATTGAGTCTTCATAAATCAGAGTCCAGGTTTTTCCAGGATTATCCAACAGTCATGGTAGTAGCAACATCAACACTTGCAGAGAGTTGTAAAAGCAGCTTCTGAATAAGTTTGCAACATGGGGAGCAAATCTGGAGGACCCTCCTTTACAACCTGGCTTCACCACAATGTGCTTTGAGCCAATAAAAACACAGCAAGCCCTAGAGAGGGAGACCCTGGACTCTGCAGTATCCTCCACACATCCACGCTGGGATCATTTAATGTTTCCAGTGCAGGAGAATGAGTACAGGTGTTTCCAAAATTCTTTCCTTTCACACCTACAGCAGGGGCAAAGGTACAAAATCAACACAGTCCTTCAGCGGGCTATATTTCACAATTTAGGACATTTGAGCAGCATATTAATGGCTAAATGCCTTCTTTGAACGACAATTCCTCCTTTTCCCCAGCAGAATGTCATGATGTGGATAGGAAGCATGTGTTAACTGACCCGAAAACTTTTTTCAGCTTGGTTTGATTTGGAGAATGAGAACTTTGTAATCCCGTGTTTCATTAAAAAGGGTTTCATTTGAAAAGCAAATTGGTTAAGGCCTAACTTGTTCCAGTAACAATCAAAGGAATAAAATGCCATTAACTGCTTTATTTCCAGGTTGTACTGACCAAGAGTTTGCAGATTTCTTTTCCACCAAAGCATTTTCTGATTACAAAACAGCAGCTGTCAATAATCCACTCTCTTTCAATGTTGAAATGTAGGTGGCAAAACTTCATTATGCAGGTACTTTGTCACAGCTAATTTTTCCCAAGAACAAAATTGCTGAAAATCTTCGTTTTGGAGTTTGGATTATTTGTATGAAGACTTGATATTTTGAAGTCATATAAATGTGTTTTGAGGGAAGGGTGGGGCATCAAACATTTTCAAATATTACTCTAGTTAGAATAACCCACTAGCTGGTAAACTTCACTGTGGTGGGCACCTCGTCTTTGTTTATTCCCTATCTGCACAACAAAGATTTATTGAATCTACATACTTATTCATTGATTCATTGTTAATAAATCAATTAACAATGAATCAATGAATAAGTATGTAGATTCAAACTGATCGTTTACAGAAAGGGTCAGCAAATACTTGCTGTAAAAAGTCAGGTAATAAATATTTTCATCTTTGTGGGCAATATAGATTCTGTTGCAACTTCTCAACTCCTCTATTGTAGCAAAAAGCAGCCACAGACAATATATAAATGAATAACTATGGCTGTTTTCCAATAAAACTTTATTTAAAAAACAGGTGTTGATCGCATTTGGCCCATGGGCCATGGTTAGCTAACCCCTGGTTTATTGAATATGTGTTGTGAGTCTCTGGGGTCAACTACCCCTACACTTGACTTTGTTTCCTTTCCTTTGGACTTTATAGATGATAAGTATTCAGTCATAAATTTCTTAATATTTATTGAGTGAAGCACTGTCGTAGGGCTGTGGAGAATATCTACATGGATAAGCTATGCTTTCTACCTTCAAGGAGCTTTCAGTGTAACAGTCCCTCTTCCCACCTCACCAAGCAGGTAAGTCACTTCTCATTAGAGATTCAGGTTGAGAAAAAGGTGGAAAGAGGCAAGGAATAGTACATCAACTGGTAAATCTCCATACACAAGAAATTATCATGCAGGAGGGGATATTTATCTGCTAAAACACTATGTAAGTGGATTGAATTATGTCCCCCCAAATTCACTGAAGCTTGAATTGTGTCCCCCAAGTTTTATGTATTAGAAACTTAGCCCCCACTGTGACTGTTAAGAGGGTGGGAAATCCTATTACGGTAACTGAAAGGTGGAGCCTTGAAGAGGTGATTGGATTGTAGGACCATGTAGTGAATGGATTAAAAATGGTGGTCAGGGGTGTGGTTCTGAGGGCTTTAAAAGAAGAGAGTCTGCTTTATTCTGCTCTCTCTCCTTCCACCATGTTGAAATGTGAGACCCCTGGGTCACTGTCGCCACTACCGGACGGGCTTTGGACTTCCCAGCCTCAGAAACTGTAAGCAATAAATGTCATTCTTCTTTATAAATCACCCAGTTTCAGGTACTTTGTTACAAGCAACAGAAACAGACTAATATACATTGTTTTCATTCTTTTATTTTAATTTATAACTAAACTTCCTATTGAGGTATACAATCCATATAAAAGTAGCCTCCAATCAGGTATGATTTGGAAGAATTTTCATCTTGTAACCATTACTTAAATAAAAAAAAATCTAATGTTACTAGCATCTCAGGAAACCCTTGTACCCCTTTCCAGACATTACAAAGTACTCTCCCCCAAGAACATTAACCATTGTCACGGCCATAACTACATACTCTACTTAGGACATGTGTCTTTTAAGATGCTAGCAGAGAATCTAAGAGTTATAGAATTTTGCTTCAGGGGTATAATCCCTGCCAACTCTGAGCCCATGTATTTCAATTGAGAATGACTCCATAACCCAAGGCTGCTGGGTAGATCTGCAATATACCCAAAGCAGTCAGTGCCTCCTCATCTCAGACTGCCTGTGTCAGAAAGAGCCAGGAAGTAGCTGCTTTCTCCAGTTGACTGGGAAAACAAGGATGTGACTCTGAAGCTCCCAGTGGTCACCACACAGTCTCCAAATACAGCCAGCTCCAAAGATCTATGAATCTAGCCATGCTTGAGACTAAGTCTACTTCTGTAGTGTTTGACTTAATGAGTACATGAATGCTTCCAATTCTTCTCCTCTATTTATGGCTTAAACTAATTTAGATTGAGAGCAAAGTTCCTGGGACAGAGGACCATGCTGACATTTAATCTTATTGTGGTGTTATTTGAAAAATAGATATGATTTTTAAGAGCAAAAGTAAATTGGTAGAAGAAGGAGATAGGAGGAAGAAGAGCTGGGAAAGGGAAAAAAAAAAAGAAAAAAATTACATTTGTCATCAGAGAGACAGGAATAAAACCGGAAAAGGCAGTGATGTGGATGCTGAGGGAGCAAATTCAATTCTTGTTCAGAGGTGTCAGTGCTGCAAAGAAATACAGTGTATCACAGAACTCCTTCATTTATTCATTTATAAAATATATTCATTCATAAATATCTATGGAGCACTACTGTGTGCCAGACACTAAATAAGCGCTGGAGACACATCAAGGAATAAAAGAAATAGAAGTCTCTGCCTTCGGGGGGGTTATATTTTAGTTAGATCAGAAAAACCTTCAGATCTGATCATATGGGACAATCCTGTAGAGAGCTGTTTTGTTAAGCATCAAGGGGCAATACGTTAATCTGCAAGGACTTTGACGTGAATGATGCCAGGGAAGTGGGGACAGCTCACAGATCACCTGTCATTTTTTTATGCCAGTTATCTTTACTCACATTAGTTTCCTTTTAAGTGACACCATGAAAGTGTAAACATTTGTTATTTGGGCTATTTCTCTTTAAAAGCATTCAATGTCAGGGATTTTATCAGCATTCTGACTTTATTTAGGAGGACTGTATGGGAAGGTCCCCCACTGGAGGCCACACAGATTAGCACGGAAGTGGGGATTCGGTCTTCCCACCCTGCTTCATTGAATAGAACTATAGACGTGATCAGTGCTCTCACGTTTGGGCTTTTAAAGTACCCTCAAATGTTATGAACACAGAGAGGATGACTGCCATAATTCTAGGTCTCCTTTCAATTTCCACAGGACTAGGAAGGCTTTCGATTTTAGAAAGGCTTGGTGGTCAACGGGAGGTAACAGCACACACATGCTTCCGTTGTTCTTTCCAGGAAGCAGAAAGCTCAGCACAAATGTCACCGACAAGTCCACACAAATCTTTCTTAAATTGTATTATAATTATCTTTGCAGGCCAGCACTTTATCATCTACTTGTCCAGGGACTTCTGGTTGCTGTTACTGACAGCTTAAATTTCATACATGGACTCCTAAGCAGCTAGTAAGAGCCAGGTGAATAAATCTTGTCATTCACTCTGTGACTTAATGACCAAGGAAGATACATATCCATACCTCCACTCATAAGCACATTTGAGATGGGATAAGGAGGTCACAGAAAAGCCTCTCGTATTTTATGGGTAGTAAGTGTGTTTTTCAAATAGACCTCCTCGTACACAGTTCTTGTGTATAATGCACATGAACTGCTAGTTTCTAAGGAAGCAGAATGCACTAAAATACACTAAAACTCAGCTAAACCTAATTTAATCATCAATAATTCAAAAGTTACTAAAAGATCTGAAGTTACTGACTCGGAAGTTACTGAAGGATCAGTGGTTACGGAAAGATGAAGTGCCTTCATTTTAAACTTAATTTATTTTATACTGTATAGATAAATAGAAGTGGTTGTTCTCTATCTGATGAAATGTCAGGTAAACCAACATTTGCTCCAGATCATGAAATGTTTAATATCCAGCTACCTAATGAAGACAGTAGCCCACGATACCAATGAACTTCTGGACCCTCTTGGTCTTTGATAAGTTACATAAGCCCATTTGAAGGAAAGAAATACAGATTAATTTAGTTAGCCAGAAGTTTCAAACTCATCTACTTAACAATTAATAATTAACCTGTTATTTTACTGGAAACAAAATGTTACATTACTAGTAAACATTCATTCACAGAGAATGTAGACCCTCGGTAAGACTGACTGAAAGCAAACACAAAACAAAACGAAACTAGAATGTTCGGCAGGTGTTCATCTTGGCTTGCCCCTCTCGTTTATTGGAAGTTATGCAAATTTTTCATATATAGACCACAGCCCATTTTTTTGCTGGCTTAATTTTGCAAACAGAATTGATTAAAATAACCTCAAATTAAAACTAATGCACATGGAGCTGCGTTCTGGGCTTGAACCCAAACTGTTACTTTAATCAGTCAGAAGCCCTGACAAATAGCCACCGCAGTCTATCTGTGTGAGGAACCTAGAAGTGACCTGAGGAAGACTGATCCAGAGGAAATGTACCTCAAAGGCACCTCAAAGGGAGACTGAGCCACAGTGAGCAGTGAGGACAATATCTTTCATTTGCTTTGTCACCCAATGAAGTCCTGTGGAGTCCTAAACAAAAATGGAGGTTGAGAGAAATGAAAAGAACTCTGAATTATTGGACACAACACAGCCTACTCAATATACCAAGTCAGTCCCAGCAGCACTGGCATTGAGAAAGTTGCACTGAGATACTGTCACAGCAGGTGGCTTCTGAACCACAAAGCAAGGTGCCACCAGAGGTAGTAGACAGTGTTGGATGCAAAAGGCCCAGGTTTAACCTAGCAGGTGGTAGTTTGCATTAGGAGGAAAAGTTAATGTCCTATGCCACATGGGGCTCAGAAATAATAGGCTTGGGGCACTTGGCAGGCCTTCTTATCTCAAAAGAGGACAAGAGTGAACCAAGGACATCTTTTTTTGTTAGTAATGTGATTTAATTATATATATTTCAGAGCTTCAACAGCTCCATCCAAATGGAACTCATAACACACATCTGTAAAGTCAAAAGATCAGAGAAAGGAGCAATATGATTTCTTAAGTGCTCAATTTTCTAAGAAAATGCAAGGCTATCTCTCCTTAATGATTTGTAATTAAAGTCATTCAGGTAATTATGTTTAATGAATGATATCTCTTCATCTGGAGGTATCCTGAATGAGTCAGGAAGGAAATATTCGTGTTGAAGATATGTATGGGCGAGTCTGTGTGGGTGCACACTTCTCTCTACCCACCTTTTCCTTTTTCCCTCCTCCCCAAGGAATAGGAGATTCCATTACTGGAAGCTGGTGAGTCAGAGCCCCCTAAGTGAATAGACCGAGGTGCAGTTCAGGGAGCCCTTGTCTAGTAGAGGGGACAGCTTGCCCACTGTGTTTGTGAGATCGCTTTCCCCCATGTGACTATCAGACAAGCCTGTTCACCTGTTCATCTCTACATTCTGTGCCTTAAAAATCACTGTTAAAACTCACCAGGCAGCACTTTATACTCGTATGTGGAACCAGATTTGTCTGGGCTGCTCTGAGCATATCCCCAAGCCCCTGTCTTTTCCAGACTGTGCTCCTTTCTAACTACGTTAGGAGAATGTTAGGATCCATCAGCCACAGATTTTCATTTCCCCTAAGAAACCACATAGAAAGAGGACAGAGAAGAGATACAACACAGATTCTGGTCCCATGAGTCCCTCCAAATGATTTCAGGAAGCCTCGTGTGGATTCGTTTTAGGCTCACGCTGACCTTCCCTGGTCCTAGAGCTCTCAGTTAATCCCTGGCCAGTGGTACTGTACAATCCTTTTTGAGTGTGTGCATACTCCTGCTCCCACCATGGTGAGAGCCTTTCTAAAGAGACCTGAACGGTTTCTTTCCAAAGCTGTGAGCCCCAGATGTTCTCACAGGCCAAGAGCTCTTCTCTGAATTCGGAGGAAAGCTGGTGCTCTCACAGTGCTGAGCAGTGGCAGCTGTCCAGCCTGACTCATGCGGTGAAGTTCACTGCATTGTGATTTATAAAATGTCCCCAGTAAAACTAAAAAAAACTAAAGCACAAAATCTGTTCCTTATTTACTCTACCCAGTGAAAAAACAAAGCACCATAATGCATTTCTAAGAATGCCTAATTTTATGTGTGTGATCATAATTATTTAAACACTTGCTAGCATTTTTCCAGAAGCCTTTCTCCCTCAGAAGAGCCAAAATATTATTTTCCCCACCATGATTGTCACAAACAAAACATAATGAATATTTTCTGCTATTAGAAGCCTGAAGGGCATTTAACTACGTGGCATGTATTGTAAGGAAAATTTGAAAGCCAAATTTTTTTCTTCATACTTTCCAAGAAAAGATGAAAGTGGATCACATTCAAATATTAGAAATGGAAAGTTGAGAAGGAAAGGCAGAGGAAATTCCAGTTTTCCCTTCTTCCAGTTTTTAAAATATATATATATAACCATTTATATTTATATGTTTATATTAATATTTATTACTATGTATGTTTTTTAAAAGAATATATAAATATCCACTCATAGACCATGGTAGAAATAACTTAGTAACTATTCTTAGAACACTAGGAGAAACTAGCTTTCCTTGGGCCTCCAACTATCATACTATGAACTGATGGAAACAGAGAATTTGGGTAAAGACAGAGGTGGAACAGAGAAGGCTGCAGATGCCCCACTGGTCTTTTCTGTGAACAACTCAGTTCTGTAGAGGAACCCTGGCTCTACCAGAGATTACCAAACAACTGAGCAATTAAATGTTCACTTATTGTCAGGCTAAGAGAAACTGGAGTTTTTAAAACCTTCAGGGAAAAAAAAGATGGTAACAGCACAGCACTCTCGTAGTCTTTAGTAAACCAACTCAGCACCAGTTCTTAGTATTTAATTGGAGGTATGATGTCTTTACTTCAATTTTGCTGGATACAGAGTTCCCCAGACTTTTGGGGGATCTGAAGCAACTTGAAAACATAAAAAAAAAAATAATTTTGATACCTGGGATGATAAGAGGAAATCATCTATAGCTATTTTTAAAGTTCTTGTAGGAGAAAAACCTTTAGGAGTGCACACAAGACTAGAGACTTTCAGGGGTCTTTGGGCAAATAAAGAGGGAGTGATGGAAAGATCTGGAAACAGACACAGCTCTTGAGACCTTCCCTTTTGAGTCCTTGCAGAACAGTCAATGTATGTAGAAACACAACCTCTGTCTGTCCTTCTTTGTGCTGGTGTTGAGATCTAGCTATTCTTTTGATGAAGGAACTTCATCTTGTCCAGAATTGGGGAAAATAGCAAGGTAAAAGGTATGAGAGGAAGAAATGTGACCATTCTCTTACAGCACTGCAGGGGCCTCTCTCCCAGACCCATGAGTAGTGACTGTGGGTTCAGGACAGAGACATTGGGACCAAAAAGCCAATGACAATAGATCATGGTCTTTCTGGAGATGCAATACCACCCATTTCCTCTTTTCTAATTGTCCATCCCCAAAATACTTTAGCAAGAGAAGAAGAGAGGCTGTACTGCTTTGCCGCCCCTGAGTAGCAAGGGAAAAATTAGTGTTAATTGATCATTCAAGAAATGCCAACACAGGCTCTGGAAGAATTTTTATGGCAATTAAACATTTTTTATTAATATCATTTTGACCTTTGTCTCATTATGATTACTTAATTCCTTTTCTTTGAAAAATTATTTGGGTCAAATCTGCCATTCATATAAAAATATTGTGAAGTATTTCTGAAGGTGTGCATACACTAAGGTAGGACGTGATTTTTTTTTTCCCGATAGTTCATTTAGAATCACAGTAGTTCAAGCTAAAAGGGAATTTGGAGACTGTATAGTGACAGGAAAGTCTTTCATATATGTGATAACAGAAAGTCAAGGGTATGAATCAAGGAAATGCTAGGTCTCACTGTCTTTTCAGATCATGACTTTCTGATCTATCTGTGTGTTCATTTTGCCATATAAGTATAAATCTCTCATAAGAGTGGTGATATAATCAACTTTGGTTTTAAATCAGTGAAACTCACTATCCTTATATATTTTTCCAATTATACTTGTCCTGGTAAACACAAACTCTGTTTCATAATTTGTATATGTTAAATTTATTACACTGACCCATCAAAAATGAATTAATTAGATTCAGCACATCAAGCTTAGCAAGGATTTTAGAACAGCTTTTTTATTATTCTCTATCCATTTTCTACTTAAGATCTTTTTGTCGTGAACAAATTTACACATTTCACATGCAAATTACATGTAATTTCATTTAGTAGAATTCAGAGGAAGTGTAAAAACACCTTAAAATGTTTCAAAGCAGACTCACTCCTAGCCTATATATTAAATATCATCTACTATTAAATAACCCAGGAAAAAAAATGCTACCAAGAAATCTGCACATTGGAAAGAAAAAAAAAAACCAACCAAACAAAAAAACACCAACCGAAGTCATTGTTTTGGAAACTCATAGAACCAGAAGAAAGCTGGGCAATTCATTTACCCTATCCTCTTGTCTTTAAGCAAGAGTGTCCTAAATAGTCTGTAAAAATGTTCTACGTTTTCCTAGGTGACCTATTTCAATGACCAGCACTTGGCCCCAATGCCAGAGTCTCCCTTTTTAAAACTATGGCTCACCCACTTAATACATTTAGCTTTCTGCGCAAGTGTAGAAATGATACTTGCAAACTACATGTAACAGAAAGAGCAAGACAAAATCACCAACAAAATATCAGAGTGCAGCATTTGTCACCTTGGAAATAATGTGTGCACTTAGTTTAGGGTATGCACACCTTCAGTGTACATAGAACGGTGTCTCAGCTATGGAAATAATGACAGTTGAGATGACTTGATGGACACAAAGTACTTAGAACCATTAATAATCTTTAAGACATTTAAGCCAAAATTGCTCAAAAATCATTAAAGTTCTCAGCCCCTCCCTCCCTGCTCTCACCGTTTATCCTTCATCATCCCTCAGAAAGCCCCATCCACGCAGGCACAGGACAGCTGAGGAGAGGAAGCTAAGAACGACAAGCTCAAGATAAATTGCAGGTAAAAACTATTATCTCAAGTGGAACTTTCTAAAAACCACAAGAAAAATCCGCTATCTTTTCAACTGTAAATAGATTTATCATCAAGACTGATGGAAATAGTAAAATTAACTTTTATATGGCTGTTCATATGGAGCAGGATGAAGCAAGATGTAATTGGGCTGCATTTCTCACCTTCTGTAAGGTTAACCCTCACCACAGGTCTCTAAAAAGCAAACACATGGTTAAGGAGGGGTGAGTGTGTGTGTGTGTGTGTGTGTGTGTGTGTGTGTGTGCACGTGTGTGTCTGTGTGTGTGTGTCTGTGTGTGTGTCTCTGTGTGTGTGTGTCTGTGTGTGTGCGTGTGTGCGTGTGTGTGTCTGTGTGTGTGTCTGTGTGTGCGTGTGTGCGTGTGTGTGTGTCTCTGTGTGTGTGTGTCTCTGTGTGTGTGTCTGTGTGTATGTCTCTGTGTGTGTGTGTCTGTGTGTGTGTCTGTCTGTGTGTGTGTGTGTGTATGTGTGTGTAGTTTGTACTACCTCTTTTTCCTTTCACTTTCCTGGCCCCACCCACCCCGAGCACCTGTCCGTCCCCTCCCACTGCACCTGACTTTGCCTCTTCTTTCTTCTCCTCTTGTCTCCTCCTGCCTGGCTTCTTCCTATAGCTAATTTCTTTCACTATTGTTTTCAAATGTTAAACATCGACTGCCGAGTTGGGTGAAATTGATTTTGTAATTGTGCATTTAATTGAGTTAATATGAATAGTCCATTAACTATATTAGATATGTGAGGTCCTTAATTTGGGACTGTTTTGTATCAGGTAAAGTAGCTAATTGCCAACTTTGTCACTTACCTAGAGTTTCCTAAGACTGTGTCACTTAAGTGGAATTCCAGTTGTATTTTAGCCTTGACTTTCTCATGTGGTATTGGGGAGTGAAATATTTTCAATATACTCCTTTCGCCTTGCCTTTGCTTTTGTCCATGTGAAAGTAAGTTTTTCTACATAGAGGCAAGAAGATTACTTCTTAATGATTACAACTATGAAAGTTTAGCAACACCATTGCTTTTAAAAGGAGGAAAGAACACAAATACGCATTGTGGACTTAGTGAGGTCTAGCATCGAGTGATCTGCAAACACCATCTCATCTGGCCCTGTAACCCTCTCTGAGGTTGGCAGGATTACATTTTACAGATGAGTGAAGGGGGATGAGAGAAAGGGCCACTGTCAGAGCAAATGCAGGCCATCTTTCAAGCTCAGTGTTAGTATCCATGTTAAGCCCTCGAGTTTCTACATCACAGTTCCTTTCCTTTCAATTCAGTCTTTTTGGAATTATTTCACTTTACAGTGATTTTTTTTTTTTTTTTTTTTTTACATATACACACCTCTGGTTAAGTTTACAAAAACAATTTTTTACATTATGCATTTATTTATTCAAAAGGTTTATCGTATCATATCTATTTATTATATCTACTATATGCCAGGTACCGTGTTAGATGATGAGGAATCCAATAACCCCATTGCTACCTACAAGTCGCCACATTCTGCTGGAGAAGCCGGGTGTGTCACCAGGTGGCTGCGGTGGGCGCTATGAGGGCACAGGGCGCCTGAGCAGGAAGCCCGCCGGGCAGGGGGGCGACCCCAGTTCCACCTAGGAGCGTCGCGGCTTCACCCACATGTGCAACCTGGAGTAACCACTCTCTGGACCTTCTGGCCCAGCTCTTGCAGGTACTCCTGACCTCAGTTTTTGATTCTTCCCCCATAATTCATTTTCTGCTCTGTGAACTATTAGTAGCTTCCTTTCCCAAGGAAGGGACAGCGGTCTAGACATCAATGAGCCAACTTTGTAGCTAGACGTCAGTCTCTCCGTTTGCCTGGCTTTGATTTCCTGTACAACTTCAGGCTGCCCATTTAACCTTTGCTAGCCTTTGTCAATTATTTGCACAATACAGGTAATAGCTACCGTATGGGTTGCTGTAGGGCTTAATTAATTAATGTTTATAACACCTTTGAAAATGTAGCATTAAAGCTACTGAGTGCAAATTATTATCATTATTAAACTTATCATCACCATCAATCTATTTCACATGCAGCCAAGGCCTGTCTGCAAAAGATGAATCACGATGGTTCTCTTCAGGCCTGGCTTCATCTTTCCAGCTTGATTGTAGATCTGAGAGTTTGAACCTAATTGCAGGCAGAGAAATTGAAATAAATTCTTTCAGTGTGTGCAAAGACAAATCATCCCCCGCTCAGCAACTCAACTCTGTTTCTGTTGCTAGTTGCTCGGCCTGTCTCATGATCCTCATGCAGGCTTATCTGTGCATACACAGAACATGTAGAAAGTCTCCTTAGCCACCTGAGCATTGCCAGAATCCTCTAGTCATCTTATCCCTTTAGTTGTGTAAAGCAGAAAACTGAGACCAAAGAAAGTGAGTATAGACAAGAGTGCTAATTATTACAAAAATATGGTTATTTTAAGTAGCAGGAAAATTTTTTTTCTTTTTTTCTTATATGTATATTATTAGCATATTAATAATTACAAATCATGATCTGTCCCCACGCCCTCTACCCAACCTATCATTCCCTAACCCCTCTCTTTCTCCCCTCCATCTCTAGTATCCTTAGCTTTGTTCTCTCCTTCTGAAAGTATTATTATTAATATTATTAGGTGTTATTGTGGTTCGTTCGTTCGTTCTTTCCTTCCTTCTTTCCTTCCTTAACACTCTGTTATAAGTGAGAACATGTGGTATTTCTCTTTCTGTGTCTGGCTTATTTCACTTAAGATAATTTTCTCCAGGCTCATCCATGTTGCTGCAAATGGCAGAATTTCATTTTCTTTTTGTGGCTGAGTAGTATTCCATTGTGTATATACACCACATTTTCTTTATCCAGTCGTCTGTCAACGGACACTTAGGTTGGTTCCATATTTTGGCTATTGTAAAAAGAGATAAAGTGAACACAGAAGTGCAGGTATCCCTTCAACATGATGATTTCTATTCCTTTGGATATATACGCAATAGTGGGATTGCTGGATTGTATGGTAGGTAGCTCTATCTATAATTGTTTGAGAAACCTCCATACTGTTTTTCTTTTACTTATTTATTTAATGTTTTGTTTTGTTCTTATCAGTTATGAATATTCATGGGGTACAAAGAAAATTGTCACCACTCATGCTTAAGATGTGATAGCCAGATCCATACTGGCAGCATGTCCATTACCACAAATTGTGATTATACCTCATGTCCCCCACCCAATTATCCCCAACCTCCTTCCCCATCCCCCTTTCCCCACTCCACTTTGTATCCCTAGGTATGTTCTCTCCTTCTGAGAGTCCAACGCACCACTGTGGTCCTTCTTTCCTTCCTTCTTTATCTCTTAGCTCCCACTTATGAGAGAGTACGTATGGTATTTATCCCTCCATGCTTGGCTTATTTCACGCAACATAAGTTTCTACAAGCTCATCCATGTTGTTGCAAATGGGAGAATTTCATTCTTTTTTATGGCAGAGTAGGATTCCATGGTGTTTATATCCCACGGTTTCCTTATCCAACCATCCATCGATGGACATTTAGGTTGGTTCCACGTCTTGGCTACTGTGAACAGAGCTACGATGAGCATGGGAGTGCAGGCATTCCTTCAATATGATGATTTCCATTCCTCTGGGTATATACCCAGAAGTGGAATTGCTGAGTCATATGGAAGATCTGTCTGTAGATGTTTGAGAAAACTCCATACTGTTTTCCATAGTGGTTGTACTAATTTACAGTCTCACCAACAGTGTAGGAGTGTTCCCTTCTCCCCACACCCTCACCAGCATTTGTCATTCACTGTCTTTTTGGTTATAGCTAGTCTAACTTGGGGGAAGTGGTATCTCAATGTAGTTTTAATTTGCATTTCCTTGATGACTAGTGATGTTGAGCATTTTTTCATGTACCTGTTGGCCATTTATATGTCTTCCTTTGAAAAATGTCTATTCAGCTCCTTTGCCCATTTTTTAATTGGGTTATTTGTTTTTTTACTGTAACATTGCTTGAGTTCCTTGTATATCATAGGTATTAATTCCTTGTCAGGTGCATAACTAGCAAAAATTTTCTCCCACTCTGTACATTGTCATTTCACTCTCTTGATTGTTTCCTTTGCTGTGAAGAAGCTTTTTAGTTTGATATAGTTCTATTTGTTTATTTTTTCTTTTTTTGTTCATGCTTTCAGGCTTATGTTCATAAAGTCTGTGCCAAGACCTAGTTCCTGAATTGTTTCACCTATATTTTCCCTTAGGAATTTTACAGTTTCAGGTCTTATACTTAAGTCTTTAATCCATTTTGAGTTGATTTTAGTATATAGTGAAAGGTGCATATCTAGTTTCATTTTTCTGCATATGGATATCCAAGTTTCCAAACACCATTTATTGAAGAGGCAGTTTTATCCCCAATGTATGTTTGTGTTCCCTTTGTCAAATATCAGATGGCTGAAAGCCTGAAGGCTGATTTCTGGGTTCTCTATTCTGCTCCACTGGTCTGAGTGTCTATTTTTATGCCAGTACCATGCTGTTTTGGTTACTATAGCTTTGTAGTATAGTTTGTAATCAGGTAGTGTTATGCCTCTGGCTTTATGTTTTTTGCTCAGGATTGCTTTGGCTATTCGGGGTCTTTTGTTGTTCCATATGATTGTTGAGATTGTTTTTTCCATTTCTGTGAAGAATGTCATTGGTATTTTTATGGGGATTCCATTGAATCTGTAGGTCACTTTGGGTAGTATAGACATTTTCACAATGTTAATTCTTCCCATCCAAGAGCATGGAATGTCTTTCCATCTGTAGTGGATTGAATTATGTCTCCCCAAAACTATTGAAGCTTCAATTGTCTCCCAAGTTGTATGTATTAGAAACTTAGCCCCCACTGTGACTGTTAAGAGGGTGGGAAATCCTGTTATGATAATTTAAAGGTGGAGCCCTAAAGAGGTGATTGGACTATAGGACCATGCAGTAGTGAATGGATTAAAAATGGTGGTCAGGGGTGTGGTTCTTAGGGCTATAAAAGAAGAGGAGAGTCTCTCTCTCTCTCTGCTCTCTCTGCTTACACCGTCTTGCAATGTGAGACCTGTGGGTCACTGTCACCACCACCAGATGGACTTTGAACTTCCCAGCCTCAGAAACTGTAAGCAATAATTTTCGTTTTCTTTATGAATCACCCAGTTCTGTGTATTCTGTTATAAAAAAAAAAAGGAATGGACTGATACACCATTGTTTTGTATCTTCTTTAATTTCTTTCAGTAGTGGTTTGTAGGTCTCATTGTAGAGATCTTTTACCTCCTGGCTTAAATTGATTCATAGATATTTTATTTTTTGTGTGTGACTGTTGTAAATGGACTTACTCTCTTGATTTCTCTTTTTGTTAGCTCATTGTTGGAGCTAACAAAAATGCAATTGATTTGGGGACATTTACTTTGTATCCTGTAATGTTACTGAAATTATTAAAGAGCTCTAGGAGTTTTTTGATAGAGTCTTTAGGTTTTTCTATATATAGTATCATGTCATCAGCAAATAGGGACAGATTGACTTCATCTTTTCCAATCTTAATGCCCTTTATTTCTTTCTCTTGCCTGATTGCTCTGGCATTACCTCCAGTACTATGTTAAATAGAAGTGGTGAGAGTGGGCATCCTTGTCTGGTTCCTGTTCTTAAGGGAAAAAGCTTCAGTTTTTCCCCATTCAGAATGATACTAATGGTGAGCTTGTCATAGATGGTTTTTATTGTGTTGAGATTCTTTCCTTCTATACCTAATTTGTTGAGAGTCTTTATCACGAAGGGATGGTGAATTTTGTCAAATGCTTTTTCAGCATCTATTGCAATAATCATATGGTTTTTGTCCTTGAGTTTATTGATGTTATATATCACAGTAATTTGACTTTCATATTTTGAACCATTTTTGCATCCCTGGGATGAGTCCCACTTGATCACGGTGTATAATTTTTTTGATGTGTTGCTGTATTCTGATTGCAATATTTTGTTGAGGATTTTTGCATCTATGTTCATCAGGGATATTGTCCTGTAATTTTCTTTTATTGTTGTGTCTTTGTCTTGTTTTGGTATCAGAGTTATGTTGGCCTCAAAGAATGAGTTTGGGAGAATGGCTTCTGTTTCAATTTTTTGGAATAGTTTGAGGAGAATTGGTATTAATTCCTCTTTAAAGGTTTGGTAGAATTCAGCTGTAAAGCCATCCAGACCTGGGCTTTTCTCTGTTGGAAGATTGCTGATTACTCCTTCAATCTTGTTGCTTGTTACTGGTCTATTCAGGTTTTCTACCTCTTCTTGGTTCAGTCTGGGTAGTTTGTATGTGTTCAGAAACTTATCGATATCTTCCAGGTTTTCATATTTGTTTCCATACAGTTGTTTATAATAGTCCCTAATGAGTCTTCATATTTCTATGGTATTAGTTGTAACGTCTCTTTTTTCATTTCTGATTTTTGTTATTTGAGTCTTCTCTCTTCCGTTTTTTGGTAACCTTTCTAATGGTTTGTCTATTTTATTTATCTTCTCAAAAAACCAACTTTTTGTTTCGTTGATCTTTTCTATCATTTTTTGGGTCTCCATTTAATTTAGTTCTGCTCTGATCTTAATTATTTCTTTCCATCTACTACCTTTAGGATTGGATTGTTGTGTTTTTCAAGTTCTTTGTGGCATAGTGCTAGGTCGTTTATTTGAAGTCTTTCCATTCTTTTGATGTAAGTGTTTATTGCAATAAATTTGCCTCTTAGTACTGCTTTTGCAGTATCCCACAACTTTTGATATGGTGTATCTTTATTTTCATTAGTTTCAAGACATTTTTGGATTTCCTGTTTAATTTTTTCTTGGACCCACAGGTCATTCAGGAGCCTATTGTTTAGTTTCCATGTATTTGAATAGTTTCCAGGGTTTTGCCTGTTATTGATTTCCAGTTTTAGTCCATTGTGTTCTGAAAAAATACTTGGAATGATTTCAATTTTTTAAAAGATGCTGAGACTAGATTTGTGACCTAATATGTGGTCTATCCTGGAAAATGTTCCATGTGCTGATGAGAAGAAAATATATTCTTTAGTTGTTGGGTGAAATGTTCTATATATAACTGCCAGGTCCAGTTGGTCTAGCATGTAGTTTAAATCCTGTGTCTTTTTCTTGATTTGTTGCCTGGAAGATCTGTCCCTTACTAAGAGAGGGGTGTTCAGGTCACCCACGATTAATGTATTAGGGCCTATTTCTTCCTTTACATCTAAGAATGTTTGCTTTATATATCTGGGTGCTCCAGTATTGGGTGCATATATATGATTGTATCTTCTAGCTGGATGGATACTTTATCATTATATAGTGGCCTTCTTTGTCTCTTTTTATGTTTTTTGGATTAAAGTCTATTTTATCCAATATAAGAATAGCTACTCCTGCTCATTTTTGGTTTCCATTTGCATGGTATATCTCTTTCCCTCATTTCACTTTTAATCTGTGGTATCTCTATAGGTGAGGTGGGTCTCTTGAAGACAGCATATACTTGGGTCTAGCTTTTTAATCCAATCAGTCAAACTGTGTCTTTTGAATGCAGAGTTTAATCCATTCACACTTAGGGTGGTTATTGACAGCTATTGTTTAATTCCTGTCATTTAATTGCTTTTTGTTTAGGTGTTTTAAATATCTTTTGATCCTTACTTCCTCTTTTATTTCTCTTCTTCAATGTTAGTTGGATAGTTGAGGTGGCATCATTTAGCTTCTTGCTCTTTCTCACTGGCATTTTTGTTTTAACAGCAGATTTTGCTCTTTCTTGTGTATCCGTGATAGTGACATTCATCATTCAGATTCCAGATGCAGGACTCCCTTGAGAATTTCTTACAGGGCTGGTCATGTGGTGGTGAACTCCCACAATTTTTGTTTGTCTGTGAAATACACTATTTCTCCCTCATTTCTGAAGGAGAACCTTGCTGGGTAAAGAATTCTTGGCTGGCAATTTTTTTTTTCTTTTAGTGTTTTGAATATATCATTCCACTTTCTTCTGGCATGTAGGGTTTCAGTTGAGAAGTCTGCTGTTAGTCTGATATGGGTTCCCTTATAAGTGACTTGATGCTTTTCTCTTGCTGCTTTTAGAATTCTCTCTTTGTCTTTGAGCTTTGCAAATTTGAATATAATGTGTCTTGGAGAGGTTATTTTTGGATTGAATCTGTTTGGGGAGCTTTGAGCTTCCTGGATCCGAAGGTCTGCATCTCTCCCTACCCCTGGGAAGTTTTCTGTTATTATTTCCTTGAATAGGTTTTCAATACCTTTTCCTTTCTCCTCCCCCTCTGGAATACCCACAATTCTGATGTTAGAGCACTTGAGGTTGTCAGCTCTCTCTCTTAGATTTTCCTCATTATTTTTAATTCTCTTTTCCTTTTTTTTTTTTTTTTTTGGTCTGCCTGGGTTATTTTGAAAAGACCATCTTCGAGATCTGAAATTCTTTCTTCTGCTTGCTCTAGCCTGTTGCTTAAGCTCTCTGTTGTGTTTTTTATTTCAATGAGTGAATCTTTAATTTCTAGGAGTTCTGCTACATTGTTGTTTAAGGTATTAATCTCTTTGTAAATTTCCTCCTTCATATTCTGGATATTTTTTCTTGTTTCCTTGTGTTCTCTAACTGAGAACACAATTCTTTTATTTCCTCAAGCTTTCTTAAGATCATTGCTTGGAATTCTTATTCAGACGTTTCAAGGATTCCCTGTTCTATGGAGTCTGAAATTTGAGCATTACTGTATTCCTTTGGTGGTGTCATATCTTCTTGTTGTTTGCAGTTATAGTATTATTTTGTTGATGTTTGGTTATCTGGTAGAGGGCTTGCTTATTCTGTTACTCTGGGATTGGCTATGAAGATAAAGACTTCCTCCTCTATTTGCAGGCTCTACTGGTGTCTCTTATATCAGTGTAGTCAAGTGAGTGGCAAGTTGCCTCTACAGTGGCCATGGGTGCTACTGTGGTGGTGAACTGTCATTGTGGTGACAGAAGGTGCGGCAGTATCTATATTACAGCACCTTGGCTCCTGTTCTAGCTTTCTGTGGCAGTAGACTGAGCCCCTAGTGCTGTGCAGGTCTCGGCTCACCTCAGCATCTGCTGGGCTGTGTGCGCTTGCCTCCCCCCCCCACCCCAGGGCCTTAGACTGGACCCCAGTGCCACAAGGGTCTGGTCTTGGCTCGCCTTGGTGGTTGCTTGGGTATGGGCACTCCCCTCCAGGCCTTAGAGTGGGGCTCGGTGCTGCAAGGGTCTGGTCTTGGCTCACCTTGGTGGCTCCTGGGCTGTGTAGGAAAAATTTATTTTTAATGATGTATTTCCTTGTGCCTAAAAAGCTTTCTCTTTTATCTTTTTTTCCCTCCATGGACAACTCTTACATATTTTGCTTGACCTACCTAAAATTCTGTTATGATTAGGAAATCTCCCCAACTCATTCTAGCTTATGATGAATTTCTTTCCCCTGAATATATGATACTTTGTCAATATCATTTACTAGATAATTATTTATTTTTCTATGACATCTTCCATTGTTTTCTTTTAAAACTTTTTTATATACCTATATCTTTTTTTTTCTTTACAATTAAATTACACAACCATTTGTGGATAGAAAAGAATGGGTGTTCATCTTTGTAGGGGTGCTCATCTTAGGTTAGACCATTGGAAATGGGACTCAATGGACAATTGTTTGTTTTTATAAAAAAGTTTACTTGAGAGACTATTTGAAATCCCCACTGAATAGTGTGGAAAGTCAGTTATACACTTTCCTTCTGCTCCTGGGCACACAGCTAGACCA
Organism: Cynocephalus volans; assembly: GCF_027409185.1. Taxonomy (NCBI): domain Eukaryota; kingdom Metazoa; phylum Chordata; class Mammalia; order Dermoptera; family Cynocephalidae; genus Cynocephalus; species Cynocephalus volans. The sequence continues at coordinate 107,724,986 of NC_084470.1, forward strand.
CATTTCCCAGGCTCTCTCACAATTAGATTGGGCCATGTGGAGGAGGTTGGCCAATGCCGTGTGGCAGATGTCATGCATGCCACTGCCAGAACTGACCTATAAAAATCTCCTGCACAAACTTCCCTGCTTGTTGAGCTCTCTTTGCTCATTGGCAGGCTGAACAGAAAAACAAAAACAAAACCCAGGACCTAAAGAAAGGCAAAGCCACACAATAAAAAGATCCTGAATTTCCACGTTGCCCCTTGGAGAAGAGCTTCCTAGGAGAGTTAAGTGCTCAGGAAGACCCATGGTGGACTTTTATTTTGATAAAGCACTGAAATTTGGGGATTTTTTGCTACAAAAGCCTAAATTGACTCTAAAATATCTCAAATTATCTCGTCCTTTGTTATGTCCAAGTGGAGCTTTTGTTTCCTTTTTCCCGCATACCCCCAAATCAGTGCTTCATCAAGTTTCGCACAACCTTCCTTGTAAATTTATCTCATAACCCATCAGATCTGTTCATTTCTCTTTGTTGTCCTGCATCACCTCCATAAGTATACACGAAGCCACCACCAAGTCTCACCACCACGGCTCTGCAACAGCCTCCACACTGCTCCTGCTGCTCTGTCCTTGTGTTTTCATCTCTTCAATCCACCCTCAGCAACCAAAGTCATCTTTTTAAAACATGACTTAAACCATGCCATCCCCCTATTTTAAATCCTTCAATAGCTCATCATTGCACCAAGGACAAAATCCAAAGTCCTAACCTTGGCCAGCACAACCCTGCACGTGTGGCCCCAGCCTAGCTCACCAAGTTATTCTCAGGCCACTTTTCCAGTCACCTGCCAAGTCTAGTCAGTCACCTGGGAGTCTCTCAGCTGCTCTCACAGTCTAAAGTTTGACCTCCTCCAGATCTTCATCCAGGCAGATTGCCCTTCTTCAAAGGTTTTTCTCCTTGCTCTTAATATGGCCAACTCCTTTTTACCCCTCATATCACTGTTTAAATATCCCTTTTTCAGAGAGGCTTTCTATGATTGCCCTGTCTAAGAAAAGCATCTACCCTCTGGTATCCTTCACTGCAGTGTCTTGCTCTTTTTCATGTTAGTGTTTACCAGAATTTTAAATTGTATATTTATGTAGTAGATATGAACTTCAGGCCCCATGTTCAGAAATTTAGCTCTGTTTTACATAAATGGATGCAATTTTTTTTTCTATCCTATTTCAAGACCCCATCCCATTGGTATATTGATTAGACATAGGTTCCAGATGCTATAACAAAGAACCAAATAAAATAATGGTTAAAATATCTTTGTTAAACTTATCAGGTCTTTATATTAAAAGCTTATTTCTGTCTCCTTTAACAGGCTGGGGGTAAGCAGTCTAAGGCTGATAAGAAAGTTTGGAAGTGTTAAGGATCCGGGCTTTTTTTTTTTTTACATTGTCACTCTGTCATCCTCAACATGAGGCTTTCATTCCTGGGTACAAGCTGCAAGATGAACTGCAGTTTGGCATAGTAGGTGAGAGCACTGCACAGTCAAGGTAAAAGCTGGGTGAGAAGCAGCCCTCTCTGGGATGCCAATTTTTTGGCCAGTGAATGCACTTATATAAACAAGGTTTTTAAAGATTTTTAAAGTAGGAGAGATCTTAAAAATCTTTAATAGACATTTTGATAAAAGGTGTGGAAGAAGATAAAAAAGGGGGGAAGGTTGACTAAGTATACGGTGGTGTCTGAAATTCATACTTTGTTTTTCTCTCTCTTGGTTCAAATGTATAGTAAAAATATTTAAGCTGCTAGGAAAAAGCAAAAAAGTACATGGTTATAAGAGAAATAAAGTAGATTTGATTTTTAAAACACAAGAAGAAAAATATAAATAAAAATATATAAAAACAGGAAGTTTTGAAGAAGCAGTACTTCCAAACTCATTTTATGAGGCAAACATTATCCTCATGCTGAAGACAGGCAAGGATGCTACAAGAAAAACAAAAATGCAGACAAAAAAAAAAAGATTTCAGGCTAGCATCTCTGATGAACACAGGTGCAAAAATCCTCAACAAAGTATTAGCAAATGAAATTCAATAGCACATTAAAAGGATCATTCATTATGATCAAATGGGACTTATCCCAGGGATACAAGGATGGTTCGACACATGCAAATCTATAAATGTAATACACCATATTAACAGAATTAAGGACAAAAAAATGATCATCTCAATAGATGCAGAAAAAGCATATGACAAAATTCAACACCACTTCATAACACAAACTCTCAACGAATTAGGTATAAAAGGAATGTACCTGAACACAATAAAGACCATATATAAGAACCCCATAGCTAACATCATATTTAGTAGTAAAAAGTTGAAAGCTTTTCTGCAAGATCAGATAAAAGACAAGGATGCCCACTCTCACCACTTCTATTTAACATAATATTGGAAGTCTTAGCCAGAGCGGTTAGGCGAGAGAAAGAAATAAAAGGCATCCAAATTGGAAAGGAAGAAGTTAAATTGTCCCTGTTTGCTGATTACATGATTTTATGTATGGAAAATTCTAAGGACTCTACCAAAAAACTATTAGAACTAATAAATGAGTTCAGCAAAGTTGTAAGATACAAAATCAACATACAAAAATGAACTATCTGAAAACAAAATCAAGAAAACAATCCCATTTACAACAGCTACCAAAGAAATAAAACATTTAGGAATAAATTTCAAGGAGGTTAAGGACCCATACACTGAAAACTATAAAACAGAGAGAAAGAATAAAAGAAATAGAAGATGCAAATAAATGGAAAGATATCCTGTGTTCATGGATTAGAAGAATTAATATTGTTAAAATGTTTATACTGTGCAGCAATCTACAGGTTCAATGCAATTTCTAACAAAATAACATTTTTCACAGAAATAGAAAAAAAATCCTAAATTTCAAATGGTATCACAAAAGACTCCCAACAGCCAAAGCAATCTAGACCAAAAAAAACAAAGTTGGAGGCATCACATTGCCTGACTTCAAAATATACTACACAATTCTAGTAATCAACACAGCATGGTACCAGCATAAATACAGACACATAGACCAATGGAACAGAATAGAGAGCCCAGAAATAAATCGTGCACTTATGGTCAATTGATTTTTGACAAAGGTGACAAGGGTACAGAATGGGACAAAGGAAGTCTCCTCAATAAATGGTTTTGGGAAAACTGAGTATCCACATGCAAAAGAATGAAACTGGATCTTTATCTCACACCATGTATAAAAATCAACTCAAAATGAATTAAACACTTAAATGTAAGACCCCAAACTGTAAATGTAATAGAAGAAAACATAAGGGAAGAGCTCCATGACATTTGTCTGGGCAAACATTTTTTGACTATGACTCTAAAAGCACAAGCAACAAAGGTGAAAATAGATACATGGTACTACATCAAAGTAAAAAGCTTCTGCACAACAAAGAAAACAATCAACAGAGTGAAGAAACAACCTACAGAATGCAAGCAAATATTTCAAACCATATGTGTGATAAAGGGTTGATACCCAAAGTATATAAGGAACTCCCCACAAATCAATAGCAAGAAAATAAATAATCTGATTTAAAAATGGGCAAAGGACCTGAATAGACATTTTTCCAAAGAAGACCTAGAAATTGCCAACAGGTATATGAAAAGGCTCAGCATCACTATACAATGCAAATTAAAACCACAATGAGATATCACCGCACACCTGTTAGAATAGCTATTATCAGACAAAAGATAATAAGTGTTGACAAGGATGTAGAGAAATGAAAACCCTCACAGACTGTTGGTGAAAATATAAATTAGCAAAGCTGTTACGGAAAACTGTATGGAAGTTCCTCAAAATATTTAGAATAGAACTACCATATGATGCAGCAATCCCACTATTGGGTATAAATCCGAAGGAATTACGATCAGTATGTCTAAGAGATAATCTGCACTCTCCTGCTCATCACAGCATCATTCTACCACAAAGACTAAATGCAGAATTTCCTTACTTCTATAGGAAAAAGTGATAAATGTTTCAGACCACACATGAAGAATAGCTTTTTCTGTGGTTTTGAGGTATATTCCCACACTTAATGATAAAAACAGAAAGCAATTTTCCATGTGTGTCCAAAAATAGAAGACACAACATTCTCTTTTTAGGAGAGCCAGCAGTCATTAATGTCTGAAATGGCCAGTTAATTCATATATACGTGTAGAGGGGCTTGGGTGTGTATATGCACACAAACACACACTCAGTTTGCATTCTAGAAATTCAACTCAGATTTTTTTTTTTTACTAAAAACAACAGTAATTTATTCTCTCACAGCTGTGGAGTCCAGAAGTCTGAAATAAAGATGTAAGCAGGGCCAAGCTCCCTCGGAAGGCTCTAGGGAGACTCTCAGCCCTGCCTCTTCCAGCGTCTGGTGGCTCCAGGTGTCCCTTGGCTTGTGTCTGTATCACTTCAGTCTCTGCCTCTGACTTCACATGGACTCCTCTTCTCTCTCGGATTGTTTTTAAGTCCTACTAAGTTTACACATTTAAACTATAAATTTAGTTGCCATTTCCAAAACAATCACTTTTTGGGGAAGACAAAAATGTCAATTTTCTTTTCCAACCCACCACTGCACTGTCACCACCACTGGTAAAGGGAGCTAGAAAGTACAGATATTTTTAGAGTGTACCATCTTTTGACAAGGTTAAGTAAAATATTACATGATTAAATATCTTAAATAAGATTGTGTTTGTGGCTACACAACTCAAGGAGAAAATGTTTTGTTCTGTTTTTGCTCTCAGTCTCTTATTTGTATTGACCCCCAACTCACAGCTAAGAGAATGAAAAGAACAAACTCTTTCCCAGGAGGATTTTTCTAAGAATTTTAACCAAAGATCCAAAGGATAAAGGCAGAAGTCAGATTCAAAAGAAAAAAATAAGGGAGAGATGACAGAATGTTCTGAAAGGACAATTGAGTGCTATGACCGTCCAAAGCCTACACCAAACACTGGGGGTGAGGCCAGGAAGCAGCCTACGTTGTGAAAGGAAGCAGATAAACGTTGTTTGCAATCAGGTGTCATTCACTGGTGGTTTCAGGAAGCTCTAGGTCTGACTGAAGATGGTTTAGGCATTTGGCCACTTTTCCATGAAATGATTTTAGCAGCTTTCAAGATGTGAGAGATGATGTATCACTTTTGTGCAGAAGCAACCTCTGATTTATTAGGGAGTACAGGTTGGGAAATTGACCACCCATGTTTTCTCCTTTATCTTCTTTTCCAGATGTATTTTGTGTTTATATTCTGTTGCTCTAGTGATTTAGACTATAATTTTGTGAATATTTGCCCCCATAATTACATACAATGTTTAGAAAAAATTTTTCCTCTAGAAACCTGAAAGCACCTTACAGACCTTAAAAGATAAATTTGCATCAAAATCTTATTCATAACAAAGAGTCCTGGTCAATAAATAATATCTCATTGAATTCTTTCTAGGAAAGTTTTTTTTTTTTTTTTTTTTTTACTGGGTCTTACCTGCTTGTTAGCATTGAACATTTTAACTATTATTCTATCAGGCAGAAAGTTAAACAGTCACAGACATATTAAATAAGCTCAAGTAAGGCCAAGATGGAACTGAAGTTTGGTCAGTTTGATTTTTGGCTACTCTTCAATTTAGCCGAAACTGCAGTTATAACTGGTACATCTGGTTGCACAAGTCATTCTACTGAAAAGCGTTTGTCTCTCCCACGCCACACAAGGAGAGCTGGCTGGACCTCCCCAGAAATGGGGGTGCTGAGGGGGTCACGTGGGCAGGGTCGAGGTCTAGGATAACACACTTCTACCAGGGAATGTGCCACAGGAACAAAGGTGGAACCCTTCTGAACTATTCCTCACATGTTCTTCTAGAAATGTAATTGGCATACTATTTTACTAAATATGTACCTGAAAGAAAGGTATATGCTGCAGATACATATTCTCTACATAAAAGTAAAAAAAAAAAAAAAGTCAGGATTCTCATTTAAGCAAAAGTTGATAATGTGTCCCTAATATTATAGGAAGAACTCTTTAGAATCTGGTGCCTAGGGATAAGAAAATACGTAAGCTCCAAATTTCACATATATTTAGAACATTCAAAGTAGAAGAGAAGGGGTCCATCTCATTTTAAACTCTTGTCTGTAGTTAAAAATGGCAAATTTGGACTGAACAGGTGGTAACTCCCTTTTCTATCCCTCCCATCCCAATAAGCTCGACAATATCTCACTACACAGGTTGGTCTGCAAGTTTTATTTCCACGAGTCTCTATCTGTGGCTTAGTGAGACTCACTGTGTTCGATTCTAAGCTCCAAAAGTGCCTGAAACACGTTGAAGCTTCACTGCTGTGTCTCCAGTTCCTGCCTAAGGGCCTGTGACATAGTAAGCCCCAGTAAATATTTATGGAAAGGAGGGTGAGAGAGGAAAGGATGATAAATGAAGGATGGAAGAAGGCGGGGGGAGGAAGGGAGGAAGGGTGTCTATATCACATGCACACTGTGACCAAATGGGCACTCTTTGTAGCTGAGATAGTCATAGATATCTTCCTGATTGTTAGCTGATTCATTCTGTCATTGAGGTTACCAGAACGAGCAACCTGTAGCCAGGAAGCCAGCCATCATTTTAAAGATTGGATCTCAACAAATATTTACCCGACTGATTTGGTGTTTCATGCTCCATAGAATGTAATGTTCAGAGCATTAGAACTTTCTACCTCAGACCGTTTTATTTTAACACTTTCCTTAAAAAGGAGTCCATCCTTTTTGACTACTGGACATTAGGCGACACAGAGTACTTTATGTGTGTTCAGAGTAGCTTCATGCTTAAATCTGACTCAGTAGGAACAGTGCTTACTACGTCATGTTGCTGTGACACACGTGCACATAAAGGCCGTCCCACTGACTGAAAGCTATAAGGAAAAGAAAATAATTGTGGAATAACTAGAGGACAGGAGGAAAGGGACTGTTCAGTATGTGCCTCTTGCTCTCTGCCCTCTTGCTGTGGCCAGGAGCACTGTGTGTAGGGTGACTGCCCTCTTCTTACTGCCACCCTGGGAAGCCCACCTGCATTCTGGTAATGTATAAGCCCACCAGCACCCAAGGTTAGTTGGGAACCCAAGTCACTGTGAGTTATCAGGCATTGCTTGAGCACATGCAGAAAGCACACTGCTGGGTTCTCTGCTCACTGTGGAAGTTGGAATTAGTGCAGGCCTTTCTCATATTGTTGCTAGGGAAGAGCCAATGGCTGACTGCTGTGTGGTCTCTCAGGACAGCATTTCTATTAGTGAATCCTCCTTTGTCGGCCCTCAAATTTTTAATTTCAGGAAAGCGATCTTGCTGGTTTTCCACAATTTAGCAAACATAGGGGATATTGACACATGCTAACCAAACTTACAAGAGGATAATATGTAAAACATTTACCAATTACTATAAACAATGAACAATGTGACTATCACACGAGCCAAAGGGCAGAATATGTAATATCACACCGTGACATAGTAGCACATCCTGTCTTTATAGATAACCACATAGAAGAGCAAATTGCAACCATGTTAATCAGCTTGATTAACATGGAATCAAAAATGGGGAATTAGCTGTATGATTCAGGGGGCTAAAACCTTCCAACAAATACTACCAGGCATATCTATTTTCACAACACAGATGGAAGGAAGAATAGATAGGTAGATATGCATCACCTATACACATGTATCAGACATTTGTGTATATAGATGGAATTAGAGATAGAGATAGTAGAGACAGGAATATATAGTTACATAGATGTAGACATCTCCATAGAATCAGAATGTGAATCTATAAGCCAAGTAACCTTCCTTCACTTGGGTGGAGACTGGAAAAGTACTGGCAGCCAGTAGCACGCTGAAACTTGAAACAATGCCCTGGCCCCACTCTGAGCATCTTGTCCATACTCATAAGACCAGCAGTCTGTGAGGCCACCTGGAGCTTGTCTCTCGCCCCTTCAAGACAATGCTCCAGGTGTTAAAATTCCAAACTTTTCTGCCTAATTCTCTCTGAGCCTACTTCCAGGACCCTCAAGGGCCTCTGACCTAGGTCTGTCCTCCTGGAGAATGGTCTTTCCCCTCTTTCTACACACTACTAGATCCAGAGGTGGTCAAGAGGTGAACAGCACTTCGAAATGTGGACTGGGGCATGCACTCAGATGTGTGTGAGGCCCCAGTTGGTGCAGTTGGAGTAAGTGTGGGAAGAGAAGAGGTTGAGGGTCAAGCTGTGGGTTCAGGACTGGGAAGGCAGGAGCTGGCTCTCCCTGTGCTGCCAAGATCCAGCATGGAGCTCCAGGAGTCTCGGGAGTTTTAAAATTCTAAATTCAAACCTCCCTTCCAGGTCCTTATGAGGGTATAGTTTATCAAGTAGAATGTAGAACACATTTCATTTAAGAGTACGTTAACTTGTCTATTTTGCTCAGGGCCCTGCAGATGTCATCTGAAGCCTCTTTGAACCCCACCCTTTTCTTCTTTTCTAACTACATTTAAACTTTTTTTTCTTAGATATATTAATATCAACCTATCTAACTATTCTTGTCTACTTTGTCTACTATTTATCTACTGTCTAACTATTCTTGTCTACTTTATCTACTGTATCTCCAGTTTCTAGAATAAGACCTGATGCATGACGGATGCTCAATAAATGCTTATTGATTAAATTTATGAATGAATGCTAATGTAATAAATCCAGTTTAAGGCTAAAGAACAATTATATCAACTCAGGGAGACTGATTATTACAATTAAGTTATGGTTCAATTCGCATGGTGACAAATGATTCATGGCCTTGCATTTTACAAGTAGATATTAGATGTCATATTGATCTGTTACCAGGTTAGATTGAAATTGTTGGGGGGGGGTTGTTTGGGTTTTTTTGTTTTGTTTTGTTTTGTTCGGGGGGGTGGATCTTTTCCCTTAAATTTGATAATTTGAAGGAGATCCTGTGAGAAATGCCAGACTCCGGACAGAGACTGAGGAAGGGAGTCTCTACTCACCTCTCCCAATAAGTGCATTAGGTTTCATAAGGTCAGAATCAGGGAATTTCCAGATGGTTCTGCCAGTAGCTTCCTTTGCAAACTGATGGACAGGTGAATACTAAAAAGCTATTCTGAAGGGACTATGCCACGTTGAGCAATGTGGATGGTTAGTAGTATGTAACCAGACCATGGATTAGAAACAGACACGATTCATCAGGAACTGAGAAACAGAGTGCTTGTATCATGGACCTAAGGCCAGTTAGGTGACAGGGAGATTACCCGAACAAAGTACACTCTTTAAGTGGACAGAACAGTATTTATTTCCCTTTCTACTATAAGCCACTGTCTGTCTCCTTTACGTGTTACTCGGAGTTGGAGTAGGAAAGGGGCTCATGGATGAAAAGCAGCCACAGAATTATGGTCTTCTCTTGTTTAACTTCTTAATAATTTTTTTAAATACTTCTTATTTGACATGATACTCAGACCTTATCAATGCATGTATTCTAAATGTTCTTTTATTCCTTAAAATATGTTATTCTGATATTAAACATGTTCCAGATGAGTCTAACTAATTCTGAATAACACATGACAACCTTATCTACAGTTTGAAAGCAAAGTTCAATTTGTTCTTTAATTAAGTTTGGTCAAAAAGCTATAGTCAGACACCCACTCAAATATGGAAACTCTTTCACAAACTGGAGCTGTCAAAGTATTGAATAACTATGAGATTCATCCTCACTGTTGTGTGAAGCAGTAGTTCATTCATTCTCATTCAACTGTGTGAACATACTGCAATTCATTTATCCATTCTACTGTTGGTGGATGTTTGGGTGTTTCCAATTTAGAGCTATTATTAACAGTACTATTCTGAACATTCTGAACTCGCCTTTTAGTGGGCATATGTACACATTTAGGTTTGGTGTATGCCTAGGAAGGAGTGCAGTGTCTGGGTCACAGGACGTGTTTATGTTCATCTTTAGAAGATAATACCAAACCAGTTTTCAAAATATTTCTAGCAATAATTACTCCCACAAAGAATATATGAGAATAAAAGAAACCAGGCACAAAAGAGTATGTATCTATGATTCCATTTTAAATAATGCTCAAAACCAGGCAAAACTAATTGGTAGTGGCAGAATTCAGAATAGTTGTTACCTCCAGGGTTGTAGTGACAGGGAGGGGACCCGGGGGATTTCACGACGGGAGGTTGCAAATGATCTATTTCTTGGTAGTTACAAGGGAGAGTTCATATTTTGAACATTCATCAAGCTGTTCACTTATGTTTTGTAAAAATTCTGTATGTATGTTATAACTCAGTAAAAATTTAATTTTTTTTGTTGTTGTTAAGTGAGCTGCTTTTCTAGGGGACAGAATTCACCCTCATTAGTGTTATTTTAAGCATAGGATAGACGAACAGTTGGGAGAAAACTTAAACATTTTACAGAAGATTGGATAAAATGACTTTTGCGTCCCCTTTACTGTTAGGTTCTAAAGTTTTCTGACGCTAAAATGTCCCATTATTTTCAGTCATTCTCTCATCCTGCCCCTGTCCTGACCAACCTCTCCTGAAGTCAAACAGTGCTCCAGGAACTGAACTTGAAGCTTTTTTGTTCTAATTACTGCACAGCGTCCTTAGATTTCGTGGAGCTTCCTGTAAGCTTGTTTGGTACATCTGCCATGGGTCTTCAGACAGCTCTCAGTAGCAGGAAAATGACAGCGCTATTCACACTCATGTGCACGGTCCTTTCTCTCACTTTCCAAGTTGTGCCAACTGCTTGATGTGCTGGGGCTGCTGTTGACATGCTGTTTGCTATTTCAGTCCTTTTGGTTATTGTACATGTGAAGGGAACACTAACAGAAATGAAAAATAAATGAAAAACAAAAAAGGAAAGAAGATGGAATACAAATGCAGGCAGAAGAAAAATTCGTTTCTTAAGAAGTGAAGCTAGAAGCAATTTGATGGAGGAAGCAGCACTGGAGAATTCAAGGTGCTATGCAAGAGAAGGGTCTAGTGACAGCCGGTCATGACAAAGGAGATTCAATTCTCAACAGCCCTTGGTAAACTACAAATACGGAGCACCACTAAATTTTAAAATCTTGGTTCATATTAAGAAAAACTAAAATATAAACAGTCTGTATCAAATACAAAACAACACAAAGAGTGCAGGAGTCTTTCAGAAAATTAACAGAGATGAAGCAATTTACACCTTTATGTGCAAGTTGGGGTTGGTTATACCGCTTTAAAATATGGCATGCATTTTACTAGCTATCAGTGAATACACAGAGCACAGCTCTATTTATGAATACTGTTGACTATTCCTGTCTTTGTCTTTTATAAGGACTCCCTATATCCACACAGTTGTCCATGTTTCTTCTTCAATGGATTTCTGTTGCTTGCAACCAAAAGAATAATGGTACTCTCATTGGAAAGTGTTGTAAAGAAAAAAACAAACAAACCTCAGAGAAAATGTGGAACTGACTCTTGAGATTTGGAAGCAGAGAGTTTTTGCCCATTCCAGAAAGATAAGCCATAAGTTTTTGGAAACACTTCCCTGATTTCTCTCTTGAGATAAGAAATTGTACTCTCTGGGACTGAAAGTTTAGGAATTTGGTAGCGAATTATCAGATTGCTGAATATTTCTGGTGATTTCCATTGACACATTTCAAGACAGCAAGAATTCCTATCCAAGGTTACTTTGCTGAAAAATAGGATCAAAAGTAACAGGATAAGTATATAACTTTGTTGAAGAAAAATCTGAAACTGCTTAAGATCAGCTAATCATTGGTCTTTTAGAGCAACAAATTAATACAAGTTTTCCAATACACCCTGCTTCTGATGCTGAAGAGAACAGATATTGTGTTTGTAGTAGAGAAACACAAAGAGGTGAATCTGAGAGCTCTAATTTCACATTCTACTGCTCCTCTTACCCCACAAAGCATTTCTTGCTAATAGCTATCGTACATAGTTGTGGTGGGAAATAAACCTTGGCATAGAATCAGTCTAGGACTGTGCTGTCCAGTATGATAGTCATTAGCCACATGTGGCTAGGTAATTTTTTTTAAATTTTATTTTATTTTGCCAATATGCAATGTGGTTGATTATTGTGGCCCATTACCAAAACCTCCCTCCCTCTACTCTCTCCACACTCCCTCCTAACAACCTCCTTTCTGTTCACTTGTCATATCAACTTCAAGGAATCATAATTGTTGTGTCTTCTTCCATCCCCCTCCCAGGTGATTTGTGTATTTATTTATTTTTAGCTCACACAAATAACTGAGAACATGTGATTTTTCTCTTTCTGTGCCTGACTTGTTTCACTTAATATAATTCTCTCTAGGTCCATCCATGTTGTTGCAAATGGCAGTATTTCATTTATTTTATAGCAGAGTAGTATTCCATTGTGGAGATATTCCACATTTTCTGTATCCGCTCATCAGAGGATGGACATTTGGGCTGGTTCCAACTCTTAGCTATTGTAAAGAGTGCTGCAATGAACATTGGGGAACAGGTATACTTTTGACTTGATGATTTCCATTCCTCTGGGTATATTCCCAGCAGTGGGATAGCTGGGTCATATGGTAGATCTATCTGCAATTGTTTTAGGAACCTCCATACCATTTTCCATAGTGGCTGCACCATTTTGCAGTCCCACCAACAATGTATGAGAGTTCCTTTTTCTCCGCAACCTCACCAGCATTTATCATTCACAGTCTTTTGGATATTAGCCATCTTAACTGGGGAGAGATGATATCTCAGTGTGGTTTTGATTAGTATTTCCGAAATGCTGCGTGATGTTGAGCATTTTTTCATGTGTCTGTTGGCCATTCGTATATTTTCCTTTGAGAAATGCTTATTTAGCTCTTATGCCCATTTTTTAATTGGGTTACTTGTTTTTTTCTTGTAAAGTGGTTTCAGTTCCTTGTATATTCTGGATATTAAACCTTTGTCAGATGTATATTATGCAGATATTTTCTCCCACTCTATTGGTTGTATTTTAACTCTGTTAATTGTCTCTTTCGCTGTGAAGAAGCTTTTTAGTTTGATATAATCCCATTTGTTTATTTTTCCTTTGGTTGCCCGTGCTTTTGGGATTGTATTCATGAAGTCTGTGTCAAGTCTTACTTCCTGTCATGTTTCTCCTATGATTTTTTTAAAAAGTTTTATTGTTTCAGGGTGTATATTTAACTCTTTAATCCATTTTGAGTTGATTTTAGTATATGCTGAGAGGTATGGGTCTAGTTTCATTCTCCTGCATATGGATATCCAGTTTTCCCAGCACCATTTGCTGAAGAAGCAGTCTCATCTCCAGTGTATAGGCTTGGTGCCTTTGTCAAAGATCAGATGGCTGTAGGTGTGTGGGCTGATTTCTGGATTCTCTATTCTATCTGTTTTTATGCCAGTACCAAGCTGTTTTGGTTATTATAGCTTTGTAGTATAGTTTAAATTCAGGTAGTGTTATGCCTCCAGCTTTATTTTTCTTGCTCAGAATTGCTTTGCCTATGTGTGGCCTATGGTTATTCCATATAAATGTCTGGTTACCTTTTTCCATTTCTGGAAAAATGGAATTTTGATGAGGATTGCATTCAATTTCTATATCACTTTGGGTAGTATGGATATTTTCACAATGTTGATTCTTCCAATCCAAGAGCATGGGATATCTTTCCATCTTCTTATATCCTCTTCAATTTCTCTCAGCAGTGTTTTTTAGTTCTCATTATAGAGATTTTTCACATCCTTGGTTAATTCTATTCCTAAGTATTTTATTTTTTGGGGGGCTATTGTAAATGTGCAAGCTTTCTTGATTTCTCTTTCTGCATGTTCACTGTTGGAGAATAGAAATGCTACTGACTTTTGTGTGTTGATTTTGTATCCTGCTACTTTGCTGAAATCATTTATTAACTCCAAGAGGTTTTTTTTGTAGAGGCTTTAGGCTGTTCTATATATAGGATTGTGTCATCTGCAAACAGGGACAGTTTGACTTCATCTTTCCCAATCTGGTTGCCTTTATTTCCTTCTCTTCTCTGATTGCTCTGGCTGGTACTTCCAATACTATGTTGAACAGGAGTGGTGAGAGTGGGCATCCTTGTCTAGTTCCTATTCTAAAAGGAAAAGCTTTCAGTTTTTCCCCATTCAAGATGATATTGGCAGTGGGTTTATCATATATGGCTCTAATTATGTTGACATACTTTCCATCTATACCTAATTTATAGGTAGTCTTTATAATGAATGAGTGTTGAATTTTAACAAATGCTTTTTCAGCATCTATAGAGATGATCATATGGTACTTGTGTTTGATTTTATTGATATGGTGTATCACATTTATTGATTTGCACATGTTGAACCAACCTTGCATCCCTGGGATGAATCCCACTTGATCATGGTGTATAATTTTGCATATATGTTGCTGTATTCTGTTAGCTAATATTTTATTGAGGATTTTTGCATCTATATTCGTCAAGGATATTAGCCTGTAATTTTTTTTTTTTAAGTTGTATCTTTACCTGGTTTTGGTATTGGGTGATGTTTGCTTCATGGAATGAGTTTGGGAGAATTGCCTCTCTTTCAATCTTTTGGAATAGTTTGTAGAGAATTGGTGTCAATTCCTCTTTGAATGTTTGGTAGAATTCTGCTGTGAGTCCATCTGGTCCTGGGCTTTTCTTAGTTGGGAGCCTTCTGATAACAGCTCCAATCTCTTTTATTGTTATTGATCTGTTCAGACTTTCTACATCTTCTTGGCTCAGTTTCAGTAGCTTGTGTGTGTCCAGAAATTTATCCATTTCTTCCAGATTTTTAAATTTGTTGGCAAATAATTGTGATAGTAGTCTTGAATGATTCCTTGTATTTCAGACTTATCAGTTGTAATATCACGTTTTTCATTTCTAATATTTGTTATTTGGGTCTCCTTGCTTCTTTTTTTAGTTAGCCATGCTAATGGTTTGTCAATTCTATATATCTTTTCAAAAAAACAACTTTTTGATACATTGATCTTTTGTATCATTTTTGGGGTTTCAATTTCATTAAGTTCTTTTCTGATCTTAATGATTTCTTTCTATCTGCTAACTTTGAGTTAGGATTGTTCTTGTTTTTCTAGTTCTTTAAGGTGAAGTATTAGGTTGTTCACTTGCCATCTTTCCACTCTTCTGAAGTAAGCATTTAATGTGATAAATTTCCCCCTTAGTACTGCTTTTCCAGTATCCCACAGGTTTTGGTATGATGTATCATTGTTTTCATTAGTTTCAATAAATTTTTTGATTTCCTGTTTGATTTCTTCTTGGACCCATATGTCATTAAGTAGAATGTTGTTTAATTTCCTTGTGTTTGTATAGTTTCCAGAATTTCGTTTGTTATTGATTTCTAATTTTAATCCATTTTGGTCCAAGAAAATACATGGGATAATTCCAATTTTTTTGAATTTGTTGAGACTTGATTTGTGACCTAGAATGTGATCTATCCTGGAGAATGATCCATGTGCTGATGAGAAGAATGAAAATTCTGAGATTGTTGGATGGAATGTCTGTAGATATCTGCCAAGTCCAATTGGCCTAGAGTATTGTTTAGATCTTGTGTTTCTCTGCTGATTCTTTGCCTAGATGATATGTCCAGTATTGACAGTGGGGTGTTCAGGTCCCCTGCTATTATGGTATTAGTGTCTATTTCCTTCTTTAGGTCTAATAGAGTTTGTTTTATAAATCTGTCTGCTCCAATATTGGGTGCATATATATTTATGATTGTTATGTCTTCTTGATAGATCAATCCTTTTATCATTACTTAGTGTCCCTCATTGTCTCCTTTTATGGTTTTTCGTTTAAAGTCTATTTTATTGGATATAAGAATAACTACTCCAGCTCATTTTTCATTTCTGTTTGCATGGTAAATCTTTTTCCATCCTTCCACTCTTAGTCTATGTGAGTCTTTATAGGTGAGGTGGGTCTCTCGAAGGCAGCATATAGTTGGGTCCTCCTTTTTAATCCAGTCAACCAGTCTATGTCTGTTGATTGGAGAATTTAATCCTTTTACAATAAGAGTTGTTATTGAAAAGTGTTGATTTACTCCTAGCATTTTATTGATTTTTGTTTGGATGTCTTAAGTGTGTTTTGTTCCTTTCTTTCTGATTTACTGTTTGCCTTCTGTATTTGTTGGTTCCTTGAGTTATAGATAAACTTTTTTTCTCTCTTCATTGTTGGCATTTTTATTTTACTAGGGGGTTTTGATTTTTCTTGAGTTTTTATGGCAGTGGTAGTTATTTTTTGGGTACCAAACCCAGTACTCCCTTGAGAATTTCTTGTAAGGGTGGTCATGTGGTAGTGAACTCCTGCGGTTTTTGTTTGTCTGAGAAATATACTAGTTGCCCTTCATTTTGAAAGGATAGCCTTACAGGGTAGAGTATTCTTGGCTGACAATCTCTGTCTCTTTGTATTTTGAATATATCATCCTATTCCTTTCTGGCTTTTAGGGTTTGTGATGAAAAGTCTGATGTTAGTCTGATTGGGGCTCCCTTATAGGTGATTTGACACTTCTCTCTTGCAGCTCTTAAGATTCTGTCTTTGTCCTTGAGTTTTGCCAGTTTGACTACAACATGTCTTAGAGAAGACTTTTTTCAGTTGAACACATTTGTGGATCTTTGAGCTTCCCGAATCTGAAGATTTGTGTCTTTTCCAATAACGGGGAAGTTTTCTGCCACTATTTTGTTGAATATGTTTTCAATGCAATCTCCTTTTTCCTCCGCTTCTGGAATACCCATGACTCAGATATTTCAGCACTTAAGGTTGTCTGATATCTGTCTTAGATTTTCCTCAATACTTTTTTTCTTTCTTTCTTTTCTTTTTTTGTCTGCCTATGCTATTTCAAACAGCCCATCTTCAAGGTCAGAAGTTCTCTCTTCTGCTTCTGCAAGCCTGCTGGTTAAACTCTCTGTTGTGTTTTTTACTTGGTTGAGTGAATTCTTCAGCTTGGCAAGCTCTGCTACATTGATTTCCTTGTACATTTCTTCTTTCAGGTCCTGTATACTTTCCCTCATTTCATCGTGTTGTCTAGCTGAGTTTTCTTGTATCTCATTTAGTTTCCTTAGAATTACCACTCGAAATTCCTTGTCAGACATTTCAAGGGTTTCTTGTTCTATAGGATCTAGATCTTGAGAGTTATTACCCTTTGGTGGTGTGCTTTCTTGATTTTTCATATTTCTGGTATCTTTCCTTTGATGTTTTGTCACTGTGACAGGGGATTTCACGGTCCACTGGTTCAACACTATTGTCTGGCTAGGATGCAGCTGGGGCTGCCAGTTTGGCATGGCTGCCTCAGTGTCTGCTTGGTTGCCCACTGGTGCCTTTGGTGTTTGGTCACCTTGTGTCTTGGGCCTCTCTGGGGAGGTGCCTCTCTGGTCAGCATGCACTCGGCCAGGCAGGAGGTAGAGTTAGGTGGCAGCAGCAAGGCCTACCTGCTGGGTCACATGCTGGCACCACAGGGCATGTAGTCTCTGCAGATCTTGGGCCTCTCCAGCTGGGCACCTCTCTGATTGGCACGCACTCAGCCGGGCTGGGGATGAAGTCCATGGCCAAGTAAATTTAAGTTAATTAAAATTAAATAAAATTAAACATTCAGTTCCTCATTGGCATTAGCCATATTTCAAGTATTCAGTAACAACATGTATCTAGTGTTTACTATATTGAATAGCAAAGAATTTGAACATTTCTGTCACTGTAGTAAATTTTATTGGATAGTTCTGATCTAGAATAAATTCATTTATGAGGAAAAATTTCTAGCTATCCCAGTCTAGCCTATTGCATTTTATTTATGTTTGAGAGCTGATGTCTTTAAGTAGAATTTAGGAGACTGGACAGTCTTTGGGGTTTGTAGCTCAGTCCTGATTAGAGCACAGGATTTCCCATATTGTTAATTAGCAAAGCACATCTATAATAATGACATTGAGCAGCAGCCACTTACTTTTTATGGTAGTTGTATGAAAAAGATTTTCAGGACTGGGAAAAAAAAAAAAAAAAAAAGGTTGACTATGACTCTCAGGCTCTCACGCAATTCACAGGTGCCAGAATAAGCACCAAGAAAACTGAACAAGTTAGGATTAAATTAGGTGTTTTGCAATGTCTCTTTTATGACTGGTCCTGAAAAACACAGGGGAAAGTTTCCCAAGAGGCTGATTTTGGGAGACCAATTGACCAGTTATGGAGCTTCATCAATTATCAAGAAGGTAGTCGTCCATCAGTGCCTGTCTTGCTATCACCGTCTAGAAGTGCCCAAGGTCTGGTGTGTTTCCCTTTATAATTTTTTAAATGGGTATTTTTACTGTTGCTATCATTTTTTTCTCTCCACACTTGTACATTGGGCTTCATCAGAGGGAGAGGGAATGCTAAGAGTGTTGGTTAGTCCAGGCATTTTATGCTCTTCAAGAGCCATATCTGGATCTAACAAGCAATCAAGAGAAAGAATCCTGGGTTGCTGGACTTAGAATGACCATATCACTTCTGGAGCATTAAAAGGATGTAAACTTGAGGTATCTCCTTTTGAGCTGAAGTGAGTAGACTTACATTCCCGTATGAAACAGGTGAATCATGTTAAGCAGGGTCTCATTAGGAATTGTGCAGGAAAATGTAAATGCATGTGTTAGGGCAGCCATAGGATGGAAGATATAGTGGATAACTTTTTGGCTGTGGCTAATTCCAGATTTGTTAGAACATATTTTTGGTTTTATACAACATGAGCCCAAACTCCTGGCCCAAGTAGACTGGACCAGTGCCAAGTACTTTCACCGAACTCTCTCCTGTGGCAAGAGCTGATCAGTCTAGGGGTGAACACCTGACCTGGGCATGAGGAAGTGACATATGAAAGTCAAGAATATGATTATGACAATCCTCCAGTGAAAAAAAAATTGGATTAGAAGCAAGGAGTTCTATTTATAATTTGTCAGAGTATTCAGCCTGAGATGTCACTTTATTTCTTTTGACATAAGTTTTTCCATGTGTAAAAATAATGGCTCGATACAAAAATATTGTTATTTCCCAGTGTGTTTTCTTTTCTTTTTTTTTTAATGATGTATATCCATGGGGTACAAAGCTGACTGTCACCACCTGTGCTCAAGATGTGATGCTCAGACTAATACTATCAGCATGCCCATTACCACAAATTGTGATTATTCCCTGTGTCTCCCACCCAATTAGTCCCAGCATGTACTCACTCATATGTGGGAGCTAAGAGAGAGAGAAGGAAGGAAAGAAAGACCACAGTGATGCGTTGGACTTGCAGAGGGAGACAGCATACTAAGGGTTGTATGTGCATGGGGGGAAGGGTGTCCCAGTGTGTTTTCTATATAATGTTAATGAGCACCATGCAAAGGGGAAAAAAAAGAAAAACTTGGTCAGATCTATGTTTAATGAAGTTTCCTTGCAGTAAGACTTCTCAGAACGTTTAATATAATGTGTGTTGTCAATCTTCTAGGAAGACCTAAATATGCAATATTTCTTTAATTTCTTTTATTTCAGATTGTTCTCATTGAGTCTTTCACAGGGCATTTCAGTGGATCATTCTGAGAAATGTTGGGTAAGATCTCTCCTGAGATTCTTTGCTGCTCCAGGACACCATGGATTTTATGATCCCAATATTCACTGGTTTATGGCATAGCCCAGAGAAGAAGAAAGCGTTTAATCTTGGGCCTACATAGTTTGAAAACAGCCCGTCATCTCAGTTGGAAATCTTGTGAGGTACTTAGATCTGTTGCTAGCACAGTGCCATGCACGCAGTTTGAGTGGATGTTTGTTCAAATCAGGCGAGTCCATTGGCATCGAGTAGATACAGAGAGAGTGTGCATTCCCGGGTTCCTTTTGCATTAGCCACACAGCAGGTGCAGCCCATGCCTGAACTGTTCTTCATCTTGACTGGGCGTGTGTCCAGAGCACTGATGAATATAGAAGGGAAAGAAAGGGGTAATATACTCCACTTTAGGATCTGAAGGCCATCAAGCTACTGCCTTGTCCTTAACTAAAGGAATCCCAGAGTATGTACCCAGGATCCCATCATTTGAAGAAATTCGAAAGATCATTTCATCAGCTACTCAATAGATATTCGACATCTTTTTGCCACTGTGTTAGGCTTTCCATTGATAAGAAACACACTAAGTATAAATTAACAAATGTACCCATAGAGACCTAATAGGCAGAAAAGATTCTTTTATTCTGGGTTAAAATGTGACTCTGTGACTCCTTACAGATTTCATCTGTTGGCTTAGTTCTACCTTCTGGGGTCATTCAGGATGAGCCTAATCCCCTCTCACATGGCAGCCCCAAAAATCTGGAGTCACCCCATAATTCTGAAGATCGGATAAAATAATGCCAGTCAAACTGTTTTAAAAATGCTCACTGGCATAACAGACAAATATAGAATACTATGTTTAGCATGTTTTATAACTTTTGGTACTATTCTCATCTTTCAAAGTTTGAGTACACAATTTTTGTCTAGGTCACTGGATAAGTTAATATGAGTATTAAAAGAAAATCTATATAGCTAAAGTATGCAATGTATGTAACATAATGCTTTTGGTAGTATATAAGTAAATATATTGACATTAAGCAGTCAGATAAAAATCCTCATATATATATGCAGCAGCTGAAGTAAGACCATACACTGGCAGTGAGTTACTGTCTGAAAGTTAACCATACAATGAGCTCTGTAGCGGCCAGTGGGAAAGCGCTCAGAGGAGGGCCTAGCCAGGGACTTGATCCAGGGCACTGTTTCATCTGTGGCCAGCTTGGTCACAGATATCGATTACAGCAAATTCTATGAGATATGCATATCATTAACTTAGTAACATAATATTTTGGTCTCTATGGTATTTCTCTCGAGTGATTGTACAAATGTAGCTAACGTGTGTCCACCAATGAGAGAGATTTTTTTAGGTGAATCACTATAAAACTTGGGGAGAGTAAAGAGCTTTCAAATGAACTAACTACAGCAACCACATATGCATTAATCAATCCTCTTGAAGTTTTCCATGAATCACTTTATACCCTAATGTACTTTAAAAAAAAAAAAAAAAAAAACCTTTAAATGCCTATAGTTACATTGAAAAGTTGCTTATTTGACTAAAGCACTTCTCAATACCCCAAATGCCAGCAAAATAGCAAGTCAAATATTTTTAGATTCTTGGGTTTAACAGATTTTGTTATTTCTTCTGCTCAAATGAGAATTTAGTATATTTAGAGCCTCTCTTGAGGAAAACCTGGTCAAATGATTCTTTTTCTATTTCAGTCATTTTAAGAGATTGTCTTTATTGAATCATTTGTTTTATCTCAGAAAAGAGGTTATTTATTATGTATCCTAATTTACCTGAAACTGCCATGCCTTTTCTAGCACAATTTTTTATTAGTGCTTTTATCAGAGGTGAATGATTAAATTACTCTTTATTCTAAGCAAGTCACATACTTTCTAGTAATTAGTTTGAAAATAAAAATCTCACATCCTCTTTAGTTTTCTTAATCTTTTCCTCAAAAATTAAATTTTGTTTGCTTTGTTGACATAGAACTGAAAACACCACCTATTATTACTAAATGTGATCTGTAAATATATATATATATTTACATTTATATGTATATAGAACTATTTATAAGTTAATGTATATATACAGAAAAATTAATATATACAGAGAGAGAAAACAAGGTGGACCTAAAAGTTAAATAGGCCTTCACCATTATCTAGTAAAATTTTCTATTCAATGCAGGAATATGAAGAATTCCTAATAGGTAAATATCCAGTCTACCTTCTTTCCATTAATCTGACGGATGGATGGATGGATAGATAGATAGATAGATAGATAGATAGATAGATAGATAGATAGATAGATAGATAGATAGACAGACAGACAGAAAGACTCTAACAGGAAACACAAGGTCTCTGCATCAGAGAACAAATTGTTACAAAGCATCCTAGCATTGGTTTTCCAATCCCCCATATGCAAAACACTGGGGGAAAATGTTCACTTGAGTATTTATCATGGTCATACCATAGAGAGGAGCTCTAAAATTATGAGACTCAAAATTTATATAGGGTTCTTGGTATATGGGCCCATCCTTCTTTTCAGAAAGAGAAAGTCTTTCACTATGGAATGTAAACAAATCTTTTCTGGGGAGGGGTGAGGAGGGAAAGGATTTTTGCCACTTTGGAATGTAAGCCAATGGCTCCAGGGTAGATAAGACTTTACAAATTGTTTACTACACACTCTCTCTCACTTCCAAGACATGTTTTCTATTCAATCATCCTTTAACCAAGTTTACCAGTGTCCTTTGCTCACGAAGGCTGGACCATGCAGAATCCTGGAAGTATTCATGGAGCTCCAGACACCACTTATTCATCTGTCCAACCAAAGTCTCTTGAGCTCTTTATAGGTCTTTTTCTACATGTAAACATATCACACATATTAGAAGTATGAAAGAGATAGAACATGCCCATTGCCCTCCAGATAGAGTATGGGGTTTGGATTCTTCCAGTGGCAGGGAGTAAAATGAACTACTTCACAATGCAGTTCATTATATTTTTGAAATGTTCACATTGTTAACAAATTCCTTCTTACACTATACTTAAGTTTCATTTTATGTAATTACAATTTATTTATTGGTTCTTTTTAGACCATCTAGAGTAACTTGAAAAAATCAAATTCTAGTTTTATTTATAATTTTTTAATTAATAAACTTTTACTGTTTCTTATTAAAAATAATCTCTGGGCATTTTACCATCCTGGTTATTGAACGTAATATATGTTTTAGTTTGTCAATTATCTGCTTAAAATACGTTTTTAAAAAAATATTCTAGGCATTTTTCGACCAGTTCAGGATACAGAATAAAATTACCTCCTTTTATCTGTGTGTGACACACCCATCCTGACAGTCTATCACACTATTAAATCGCTTTTCAAAGCTGCTTTTTCATATCTAAAGTTATTTATAAGGAATTTTGGCTCCATTTATGAATACTGCTTGATAATAACCATTACAAAATAGTGAAAAATATTATTCAGACTTATTCTGCTAAAGTTACTCTTAATGATAATCACCATAACTCAAATAATGCTCTGCACTTTCTCATCAGTTCATGGATAGCAGGTCGCTTATGAGTATTGACTGATCCAACTAATTTTACCCTTAAGGTAACTAGACAAAGTCCTGTTATTTCAGTTATTAAGATAACTCTATTGAATATATTCATAGTTAATAATTATATATATATATTTTAAAAACCAAGTATTTGAATTTATCCTCTCTGTATTTAACCTGATTTTATACATAGACATATAATAACTTAAATTTGAATCCAATTTTCTATTTATAGTAGAAATATAAGATCTACTTAAGGTAAATTGAATATAAAAATTACTCAGATGATGAAAAAGTACTTTAAACTCATTTGCACAAACGTTTGGAATTCAAGCAACAACAAATATTTACAAATATTTCTGTTTTCAAACACTCTTATAGGCAGTGGGAGTGCAGACAAAATTCTCCAGACTTATGGACAAAAACCTCATGGAACTTACCTTTTAGCGGAGAAGACAGTATAAACAAGATGAAATAAGTAAAGTACGTTGTATGCTACATAATGATAAGTGTTAAAGAGAAAAACTAGCAGAGAAGAAGAGACAGAAATGTGAAAGGGTGGAGCAAGTTGAAATTTTAGATAGGTTTAAGGGTGTCCTGAAAGCTGTTGTCCTAATGTTGGGCTTAATTTCAAATTATGTGTCCCTTTGCAATTGCACAGAGGTTTTAGGAAATTTTCATTCGTTAGTTTGTTGTTGATGTTATTGCTTATAAACTTAGAAATTCTTTTTTACTTTTCTTTAGCCTTTTTTTTCTCCCTCCTCACCATCTTTCCCATTACAAGAGGCAGACCACATGGGAAAATCTAAGATCCACATTTGATATGAATTCTTAACAATTTTGCAAGTGGACACAAATAACATTGGAAAAAATATTTCAGTCCAAGTACCAAAAAGCAAGAATGTGTGAAAATATAACAACTTGGAATTAAAATGAGGAAATCCCAGATGTTCTAAGGCTGTTTGTGTTTAGCCAGAACAAATGAAATTGATTCAGAAACATTTTTTTATTTTTTTATCCTAGCTTGGCTCCCCGCCTCCCAACCCCTTCCTGGCTCGTGCTGAGCCCATACACCTCTGCACTCTCACATGGGTTCTCAGAATGCAAGCTTATTTAAATATTGACCTGAACATACCAAAATAAGGAGGCCAAGTAGACTTCAGGTAATATCACACATTGCGTTTCAATTCCAAAGTAAATTGTTTCTGAGTTAGTTCTTTCCCTGCACAAATAATTAAAGGTTGATTAAATGTAGATATGTTTTTGAGTGACAGTATCACCTGTTTGAAACTCTGGGGAAACAGGAGACAATAGGAGTATGACCTTTACTATTTCACTGTGGATATTCTGCACAAAACCTCATCTCTTCAGCTCATATCCCTTCTCCCCTGTGAAACCTTTGCTGACCGCTCCAATCTACCTTGAAAACTATCCTCTCTTCCTCAGGCACTTATTTATGGGTTTGTTAAATGTTCGTGTTTTGCCTTATTCCTCTGCTACATAAACTCTTGAAAGACAAGAAACTTTTCTCTTATGCATTTTCCATGTCCTTCATTATACCTAAAATGTAAGTGCTGCTTGATAATTGCCTCCTGGTTGATGGACTGCTTCTTCCTCCTACCTTGCTGTGGCAGAACCTCTTCTGCTCAGCATGGCGGTAGTGCAGATTGTTGTCAAGCCTTCGGGTAGCTGCATTTCCTAAGAATGGAATCACAGAGCAGATGGCAATAGCTTCAGCCTCAGTCACAAGTTTTGCTGTTTCTTTGCTTTTCTTCCTTTCTTCCTTTTTCTTTTCCTAACTATGAGCAATGTAGGAAGAACTTTTGGCAAAGTTCTAATCTTCCAGCCATACTGAAACCCACAGGAAACAGTCATTCTAGTTTAAACATAAGCCGTGACTCAAGCTGACACAGGGAATGATCCAGAAGGAAAAACATATTGGAGCTTTGGGATATAAGATGTGAATTTTCTTCTCCCCCATGACATTTAGTTTGGATTCCTGTTTATAAGGTGAAGTTTCAATAGATTGCTGCCCTGAAGGCCTGTGTTTAAGAGAAGGTGCTATGTAAAATCATTATTTGCAATGATTACAAATATGTTTTCTATATAATTCTGGAATTCTTTTATATTAGAGAGAAGAACTGGAATATTCCATGTAAAACTGAAGATTTTTTTTATCTCTGACCAAACTGGTGGGGAAAGTTAGTTGTTTTGGAATACAGTATCAGTGCAATTTTTTCACTTGCTTTCCCCCCACCCGTCTTTTCTTCTACCTTTCCCAGACCTATAGTTCATCAGTCCTTCCAATTTCCTCATTTAATCATTGAATTTTGAGATCCCTTCCTTTCCTATCATCCCAGGCTCCTTATGCATCATCTAGCCATTCTCTCAACAGAATCTGTTACTTATACCTGCTTTTCCATCAACTTCGGCCAAACTTTACCAGGATTCTCAGTCTTGATTCAATCTGATCAGTTTGCCTCATTCCCGTCCCTAAATTGCTGAAGATAACTGCTTAATTCCAAAGATATGGCACTTAATGGATAGATCCCCAGTGCTGCTGGACCATCAGCACCACTCAACAATCCTTGAATAGTTCTGTAGCCATTTCTTCGTTGTTACACTTATAATCTTTCATGCTCATCTTTAAGATCCTATATCTTCCCTCTCAATAAATGACATTATGTTCTATTGCAGTCTTGGGCTTAACACCTGAAACTGTTGCTTTTATTCCTGTGAAACCATCTCTTCCCCTATTCCTGCCATAGTCCCCCTTTGTGACTTCTTCCTCCCAAGTTTCAAAGGAAAAGGGACCCCTGTCCTCGTTCAACCCCTGTCCTACTATCTGTCCACCTACTTCTTTCCCATCCCCCTTTCAAAGCTGAGCCCCTCCCACTGGTCACCTTCTCTCTTGCTCTCGCGTCCTCCCTTCTGCTGATTCTTTTCACACCACTTACAAATATGCTCAAGTCCCTTCTATAAAATGTAAATTTCTAACATTTGTGTCACTGTCTATCTACTGCCTTAAGCTATGCTCCCATGCAAACCTCAGCTCATGAAAGAACAGTCTACACTGTTTCCTTCTTAGACTTTTCTCTTTTCTTTTTTTGATTTTATTATTTATTATCAGCATATTCATTGTTACAAATCGTGATTTTTCTTTATGCCCTTTACCCAACCTGTCACTCCCCAGACCCCCTCCCTCCCTTCCCCCGTCTCTAATATCCTTAGGTTTGTTCTCTCCTTCTGAAGGTTTAAATTGTTATTGTGGTATTTTCTTCTTTCCTTCCTTCCTTCCTCCCTTTCTCTCTCCCTCCCTCTCTTCCTTCCTTCCTTCCTTCTTAGCACCCACTTATGAGTGAGAACATGTGATATTTCTCTCTCCCTGTCTGGCTTATTTCACTTAACATAATTTTCTCCAGATTCATCCATGTTGCGGCAAATGGCAGAATTTCATTCTTTTTTATGGCTGAGTAATATCCCATTGTGTAGATATACCACATTTTCCGTATCCACTCATCTAATGATGGACACTGAGGTTGTTTCCATGTCTTAGCTATTGTAAATAGGGCTGCAATGAACATGGGAGTGCAGGTATCCCTTTGACATGATGATTTCCATTCCTTTGGGTATAGACCCAGTAGTGGAATTGCTGGATCATATGGTAGTTTGATCTGTAGTTGTTTGAGGAAACTCCATGCTGTTTTCCATAATGGCTGAACTAATTTACACTTCTACCAATAGTGTAGAAGAGTTCCCCTCTCCCCACATTCTCTTCAGCAATTGTTATTCTTGGTCTTTTTAATAATAGCCAGTCTAACTGGGGTGAGATTATATCTCAATGTGGTTTTTATTTACATTTCTCTGATGATTAGTGATGCTGAACATTTTATCATGTACCTGTTGGCCATTTGTATGTCTTCCTTTGAAAAATGTCTATGCATCTACTTTGTCCATATTTTAATTGGATTATTTTTGTACTGTATAGTTGTTTGAGTTCTTTGTATATTCTGGATATTAATCCTTTGTCAGATGTATAGTTTGCAAATATTTTCTCCCATTCTGTAGGTTGTCTTTCCACTCCGTTGATTATTTCTTTTGCTGTGCAGAAGCTTTTTAGTTTGATATAATGCCATTTGTTTATTTTTTCTTTTGTTGCTTGTGCTTTTGTTATCTTATTCATAAAGTCTTTGCCCAGTCCTATTTCCTGGATTATTTCCCCTGTTTTCC
The DNA here is from genome assembly GCF_027409185.1 of Cynocephalus volans. Taxonomy (NCBI): domain Eukaryota; kingdom Metazoa; phylum Chordata; class Mammalia; order Dermoptera; family Cynocephalidae; genus Cynocephalus; species Cynocephalus volans. The sequence goes on from NC_084470.1 coordinate 107,752,296, forward strand.
TTTAGAAATTTTATGGTTTTGGGTCTTAAGTCTTTAATCCATTTTGACTTGATTTCAGTATATGGTGAGAGGTACAGGTCCAGTTTCATTCTTCCGCATGTGGATGTCCAATTTTCCCAGCACCATTTATTGAAAAGGCAGTCTTTTCCCCAATATATGTTTTTGTTGCTTTTGTCAAAGATCAGTTGGCTGTACATATGTGGGCTGATTCCCTGGTTTTCTATTCTGTCCATTGATCTAAGTGTCTGTTTTTATGCCAGTACCATGCTGTTTTGGTTATAATAGCTTTGTAATATAATTTGAAGTCAGGTAGTGTTATGCCTCCAGCTTTATTTTATTTATTTATTTGTTTGTTTGTTTGTTTGTTTTGCTTAGGATTTCTTTGGTTTGGGAGGTCTTTTTTGTTCCATATGAATACCATGCTCATGGATAGGAAGAATTAACATCATGAAAATGTTCATTCTATCCAAAGCAATCTGAAGATTCAATTCAATTCCCATCAAAATACCAATGGCAATCTTCACAGAAATAGAAAAAGCAATTCTAACATCTTTTGTTATTTTTCATTTAAATTTTTAAAACTTTTGTTAGTACACATATGGAAAGTGCACAAATCCTAAGTGTACACCTTGATGAATTTTCATAAACAAATCTCCACCAGCTCCCAGAAGCCCCCTTTGTGGCTACTTGCAGTCACTAGCACTCAACATTCACCCTCTTTTTAAATCACTCTGTATATTTTTTACATTTTTTATTATGAAATATAATATAAATGTAGAAAAGTGAACAAAATATAAATGTACAGTTTAATGAAATGTTATAAAGAGAATTATTGTGTAACTAGCATCCAGGTGAAGAAATGAGATATTTTCAGCTTCCCAGAAGCAGCTCAACCCTCCTCCACACTCTATCCTCCCCTTCCTAATCACAAGCCTTTGGCTTTTGTAGTAATCGCTTCCTGCTTGTCTTAATAGTATAACCACCTGTGTACTTATCCCTAAATAATATAGTTTAATTTTGTTCTCTATATAAATGAAATCATATGCTGCATATATTGTGGGAATCTGGCTTCTTTTGTTCAATAGAAATTATGTTTAAAGATTTATCATTTTTGAGTTAAGGATTAATGCTTTTTTTTTTTTTTTTTTTTTGGTGTATGGTATTCTGTGCATAAGCACACATTTCTATAGGGTATAAATCTAGCAGTAAAATTGCTAAGGCATGTGATATATAAATCTTCAACTTTACCAGAAAATGACAAACTATTTCCCAATAGATTGGACTAATTTATGTTATTCCTAGCAGGGAAAGAGTTGACTGGTTGTTCCACATTTTTACAATTTGGTGTTCTCAGATTTTCTTTTATTATTGTTTAGCCAATCTAATGTGGATTTGCTTTCTTACAAAGACACTGTTTAAGCTTTTTCTCTGTTTTCCAGGTTTGCTTTTTTCTTTTATCTATTACTTACAGGTTTATTATTATTTCTTTATATATTACATATATGACCATTTTGTCAGCTACATATATTATAAATATTTTTTCTGTGGCTTGACATTTTACTTCCTTTATGATATCCTTTGGTAAACTGATTTTTCATATCTTTAATGTCATAAATGGATTAATTTTTTTCTTTATATGCTACAGTTTTTGTGTCTTGTTTGGGATATTTTCTGCTGCCAGATCATGAAGACGTCCCCCTATATTAATTTTTAAATTATTCTTGTTTGTTTTTTATGTTCACATCTATTATCCCCCTATGATTCTCTATTGTGTGTGTGTGAGACACAGATTGAAACTTCTGCCATCCATACAAATATCTGATTTTATTAATATTACTTTTTTAAAAGACTGTCATCTTCCCAGCTGCCCTGCAGGGCTACCTTTGTCATGTATGCGTGGTCTGTGTATGCATGGGTCAGCTTCTTAGTTTTCTATTCTGTTCCATTTAACTGTATCTTCCTGTACCAATTCCACACTATCTTAATTACTATAACTTTATAAATCTCAATACCTATAAAGCAAGATTGCCCCTCATCCACACTTTCTTCTTCTTCTTCTTGGATCTTTGCAGAAATTTGTTAGAATCACTCCTAGCTATCTACTTGATACTTTGGATGTTAAAGCAAATTTTTCTTCTTAAATTTAATTCATCTAACTGCTGTTTACTGACATATAGAAAATGATTGCTTTTATATATTGTGGATATATCTAGCAAGCTTGATACAATCGCTTATTAATTAAATAAAACCTTTTAGATGTTCTTTGTACATAATCATATCATCTGCATGTAATGATATCTTTATTTCTTCCTTTCCAATCTTTGTACCTTTTCTTTACTTTCTTTCTTTTGAAGACCTACAATTTAATGTAAGAGTCCTGATATAGGATATTATTGTTGTTTTAAACTCTTGGATTTGGGGGTGGCTTGTTACACAGTAATAGATAATGAAACATTATTTTCTACTTTTTCATTGGTTATTTTGGAAATTCTAATATGCACCTTTAACTTATGTTAATCAATAACTGCAACATCCAACCAGAAAAAACAAAACTAGAACCATAGAGCCCTTTAAGTCCATTTACTGCCTTTCCAAGGTATGCTGTTATTACAGTGCACTTTAATTATGTATTTTAAAATTCAGTAAAGACAGTATTATTACTGTTTTTATATAGTCGATATTAATTTAACATTTACCACATATTTATAAGTCTCTTTTCTCTTACTTCCTTCTTGCAATTTAGACATCCCCTTTGGGATCATTTTCTTTAACTTGGAATACACACTTCAGGATTTTCTTTTGTGAAGATTCATCTATGTCAAACTCACTCAGTTTTTGACGGTGTAAACATGTTTATTTTACTTTTATTTTTCAAGAATATTTTTTGATGGGCATAGAGCTCTAAACTGGTAGCTCTTTTCTTTCAGAACATATACTTTGATTTTTGCTAATAAGTCAGTTTTCTATCTAGTTTCTATACTCCTTTGAAAGTAAACAGTTGTAGTTTCTTTTTTTTTCCCTCTTACTGATTTATAGATTTTTGTTTCCTCCTTGTCTTTAATTTTCTGGAATTTCATTAAGTTTGAATTAGGTATGAAATTCTCTTTGTTTATTTTGCTTAGGATTTACTTATCTGTAGAACTGCATCATCCTTTAGTTCTGGAAAATTCTCAGCAATTATTTTGACAAATGTTGTCTCTGCCCCTTAGTTCTTGTCAGCCTTTTTGGGATTCCAATTGAACTTACGTACTTCAGACCATCTTTTACTATTCTACTAGTGTCTTTTGAAAAATTTTGTCTGATCGACTTTCAGTTCACTGACTCTCTCTTTAGCTGTGTCTATTCTCCTGTTAAAATTGTCTATTCAGTTTTGAGTTTTAGTTGTCATTTTTTTAATATCTGAAAACAGTTTCTTTAAGTCTGTTATGTCATTTTATAGTCTCAGTTCTCTGCAGCAGATGTATTCAATCCTTTGAAAAAAAGCTTTATTTCTTTTTGTCACCATTTGGTAGTTTTAATATCTGAATCTTTGCAAGTCTATTTCTATTGTCTTTTATTTGTAGTGGGCTTCACTCATAAAGTATAATTTCCTTGTATACCTGGTTATCTTTGCTTTTTGCTAGACTTTTTTTTGGGAAAATAATTTTTAGAAATAATTATTGAGACCTACAATAAGTGAACATTTATCCAGACATGATTTGCTATTCTTTCTGCCAGGTTGCTAGATCTCTTAACAGTTTGGGATCACCTCAAACCAAGACTAAAAGAATTTTAAATAATCTAATATTTCCCCATGGGAATATTCAGTTAATACTTAGCTCACTGTAAGGTAATAATAGCCCTATGGGGTTTTTTTTTTGGGGGGGGGGTCTTCTGCTGTCATTTCTGTTCTTCTCATCTGGTAGGGTCATCAAAATGAAAAGTAAAATGACCGTGTTTAACAAATGCTCTCAGAATAAAACAGCTTAAGTACTAACTTATTTCTCTACTTATTTTCTCTTCCCTTTTTGATTAATATATTTTTTATTTGGCTTCTTGAATTCTTTTAAGAAGATGTTTTTTAACCCATCTTTTTTATTATTGTTTTTCTCAGTGGAAAGAATGAACCATATGACCACCATTAACTCTTCAAGATAGGTGATCTATTCATTTCTAAAGTCTAAATTTGATAGATATTGACAAATTGCCCTGTGCCTATTTGCATTCCCACCAATAATGTGTGTGAATGCCTCTTCGTTCTTGTCTTTCTCCAAATGATACGCTACCAAACTTTAATCTTTGATGATCTGATAATTTACGGTAGTTTTAATCTGCATTTTTGTATTATGAGTAAGAGTAAGCATTTTTATTGGTTGGAAGCCAATTGTATTTCTTTTTGTGTATTCTCTCAGTTTGTATCCTTTGCTCACCTTTCTTTTTGGTTGATGGTCTTTTTGATTTGTAAGAATTATTTTTGAAAAAGAAAATTGCATACTTTAACAAGTTGTTTTATTTTTTCATTTTATCACTTGTGTTTTGATATTCTTTATGAAATTTTGGTAAAGATAAAATATCTTAATTTTATGTAGTCGAATTTATCAATATGATTTTTATGGCTTTTGTGTTTGTGTCACATATATAAAAACCTTTCATAATCAAAGATTATAAAATAATTTCTTTCTCTATTACTTTTATAATTTTACATTTTTTTTTACAGAAGACTCTTCAATTTTCTTGAATTCAGCTTGTTTTAAGTGTTGAGACATGAATCCACTTTTGCCCAAATGTCCCCATTGTCCAGGTACCATTTGTTGAATCATCCATCTTTTCTTCCACTGATATATGATATATATAATATAATACCACCTTGATTATATGCTAATCCTTAAATGTTTTGGTCATTTTCTGAATGTTTCATTTATCTGTCTGTGCCAGCCTTGCCTCATTCTAATTGTTGAAGATATTAATCATTTTCAAATATTTGGTGCGCTATCTTATCAACACTCTTCTGAATTTTTCTATCTAAATTTTTCATATGAATTTTAAAACTAGCAACACAGGAAAAATATCTTTGTTACTTGTATTGGAATCAAGTTTTATTTGTTGATTAATTTTGAGAGAATTTATTGTTTTGTAATGTTAGGATTTCCTGTCCAGGAACATGATATGCTTTTCTATTTGTCCAAGACTTCCTTTCTCTACTGGTAGCATTTTAACATTTTTATATAGATTTTGTGTGTTTCTTGTTAATTATATTCCTGCATATTACCTTACTACCTTTCTTTCTTAAAGAGACTACATGCTATAGCAGTTAAGTCCACAGCGTATGGATTAAGACTCCCTAAATTTAAACTATGCTTCTACCACTTACTAACTATAGAAACATGATCAAGTTACTTAAAACTTTTGCCTCCATTTCTTCCTCCGTACTATGGGGCTTTTGAGAGGATTAAATGAATTAGGCCCATGAAAGCTCTTATAAGAGTGCTTAGCACATAACAAGCATTCAATACTAACTCTTATTGTTGCTCTAATAGATGATTGTCTTTTTTCCATAAATCTTCCAGCTTTTCATTGTTTACATAAAAAGACTCAATTTTTTTTTTTCCTGGATTATATTTACTTTGTAGCTAGCCAACTTATTAAATTCTCATTGTTTGGCAATCATTTTTCCAACTGATTTTCTTAGTATATAATCATGTAAGCTTCAAATAATGATATATTATCTGCTTCTTTCCAATTTTTGGAAAGAAAAATTTATACTAATTTCTTTCTTTTTCCTATTTACATTGGCTAGTACATTCAGAAAAATATTTAGAACTTTAAGAGATATAAATAACTATAAGTGTTTTCTCTCTTGGATTCTAAGGCTATAGTTTCTTTTGGCAATCTTCTTATAGTTCTGAGAAGACTTTCTTCACATTCTTTGCAGAATCTTCTTTCTCTAGATGTCCTTAAATGTAGACATTTTCTTCTTAACCACCACTTCTCACTGTACAAATCAATCCTGAATAATCCTCTCCAAATTTTAAAATTAATATCCAAAATATAAAGTCTCACAAAATTACATATCCATCTTAGATATATTTCTTTGTAACTCTAAATCTGTACATCCAACTTCTCACTGGACATTTCTCCTACCCCCCACATAGTTTGCTTTATAGCAACCACATAAATACAACTAGAGCTAAACACACAGGATATACTCTCAGTTTATTTTTTCCCACTATACCTTATACACATTAGCCACTCGATCCTGTGGATTATACCTCTCAAGGTCACTCCTTGTCCTCCATCTCAAGTTCCTCATTTCCTTTTACAGTGACTATTGTTACTGTCTTCTAAATGACTTCCCAGTAGGGTGAACACTTGTCCTACTTTGCCTAGGATTGGGAGTTTTCCCAGGTTGCGTGACTTTCAGTATTAAAATCATGAAAGTTTCAGGCAAGCCAAGATGAATTTTTGTCACTTCCCAGCCTCCAGTATTAGCCCCTTTTACTGACTGAAAGTCAGATGTATGTGTGGACCTTCCTTCCAGAAAAAGTATATAGGCACACAAATTTTGCATTCAATTGTGGGATTTTAAGAGACTCTGAATCTGTAAGTCAATTGATCATAGGTTTGAAAGATTCAAATTTGAGTTTATAACTGAAATGGCTTCATATGGCTGTCAGAATGATCTGTTTAAAACTGCAGATATGACAATGGTATAGTCTCATTCTAAACATTCTCCAATGGCTCCTCATTGCCTACAAAGTAAACACCAAATTCTAACACATACATAGAGACAATTTGTGATCTGGGATTTGCCTTCATTTTTCACTGTACTTCCTAGCATTTTATTTCTCATAACCTTCACTCCTGTCATATCAAATAACTGACAGCTTCCTGAGGGTGCCAAGTTGCTCCACAGCTATGTATTTTAGCGCACGCTTATTATATGTTATACAGTGCCTTCCTCACCATCACCATATCTGCCTTAGAATACCCACTATACCTTAGGAAAGTCATTCAAGGATCTTCCCCTCTCGGAAACATTTCTCTCCCAAATCATCCCAATCAACTAGTTATGCTTTCTTCAGTCCTGTTAGTGAAGTCAGTGCACCCTTCTTGTAGCACTTATCATCTGAAATTACCTTTTACAAGCCTCTCTCTGCAAATATATCAAGACTATGGAGCAGGGGCAGTATGGTATCTTACCCCACTATGTACCCCTAGCACTTAGCACAATGCCTGACATATTTTAGATAATCAATAAATGATTGTTGAGTAAATTAATGAGTAGATATGGCACATATAGAAGGATCCTCTTACTCACGGATAGGTAATTAACAGTGATAATCCACACCTCATTACTTAAAATTGTGTGTACTTTTAATGAAGCTCATATGAATTAACTAAATGTCACTATTACAAATTTTTTCATTAACATAGTGACACCCTATGTCTCTGTTATTAGCATTCTACATATCAGGAGGGCAAATGCAATACTGAATCAAAACTGTCGCTGTACATACTGCAGCTGAGCCTTCCCTAGAGGTCTCACACTGCACTTGCTCAGAAAGCCATCCAAACTAGTTTGCAAGAGAGACTAGGAGACCATAGAAAGTAACGAGAAGGTAATTTTTAGCACTAAAGAATTACATGCATGTAAAAGTCATCTTTGCCGTAACTTGCTAAGTTTTCTTTTTTGTCAGCATTCAAGCCCTTAACAAAACAAAATTAATCAAAGAGTGTTTTTAACATTTTGAAGCCTGCTTTTCATAACATTTGTAACATTTTAAAAGCAAAGTAAACATGTATAAATTAAGGTGCCCAATTTTGTATGTGATTTTAATAAAAATTATACTACCCTAATTAAGCCTATGATTTCCGATGCATTTATAACACACAATTCATCTAATGCAAATAAAACTAAATATTCACAACTGTATGATTCTGATGAGTTCACAGTCTATTTTAGTTTCATTCTGATTAGTATGGTTGGGATTCACTAATGAGTTCTATATACTGTGTTGTTCTTTGTTGTTCTCCAAAATGCTAACAAAATAAGTTAGAAAGTCAAATAGTTAATTAATGGTCCAGTTTTACTCCATGATGAGACATGTCTAGCTTCAGATAGGGATTGTCAAGGCAGAGGATGAGGACTTGGAGACATGTAGGAGTTGTTGGGACATTGCCATTGCACATATGAATGGGAAGTAAATGAGAAACTGAGATTCTCAAGAGAGTTGAGAAGAAATCAGCCACTAGATGTCAAGTACAAGTAGAAAAGATTCAGAAGAAACTCAGGTAAGGAAGTCACAAATTAAGAAGCAAGAAGACATTTGAGATCAAGAGCACAAGAACCACACAAATATGTACAAGTAAATGTTAGAATAAAATAAATTTTTAAAAAAGAGCACGAGAGGTCTGAGAGGTAAAAGAATGAACATGTCACATCAAGACTAAAATCTTTCATTAGAATGTCAGTTGGTGAAAACTCAGTCTCTACTTTGTGCTGTGCTTCGCAAGCTCAGGAATCACAGCAAGAGTGTGTTGATGAAACTTCAGTCGCCACTTGGTGTTAAATGCTTCTCCCCGGTGTGGACGGGCTTCACACTGGCAGTTTGTATGTAATGGGAAAAGGGACGTTCATCTCCTCCTCTTCCTGTCAGCTTCTGTATTTTCTAGCTCTTTTTTTCTCTTCAGTGTTGGCTGTAAGGTAAGGCAAATAAATGAGGGCAAGGAATAGGTTGACTTTTACTTGGGCTGGATGGCTTCATGCTCTTTCACTGGAAACTTGATCACAATGTAGACCTGAAAGATGGTTTTGGCTGACCCTTTCTCTCATGAGTGGCTTTTCTGGGTTATTCGAGGGCTCTTCTGCTGACCCAGGAAGATGCACCTCTATTCTAGGTGATCACCTAACACCCCTACTTCCCATCTGAAGATATACGTTCAATCTCTTTCTGCTCAGTTTGATTCACCTCACCTGTTAGCCACGTTGGTTCAGGGACCGTGAAGGACCTCTTTCCCATAACACTGTTGATTCCACCAACAGAGCAGGTGGCTGGTAGAAAACAGATTCCAATCTATGCCTAATTCAGGTTTCTTGTGCAGAGATCAGATGACAAACAGTTTAGTGTCTCCCATTGGCAAGAAACTTATGCCAGTACTCTCCAAGTGTACCCACTGAAGTCCTCCTCTCTATGCTTGGTGTGAAAGGAGGAACCCACGTTGTTTTCTTCATAAAGAGAAGATGGGGACTCCAGCACAGCATTGGCTCTCTCCAAAAAGGTCTCCAATAACATTCTCCTTAAATCTTCTCTCCATCCCATTTTTACTGTTGGATATTTTCTCTGCTGGATAGATAAATGCATTTAAATTTCCTCCTGATATCAACTCTCATACAGAAGAATAGAAAATAAACCAGGGAGAGAGGAAAGTTGAAGAAAATTAATAATTTATCTTTGGAAAAAAAAGACGAGCCCACTCAAATGAAAAATTCCACATGAAATGAGTCTGAAAAAAGCACATCTCTATCAATTCTGTCACGATTAAGACGAATTTTCCAAAGTGGGTAAGATGGTTTCCTGACATTCTTATTCCAAGAAGTCTTTCAGATTTTCCATAAAGTCTTTCCTACACTGAAAATTAGATAGGTCCCAGGTACAGAGCTGAGCCTGCTTGTCTCATATTATCCCACCTTAGGTTCCAAGTGTCTTTAATGGCCAATTTTACTTTAAGGAGGAATGAATCCCATTGATTATTTTTTCCAGGCAGGACAATATCCTCAAACATCAGTAAAACTGAAAAATCAGTTCAATAAGCCTGTTTCTCTGCCTCCTGGTGCTAAACCCTCTCAATCCAGAAATTTTTTTTTATTGACTCATAATTGATTATACATATTTGTGGGATACAGAGTTGAAAATCAATACCAGAGTTGAAAATCAATACAGAGTTGAAAATCAATACCAGAGTTGATTATACATATTTGTGGGATACAGTGTACAATAAATGATGATCAAATCAGTATAGTTATGAATACTCACCTTTACAAAATGTAATCATTCTTTATAACCCTTATGCTGTCTCACTAACCCCCGCCCTCTCTCCTTTCCCACCTCTAATAACCACAGTTCTGTTCTCTCCTTTTGAAAGTTTGACATTATTGTGATTGTTGTTTCTTTCTTTGTTTTTTATTTATGTATTTATTAGCCTCCACTTATGAGTGAGGAAATGCAGTATTTCTCTTTCTGTGCCTGGCTGATTTCACTTAACATAATTTTCTCCAAGCTCATTCATTTTGCTGCAAATGGCAGAATTTCATTCTTTTTTTTTTTACATCTGAGTAGTATTCCAATGTGTATATATGCCACTTTTTCCTTACCCTTTCAGCCATTGATAGACATTTAGGTTGGTTCCATATCTCGGCTATTGTAAATAGAGCTGCAATAAACATGGGAGTGCAGATATCCCTTCAATATGATGATTTCCATTCCTTTGGATATATTCTCAGTAGTGGGATTTCTGGATCACATGGCAGTTCTATTCTGTAGTTGTTTGAGAAACCTCCATACTGTTTTTCACAATGGCTGCACTAATTTACAGCTCCACCAACAGTGTAGGAGAGTTCCTCTTTCTGCACATCCTCACCAGCATTTGTTATTCTCAGTCTTTTTTTTAGTAACAGCCAGTCTAACTGGGGTGAAATGATATCTCATTGTGGTTTTTATTTGCATTTCCCTGATGATTACTGATGTTGAGTATTTTTCATGTATATGTTGACCATTTGTTTGTCTTTCTTTGAGAATTGTTTACTCAGCTCCTTTGTCCATTTTTAAAAATCTGATTATTGGGTTTTTTACTGTTTAATTAAGGTTCATGTATAATCTAGATATTAATTGCTTGTCATATGCATAGCTTGCACATATTTTCTCCTATTCTATAGGTTGTCATTTCATTCTGTTTACTGTTTCCTTTGCGTACAGAAGGCTTTTAGTTTCATATAATCGTATTTGTTTATTTTTTATTTTATTGTCTGTGCTTTTGAGGTCTTCTTATTCATAAAGTCTTTGCCCAGTACTACACCCTGAAGTGTTTCCCCTATGTTTTCTTCTTGGAGTTTTATAGTTTCAGATCTCATATTTAAGTCTCTAATCCACTTTGAGTTGATTTTGGTATATGGCAAGAGAACAGATTTATTTTCATTCTTCTATACGTGGATATCCAGTTTTTCCAGCACCATTTATTGAAGAGGCAGTCCTTTCCCCATTGTATGTTCTTGATTCCTTTGTTGAAGATCAATTCTCTGTAAGTATATGGATTGATTTCCGTATTCTCTATTCTGTTCCATTGGTTTGTGTGTCTATTTTTATGCCAGTACCATGCTGTTTTGGTTACTACAGCTTTGCAGTATAATTTGAAGTCAGGTAGTATAATGCCTCTGGCTTTACTTTTTTATTTTTTTTGCTTAAGATTGCTTTGGCTATTCAGGGTCTTTTGTTGTTACATATGAGTTTAGGATTGTTTGCTATTTCTATGAAGAACATCATTGGTATGTTGATGGGGATTGCATTGCACCTGTAGATGGCTTTGGGTAGTATGGACATTTTCACAGTGTTGATTCTTACAATCCATGAGCATGAAATGTCTTTTCATCGTTTTGTGTCCACTTTAACTTCTTTCAGCAGTGATTTGTAGTTCTCATTGAAGAGATATTTCACCTCCTTGGTTAAATTGATTCCCAGGTTGTTGGTTTTTTTTTTGGGGGGGGGGAGTTGTTTGTTTGTTGGTAGCTATTACAAATGGCCTTGCTTTCTTGATTTCTTTTTCTGCTAGTTCATTTTTTAATCCAGAAATTCTTCACCCAGGAATTCATTCTGCAGATTCATTCAGGATTACAAATGTGTGTGTGTGTCTGCATACACAAATTTATTTATTGAAACATTACTTAGAATAACAAAGAATGTAAAACAAGCTAAATATCCATCAATGGAAAACAGTTAAATGAGTGACAGTGAAATTATTAAACAAGGTGACATCAATCTATGTCTACTGATAAGGAATAATTTGTAGATGTATTGTTAAGTTTAAAAGGAAAAAAGTGCATTCAAAATGCTCATGTCTCAGTCTTTGGGTCAAAAGATATATGTAGAATATGTAAATATGTTTCTACTGTGCATATAAAATTTTTGAAAGAATATGAAAAAAAGCAGTAAGTCTGAAATATGGTCTGGGAGAGATATGACTTACTTTTCACTATATAACTTTTTCAACTGTTTGAATTTTTATCATGTGCATGACGGAAGTCTCAGTTTTTTAAGAAAAGTATTCTATTACAACTGGTAACAAGTGGCTTTAAGCTACCCTAACTGACTTTTTCCCCAGAAATAATTCACTTTCCATAACTGAAGTTTTGTACCCTTTGACCAACAACACCTGCCCATTTTTGCCCCCTCACCCCAACCTCTACCAATCACCATTCTACTCTGTACTTCTATGTCTTTGCCTATTTTAAATTCCACATATAAGTTAAATCATGCAGTATTGCAGTATTTGTCTTTTATGTCTGGCTTACTTCACTTTGAATAATTTCCTCTAGTTTTACTCTTTTCAAAAATGTCAGGATTTCCCTTTATATGGCTAAATAATATTCTATTGTGTGTGTGTGTGTGTGTGTATATATATATATATTATATGCATATACACACACACACACACAATGGATTATAACATATATGCAATTTCTTTCCATTCATCTGTAGATGAAAATTCAGGTTGTTTCCCTACCTTGGCTATTGTGAATAATGCTGCAATAAACATGGGAGTGCAGATATCTCTTTGACATACTGATTTCAAATCCTTTGGTTATGTACAGAAGTGGGATTGCTGAATCAAATGGTCATTCTATTTTTAATTTTTTGAGAAACCTCCATATTGCTTTCCATAGTGGCTGCAACAATGTACATTCCACCAACCATGTACAGGGGTTCTCTTTTTCAGACATCCTCACCAACAGTTGTTGTTCTTTGTTTTTTGATGACAGTCATCTTCACAGGTGTGAAATGATATCTCATTGTGATTGTGATTTGCATTTCTCTCATGATTAGTGATGTTGACTACCCTCTCATATACCAGTTGACCATTTGTATATCTTTGGAGAAATATTTATTTGGATCATTTGCCCATTTTTAATTATTTATGTGTTTTTTGCTATTGACTTGTAGAAGTTCCTTAGGTACATATTTTAGAAATTAACCCCTTATCAGATCTATGGCCTGCAACTATTTTCTCCCATTACACAGGTTGCCTTTTAATTCTGTTAATTGTTTCTTTTCCTATGCAGAAGCTTTTTAATTAGACATGGTCACACTTGTCTACTTTTGCTTTTGTTACCTGTGCTGTTAGTGTTATATTTAAGAAATCATTGCCCAGTTCAATTTCTAGAAGCTTTTGATCTATGTTTTCTTCTAAGAGGTTTTTGTTTCAGTTTTACATGTAAGTCTTTAATCCATTTTGAGTTGATTTTTGTATATGATATGAGATAGGGTCCAATTTCATTCTCTTGCCTTTGGATATGTGGTTTTCTCGACATCATTTATTGAAAAGACTATCTTTTCCCATTATGTATTCTTGAAACCATTGTTAAAGATCAGTTGACCATAATGCATAGATTTATTTGGGGGCTCTATTTTATTCCATTGGTCTATAGGTGTGTTTTTATGCCAGTATCACACTTTTATATTTAGTGTAGCTTTGTAATATGTTTTGAAATGAGGGAGTGTGATATCTCCAGCTTTGCCAGTCATTTTCAAAATTGCTTTGACTATGCAGGGTTTTTTATGGTGCCAAATGAATTTTAGGATTGTTCTTTCTATTCCTGTAAAAAATGCACCTGGGGTTTTGATAGGAATTTTATTGACTCTATAGACTGTTTTGGGAAATATGGACATTTTAGCAATGTTATTTCTTCCAATCCATGAGCATGGAGGTCCTTCCATTTTTTTGTGTCTTTTAAAATTTCTTTTATCAATGTTTTGTAATTTTTAGTGTACAAAAATTTCACTTCCTTAGTTAAGTTTATTCCTAAGTATTTTCTTCTTTTTCATGCTATTGTAAATGGAATTGCTTTCTTAATTTCCCTTCTGGATAGGTAGTTGTTAGTGTAAATCTTTAGTAACTCTAACACAGGTTTATCTCTGGGTTCATACATTGCATCTAGATATTCATGCATTTATTAATCTAAAACATTTACTACGTGCTTTCTATGTTACTGAACAACCACTAATTCCTATTGCTTTCACATTAAGCTCTGAGGAAAAACTTCTAAAAAAGAATCTAACCATTTTCATTCATTTACTCATTCATTCATTCACTCACACAATAAGTTCAACTTGATAAATACCTATCACGTACCACATAAACCTGTGCAAGAGGGCTGGCACATGCTTTCTCCATAATGTCACAAAGGCTAGGCCAAGAGGCAATATTTCTATGAACAGCGAATCATTGTTGCTCCATTATTTCTTGGAAAAGTAGAAAAAACATGTTGCATGTTTACATGCTAACTCATTCATTAAAGTTTAGTATTTTAACTCTGCAAACACCACTCAATGGGCTTTTTCAAAATATAAAGTTATGTAAGACATAGCTTCCACCATTAGAAGTTTAGAGCCCAGTAGATCTATTTACCTAACAGTTTTAATATTTCTGAACTTATAAAGTATTTTAATATTTAATATTACATCAATATTATAAAATATTAATATTATCAACTATTTTATTAATTACTTCACTTGTTTTTTTAAAAAATCTGTGAAGTAGGCATGACAGGTATTGTTTTTCTCGTTTTACAAACAAGAAGTCAAGATTTCGAGAGAGTAAGCACTTCACTGAAAGTGGCTTTGGTGAGAATAGAAACCAGTGTGCCTTTGGCACCTACACCATGCACTTCCTTTGCTCATACCTGTGCTTTAGTGAAAAATTGGACCTGTAGTTGGCTAGTAAATTGAAAGAGTTTTATAAAAAGAATCTAAAAAGTTATGTATACATACCTTCAATGATGTATTTTAACAAATGTACATTTATTTGCCAATGTTTTTATAACAAGCCTGTGCCTTTTCTTTGAGCACAGGCTGCCTGATTGAAACCCCACGTTGTCTTTCTCATATACTCACACCCATAATGCATTACTTATGATTTACCAATTTTGTTTCCTTTAAAGAGAGGCCAAAATTATTGAGACATGCAGAGCAAACTGAATCCAAAATTCTTCTTGATGTTTGCAACTTTTCCCAATCTATTACAGTCATCTTGCCCACACTTAACTCAACAGAAATATTTGAAGTGACTCTCCTTTTCAAGGCTTTCCAAAACATTCACTGTAGGTTTCAGAGAAACCATATCTGTCTTTGGGGTTCAGTTTTTATTGCATTACATAGTACTTAGTTACAGGAGCGACAAAATTGGTGCAAATAGCTGGGAGCAAGCACACTGGCTTTGGTTAAGGATAGATGTGATGCAAAGGTATCAGTCCACAGGATCTATAAAGTAAGTGAACAGAATTCACTAGTCTAATGAGATGATTAAAGGGAGCTCGGTTGAAAGAACTTCTACCATAGCAGGCAAAGAACAAATTGCCCTCAGTGTGTGTAGGGTGCTACCCCAAGCATCTTGCACCCACTGTGGCAACCACGTAGTTATTAAGTTGCATCCCCAACATTTTACAGCACTAACATAAAGTCCATTTTAACTGGGCAATCTCTTTACATGTTTGATCCAGGGAGGATGCTACAGGGAATGTCCTCTAAGTAGCATTCAAGAGTATTTATCCAATGGTAAATGTAAAATTAACCTTGATTATAATTTTATACTTAATTTCAAATACTTTAGATTCTTAAAATGTAGATTCTCTATTAGAATAAAAAATAATAATGACAACATTCTAACTTTATTCTATTTGTGTCAATGAAGACTGTCTTCCTACTTTCTAGCATAGGGTTTTTACATGGTTCATGCTCAATATATATTTGTGGAAACTGTGACTAAAAAGTCATCTTTGGAATATAACCAAATCTGATTTGTTGGAGCTTTGAAAGTTAGATCATTCTACTTATGAGTAAAGACTCCTGTTCGGTCAGTTCCACGTTAGATGTGACTGAGTGGAGAGAATGACTTTATTAGATGGGAAATGTACTGGGGAAGGTAGACGTTCATCTACATTATTAAGAAAAATGTCTTTTCATTTTTTAAAAAAAATTTTAAAGTAAAATATAAATTTTATTTATTGTGTCATTATCTAAGTACTCTGACCCAGGGCTAAAGAATCCTTGAAATCTTTTATATATATATATATATGAAACACCAACATGACTGGCAGTTATAGACTACTTTATTCGTCAAGATTTTGGGTCACCACTTCCCATGAAAAAGGAATAGCTTGTCTTATCATCATGGGTTCTGTGTCCCTTTAGTTCAGAGGCAGTAGGAGGGTGTGGTTTCTCCCAATAAATCTTTCTCTGGACTAAAGTCACTTTTTAATTTTCACAGCCAAGAGCTTAGTAATAATTATTGTTTGGAACAATCTTAGTCAAGTTCACTCGAGTCCTGATTTTGTCAGTTCTCTAAGGAGTGTAAAATCAAAGCCATTCTTGTGGAAATTTAAGGAATAGGTTTTCTGCTTTTATGCTAAATGGGATTAAGTGAATAATCCAAGTAAAAGCAAGACAGCATGCAATATTACAATTCACAGGGAAAGAAAAATGACAAATCCACTCTATGAAATAGTTTAATTCCATCTCCCTCTTTCTTACCTTTTTCTTTTCCTCTTTTCTCCCTTTCTTTCTCATTTTCCCCTTTGCTTTCTCATTCCTTCTGCCTTGACTTTTTTCTCCTTTTCTTTCACTTCATCTACTTCTCTTTCCCTCCTTCCCTCCCTTCCTAGCCACTCTCTCAGGGTTTCTGGGAAAGGCTTGTCTGGAGCGATGGTTCTCGATGATTGAGCTTTACAAGGCAAGATTCAGAACTGGGACAGGAACAGGAAGGGAAGATGAAGGTGAGACCAGGATCTGGATACATCCTCAAAAAGAATGAGAGCTGAGAAACAGCATGAAGACAGAAAGAACCACATGTTTGCTGTGAATGGAGCTGGGATGGCTGGACCACCCTCCTTTTGGGTGCAGACCCAGTGACTAGTGCGTGGTGGAAGCTGCAGTGGGGGCGGATGATGAGGATGAATTCTTCTTTTCTCTCACTCATCTTCCTCACTTCATTCTCGAACTTGTTTCTTCCTCACCTTCCTTTATTCTATTGATTTCATGAAGATATTCATAAACATGGTGAAGACAAAAATATTTAGGTACAGAAAGTATCTATCACTTTCTTAGTTTCTGATTTTTTTCATCAAAGTGGTTATTGCTTCAATATTGCAGAATGCACTAGAGAAATAAAAGTGAAGAAAATAATTTGGAGGAGATTTTAGGCTAAGAGGAAGATTGACAGGCAAACAAATAATTAGAGATTGATGTGACATATGGCATAAAAGGGATCATCGCGATGCTATGGCAAAACTGGAAAGCAGGTATCTGCTCATGGAAAGCTTCGAGTAACAGGAGAGGAAGGGAGTTTCAAGAAACAAGGGGAACTCCTGAGACTTCCACATAGCTGGAGGGTGGGTACAGGCCTGGTTGGGGGGGTCATAATCACTGGGGTACTGAAGGCACTGAAAGGGAGCTCAGACCTGATTTTCTAGGCCAGTTGGCATAGACTGATCAAATATTAGTGGGAGAGAAAAGGATAAGGACAGAGAGCAATCAAGACAATTTTATCTACAGAATAGCTTCTGATGGCATTGCTTACCACCTCGTCTATGTCACCTGTGAATGTCATCCTCAACTTTTGTCCCAACATACAAGTTTCACTATACAATACCACACAATTGATAGATCACAAATAAGTTAGAGATTGAGGTAGTTTGGATGTGTTGTCCCCTGCAAAACTCACGTGTAAATTTGATCCCCAATGTGGCAGTGTTGGAAACTGATTGAGTCATGGGGGCAGATCCTTCATGAATGGATTAATGCTATCCCTGGGAGGGGGATAATGAGTGAGTTCTCACTCTATTAGTTCCTGCGTGAGTTGATTGTTTATAGGACCCTGGCACCTCCTCTCTCTCTTGGTTCTTCTCACCACGTGATCTACTCGTACCCGCTGGCTGCCTGCCACTTCCCACCATGAGTAGAAGCAGCCTGAGGCTCATGCCAGATGCAGCTGTCCCAGAATCATAAGCCAAATAAACCTCTGTTCTTTATAAGTTACCCAGTGTAAAGCCAGGGCTAGGTCTCACAGATCCCTTGAGCCCGTTGTCCAGACTGGGTCACAAACCCTTCACACACAGGTCTATGAGCTAGGTAATAGGAAAAGGTCCTTGTAGCTGTGGGTGAAAAAATAGTAGGCTTTATCCAGAGCTAGGAGCAGCCGACCTAACGTGGCTTCCCGGAGCGTCCTCTTGAAGCTTCGCGCATCTGCACTGTTAGTCCAAGTCCATAATCCAAACAAAACCGGATGCACATGTGCCATCACATTGGATAATACAAGGAACACCCGTCCGCAAGCACATACCCACCTCAGATGCTCGGCAAGACTCTTGACACCCGAGGGGCCCTGACCATTTTCCTTATATTTTCCCAACAATCCACGCCTTCAGGGTCCCTCACTGTACAATCTACACGTTCAGAATTTAACGCGACGTTCCCTTAGTGAGGATAAATGACTCTTACATTCATATAACCTTATTGTCTGTTTAATATGCCTTAAGGCTTGTCCTGTAGTTCTGTCCTTTCAACTATTAGCCACACACGTCTGGTTAGTAGTCATCATTGGTGTGATTTTCCATGGGAATCCTGTAGTCATACTGATGGGAAGTTCAGTGCATATTCAGTAGGTTGACACATTGATCATGTGACTCTAGTGTGGTGCCTGCAGCCAGAACACTATGGGCGAAAAGACAGAAGGGTTATTGGTACCAATAGGGGAAGTTCTCTCCCCTTTGGTAAGATACCTGCCAGTATGCCATCCTGAGAAAGGATGGTTGCAGGAATAGTTATCTTACTTGGTTTATGACACCATACTTTATCTGCTAACACTGTTGGATCTGTAGGTTCTACACGTAACAGTACAGGGGAACTCATAATTGGCCATAATGATAATACAAATGTGCCCTTTGGAATAGAGCACTTATCTGTTCCAGGCCATGTTACCATTACTCTAGGAGGCCTGTCACCCAAAGTGAAACTTACAAGTTTTCTTCTAATCCTTTCCCCCAAGGCCCTATTAGGCCTACCCAGCATATATGGGGGGCTTCTATTCTCCAAGGCCATTCCCATTGTACTGTCTGTCCTTGTTGAAAAAAGGGTGGGGCTGGTAAGAGAATATTTACATTCTTGCCATATCCTGGCTTCAAAAGCTTATCTTTAGTAGTGACTTGCAGTTGTATAGGTGATGCAGCCCCACGCAACAGAGCTTCCGCTGGAGAGGGCCTGCCCTTGCGGGGTCTCTCGTTTAGAATCCTGACTGTCGGCCATAACCGTTCTGTCCACTCCTTCAGGGATGGGGGTTGGGCAGATAGGCTCAGTCCTTTTTTTAAAAGGCCATTGTACCATTCAATCATCCCTGCTGCCTGGGGATGATATGGCACATGTAACTTCCACTGAATGGACAAATGGGAGGCCCACCTCTGAACCCCATGTCCAGTAAAGTGGGTTCCATTACCACTCTCTATGACTATAGGCCAGCCATACATGGCAGTAAGGCTATTCAATGCCTTCACAGTGTTTACCTGGCCTGGGGCCTTACAAGACCATACAAACAGAAGACCAGTAGCCATATCAACAGCTGTGAAGATGTATCTGAAATTCTCTGACCTCGGTAGTAGTCCGACAAAGTCCACTTGCCATCAAGTCAGGGGCACCCTTCCTCAAGTTATTTGCACATCTGTATGGGGCATCTGTCAGGGGTATGGACTCTCTTGAGCACATACTGGACAAGCATGACAGGCATTCACTTCATCTTCCCATTTTATAGGCAAGGCCCATCTTTGAGCCGCCATCCACATGGTTTTACTGCCAGCATGCTGCATTCATCAATGTAACCACTGGGCTACATCAGCAGCTGGGGCTCTCTCCAGCCATCTTACCTTAGCGAAGGCATCAGCTTCATCATTGCCTGGACTGGCTAAGGGGAAGTGTCCTGTGACATGGAAAAGAGTTACTTCTTTCTCATGTCACAATTCCCATGACTCTTGCCACATGGCTTGTCCCCACAGGGGTCGGTGGCCTGTCATCCACTGTTTATATTTCCAATTAGAGATCCAAAGTGTTAAACATTTGTACACAGCCCAGCTGTCAGTACTGATGGTTAATGGCCCACGCTCATTTTTTATCACCATTCATACTGCTCTCAATTCAGCCCATTGACTGCTTTGCCCTGTGCCATTTTCATACCACATGGTATCTGTTAAGGGCTGGACAGCAACAGCTGTCCATGATACTGAGGGTCCCATGCTAGAGCCATCTGTATACCAAGATTGCTCTGTGGCAGGTCCCTGTCACTCATGGAAAGGTATAGCCTCCACCTCCATGGGTAAGAGTTGTGTCAAAGTTTCCTCCACAACCTCTACTGGGCCTAGTAAAGTTTGCAACTCTTTGGACAGAGGACTCGTTGACACAGTGCTTCTTTGTTCTAAATAAGCTTCCCATTTTGACAGAGTGGGAGTCTGAGCTACACCTGTTTTAGGGTTGGTTGCCCATGTGTGAAACCGACCTGGTATGGGGTATGTCATCTTTACTAGGACTTTGGCAGTTCCTGTGATACCTTCAGTGGCCATCAAGGCAGAATACACAGCTGCTAGCTGTTTTCTTTTAGAGAATAATGCACTTCAGTGCCCTTCCAGAGCTGAGACCAGAATCCTACAGGTGTTCGGAATCGGTCTTGTCTCTGCCACAAACCCCATCCTAACCCTTCTTGGGTTATATGTACATCTAATTCAAAAGGCTTAGTGGGATCAGCCACTTGTAAAGCCTGTACTTGCTGTATTGCCCTTTTTGTAGCTCGGTAAGCCTGTTCTACTTCCTCAGTCCAATACCAGGGGGCTCCTTTCTTTGTTAATGCATACAGTGGGTGTGCTATTTGGGCTATATGGGGTACAAAAGCTCTCCAATAGCCCAGAAGTCCCAAATATGTCTGTAGCTGAGCTACAGCTATGGGTCGAGGGTATGCCTGTATCTTGCCTATAATAGCTTCTGGGATGACTCTCATCTTACCCAACCAGGCCACTCCTAAGAATCTGACTGACAGCCCAGGTCTTTGCACTTCGACTGTGTTCACGGCCCACCCACATTGTTCCAAATGACTTAGCAGAATTGGAGCTGCCTGGGTTAAATCTGTGAGAGAATCAGAGGTTAGTAACATGTCATCAATGTAGTGAAACATTGTAACTGTGCTGGGCCTAGTCCACTTAGCGAGGTCCCTGGCCACTAAACCATGACAGATGGTTGGGCTACGCAGATAACCTTGGGACAATACTTGAAAGGTCCACCACCTCCCTTCTCAGGTGAAGGCAAACTGATCTTGGCTATCAGCTGAGATTGGAACAGAGAAAAAAGCCTTTGCAATGTCCAATACATAATGATAAGTTCCCAGCTGAGTCGTCAGCTGATCCATCAAGTCATGAACTGAAGGCACAGCTGCATGCAAAGGAGGCACTACTTTGTTTAGTTCTCAATAATCTAGTCATTCTCCAGGTACCATCAGGCTTTTTCACTGGCCATACTGGAGCATTAAATGGGCTATGAGCTGGACAAATAATGCCAACTTTCTCTAACTCCAATACAGTGGCACCTATCTCTGCATGTCTTCCCAGTAGGCAATACTGCTTTACATTAACCACACATCTTGGCTTGTGTAACACCTGTGGGTCATGTTTAACATATCCCTGTAACACAGCCTTTATTGTCTGTACTCATAGCCGAAACTCTCCAACTGTTGTTTCCAGGTGCAAGCCATAAATTACATCCATACTCAAGATGTACTCAGCTACTGAGGATATATATACAGTATACCCACAAGGGGGGCAATCATCCAATGCTTAATGGCAGTGACACAGCTTTGACTTCAATAGTATGTCCTCCATAGCCATCTATATGAACTATGGCCCCTGGAAACGTATCTGCATTGCCATGTATCAGGCTACATTCTGTGCCTATATCCACCAATGCCAAAACACACTGCACATTTGTCCTTAACCAATGTATTGCCAATTCAACATGAGGCCTCTGGTCCTCACCTCCCCCCAAAAGACTAGTACCTTTGCCTGTTCCCTAATCAAAACAGAACAGTTCTTCTGCCTCCTCAGGAGCAACCAAAAAAATCCTTTAAATCCAATAAGTGTATCTTGCTACCTGTTTCTGGACATTTAGTTAAATGCTGTTCAGGGAGCAATTGCTGCCACAAGGCAAACAGGACCACATTTGGCTGCTGGTCAATTTTCTTGCTATCAACCCCTGCTGCAAGCAAGTCAAACCACATTTGCTTATGGCTAGTCTTGCTTGGTCCCTTTGGGATAAAATCCTGAATATTTCTTGGGGGTTTGGTCTTAGCCACCTTTCGGACCCCTTTGGCTTGTCTCCTATCCTCTACCTCACCCAAGCTGGCTATCATGGTCATTACCTCATGTATAGGATGACCAATGTATGGGGCCAGTATGACCATCAATGACCCAAAGGATGTTGACGGAGCATCCTGCAGCACTATGTCTCTCAGGCTGCCCATAAAACTTTCATCATGCAGGCCACAAGTGTTCACGTTAAACATAGACTACCGCATCCCCAGCTCCCAAATTATTTGAACCAACTCAGCATATGTTTGCCATTTGCCCACAATCTTGGGCAGTTCTCCAGAATTTGCCCACATGGTTCATGCAGCTACATTCACCCATTTCATTAAGGAGTGATTACCTCGCCCTTGTGCATATCTGCAGCTATTTTGTAGCCGCTGCTTCAGGGATGGGTGTATGGTAATGGAGGCCAACTTCTCCATCTCCTCATCAGAGCACATCACACTATCCACCCCTAGGTCCCACAACTGCAGCAGCCAGCAGCCAAGGGCTCCCAATGTTTCTGCCAGAATTCTTTCCACAAGTCAACTAATTCAACCTGGGTATATGGGTCATGGGTAGTGAATTGGGTCACCTGTGGATCACCCACTGGTTATCCTCCTGGTCCCATAGGCTGCTTGTGTTTCACTTTCTGATGCACAACAGGTCATGCCTGGAGACACATGGTCTCCTCCAACTTACCACTGGGTTTGTCATCCTCCCTGGTGTGAGAAGCAGGGGTGGCCAGTCACTGCACATCATCCTCCAGGACATTTATCTGTGCTTCCAACAACTCTGCTTTCTGCTTCAAATCTCAATCAGCTTGCAGTATAGTGAGTAGTAGCCAAGCTCCGGTCAGCAGAAAAGTGGCCACCAGGTACCACATACTCAAGTACAGCCACATTTCCTCCCCCTCCCAAGGGGTTCTCTGCTGTAGTGCCTGGTCTATGCTGACTTGCAGTGTAGTGAGCAGCAACCAGATCCCGGTCAACACGAAGGTGGCCATAGGGCACAAAATATTCACGAGTAGTCACATTTCCTCCTTCTCCCAAGGAGCTTTGGCTCCTGTACCTGCTCAGAATCCTGCTACAACTATGCCAATTCTAAAGCCAGGGCTAGGTCTCACAGACCCCTCGAGCCTGTTGTCCAGACTAGGTCACAAACCCTTCACACACAGGTCTACGAGCTAGGTAATAGGAAAAAGTCCTTGGAGCCATGGGTGAGGAAATAATAGGCTATATTCAGAGCTAGGAGCAGCCGACCTAATATGGCTTTCTGGAGCATCCTCTAGAATCTTCGCGCATCTGCACTGTTTGTCCTTTTTACTCGGCCATAATCCAAAAAATCCCGGATGCACATGAGCAATCACATTGGACAATAACAAGGAACACCCGTGCGCATGCGCACGCCCACCTCAGATGTTCGGCAAGACTCTGAACATCTGAGGGGCCCTGACCATTTTCCTTATGTTTTCCCAACACCCAGTCTCAGATATTTGTTATAGCAACACAAAACGGACTAATACAGAGACGTCACCTCATTACAGTTTTAAAAACTATCCTGGTGGCAGTATTTATGGATTTGGCAGGACAAGACTGGAGAAAGAACAGTGAGAAAGCCGCCGTGGTGGCCCATGCCCCATACTCCAGCCACCAAAAAATAGCTGAGGCCTCGGACTATGACAAGGGCAATGAAGATAAGAAAGAAGAATACAATATCAGGATATTTAGCAAGGAGATGCTGGTAGACTGTCTCAGTCCATTAGGCTTGCTATAACAAAATACCTTGGACTGGGTAATTTATAAACAGCATAAACATGTTTCTTATAGTTCCGGAGGCTGGGAAGTCCAAGATTAATGTGCCTACAGATCTGGTGTCTGGTGAGGTCCCATTCCTCACAGATGGCACCTTCTAGCTGTGTCCTCACATGGCAGAAGGGACAAACAAGTTCCCTTAGGCCGCCCTCATGACCTATTTACCTCTTAAAATCCCCACTTATTAATACCATCACCTTGGAGTTAGGTTTTAACATATAGATCTCAAGGAGACACAAACATTCAGACCATAGCATGAATCTAGTGATCATTCTGATGTGGGTAAGTTGAGGGTAAAGAAGAAATAAAATAATCAGTGAATATCATTCTATAGGAATACATGGGATACAATGCTATATTGATAGGCAGTAACCTCCAAGTATGTGAATTCTAAGTAAATCTCAAGTTTCTATAGATTCAACTTAGATAAATATCCCTGTATTTGGAATCTGCTGTTTGGACAGTTCCTCAGAGAAATGCAGATTTTTTAAAAAACTGTACCTTGAATACGCCAAATAAACCTATAGTCATTGTTTTAAAAAGCAACTTAACTTTGTGAAAAGCGGATGTTGATATGGGTATGCTTATTCGGGATCAATGACCTCTTCTTTGGGTAGTCACCTCACAGTCAACATCTGCAATTCTTCAGAGCTGATCGTGTCACAGATTTCAAATACAAACCAAGACCCAGAATGCTAAGTAATTTGGCTGAGGGTTCATGTAATGGGCTGAATTATGTCCTGCCAAGATTCATAAGTTAAAGTCCTAACCTCCAGACCTCAGAATGTGACTGTATTTAAAGACAGGGTCTTTAAAGAGGTGATTAAGGTAAAATAAGGTCATGAGGATATGCTCTAATCCAATATGCCTGATATCCCCATAAGAAAAAGAAACTTGAACACAGGTAGTTACAGAGAAAAGACTACATGAAGACACAGGGAGAAGACAGCCATCTAAGCCAAGGAGAGAGGCCTCGGAAGAAAGCAACCCTGCCAACACCTTGATCTCAGACTTCTAGCCTCCAGGACTATGTGAAAATAAATTTCTGTTGTTTTGGCCACCCAGTCTGCAGTGCTTTGTTATACCAGTCCTAGCAAACTAACACAGCACATGACTCACAGATGGTCTAGACTGGACCAGGACTCTGGCTAGTGTGACACTAAAACCTGTGTTGTTCTTAACTCTTTTCAAAGAGCTTTACTTGAGTCTCTCGACACCCCTAACCCAAGAGGGGAGTGACTACTGGCTGCATCACCATGGCTGCCACCATCTTACTGACGTGTATGTAATGCCAAGAGCTTTCCCTCCAGTGGATGAGCTGCTGCTCTAGACTGATTACAATCTCCTAATTAACAATGACAATGATTACAGCAGAGAGGAAGGTTTAAAAATACTATACTATATTAGGGGAAGAAAAATGGAATTTCATGACAATGTTCCAACACTTTTGAACTCCAGCTTCCATAGATGACTAAGAACTTACTCAAAGGCTAAGAATGGTATTCTTGGATTGCCCAAGATAACAGAGAGAGAGAAAAAAAGAATATTGTTTGATACAAAGCTTTGCAATGAACTAAAGGAAGAGAGGAACTAGCTAAGTTAGATATTGACTTAAACCATATCAGTTCAGTTAAGCCTGAGGTTCTTACACTACAGAAAGAACGTAATATTTCTTATATAGACACAGGATTTTTGCATTCTTTTAAAATGACATGATATTTTTGCCTAACTATGGAAGTTGCTAATCTAAAACCAATGACAATAACATCACAAATCAATTTAGTCTATCTGTTCAGAGCTCC
Organism: Cynocephalus volans; assembly: GCF_027409185.1. Taxonomy (NCBI): domain Eukaryota; kingdom Metazoa; phylum Chordata; class Mammalia; order Dermoptera; family Cynocephalidae; genus Cynocephalus; species Cynocephalus volans. Next base: position 107,778,524 of record NC_084470.1, read on the forward strand.
TAAGGCTTTCCTTTGCAATATGTGAACTTCCTATAACCTAGAATTTATAAAATGAAACCATATGTGACCTTCATGCTTTCCCCATTTTCAGAACCCTATTCTATTAAAATAATTCTTTCATAATAGCTGGTGAAGAATTATCGGTAAATCATGTTACACGGATATTTATAAAACATTTTTTACTTGGTCTGGGTGAACACCTATTTCTTCACTTATTAAAGAATGCAGTGTCAAAGAAAATCATAATTTCATCATATCTCTTAATAATGATGTAATAATATAATTTCATCAATTTCTTAACGTGTTTGATCTCTGACAGTGTTCTTGCCCTATGGAGAATTTACAAATTTTATTTTAATTTTTTTATTTCCCAATAATACATTTTTAAATTTAATTATCTTTTTAAAAAAAATAACGTTTGCCATTGTTTCTAAGTTTCTTTCTGTCCCTTCCTTTTTATTCTAAACACCTGGTCCGGTCTATTCTCACCCACCTCTAGATTATTGCAACAGTCTCTCAAACTTTTCCTCTGCCTTGGCTTGCTTCCCTGCCCAAACCACCCTACAGTTGCTGCAAGATTGTGTTAATTCCCCTGCACAGAAACGATCCATAGTTTCCCATTAACTAGCTGCAGGAGAAAGTCCAGATTCCTGAGTTATCCATAATCTGGCCCCACCTAACCTTCCAGACTTTCTAGCCTCATCTTCTACCCCTCCCCCATTGTGAGCTAGCCAAACTAGCTTCCCGAATCCTGCAGAACTTACTGCTTACAGTATTTCTTCTTATAATTAATCAAACAGAGTTTTCAGCCAACAGTTATCCAAGTTCTTTAGCTAAATGCTCAAACACCTAAAGTGTCCGTTGTTAAACTTTCTTAATTTCTTGAGGATATTGTCAATGCTGTTTGCTTCTTTGTATAGACCTCACAAAGGTTAATGTAAATGATTGCTTCTGTTGCTTTCAAGAGACATTTTTAAGCTCTCCATAGGTGAGAAAAAAGGTAAATAAGACATGGTTTCCACGCTCAAACAGTAGAAGGGAGATGAAAACATACAAAGGTAAATATAATATGAAAGTTCTGGTCCTAGAAGTACGGACAGAGTACAGTGAGAGCCAAAGCTTGTGTAGGGAAAGGATGTTGGGAGTGAGAAGGAGGTTTTCATAGAACAGAAAACCACAGAATAACGTCTGAATTGGACCTTGAAGGATAAATCTAATTTTTTAGTGAGGGAGATGGGTCGATAATCAGAATTCCAGTGTTTTTACTTTTATATATCCATCCTTACAAAATAGTCTTTGGAAAATGCCTGAGCAGTTTTTATTTGCTTCTACCAGGAAACTACAGATATCTCTCTGTTACAAAAGAATGTTTATGTCAATTTCTCAGGTCAGGTTACTTCCACCCCCACTTGGTTAGTGGAATTTGAGACATGTGCACAGCTTCAGGGTAAAATTCTGATTGTTTTGGGAGAATTCATTTTCAATCCATGGCCAAAGGCAAGTGGCCGCTTCTCAAACTACCTCCCTGAGTCTTTCAGTGGAGATTTTTCAGACCCTTCCAACTCTTAGCTTTGTGCAGGGAGCTCAGTTTTCATAACCTGCTGAGCATAGGTTCCACAGATTCAACCCTGTGGTGGGCTTTAAAACCCCAGCCCAGGTTTAGAGACCTTTGAGAGTCATTGGGCTGCAACTCCCATTCAACTCTCTAATTCTGAGTCTTTTGTTTCTACATCTGAGGAATCTTTCCTTCTGGTTTAAATACATACACATATATAATTTTTTGTTACATTTAATCAAATATTTCGTGTGAATGTACCAAAGAAAAGAGGATTCTTATATCACTCAGCCTGCCATATTGATCAGAAATATTAAGATTTCTTTAGGTTTATGGCCTTAGGATTATTGTCTAGGACTAAAACATAGCATTAAATGGAAATTACATTTTAGCAGTATAGGATATTCCTCTAGATTCCAGAAGAGAATACAGGACAAGAAAAATAATAGGACCATCTTTTCAACAGAATCTTTTGTGCAGCTGCCTTGTCCACGAGCAGGTGAATATCTTGACTGCTATCAAGAGGAGATCATCTATTTTGTTCTTTTGTCTCTCCAGGAACAAGGTCCCAGTAAAGGGGGAAGCGGCAAGTGGAAGGTAGGTAGTAAAGACAGTTACAAAGAGAGGGGGTTCGATCAGTAAGAATAATGAGCTCACCCCACAAGAAGATTAAGAGACGGAGGCTTAAATTTGTGTTTTGAAGATGCAAAGAATGTGCTTAATGTATGTTACTTCAGGATGAGGCTAAACATACGGTCTCCGCCCCATACCAGGAGCCCAGCCACCGAGCGGCCGTCTGCCCTGCACTGGGGCCATTCTGCCAACTGAAATGAATCATCCAGAGGAGGACGTTGGAAGGTCCAGAGGGAAAGCAATCCTCGAGACCACAGCTTCCAAGTATAAAGTTATTCTATTTTACTTATTTATTTGTGCCACACATGCTCTGCCTTAGTATTCACAAAAGGAGAAAATTCCCAATGAGAAAAAAAAAAAATATTCTGAGAGTCAGGAACAAATTGGAACCGACACTGATCTCCATAGCAGGCCCTGGCAGGGGATGAAATTATTTTTCAAACACTTTTACTTCTCCTGGTAAAGTAGTTAGTGTTGTATTTTCATGCTAGAAGGAAAAAGTGATGAAAAGTTTTTAAACCCAAAGAAACAAAACCCTTGATTTGTGTCCAAATTTTTTGCAAAACAGGATCCCATATGGCCAGTGCTGGTCTTAGTAGGTCTGAAACAAATTGGCCGATGCACCTTTTAGATCTGGACTTTCTGTTTTCCCTCATTTCCGTTAGGGCTTTGCTGCTCAGTTTGCTTCTCAGCCTTGCTCTGGGTATGGAGCTGGCAGGTGGGGTGGGGGCGGGATGTCCACTTCAGAGCATTTTTAGTGTCTGTAGTTCCAAACTCACGCACGTCCAGTCTGGCTATGTGTTGGGGTGTGTGTGTGTGTGTGTGTGTGTGTGTGTGTGTGTGTGTGCGCAAAGGCACACTCACAGTCTGCATCCCCTGTGTGTGTGTGTGTGTGTGTGTGTGTGTGCAAAGGCACACTCACAGTCTGCATCCCCTGCGCACCCACCACAGCACATGGCACCTCGCTGCATTCTCAGCAGTGTGTCCTGTGCCACAAAGCAATAGGAGATGCTCCCACGTTCCTGCTGCTTAGGCCTTGAAGACCAACCATTCCAATCCCAAGCTTAGCCAGAATCTGCCTCAAAGGGGAGAATTCTAAAGAAGGATAAAGAGAGAATTTTCTCAGCAATTTTGCTGCTTGTGTCCTCTCAAGTTCAAAGAGAAAACTCTGTCTCATTAAAATGACTTCTGGCTTTGGCTGGGGGAATTTTAGGCTTCAACAGTTAACTTTTCTGGAGTTATAACTTTTATGCATTTCTCTTTTTATTGGGTAGACGTTATGATTGGTTTTACAAGCAAAATAAACAGCTTAGGAACAAATGAAAGACTTTTTTATTTCTCTTTTAACTGTAAATTCAAGAGCTTGAAATGAATTTGGCAAATAACTCATAATGCTGAAGAGAGCTGTGGCCGAAAGGCAAGATTTCCAAAAATTCTTGAAAATCCAAGTAATACCGGGAATAAATCCCAATTTCAACTTGTTGAGCCTTGTGTCTCTCTTAGCACGCTTTTTTTCCTCCTCTCTCAAAAAAAAAAAAAAGAGAGAGAGAGAGAGAGAGAAATCAATCACAGAAGTCCTGTTGTGCTGTCTCTGCCACACAGGGCAGAGCTGCTCTGACCTCAGGCCAGCTGGTGAGGGGGGAAGGAAGTCCTGCACGTGTGAGCTGAGGCTTCCAAAAGTGCACTTGCATTTAGAAGTCTCTAAATTTTTTATACATCTCATATTTATTTATTTTTCTTCAGTTTTTTTCTTAAGGTCAACATTGAATTTTTGACCTGACTAATGATTTTATCTTTGACCTTTTAAATAATGACTTATGTAAAATCAATCTCTGTAAAAGAAAAAAAATATGTACCAGGCAGATGGTACTAGAATGGTCTTTCATTAAAGGTCTAATTCAAATCCCATTTTCTGCAAAAAAAAGTTACTCCTTAATCCCTCCCCATCCAAATTATCTACTGCATCCTTCAGCTAATTGTCACTATTCATGGAATAACTCTGTGCATCAGGCTTTGCACCAGTGCCTGCCTTCCACATACTTGACTTTTCATTCTCCAAAGGTAGGTTCATGTTACCTGAAGGTAAAGAAACTGAGGCCTAGAGGTTAATTAGTTTCCTTGGAGGTCAATAATGGGGCAGATTTTTGAACCCAGATTTGTCAACCTCTATAATCCATGCTTTTTTCTGCCATTTCTTCTACAATTGTACAGCACGAGTTCCTACACAGAATTGTCACTCATTAGCTTCTTCAGAAGAGGGAACAGGTTTATTCTCAATGCAGATTTTGGCAAAAATGCCTGGCAATTTTTTTGATAAATTTGATAAAACAAGTTTATGACCTTGGTGTTACGAACTAGGTAACCATTCTGCTTTAGCTAAGCATGATATAGTAGGTCTTGGGGGGAGGGGTGTAGCTCTAATAAAAGGCAATGATTTGACAGCTGGAATATCAAAATTCATATAATAATCAGCGACTCTAGTAGTGGTAGTGACAGTAGTGATCCACACCACCACCTTTGATCAGCTAAGTGTTAGTTGTGAAGCTTTTTCACTAAGCACTTTAAGTTCAGTTTCATGAACTAATCTCAGAATAAGTATGGGGCATCATAGGGAATTACTATATTTCATATTGCAGTTGAGGAAAGTAAGGCTCAGAAAAATAAAATAACTTGCCTAAAATCATACAGTCTGGAAAACACCTAGCCATGCTCCTTCTGCCCCATTTTCAAGACGTAGATGAGGCCCACCCAGCACCTCTGTCCTCTGCTGACATGTGCTGTGGGTGTGACCACACAGGCCCAGTGTGGGTAAAACAGGATAATTTAGTCAGGCTCCCTCGGCTCAGGTCTGGTTGGGGATCGAGTAGCACATTTCCTGTAAACAAGTTGCGTGTGAGTAGAGTTAGTGTGCATGGGCACTAATGTATCTTTTTAGTTTTATTGCTATTGTGTGTTCTTGAGTTTGTGAAGCAGAAGCTGGCTGGAAGAGCTCAAATCTAAAAATAGAGCATGTTTACTCTGATGGCAGCTGCTCAGTTTCTGTTTTTCAGTGTACTTTGCCAGTAGCAGTTGAGTTTCTGAGTTTCTCCTTTGGACTGCTTAGCTATTAGTTGTGTGTGTGCTGAATAGACTATTCCTACTTCAGCCAAGGCTCCAAGGACCATTTTGTCTGGTTACCTAGCTGGTAGACCTGCGTGTGAAGGGTTTGTGAATGGGCTCAAGGGGTCTGTGAGCTCCAGACCCTAGCCCTAGCCCTATACCCAGCAACAGGGGTGTCCTCAGCAACAGCACTGCAGGGCTGAGCCGGCTGTGCACACACATGTGCCCTCCCTCCCAATAGAATGAACTAAGCACCGGGGACACCTCCAGGTGCCAAAAAAAATCCAACCCTTTGGAACAGGGGATTAGTATTGGAACAAAACAATGCTACTACTAACTTGTTTGAAAAAACATATAGTTTGTCAAATTATGGGACTCACTGACTTACTCTCCCAAGGCATTACCTTTTTATATATTTAATCATCTTACAGTCATACCACCAGATATTTTTTTTTAAAAGAATCATTCACATAGGAGGACAGTCCAGTCTACCTAGTACAAGAACTGTTCTTGAGGGCTGGCAGGTTAGCTCACGTGGTTAGAGCACCATCTGTAACCGCAAGACCAAGGTGTTGGATCCCTGTGCCGCCAGCCGCCAAATGGATAAAGAAGTAAATGTTCCTGATACATGTGTTCCCATAGACTATTGGGAAGTAAAGGAATGATAGCAGGATGCTGGGGAAATCTTGCTGTTTATATATAATTTTTTCCCAGTGTGTTAGCATTTCATGCAAAACAGTCACAAGGACAAAATGCAGTGTTCACAGACCCAGATGAACGCAGCAGAGCGGGAAGGAGCAGGCGCACCCTCCGTCTGGCCACTGGCTCTCCAGCTGCTGGGTGGCTCTGCTTTCCACGCATTCTACCCTTGGCTCTGGAACTCAGTGCCACCCTTTTCTACAATCTCTTCCTTTGTATTTCTTCCGTCAAGCTCCATTTTACCTTATTTCTAAAGTCCAATATTTCCTATGGTATTTATTTAATATAAATTCAAGATACTTGTAAACTGTGCTCATATTTTTATTAGCACTATCATTGTTAGTAATCTATTGACAAAGGCACATAAGCTTTGATTGCCCCACCCACCTCCATGTTATCTACAAAGCTCGTTTTTTTGTAGAAACGGGAGGCTGTTGTTTGGACTGCATATGCCACATTACGGAAGAAATACCTGCACAGTCCAGCAGCATCAACTGTCTGGATCACAGCAGGAGAAGCATGGAGAATGCAAAGTAATGGTCTTGAGCAAATGCATGTACACATGCACCTCACACAGAGAAGCGCACGTGCATTTGCTTCCGACGCTGTTCCAGCAGCCTCATAGATGGCACATGCAGGCTACTTAGCCACCTGAGCCTCCATTTATTTGCTCCTCTGAAAATTAGAGCTAATAAGTCCTACGTCACAAACGGATAATCAGAACTATATGAAATAACACATATTATGCATCAAGCCCAGTACCTAGCACAGCAGAGGTACTTATTAAGGTTCAGTTCCTTTCTTTTCCAATAATCTGTTGATGCATAATCAGATAAAATAGGTAAGTAGAGCTTTTGAAAGTGGGAGTGAGACTATTCATCTTTTAGTACTCAATGACACTAAGACAAAATGCTCACAATATGACAACAGAGAAAAACGTGAAATGGAGACACTAAGATTTCAAAAGTATAAAAATCTAGGATCACCAGAGCATGAGAAATAGTCCACTTCTGATAACATCATGCCATTATAACATTATTGCAATGGCTCTGAACCAAGCATTCAATTATGTTCAAAATATCATTTTTCTGAAGGTGGGGAAATATGCAATCTACTTAAAAACGTTTTCAATGAAATATTATTTTTAACTTTTGGTGTATAATTTATGTGGCTAACCAGCTCAAACACTTCATTGTCTAAGTTATATTTTGAAGAGCTAATGCAACTATTTATATCTCATGATCTCCTCTCTTTCAAAACTGATGATATGTCGAATTTCAGAATGAATATTAAAGAATGACTCTAGAATTAAAATGAAGTCATGTAGAATAGAGAGTAGGCAGCAATTATTACTGACTTCCCTGGCTAAAAAGATACAGGGAAAAGGAAACATATTCAAATGACAGCAAGAGTGACTTTGATTAGGTAGATTTAAAACAAAACAAAAAATAGAAAAACTACCTTTAGACTGGCAGTTTTCTAAAATAAATTGTGAAGATAGTAGTGTTTCCTCCTTTTTTTTTAGGATATAATTAAGGTTAGAAAATTACTGTTTGTAGACCATTTATTTGAATGTTTCTTGGTTTCTTACTACCCTAGTTTCTACTGTTGATAACTCACTAACAATCGTCCATTTTTATTTTTAAATGAAAAATAAATCAGCAATACATTATACACAGGGATAACTAAAACATAGTTCTGGAGTAGAGTAGAACTTGCATGAGCACTAATTATGATAAATTGCACTTTGTACACCAAAACATTTTTTAAATAAGCTATTGCATATCATGAGAAAATAATTTTGACATTGGTATTATCATCTTGATGTAAGAATGAATTTAATATCTTTTATCTTAGATTATGAATGAGAACACTTTAAAAGTTATATTTTTAAAAAACTATGTCAATCTAAAAAGTTGGGGGAGGCTAGCCGATTTGCTCAGTTGGTTAGAGTGCAGTGTTGTAACACCAAGGTCAAAAGTGTGGATCCCATACCGGCCAGCTGCCAAAAAATTTTTAAAAATTAAAAGATTAAAAATAAATTCAAGAATAAAAAATTGTTTTAAAGAATTAAGGTTAAATAATGATATTTTTCAATTAAAAACTACATTTTGCTTTATATTTCTAAACTTTCTGACATTTAATTATCACCATATTTGCCTAGAATTGCTTTATAACATAAACTTTGTTTCATGCCATATGCACAAGACTTTATTTAGTGTATTTTGATCCACTTCAAACGTTTCAACTGGCCTTTTCAAATTAAAAAATTCCTTTTGGGTTTCTTGTTTCAGTACAGATCACTAGATGATTCCTGGGACACTGTTTGTCATACTTTTTAACTCTAGTCTTGGCTTTTAACTTAATTCTCTGGGGTAACTCGGCCTTCATTTTATATCTCACAAAACACAGTACTTGTTTAATGGTTAACTTAATATCTACAAATGGACAAAAATGCATTTGGCTCTTTAAAGTTTCTAGTACTCTTCATAAAAGAATCTCATGAACTAAACTCTTGTTATCTCTTGAAGCACAATTTTAAAGTTTTACTACAGGAGAAATCTAGTAAGTATTATCTGATATTACAATTATGTAATTTCCAGGGCCATCACTGCAAAGGAATACCTTTTATAATTAAAAGGCATGCAGTCAAGCTTGGCCTAAATGGAATTAGGAATTCAGTTGTCCCCTGGTGGAGAGATACTAGAATTTGCTTGGTTGTTCTGGGGAGGGAAAAACATTTCAACTGTGTTTAGGGGAAAGAGGAAAGACTTGATAATTCATTTTTCATTACTCATCTTAATGCCAGCTTTGAATCTCAAATAATAAGTCAATTGCAACTTCATGAAGGTACATCAGATGACATTTTGTCCTTTTTTAGATCTAGAGAAATAGATTTAAGGATGAGGAATGGCTGACTTTAGCAAACAGATTAAAAATAGAACATTACCTAAACGCTGAGTAACTTGAATTTAAAAGCACACAGACATTCACATGTAAAACCGAAGTGTTTTTGGCTATTGAGAAGAAAGGTTGTGACCTGGCTTCCAGCCTGTCTCCATTCTTGACCTCCTTTCTTTTAGTTCAAAGAGATTAAATCCATTTTCCTGGGCCAACCTTGGATGAGAACATCATGGACACTTTGGCTTTGAGATAGAAAAGGAAGAGATGGAGAAAAGGGACCATGAGCTAATGGGTCTTTTCCATCCCTGGAGCCTGGGCTTCTGCCATTCCATCCCACACAGCAAAACTCCAGCCACACCGGCTCTCTTGCCATTCCCCAAACACACCAAACATGTAACTAAGTCCGCCTTTGCACATACTGTTCTCTCTGCCTCAAATACCAACACCCCCATTTCTGTTTTGCAAACTCCTACTCATCTGTCAGGAGGTTTCACCCGCTCTGTGAAAACTACCCCAATTCACAAGCAGAGTAAACCAGTCTTTCCTGTTGGCTCTCCTATCACTTTGTTTATTCCCACTCTTACCCTGTTTAATTAAAATATGTCTTTTTAACTTCTGTGTCTCCTCCACTCAGCTGTGGACTTCTGAGGGAAAGGGGCTGAGCCCTGCTCATCTTTCTGTCCAGTTCCTTACAGACAGCTAGAAACCATAAAGGCTTGTACATTTATATTGCAAGTAGATAGATAGATGGTAAAAATATAGATACAGAGACAGAGTCAAGAGAAAAAGATAGAGCTACGTATACAGATGATAGAGACAGAGAGTGTGCTTCAGGTATGTAAGGAAAAACCACAGCTGGCGGAGCCTTTGTGCCTGTGTTTACTCTTAGATCTGTAATTGGTATAAAGTAGGAACTAGGAGTGATAACCAGATTTGAAATTATACTGCATGAATATTGTACATGTCTCGTAAGGGTTAGGGATAGGAGATAGCAATGTTCTTGTGTATGATGGTTAATTTATTTGGATTAAATTTGGCTGTCTTTAAAACTGAGTTCTGAGCCCTGAGTAGAAAGAATACAGAGAATGTTTGAACAAAATGTAAACAAAAATGTCTTAAAGAGAGGAAAAGCTGTTTGCAAATGAAATGTCAGAGGACTTTGTTATATTAAACTGGGTAGAAATGGACCTCCATTACAATCACGTGAAAGATACATTCCAGAAGGAGGGTGGGCTTTGGAAACAATAGAGAAATTAAGGAAAGTAATCTAAAAGTCCCCCTCTCTTTCCACATAAATCCACCTGCTATAGATACCAACAAATGAAGAAATAAAAATCTGGGAACCCCTTCTCTATGCAGGACAAACACATGATATAAAACAAGATCAAACTCATGAAATACATGCTATGATTGAGAATGCTTTTAAGAATAAGAAATTAAGACACATTCAACACTCAACACCAACGCACCAAAAAACAACCCAGATGAGCTAATCTGCAAGACTGGAGTAAAAATGAGCTAATGCTGTTTAGGGGATTGTATGCAAAATATGGCAAGACATCAATAACAATTGAAAGGAGGAGGAGGAAAATTCTCCTCAGCTGCTAGCAATAAAGAAGCGGCAAATTTGCAAAATGCATTAACTGTGTCAGTAACTGGTAGGACAGCGCAGTTAACCTCTAAGACCAGTGCCTTCTTCATCTAGCCAGCAGCCATTCTGGCCAGACAGACCATATATCTAGGTTTCTGGGCTATGTTTGTTGGGGTTTCTCCTCCCTTTGCTTCTTTCTTTCCTTGGGGGTCAAGCGTGGAGGAGGAGGAGTGGGGGTGGGGCATTTGCTTGTCTTTTTCTCATTCTCCCTGCAGCTGGCTCGCAAATGCAACTTCCATCATGATGAAGAGGCATGTGTAATGTTATTCAGGCTGGCAGCTGAACTGACAACACATTTTATATATTACCCAAAATGTTGAAGAAGAAAATTTGTAATAACCTAGTATTCATTTGTAAAGGCATTAAGTTGGCTTCATCAGCTAAGAAATTGAATTTGCGAGCTGTTAAATGTCAGAGCTGACCCCTGGGGGTTTCTGAGGTGGGATGATGTGGTGAAGGGCAGGCTTCGGGTCAGGTTTTATACAAGAAGTTTAATTGTTCTGGCTAGGAAGTAGAAGTGACTCATTGAGCTGAAGTGGTCTCTATCTCCCAACACAGATTTCAAATGGGGGAGGACAGCATAGCAATAATATCTTTAAAAGAATTGGACTAGTTCGCTTCAGTCTTTTAACTACTTCCACCCAGATTCATTTGTTTTGGACACAAAAGCTGAAAGCAGGCCAATGACAGCAAAAAACAGTGTCTTTGTCACCCCTTTTGAACCCATACAAACCTTTTCACTGTATTTAAAGCAGGCGCTTTTTTTGCCAAAGAAAATTGCATGCTATTCGGCCTTTTCCGAGCTTTTATTGAAGAATGTTAAATGGTTTACAGCCATAAAGAATTGTAAAATCATCATGACACCAAGTTCACAGTATGGTATTTTCCAGTTGTGTTCTGATTATTCTCTCAGAAACTTTCATCCTACTCAGATATGAATATTTTTAATTCACATCAGAAGATCATTCATGGCATTTCTTAGCCATAAGACTTAGATGCTGGGTTCTTACCCCACTTTAAACAGCTATGGTCAGCCTGGGTTTTCTAATCACAGCATTTGCTAGTCACTGAGCCTCTTCAAGCACTTTTCTTTGGCCATTGATATGGCTGAACTTCAAGCTTAAATTATTGTTCAATAATCCCTGGTCCTCAAAAAAAAATTTACTGCTAGAAGAATGTTGTTATTAGCTTACAGTAACACTGTCTTTTCAGTCTTACCCCCAACAACTAATCAGAGTATTCAAACTGAAACAAATATTCTAAAGAAAGGAAAAAAAAAAAAAAAAGACTGAGAAAGACTGTATCAAAGAAAACTGACCTTGACTATTGAGGTACAGTCTGAGGAAAAACAGGAATTGGCCAGGGAATTGGGGGGCATATTGCTCCCAGGACAGTGAGTACAGAGGTTCTGTGGTAGGAGACAGCTTGTGGGTTAATTAAGAGACGTATCATAAAAGATAAGATCGGAAAAGTGTACTAAGGTAAAATCATAAAGGTCTCAAATTGCCAAGCCGAGAAGTTTGGATGTGATTCTCCCATACTGGTGAATTTAAAATAATCAAAACATGGCAGATGTTTTTAGAATAGTGTGGAAGTTTAGGAGGCCATTTCAATTACCCAGATCCAAAGAAGAGCAATATGAGTGCAAAGAAGTTAAATTTGCTAGAAACCCTGGAAGCAGAATCGACAGAATTTGCAGCTGAAAGAGTCAAATATTTGCAGTCTTTTGCGGTGGTAAAGTAAAATAATGTGTTTTATTTTGGTCAAGATGAGTTTAAGTCACTCATGTGGAGCCCTGTAGAAGGCAGTGGAGACAGAAACTCTGAAGAAGTCAAGGCCAGAGGACTAGATTCAGAAGTCGACATTGTGAATGTTATCATTGAAGTCTGGGGAAGCCAAGAACATGTACAATGAAATAAGGAGAGAACTGACATGTCTAGTCAAGCAGATCAAATTGAAAAGATGCAGTTACTTCTGATCTCTTCTGAAACACCAGCAAAGCGACAGTAAAGGGATTAATAAAGAAACCTATAATCCCAGAAGGACAAAGAACATTTAAGAAGTTTAGGGAAAATAGAATAATTTAATCAGGCTCCCCTCGCCTCAGGGCCAATTCGGGTGGTTCAGCAAACATTGTAGGGGGGAGGGTGTTAGTGCGCCTGTGCAGCATGGCCACTCTGGCTGGTATTTACCGCCTGGGGCTGCAGCTCTCAGCATGGCCATGTTTTCCAGACCTGTGGCTTCCAAGGACCTTTTGGCCAGTTACCTAGCTCATAGACTGCGTGAAGGGATCTGGTGACCCAGCCTGGCATGTGAAGGGTTTGTGGCCCAGTTTGTGAACAGGCTTGAGAGGTCTGTTGGCTCCAGACCCAGCCTTAGCTCGACAATCGGCTCAGTCAGTACAGGATTACCAGCAGGTAAAAGAGCCCAACAACTGGCGTAGTCGTGGTCGAGTAGCTTTACAATTGGCGTCACAAACAGGATTAAGAGCTAGACAATTGGCACTGTGAGGATTCCAGGCCTTAGCCTAGCCAAACAAGAAGAAAGAGCAAATGAGATGTATCAACAACATTTTGAAACCTGGAAAGCTGAGGAACAGGTGGTAACTGACCTAACATTGTAAAAAAAAAGGAAGAGCATGCTTGACAAAGCCAAAAAATATAGCCAAATTTTACAACATTATTTAGGAAAGGTTCAAGAATTGGAGGTGCCTGGTACCTCTGAAGGTGAAAGTGCTTGTGGGTCTGAATATAGGAGGACTGGTTTAGATTATGGAAAAAAATAAATATTAAACCACTACATCCCTTCCTCAATTCTGTGCAGTCAAGAGACATACTCATTTCCCAGTGGGGTGGGAGATTAAGTGGTTGACTTTCAGGGCAGTTGAACAAAAGAAACTCTGGACTCAGGGTATCGAGAAACTGCCAGAAGCAAGGAGCTGCTCCAAAAACAAGAGGTTATATGGAAACCTACGAATAAATGGCAAGGAGTACAGCTCCTCTCCCCACCCAGCTTCCAGAACTCTGCTCGTAGTGCTCAGCCTACATATTCAGGTAGAAGTTAGACAACTTTTCTGGGGTAAGGTGTTGCCCAAGAGATAAGATGAATAATTAACAATGCACGGGATTTCCTCAATTAATAACACCACCACCAACAACACATTGCTATTAATTATCACAGGTTCAGCCCATCCCTTGACAAAGGCCCTTGCTAACTTGCCTTTTTTTACCTTTTGCCTTTTTTTTTAAGTACAGTTGACCATTGAACAACACAGGTGTTGGGGCATTGACCTCTCTGTGCAGTCAAAAATCCACATATAACTTTTGACTCCCCTCAAACTTGACTACTAATAGCCTACTGTTGGCTGGAAGCCTTACAGGTAACATAAACAGTTGAGTAATACATGTTTTGTATGTTTTATGTATCCTGTTCTGCATTCTTACGATAAAGTAAGCTAGAGAAAAGAAAATGTATTAAGAAAATCATAAAGTAGAGAAAATGTATTCATAGAACTGTACTGTATTTATCAATAACATATTTTTTAATTGAAAAAAAAAATGTGTATAAGTGGATCCATGCCATTCAAACCCATGTTGTTCGAGGGTTAACAGTATTGAAATACAATATAGAAAAAATATATAAATCATGAGTATGCAGCTCAGTGAATGATGACAAAGGAAAAACTAATGCAATCATCACTAAGGTCAAAAAATGGTAAAACATTAACAGCATTCAGAAGCTTTCCTCATGTCCTTTCCAATTCCTGTAGCCTCACTTTTCCCACAGGTACTTACCATTCTCACCAACAGTTCAATTACCATAGGTTCAAACTGTCTTTTTAGTCCCTTGACCTTAAATACAAATGGCCAAAAATCATCAGATATTTGAGGAAAACATTTAACCAAAAAGCTATGTATGTGTATGTGAGTATATGTTTATATATGTTACTTTATTTACACACATACATACATGTATACAAATCCATAGCTTTCTGTGAACCATGAAGCAAGACCAGGGTGCAATTAAGAGAAGCATCCAAAGAATTAAAAATATAGCCATTGGAAATTAAAAATATATTATGAGAAATAAAAATTGTAAAAGAAGAGCTGGAAATTAAAGTAGAAGAACTTTCTAAGAAAGTAGAATGAACAACAGATGAAAAATAGAGAAGACATAAGAAAATGAGACAATCAATCTACAAAGCCAGTATATGACTAACAAAAACTTAAGAAATAAAGATGCAAAACAACAGCAATAACAACAAAGAGGCAGAGATAAAGAATACTTTAATAAAACTCTCTAAAATTGAAGAAAAGGAAGTTCTAGATTCAAAGAGCTGACGAAATGCTCAAAAGATGAAGGAAAAAAGATTCATCATAAGGCATGCCATTGTAAAATTTGCAAACACTGAGCACAGAGAGACTTTTTAAAGCATTCAGGGAAAGAAAAAACAATTAAAAAAAAAAAAAAAGAGTTGCCATAAAGGATTTGAGGATTGGAAAGAGATCAGTCTTCTCAAAAACAACAACAGAAACTAGAAATAATGGGGAATGGAGAAACACCTTCCAAAACCCAAGGGGAAATGTTTTCCAACCCGCAATTCTCTACTTGGCTAAATTATCATGTCAAGTAGAATAAGAGAATGAAATTTTCAGCATATTGGTTTAGAAAATGTACCTCTTGTGCTCTCTTTCTCAGGAAACTCCTGGAGGATATGCTTCAACAATAACAACAACAGCCACTACTTTCACAGCTCTGTCGTGCCATGCATTTTTCTTAAATGCCTTATGTATTCCGTTTATTCATCACAGTCCAATAGGACAGAAAATATTACTATTCCTATTTTACAGATGAGGGAATTTGAGACTAGAGAAATTAAACAGCACGCCGATGATCAACCACCTCTTAAGTGACAGAGGGACTCAAGCCCCAGAAATCTATCTCCAGAGTCCAGGCTCATAAACAGAATGAGAGAGTAACCAGCAAGAGAAAGACATGAGAATCAGGAAACTGGAATTCAGGGCAACAGAGAGATGAGGAAAATTCTCACTGATGGTGTGTGATCACAAAGACCCTGATGGCTAATCAGACTCATAGGAAACACAAGCATTAGTAATGTTGTCAAAGAACACAAGACAGAAGCCACAGTCTTTCCACTTCCCAATATCTGGGAGTCCCTTCATCCATGAGACACAGCTTTCTGTGCCTCTTTTCCATTTTGACTGTGTCATGACAAGTGCTAACTGTGTGTGACACAAGCTAGCACAGGAAAGCTGCTGAGTTTGGGGTCTCTCAGTTTATAAACCTTGTTTATCACATAGCCATATTTTGACTACATGACTAATTCCTATTACTCAGTGCAGCTGCAGCCCATTAACCTATAAATTGCAGGTTTATTTACAATAAAAGTTCTAGGTATATCCTGTTGAAAGCATTCCTAGGTCAGTAATCAATATATAGTGATTCCTGCAAAACCCTCATATATCTTTTAGTTATATTTATATTTCAGGCATTATTTCAAGGTGTTCTCTCAAAGGTCAAGCTTGCCTCAGGTGTCCCTGAGGAGGGAGGTAAAAGTTATAGACCTGCTGTTAACACTTTCCTTCCCAGGCAGCCTAGAAAGCAGCCAGTACAAATAACAGAAGCACTGGGAGTTCCATGACATGTCGTTAAGAAAAATAATACAACTGACAGATTGCTCGATTTGTTGGAAATATTGAAAGATTTAAATTCCTGGCAGGGAATTTGGGATTACATTAGTACATACTGTTCTATGTTCTAGTAATAAAATAAATAATAAAATTTGTGATGTAACTATGCCAGGAAGATGAAAGGTGAGAAATATGTGTGTAAATGAGATAAAACAGCCAATGCCTAATTTTTCAGAGTAAAAATATAATATTAAAAACTAAAAAAAAAATAGAGAAATGGCCATGTACACAAACACTTGTTATTGAGAAATATAGAGATAAATGTCGTAGGAAATATCTAAAAGAGGCAAAAGTGGTTTCCTCAAAGGAACAGTAAATACTCAGGATCTGGAGGGATGTAGAAAACTACTGTTTTCCATTATGAGACTTATAAAACTATTTATTTTTTCTTAACCTATGTCTAAATATTACTGATAAAATAAAATTTGGATTTTTAAAGAGAAAATGTCATAAACTTATATTTTATAAAATAAATAACAAAAAATAATGAAAAAAGAGAATTTTAGAAGGAATATAATCAACATGAAGGGGACAAGGGACGGTGGAGCCCAAATGATAAGAGGCTGAGAAGTGAACAGGAGACGAGCAAGTTTGGAAATGAAGAACCCAACACATAGGCACTCAATTATCACTAATTTCTTTTATAAGAAAGACCAGGTTTGGAAAAAGACAAGGGAGGAGAGAGTGTCTAAATGGCAGGTGTTAAGATAAAAAAGAGAATTTTTTAATGACACATAAGATTATAAAACCTGGTTCCTGGGGGGGTGGGGGTGGCAGAACAGAAAGGCTGAAAATCCACAAAGGGAAATTATATTTTTTACAAGTAAAACAAACTAGTGGTTTCACAGCATGCAGCTAAACAAGACAATTTATTCATTCAGGCATATGGTATCATTGCCATGTGCAAAGCTGGGGGCTAGGGTGAATGGGAACTACAGATACGAATAAAATGACATTGCTTACCTCAAGTTACTTACAGCCGTAACAAATGCTTATAAGCTGATGCAGGGAGAAAGGAAAGTCTAAAGCACAGTCTTTGAAATTAGGAGGCGCTAATGACGTTCTCTTTGATAAACTGGGTCATAGGCTCACAAGGATTTGGGAATGCTGCTTTGGATCAGGCCTCTGCCTGCCTCGTATTAATTTTAATGCTGGAAATGAATTATTGGAGAATGTAAAAGTTGCTCTGTATGCAGTCATCAAAGGTTAGGAATGTGCCCAGAATAGTCTAAGTAAGCTTCCCATTTTATGCCTCCTTCTTCACTTCTGCCCAGTGTTTCTTTTCTCCACCCTCAACTATTCCTGGCAAAAAGAAAAGTCAGTGTAGATGAATAGCAGCCAGAGCCATCATCATTTTACTCCAGAAATGACAGATGATGTAGTCAGCCTTTTCAGAGCCACAGTGTTGAAAGAGCAACTGTTCTAGAGCATGTGGTAAATAGTCAGTTTTGGAGTATAGATTCTTGGGTTTTAACAATATCTCTGTCATGCCTGCAACTGTCATCTATTTGCCACTGACTCCCTAAATGTGTCACTTTAGTCCCCAGTTTTCCCTGGGCTCTTGCAATCTCCATCTAGAAATAGAACAATTTATTCTCTGTCTCTGAGGTGGTGGTCCTCATGCTTTGTTTCTCTGTTCCACTATTCACTTTATCAAGAAATCGAACTCCCCTCTTAATAGGTATATGAGCCCATCTTCCAGGATGACCATGTGACACCATAAGTGAGTCAGGGAGGCCCTGAGTTACGTCATGTGAAGAGCTTTGCAGAATGATAGGATCAGACTAAATGAGCAGCTATTACCCTTTTGCATCTTACATTCCAACACTTTTGGAGGATATGAAATTAAAACCACCTGCTGTAGTCTGAATACTAGTGTTCCCTCAAAATTCATATGTTGGAACCAGATAGTAGTAAAAGGTGGGTCCTTTTGGGAAGCGATTAAGTCATGAGGGGTTCATGGTATGAGGGAGCCGTCTCACTGTTGTGCCTTGTGAGGACACAGCAAGAGACACTATGTGGGAAATAGAGAGCAACTTCTCACAAGACACCAAATCTGCTGGCTCCTTGATCTTGGACTTCCCAACCTCCACAACTGTGAGAAATAAATTTCTGTTAGTTATAAACTACCCAGTCTAAGGTAATTTTGTTATAGCAGCTCTGCCACCATCTTGATTTTAGCCGAGGAAGACCCTTTTCAGACTTCTGAACTGAGAACTAAAAGATGATAAATTTGTGTGGTTTTAAGCCACTAAATTTGACAATTTCTTATGACATCAATAGGAAATTGGCATAAAAGGTGTCTGATAAGAGAAGAGGAAGGTTGATGGTTAGGGAAGGGTGAAGTGCCAGCAGACAGCACGGCCTGGGATGGAGGGTCAGGTTCTGACACAGAGGGATGCCACCTGAAAGATGCTTTGTTAAGTTTTTAAAAGTAAGCCTGTATTTATTGGCCACCTTCTACTTAAAAGGCACATGTAAGGTCTTTCGGAGATTAAAAAAACAGAAAGAAAGAAAAAAGAGACTTGATGTTAGGAATTTATACTCTCATAAGGAGATGATGCATAAATGTATTTAATTATTCCTTTGTTCATTTGAGGTTATTTAATGAATATCTACAGTAGCCCAAGAATTGTTCTAGATGTAGGGAGTAAAGAAAAACTGAGAACTGGTACCAAACCTTAAGTAACTCAATGTCAAGTAGCTTAGGTAGATCTATGAAGAAATGTGTGTAATGAAGCGTCATTGTGCTATGAGGAAGTTAAACATTACAAGGGCAGAAGAATCACCTCCACAGGCAACGTCTCACACCAGCCCAGTTACAACCAAATGAGGGCTGCAGTCTAGGCAAACTGACTTCCTAGGAAGCAAACATCGAAGGCATCAGTGGAAGACATGGGGTGGGGGTTTGCTAAGCACAGAGCAGCATTGTGAGACTGACAGCTGGAATAAGCAAGGACAAAATGCAGGGGGAAGGGAAGGCAAGGTCAAGGGACTAGTAATAAGCAAACCACTTTGTATGACACATGCAGTACTCGGATGAAGTACGGGATACACTGGAAAGGCTGGTGGCATTTTATTATAATGAGCATCGGTAGGCATTGCAACCATCTTCTTTAGGTAGTGATGGTTTTGACTTTAGGAGTAGAATGGTAAATAAATATGAAAGAAAAATCTGTCTTCTGGGTTTGAATGAACTGGAAGAAAGAGAAAGAAGATAGATTAATTAGAAATGTTCTGTACTATCACACGAGAAGAGAAGAATCAAAATCTCCCAACAATAATAGAAAGGGAAAGTAAGGAAGAAACAGTCTTGGGAAGAAATTATTGTTCTCTTGACTCTGAGATAAATTTGAAGAAACAAATTAAAGGATTTAACAGAGATATTTATTTACATTTTTGAAAGACTTTTACACTTTTGGGGGGGGGTATGGCTCACTTTATTTCACATTCTCCCAGTGTTTCCTCTGCTTGATGTTTCTCTGACAAAAATGTAATAAAAATCAAGTACTAATAGATAATATTATATAAATAAGAATGAGTTCAGTGGTAAAGCAGAGGGTTCCATCGTATTTTTTAACTTTATTATACTTTTCTCAAAGACACAGCATGTTGTCTTGCTTTCTGGTTGTCTCCAGAAACACCTGTGTGAATGTGTGTGTGTGTGTGTGTGTGTGTGTGTGTGTGTGTGTGTGTGTGAGAGAGAGAGAGAGAGAGAGAGAGAGAGAGAGAGAGAGAGAGAGAATGAATGACAGGCAGAGAGACAGAGAGACAGAAGCAGTGAGACAGAGAGACAGAGTGGGAATGCGGAGTGGGGAGATTGAGCCCAACGCTGTGTATATTAGTGGAGAAGCCACATAAGATAGTATGGAGAAATACTTTTAAAACATAAAGGAGAAATACTTTAAAAATCTAGTTTGTCAACAATATACAGTGATTTAAATATATACACTCATTATAAAATACTTAAATAATAAATTTAAAATTTAGGTTCTCTAACAACTTACATTATAAAATGTATGTTGCATGGTCTTCATTCTCTCTTTCATCTCATTCTGTAAACATTTCCCTGGAATACCACTAATTGCTCAGTGCTATACTCACATGAGATCCCTTACACTTCAGTTACTGTGCATTTCCCCCTAATCATGCTCTGCGTTAAAAGATTTTTTGTATATATTTATGGTATACAAACTGATGTTTTGATATACACACACATAGTGAAATGATTACTATGCCAAATAAATTAACCTATCCACCGCCTTCCATAGTTAGCCTCTTGTGTGTGTGGTTAGAGCACCTAAAATCCATTCTCTCACACATGCTCAGTATACGATGCAGCATTATTAACTATAGTCCCCACGCCGCACATGGGGTCTCTACACTCACTCATCCTGCTTAACTGCAAATTTGTTTCCTTTACAACTTTTTATTTTAGAACTGTTTCAGATTTATAGAAAAATTGTGAAGATAACACTAAGAGTTCCCATAAACCCCACACCTAGTTTCGCCTATTATTTACATGTATGATTAGTATGGTATATTTGTTATAATTAATGAACTACTATTGATACGTATTATTAAATAAAGTTCATACTTGATTCAGATTTTCTAAGTTTTTCTCTAATGTCCTTTTTCTGCTCCAGGATCCATCCAGGATACCACATGACATTTAGACTACTTTTTGCTGTGACAGTTTCTCAGA
Organism: Cynocephalus volans; assembly: GCF_027409185.1. Classification (NCBI taxonomy): domain Eukaryota; kingdom Metazoa; phylum Chordata; class Mammalia; order Dermoptera; family Cynocephalidae; genus Cynocephalus; species Cynocephalus volans. Next base: position 107,799,481 of record NC_084470.1, read on the forward strand.
TATTCCTTATTTTTGATGACATTGACGGTTTTGAGGTGTACTGATCAGGCATTTTGTAGAACGTCCCTCAGTAGGGGCTTGTCCAGTGTTTTTCTCATGATTACAGTGGGGTTAAGACCGTGGAGGAAGAATGTCCCATCTTCGTCACATCATATCAAGGGCACCTACTCCCAACATGACTTATCACTATTGATGCTGCCCTGGTCATATGACTGAGGTACTGGTTGTCAGGTTTCCCCAAATAAAGTTATTCTTTTTCTCCTCTGTTCATACTATGCTCTTTAAGTAACTATGTGCAGCCCATGCTTAAGGACTGTGGAGTTATACTCCACCTCTCTGAGGTCAGAGGATCTACATAAATTATTTGCAATCTTTTTGTATGGCGTATTGGTCAATTTTCCGCTATTTTTAATTTATTCAGTCATTTATGTATATTAGTATGAACTCATGAGCACTTATACTTAAGGTTATTACTGTGCATTTAATCAAGTTGGACAAATTAGGTTCTGTTAGCCTTAATTCTCGTGGAAGAGGTACTGAGGCTACCCTGGGAAGTGACCATGTTACTGTATTATCAGGAGGCAGTAGAGGGCCTGAGACAGCCAGGCCTGCTGCTCCTGTTGGCCCCTTTTCCTTCTGAATGCTCATGTTTACCACCTTCCATAGTTAGCCTCTTGTCTTCTCCCTTCAGTGCATGTCCTCATCTCTAAAATTAAGTTTGTGGCTACTATCTTGGCAACTACTCCAGTTCTCTGCTATGGTCACATCTTTAGGGATTGCTTTCAAGAATCCATATCCCACCTTGGCCAGCCCATGACGATTGACCCGGGGGCATCTCCCTTTGTGCTCTCCCCACATCCCAACCTATCCAAGCCTTGTGGCTATAAACAACACTCGAGTTTCCTCTTAATTTAATCTAACTACTACTGCTCATACTAATGAACCAGACTCTGGCCCATCACATCTATTGTTTGTCATCTTGATGCCTGCCTAACAAGGATTTCCAGGAACAACGTTTGCAACAAGGTGATCTTCATTAGCTGAGACAGCTTCAGATTTTCTCCCTTCTCCTTTATCTTTACCGTCATTCTGTGGACCTGCCTCTGACCACCATCTCCTTAGATGCACACTCTCATCCCTGGTTCCCTACAGTGTGAGTCACAGTAACAGCACTGGTAGGTGTGAAAGGCAGCTGTCTGCAAGCCAAGGACAGAGCCCTCACCAGAAACCAACTCTGCTGGCACCCGGATCTTAGACTTCCAGCCTCCAGAACCATGAGAAAATAAATTTTTGCTTTAAGCCAACCAGTCTGTAGTATTTATGTACTTATGGCACCCCTAGCAGATTAATACAATTAATAAATTCATTTATGTCGCCATTAAAAAGAATAATTGAAATGTATTTATTGACCTGGAAAATGTCTTTTGTGCTTTAATAAATGAGAAAAGCAAAATTTTAGGGTCATACACAGAGAGTATGATTCAACTTCTATATTAAAGAAAAAGACAGCAAAACAATAATTTATGTGTACACAGGTTTCTATATGTTGGTATAAAAAGATACACACCAAATAATTGACGTTGGTTACCTCGGGGCTGGGACTATTGATGAAAATAACCACCGATTTTTTTTCTTTATATATTTCTGTGTTGCTTGAAATGTTACAATAAGCATGCGTAGTTTTGTAGCTAAGAAAAAGAAAGATAATGAAACCTTATGTTTGAAAAAATAACACAAAATATGCTTAGCGTTTGTGTGGTATATTCATGCTGATTTCTATCTATATGTCATGTATCCAGCAGCATGTGGTCAGGAATCCTGAAATCTCTCTGTGGAGCTGTTCTCTTTCTCACTAATGAAAATAACATAACAATGTTTCTCCCTGTGTTTCTGGCAATAATTCTCAATTTACTTAATAACTTTGTTTACAAACTGATTCTTCTCTATGTTATTTCTCATAAGATTTGTGCATGCACACACACACATGTGTGTGCACATGTGTGTTTAAGTGAGCAAAATAAGTGGTCTACAAGATTTACTTTCATTGTATTTTAACTCAGTGTTGACTATGGAACAAAAACAAAAACTCCAAAGAACCCTTTCTTAGAGACTTGTCAGGGCTTCTGTTACGTGTTATATCCTACTTACTGCCTAATTGTGGGTAGTAGTTATATTAGACAACTATAAAAAATAATTTTAAATGAGATATCCAAATGGTAAGATATTACTGACAGATTTTTTTTTTCTTTTTCTCAATATGAAACTCCTAGTCTCCAGTCTACAGAACTGATAACTTACCTACAACCAGGCTGATGAAACACGTTAGGAAAAACTCAGGATTAAATGGTTGCCTGTGGAAGGCAAGATGGAATTTATCAAGTAAAACAGGAGCAGAGGTCACAGGGCCAAGAATTAAAAACAAATGCAAATATGAGCTGTTATTTTAAAACCAAAGAAAAGTAGATTACACAAGCCACTTCCATTTTTAAATGCTACCCCACTGGTGGTGCAGGGAAAACCTTTGCCCACTTGTTCTTTCTGCTAAGGATGCTGTTTTTCCACGGAGGCAAAGAGTAATATTTGAGGAAGAGGTTTTACAGATGCAATTACAGCAAGACATCGAGGCTCAGGTCTGCACGTGGGTAAACACGTGTATTCTCACCCAGAGAAAAGTTTAGCTTGGCAGCCTTTGCTCCAAAGCATGACTCTGATCCTAGAGAAAGCCAAGACTACAGAAACCCAAGTCATCTCCAAAAATAACACCAAAATTATGGCCTTGAAACTCTTCACACTTGTCATGCTGTGAGTGATGATCCTCTGATGCCTTGGACCCACAAAGCTACTCAATCTTCAGCATTTTCTTTGTGCAATAAGACTTCATTGGGCATCTTATCTTCTAGAAAAAGCTATATTCTGGATTTGAGTTTTGGGTGTCAGTTGTTACTTCTAGAAAAAATATATGGAAGAGTATCTTTGAAATCTTAACTAGGTCATGATTTCTATAGAGCAAATAATTGATAAAATGAACCCCATCAAAATCTATAAAATGTTCTAATTATCAAAAAAAATACCTTTAAGAAGATAGAAATGCTAGCCACAGCATGGGAGAAAATTATGCCTATCTGAACTATAACTTGTAGCTACAGAATAAAAAGAGCTCCTACAAATTCAATTATTAAAAAGACAAGCCAATTTTTAAAATACTAAGCAAAACATTAAGTGGAGTCTTCGTAAAGGAAAATATGCAAGTGCTCAATAAACACATAAACAATGCTCAGCATCATTAATCATCAGGGAAATTCAAAGTACAACAATGAAAAGATACCACTTTACACCCACTAAGATGGCGAATAAGCCCAGACACCAAATGTTGAAGAGCCTGAGAGGCGATGGGGACTAATTGCTGTAATTGCTGATGGGATTGGTAAAACTGTGTGGCAACTCTAGGAAACTTTTTGACATTTTCTTATAAAGTTGAATGATACACTTATTCTATAACTCAGAAACTTCACTCATAGGTATATATCCACAGAAGGACATGTATATAAGTATTTATAACAGCTTTGCTCATAATAGCAAAAAATTGGAAACAACCCAAACATTCATCAATGGGAAAATGGATAAATAAATCATGGTATATTCATTAAATGGAGTACTACTTAGCAATAAAAAGGAATAAGCTGATAAGCTCATGAATGAATCTAGAAAACATGCTGCAGAGTAAAAGTAGACAGGCAAAAAGACAGGCATACCTAGGAGACACTGTGGATTTGGTTCCAGAGCACCACAATGAGGCAAATACCACAATCGAGTCAATCACATGAATTTTTTGGTCTCCCAATGCTTATAAAAGTTGTGTTTACACTATGCTATAGTCTTTTAAGTGTGCAAAAGCATTATGTCTAAAAAACTATGTACATACCTTAATTTAAGAATACTTGATTGCTAAAAACTGCATCATCTGAGCCTTCAAGGAGTCATAATCTTTTTGCTGGAAGAGGGTCTTGCCTTGATGTTGATGGCCATTGACTGATCAGGGTGGTGGCTGAAGGTTGTGGTGGGCTGTGGAAATTTTCTAAAATAAGACAACATCTAAGTTTGTCGCATCTATTCACTCTTCCTTTCACAAAAGATTTCTCTGTAGCATGTAATACTATTTGATAGCATTTTACCCACAGTGAAACTTCTTTCAGAATTGGAGTCAGTCTTCCCAAACTCTGCCACTGCTTTACCAACTAAATTTACATAATATTCTAAATCCTTTGTCATTGTTTCAACAAAGTTCACAGCATCTTCACCAGGAGTAGTTTCCATATCAATAAACCACTTTCTATGCTTATCCATAAGAAGCAACTCCTCATCCATTCAAGTTCTATCATGAGATGGCAGCAATTCAGCCTCATCTTCAGGCTCTGCTTCTAATGCTAGTTCTCTTGCTATTTCCACCACATCTGCAATTACTTCCTCCGCTGAAGTCTTGAACCCCTCAAAGTCATCCATGAGGATTTGGAATCAACTTCTTCCAAAGTCCTGTTAATGTTGATATTCTGACCTCCTCCTATGAATCAAGAATGTGCTTAATGGCATCTAGAGTGGTAAATCCTTTCTAGAAGGGTTTCAAATTACTTTACCCAGATCCATCAATGGAATCACTATCTATGGCAGCTATCTCCTTACAAAATGTATTTCTTAAATAATAAGACTTAGAAGTCAAAATGACTCCTTGACCCACAGGCTGCAGAATGGAGGTTGCATTAGCAGGCATGAAAACAACGTTCATCTCCCAGTATTGTTATGGAACAGACTCAACAAAGAAGTGGTCAGCACTCAGAGGGTTGAAGAGTCAAGTATTTTATTACACCAGCAGGCCTAGATGAGCTAGTGCTCCAAGCTCTGAGCCCTGAGTTTAGGTCTTACAGGGTTTATATAGGCAAACTCCTCTGGGTTTTAGGTTTCACTTTCTCAGCATTCATGTAGCTATTGCAATAAGCAAGCAAAGTTTACAGAAGCTGGACTGCAAAGCAGTTGATTATCAGAAAAGCTGATACAATAAGCTGGTTCTGTTTTAAAGGCAAAACAAGCATTGAAAGAATTAAATTTGAATTTTTCCAACAGTATGTCTTCATCAGAGCTCTTCAGTGACCAGGTTCATTGTCAATTATCAGTAATATCTTGAATCTTGTTTTCTGAGAAGTAGTTCACAACATGGGCTTAAAATTTTCAGTAAACCACACTGTAAACAGATGCGCAGTCATCCAGGCTTTATTGTTCCATTTATACAATACAAGCAGAGTAGATTTCGCATAATTCTTAAGGGCACTAGGATTTTCAAAATGGTAAATGTGCATTGGCTTCCACTTAAAGTCACCAGCTGCATTAGCCCCTACCAGGAGAGTCAGCCTGTCCTTTGAAGCTTTGAAACCAGGCATTAACTTCTCCTCTCTAGCCATGAAAGTTCTAGATTGCATCCTGTCCCAACATAAGGCTGTTTTGTCTGTTGAAAATCCATTAGTGTAGCTGCCTCTGTCAGTGACCTTGGCTGGATCTTCTGAGTAACTCGCTGTGGCTTCTACATCAGCACTCGCCTCACGTGCACTTTGATGTCATAGAGATGGCTTCTTTCCTTAACCCTCTGCTGGTTTCATACTTTCCTTCTGCAGCCTCCTCACCTCTCAGCCTTCAGAGAACTGCAGAGAGCAAGGGCCTTGCTCTGGATCAGGCTTTGGCTTAAGGGAGTGCTGTGGCTGGTTTCATCTTCTCTGCAGAGGCTGACGCTTTCTCCACATCAGCGGTAAGGCTGCTTCACTTCTTATCATGTGTGTGATCACTGGAGCAGCACTCTAATGTCCTTCAAGAACTTTTCCTTTGCATTAATTACTTCAGTTACTGGCACAAGAGGCCTCACCTTTGGCCCATCTCAGCTTTCGACATGGCCTTCCTCATGAAACTCAATCATTTCTAGCTTGGGATTTAAGGTGGGAGACGTGCAACTCTTCCTTTCACTTGAACTCTTAGAGGCCACTGTAGGGTTGTTAATTGGCCTCATTTCAATTTCGTTTTGTCTCAGGGAGGCTGAGGAGAGGGAGAGAGATGGGGGAATGGCTGCTCAGTAGAGCAGTCAGATCACAGGCAGTATTTATTGATGAAGTTCTCTATCTTAGATGGGTGTGGTTTGTGGCATCCCCAAACAATTACAACAGTAACATCAAGGAACACTGATCACAGATGACCATAACAGATATCGTAATAATGAAGAAGTGTGAAGTATTCTGAGAATTACCAAAATGTGACACAGAGACATGAAATGAGCACCTGTGCCAATAGATGTGCTCAATGCAGGGTTGCCCCAAACCCTCAGTTTGTAAAATACGCAATATCTGTGAAGTGTAACAAAGCAAAGCACCATAAACTAAGGTGTGCCTGTGTAAGATATATTATTCCATTTATTTGAAGTTCAAGAACAGGCAAAATTGTTAATGATGATTGAAATCAGAATGGTGCTTTTTGATGAGGGGACTGAAATTGGCTGGAATGAGGAAACTTTCTGGAATGATGAAATTTTCTATATTTTGATTTGAGTATTGGTTATACACATGTATATGATTGTCATACTCATCAAACTTTACACTTACAGTTATGCATTTTTCTATATTTAAATTTTCCTTTGTTTAAAAATTAAATACATTGCTCTGCTATCCAAGTTTTCACCACTTAGAAAATTTCAACATGCAATCAAGATTGTAGGAGTAGGGAGAATAGAAGGATACTATTTTCCTTGCAGGACATTATTCTATTTTTCATAAAGATTAAGATTTTTCTAATATTTTGAAGTAATGGAAGTAAAAATATCTTATATATGAATGAGAATAAGTTTTATTTTTTCTGGCTTTTTATAAGAGAACACAGGGATTCACTGGGCCCCTCAATGATTGTTCATTATTGTGTCAAATAATTATTTAATATTAAATGTCGTATGACAGTCTACATTAAAGGCCTGGTAAGGTCATCAGACTTCAGGATCTGGGGACACCAACAGCCCTTCCATGCAAGTATTCTTAGGACCCCATTCTGAGGGAGAGTTAGAGTGGCAGGTGAGGGAAAAGGCACTGGGGTTAGAAACCTGTGGGCAGTCATGTAGCAGTGCAGGAGGAAGGAAAGGCTCTTCTGGGTTCTCTTGCAAGCCTATTTTCCAGGTATTGCCTTTATGTAAACTTTTGTAAGTACCCTGAGATTGGCATGACGATGCCACTATCAGAGTGAACCTCCTCCTTTTCTGCTGGTGCATTTTATAACAAGGTATGTGAACCACTAAATGTCGACAAGGAATTTACTTGATTATGGCAGAAATAATTGTTTTACTCCAATGACTAAGGAGTTTGACTTCACAGGTGCTGGTTCCTTCCACGTCTGGGGAAGAGCTGAGCCCACTGCTTGGGATCAAGCAGAAGGGCGTGAGCTGCTCTGACAAGCACGTGTTCTGTGGCTGGAGCTAGCTCAGGTTTGCGGTGGGGCTGGGACCTGGGGTGGGGTGGGGGCCGCTTTCTAACTAGAGCAGCCGCTGTACTTGTCTTGGTCCTGATATTTGAACCTGGGGAAAATACGTTCCCCTTCCCCCCTTCTATACCACTCCCCTTTCATGCTATTGATTTCTGCAAATGAAATATCGCTCACTTAAAGAGAAATTGTGGAATGGAGGTTTGTGGATTTCCAAGGAAATTTTTTCAGCTAACTCCTCAGTTTACAGAAGCTTTTCAGCGTCCCTAAATAGAAATCCCTGGCAGGCCCTAGAGAGCTAGTATGCAGATATGCAAACACATTTCTGTGGGTTTTGAAATCAAAATTGGGAATGACGTGGCTTGTGTGCAGCAGGCAGAATCATGACACCACCACAACATTTGGCAGTTGTGGGCAGTGCCACTTGGGGAAGCTTTAGCACCATGGACTTCATGAGCAGCATAGAGCAGCAGTAACGACTGGGCAGGCATGGTAAAGGAAGCTCCAAATTTATGTCCTGTGATAAGTGAAGTGTTCTTTATTCTGCTCCAATGGAAAGTCTCCCTGCAATCTTTTCCAAAGGGAAGGTTCAATTTCCAGAGGAAAGGTTATAATTCTGATATATCGGCAATAGCTTGAAGTTTGCACCTTTGTGAACACATTGAGACCCTGACACACAAGACGGCGAACCCTGGTTTAACCACAAAAACCATCAGCATTGTGAGGTGAAGGAGAAGCAGTTCATGGACTCTCTGAAGACTTGAGCTGCTTTTCAGCTCAGTGAAGTTCACGACCGACCAGAGTTCCTGTTGCAAGTGGTGCCTAATCCTCATTTGTTGAATTTAGCTGAGCCGGAACTTGAGCTAAGGTCTTTAACTAGAAGTCTTTTCTCTTTGTATTAAAGCAATGATAACAGTTGCTGTCCTTACCACTGAAGTCTGTTGTGAGCATTTCATAGAAAAGCACGTTGTAAACTGCAAAGGACATCTGTCCGGGATAATGCTGATGATGAATGTGCTGGTGATGAATGTGCTGATGACAATGAGCACAACAACTGTGATGATACTATTATAAAGATTTTCATGACTAACTCTGAGCTCTGAATGTGCTAGCCACTTACTTTGGTATATGTAAGAAAAAGAATACCTACATGTGGGTGGCTGTGTGGGGGCAGGGGAGGTGGGTAGTGAAACTAAGTCTCTGCCAAAGTGATGAGAAATAAGACACTATTGTAGGAAACCCTTGCCTGGAGAAAACAGGTGGAGGGTATTTCCCCTTCAAGTGCAAATAGAGAGAAAACTACAGTTTCCAGGGTTGCCAGTCAATGACATTTTGATCACATCCCAATTTGTTTTTCCTTCTGTTGTTTGAAACTTCCTGTATTTGCATGCTATATTTGAAAGATACAGTCTCCACTCCTGGAAAAAATATCTACTGTTAAATGAGTTGTTTTAATCTCGTTGGTACCAATGATAATATTCGTTCTTACAACACTAATTCAGCATGAGTAGGATTACATGCTGGGCTTTGGGCTCTAGCAATTCTCTAAACTAGGGAAAACTAAGGTTTTTTCCCTCCTTTTTCTTTTATGCAAATATCTCTACTTCCTAACTCACAGAAATTACATGAACAACTATAAGGCATAAATCTCTGTGTATGCCAATGTAAAAATTAAAAATAGAAAAACAATTTCCAGTGAAATACGATCCCTTATATTAACTCACCATTTAAAAATTTCTGAATAGTCTCACAACAACTCTGAAGTAGATAAAATGAGCTTAATATTCTCGTTTTTCAGGGGGAGAATTGAAATCCTAGTATTTAAGTAGCAATTTGAAATCAAAATGTTAACAGGGAAAACAAACACTAAGTTCCATATATTCACCTAATGGCATGATCAGCTTTCTTCTTAACCATGAGGCTTCTTGCAAAATAGCCATCAAACTGAGTAAAATCTTGAAGGAAAGGCTATATTAATTCTTAGTACAAAGCATCAATGGAAAGCAGCATTACTTTAGTGGGATTTTAAAAATATTTTTAAACTTTTAGGTTAGAATGTAAAGCCCACTCTGCTAAATGCAAAACAAAGTAACAAAGAGGGCTGGGTGCTTTTCCACATGTGCCCATAAAATCAATGTCAGGCTGTTGCTGTATGCCCAGAATGCAGCTACTGGGCATTTGCTGTGACAGAAGCAAGAATCACCTGGCAAGCTCTCAGACTCTCAGGCCACACAGCTGGGTCTAAATCCCAGCTCTGCCTTTTAGGTTCTGTTTAACCTCAGGCAAATTATGTATCCTCTGACACCTCAGATCACTCATCTGTCAAATGGGGATGCCAATACTACATATAATGCTGAGGCCGGAATAGGTAATGGTTGTGTTCAAATATGTGGCATGTAGGGATCGTAACTGACAATAAATGTCACTTATCATTGTTAAAGGGAAAAGAATATTTGACTAAATGTCTGAAATGTGTTCCCATTCACAAATGAGCTGTGTCTTCTTGAACAAGTGAATTAAACTTTGTGAACCTCAGTTTACTCATTTGCACATTGAATAGCTTGGGTTGGTGGTTTCTCTGTCATTTAGGACTTAGATTTTTTCAGTTGCAAATGACAAAAAAATCAACCGAAATGTGCCTTAGTGAAAAAATATTTGTTGTCTCGTGTACTGGAAAATTCTATGTGCTGACTTAAGGCATGACCAAGTTCAGGGCTCAAAGGGACTTTGTTTCTATCTCTCTGTTCCTCCTTTCATCTCACAGGCTTCAGAAGCCAGGACAGCACAAGAGCACAGGAATGGTACAGCAGCAGCATGAAAGTACTTGATTAAATGAGTTAAGAAGATTAAATGAGTTAAGAGACATAAAGCACTTAGCACTCTACCCTAGTACCTATTTTATGCTAATTAAAGGTTAGCTGTTAATATCACTGGTCACAGACTCTACCCAAGGGCAAGATGACGGATGCAGCTCCAGAATATACATCCTTTCAGAATCATGCCCAAGAGGGGAGACTACCCATCCCAGTCCCAGAAGTCTCAGCAAATTTTTATGGCATCTAATGACTGTGAGAGAATTTGTACACATCCATGAATATTAGATTTGATTGGCCAGACCTAAGACCCAGTGTGTAAGTGAACTCAGCTCACCCAACATTGGTTCCACTGACAACAAAGGTATTACTCATCAGCATTTGTGAAAAAGGGATGCAGTTTGCAAGAAATGATAGAAGTTGTAAGAACTTAAGATGTTAGCATCACACACACACACACTTGCACACACGCACACACGCACACACAGTCATATATAATGTATATAAACGGCTTCATTTAAAAAAAGTTCTGCATCAGATTGAATTATTATTCATAGAATTATCAATGGCAGGTATACAATTTCGCTGACCCCTTACTGTCAGGCATTAATTTTGTTATTTTTATTCCTTGATTTTCAGATTTCAGTCTCAAATTACTACCCATGCTGCCACTCCTTTGCATAAAACCTTGATAAATAAAGCCAGGGTTGTTTGGAAAATGCATAGCATGAATTGTGTGGAGCCACTGTCTTTTACGCATTTAGCTTTTTAATTGACTTTGCATGCATCAACTCTGCCTTCCCGTAAGCAGACACAGTTCCCAGAGATTGGCGGAGGACGCCTGTCTTGAGAGCAGGTCTAATCCAGTTGGTGCCACTGAAAAATCTTAAATGGCAGCTTTCATCTTATTTGCAAAAACTCTCTGGGTTCAGGTTACACTTTAATCCCAGTTGCTATATCAGCTTCATGACAACAGGAGTGGGAGCTTAAGAAGCTGTTTTTGGCTAAGTTTTAGCTTTTTTTTTTTTCTTCTTCTTTTATGCAAATTATAACTTCAAGCAGAATCCTATAAGAGAGGGCTGTATCCAAGTCTGGCAGTTAGGCTAGCTTTAGACCCAAACTCCTCATCAGCTGTTCCTGAGAAAGACCTGCCATACTCACGTACATGTAAAGTTGACCATTCTTCACTGCCGAGCAGAGAAGACTGCAGTCTGTGACATAGGAACAGGTTTATTTGTACATCTTCTTCACCCTTGCTAGGGAAAATTCAATCCCTCAGACACCTTTATAGATCTTCATGACCCCAAACAAAACTGTAACCATAGTGGTGACATTTTAACCCTAGGGACTCTCCAAAATAAACAATGTAGCTTCGTCACAATTTTTTGATATCCAGACCCACACTAGGCTTGTTATCCTTGGAGAAAATCTCATTCAGGTTCTCAGCTTCCCATCCTGTCATAAACTCTGTGTGTACTTGTCTGTGTGTATGTTTAGGAAAATGATACTTGTCGCTTTGAGTTTGGTCTCATTCATTTCCCCCTTAAGAATTGATCAGTCCATTTTTGCCTTTAGATATGAATAAAGGGGTAGGTGAGGGGGAACCACTTGCCACGTGTAGAACACATACCGTGCTCTGTCGTTATTACCTAATTTAATCGTCACCATAACCCATGGAGCTGGTGGCTATTATTATTCTCATTTTACAGATGAGTAGACCTGAGGCTCAGATGCTTTAAATGCGTCTGTCAAGATGATACATCTAACAGATTTAGTAACAGATTGCCTTCTCCCAGAGACCACCTTGCTTCAGAGTCAGGCATTTCATAGACAGGTATGAAGAGAACATCACTCTTCCTTGCTTGCATCCCTCACCCCTTGGCACCCTCTGTATCTGTGTCCCATCAGTTCCTGGCACATACAGGATAGTCATTGGGGAGTTTAAAAATAAGTTACAAAAATCTGTTTGGACCCAAACTCTTCGCCAGCTAATCTCCATTAGATTCTACTCTTACCCAGAGCCATCATTTGGTAACATGCAGTGTGATCTGAGGTTTCCTGGACACTCTTTATTCCTCTCCGTGCCCTGCCCACCGCTGCTGGCTGTCATTAGACATGTGCTGTCTGTGCATTAAGCATTACCCTTCTCAAAGGCTCTTTTGCAATACATGGTTTCCTTATCTGCATATTGAAAGGCTTGGGTTAGTGGTTTCTGGGTCATTTAGGACTTTTTCAGTTACAAATGCCATAAAAATCAGCCAATACATGTCTTAATGAAAAACAAGGTGATCAGGATCAGACCATGAGAGATCATGTGCTGTACTAACAACTGACTGCAATTTCATCTGTCAGAGCTTCGCCGCTGTAATAAGCTGCCATCTGGACAACCTGAAAAAAGGACACCCCAGGGTGGTAGGGATGATGAGAAAAAAAAGTCAAATAAGCATTGCATTGGGAGGCAAGAAAAGTTGGTCCAAATTTCTGCCATCAGTCTTCGATGAGTGACGTGACCTCTGAGAGCTCAGTTTCCTCATCTATGAAGAGGAGACAACAGCCTCTTCTATTGTTGGGTATAGCATGAGATTAAGTAATGGGACACAGCCCTGGTTCTTGGAGATGTTCCATAGAAGGCATCTCTTATCAGTATCACTCCTCTGCCCAATGTTCTCTGGGGAGGGGACTGTGAGCTGTGTCCAGGCTGGACAGAATCCATGGGTCACCCTGGCAGTCATTAACATTGATGGCTGAGGGCACTTGGAGTCCTGATGAAGCCTCATGCTCTCAGCCCTGAGGAATTTCCAGCTCAACAGGTGAGAAATCTCAAACACATGAAAGATTTAAGAAGCACTAAGAAGATACAAAATCAAGGATATCAACTAATTAGTACTTTGTGGACCTAAATACCTAAGTGCCAAGAGGAAGGAGGGAGTAACGGAGTGATCTCAACAAGCACGATTGGTCAAAAATGGGCAAGACTCTAAGAGACAGGACAGAGGATGGCAGCCCAGTCCTGTGAATCCCTTTTTTGTGTTGTCACTTGTCCCACACAGTGCTGAGGTACGTGAGTGCCATACAGTCCAGCTCTGTGATGATTCTTATATTTTGAACAGAAGAAAAGTCAGCATTCCTAAAACAACCCTATGAGCTGTACATTATTTCTGTTTTATACATGAGGAGACTGAGAATCAGAGGAGCTATGTAAATTGACTGAGGTCACAGAGCTAGTGACAGAACCAAAATTCAAACCCAAGTCTGCCTGATTCCAGAGCACATACTCTTTCTACTCAAGAGAATGACTCCCTGCAGTCATCCTGATATCTAAGCCAGGCATGTCACTCCGTGTGCCCAGATGTGAATTGGTGGCCTGATCCTGAGCCACATGGTTGAATTTCATAATGGAATTTTCCTTGAAACCTTCCCTATCTACTTACTGGACCTTCATCACCATTAGCAAAATATAAAGAGTCAGAATTCTACAAGCACCTTAGAGTGGCAACAAGTGGCACAGGTCTAAAGCACTGCGTTGACATGCCCTGCTCCCTGCTGTAGTAAAACGCAATTGTGGTTTTCACACAGTGTGCGTACACACTGTTTACCATGAGAGTGGCACTAGGTCCTCTGCCCCGCCCAGACCCAGGCTTTTTTCTTGGTTTGATGAGGTAGATTTAAACTCTGCTTCCCAAATCCCTGCCAATGCCCGAGGAAAACTGTAAAAGGCTTTCTCTGTTCGCTAGCAACAACATTCAAAATAGTTAATACCAGTGCAGGCTGAGCGGTGGGAAGGCCCAGGGTGCCTGGGAAGGCTCTTAGAAGGCCCATCATAGAAGCTATTGACCAGGCTTTACAGGAGCATTTCAGAGTTTTCAAAAGACTCATGGCTGTACTAGCAGGCCTCAGCTGGATGGCTTTTCCACCCTTCTCCTCGCCTTGTCTCTTCTCTCAGAAGTGCTCCGGCTGCTGGTGGGCACTACAGAAGTTTGGGGACACTAGGCACTGCCAGAGTTGCTTTGACCACAACCATGCCTAGGCTATGCCAGTGTGTGAATTTCACAGTTCTTCTCAACCTGCTAAGTGGATGGAGCTTTGGTAATAAGCAAACGGGGGGTCTTGGGTCCCCCGTCTTCTTCACACTCCCATTTACCGGCTTGCCTTGTGCCTCTGGACATCTTCAGCTGTAGCTCATTCCAACAGCCACCACCGCAGCAAAAGCCAAGAACCGATTTTTAAAAAATGCACAATCTGTATGGTTTTCTGAGAAAATCCTTGCCTCAAGGCATCTGAAAAGTGTTTCCCGTTCAGCACCCTTGTCTGCAGGAGTGAACTGGAGTGTGTCAGCCTCACTTCTTATCAGGGCCCAAGTACACAGAAGGACAAATGCTAGACGGCGCCCTAACGGAGCAGCCAGGGACCGTGGGTAAACCAGGGCGGACCGCGCCCACGCAGCTCTTCTGTGAGAAATGGGGTGTTTTCTGAGAGACGGACAGAATAATCCAGGTTGTGTAACCACCGAAACAAACAAGCAAGAGCCGTGCGGTCTAAGAGGGAAGGCAGGCCATGTGACAGTAAACTTTGATATGACTGGCAGTAAACTTTGATATGACTGGGACTCCCTCCCCGCCATTAGTGCAACCCTTTCCAATCTTAGGTTAAGAGGAGTTCCTGGAGGGAAGTTATTTGTATAACCCACAAGAAGACCTCCCACCCCCACATCCTTTACTGCATTAGGTCTGGAAAAGTTAAAATGATTTTTAAGTGTTCCATCAAAATCAGGACGCTTATCACTCCACTTTGGCTACTAGCCTGCATTTAGCTCCCAGTTAATCTCCCTGCTGCTGGGCCTCTCTCTGGGGGGTTGGGGGTGCACATGCTCATTGCTGTGCAGAAAGATGTTCGGGCAAATAGAGGAGGAGTGGATTAACTCCTGGTGTTTCAAAGGTATCCAGGAATATAACTCAATTAGAACCTGTATCTTAAAATTCATGGGGAAAAAAAGCTCAAAATCTTAGAAACGTGTTAGGGGCCCGTGTCTCAGGAACTAATTAAGTAGCAAAAAAATCTGCTGTAATCTCCCAACTTATCAGTGATGCATGAGACGAGGGCTATCTTTAATAGCTTCTTTTCCTAAAGTTTGCCATTTATTCTAATATCACTGATAAGAAAGAATGCCAGTCAATCTCATAGCTATTTACATTTCCGTATTCAAATCATACCAATTCCATTTGACATTTATGTGATCTTGGATAAGACATCGATCCTCTCTATATCTCAATTTCAACATGAGAAAATATTTTAAAATACTTTTCTCATTGCCTCGCAGGATTATTTTTAAGCAGTCAATGAAGTCCCATAATGTTTGTTAACAATGCATGATGCATGATAGGTTTTATGAAATTGTTAGTTCCATTTCCATGGGCATCCCAAAGTGGGCATAAATGGAAACGTCTCAGGACTTGCAGTCCTGGAGCAGGTACAGGGAAGTTATGTAAATGTGAACCATGAGGATGTCAAGACTGAGCACCTGAACATTAGTCCTTGCTGAGCAGGGCATGCCCTATAGGGAGGGGACGAGGGATGATGACAGCCCAGGAGCTCCTGGTTCTGGACTCCTCCTTGGAAATGGCAAATTTGTGACCCTCAGGGCTGCTGA